>NC_087457.1:26591483-27206870 GCF_036321535.1 Camelus dromedarius
TTGGTTTCCCTTTGGAAACATGGCAGAACATGACTTCTAAGCCAGCACTGAAAGCGGAGAGTGTGGAGGACCCCTTTTTTGGTCTTTTTTGGGGGCGGGATCTTAGCTGCTGAGCGCATTTACTAAAAGAGCTGAGTAAGTGGCCCACTTAGGATTCCTGTATCTCACAGCGACGAAGAGGTATCCGCATGGTAACACCTTTGGGCTGAAACACTCCTCATGCTGGAGAGTAAAACTCCCTGTGACTCAGCTATTTTCCTCCGTAGACCCTCCTCACGCATCAGTAGCGCAACATAGTGACTTTATGAAGATGCAGAGAAAATATAGTTTAAAAATAGATACAGAAAATAAGTTTGTCACCCAGCTTCTAACCAAAGGATATTAATATGAAAGGGCTAAAGTTAGGAATTGTTCTGTAAGTTCTCTGACTGCATGAAATTTATGGGTGACCCACGTATTCCTGTAGAGAAAATTCTGCCTCATAGTAGTGGGCAGACACGGAGCTCCTGTGTGAAGCTTGTCTCCTCGGGGCAACTTCTATCTTCTACCAGGCAAAGCCTGTGAGCATGTTATTAAGGAGATGCAAATACGCCTACTTCAAGATATAACCCCATTCATAAATTCCATCTCCTGTACTGCAAATTTAGAGACAATAAAATATATCCTGTGGAGAGACTGGTTGATCTATTATATGAACATTTCTGTTTATTTGTCCCCAAAGAAAAAACTTTCAATATTACGCGGTGATAGCGTTTTGAGTTAGAACCCATCAAACTGCTCTCAGAGCCTCCTTAGCTGCTGTTACTGGAGTTCTGCAATTTTACCCTCCGTGGAGGTCCAGGGGCCAAGAGGGGTCTGTGAAGAGCTGGAAAGTGGAGTGTGAGAAGCACTGGGCAGGGACAGTCTATACAGCAAGGAACGGCGGGACATAGGCAGAGGGAAGGCCAGTGAATGACACCTTCAATAGTGATGGTGCTGAACTTCCACCATCAGTGACAGACTTTCAATCATGCTTATCTGGTACCCCCTTCAAGAGGAAAAACAAGAGTAGAAAAGGAAGGTAGAAAGAAAAGACTATATAAATTAAATGTACATAAATTAAGCTTCGACTTGGGATTTTAAAATATTTAGCAAAAATTATTTCTTAGAAAAGTCACGTAATAGGCTAGTAGTTTTCAGACTGAGTGCCATGACCCCCTGAGATCTCTTAGAGTCCTTGAGGGATGGGCAGGGAGATCAGGGGCTCCTGGCCTCCCATCCACTTTAACCAGAGTGCCATCTCTGTGGTTTGTTTAGACATAGACTTAAACATATGTGTTAACTTGGGAAAGAAAGTTACATCATGATGATGATGATGATGATGATGATGATGATGATAATAATAATAATAGTAGTAATAATAATAATAATAATAATAATAATAATAATAATAATAATAATAATAATGTAGCCCTTTAAGGAATAACAAAGGCCTAATATGGGACAAACAGATTAACAATTCCCAATTCTGATTTTGGGATGCTCTGTCCCAAAATATCCAGAGGTAAAGTGAAGTGACTACACCATAACTAATTTTAATTCTTAATAACTAAAATAAATACATGAAGTACATAATCACATCTGGGACTTGTTAAAATTATAAATATTGTAAAAAGTTGGGAATCGGAACTAATGGAAAATGTCAATCTCGCAGTAGTATTTCTGCATCTCAGAGTCACCAATCTGGAGTCGAATTTAGAAGGAGAATCAGGTCCTGAGTTGCTTTTGGAAGAGAAGGAAGGATCAAGGAGAAAACAGAAAGTTGCATAAACTCCCTTTTGCTGTCTTAACCCCTGAACCACTTCTGTGCGTTGGACTTGACCACTGGGCATTGCACACTCTCAGCTGTCAACCCTTTGCTGAATTACCAGCACCTACTAAAAAGAAGGGACCGTGACTAGCATACCTAACTGGCGTCAACTCTGAAGGAGGAGAAAGAAAAATGCTGGAGTGTGCTTTGATCTAATAGAGCACAGGCCCTAATCCTTCTGTAAAGAGGAGCAAGTCTGCAGACTTTTGAGTGGTGAGAGGGAGGTAGATGAGAGCCAGAGGGGTGGGCAGCACAGAAAGTCCGGATTAAAGTGGCAACAAGCTTCCAGAGCCCCTGGAAAGGTTTTGAGATCTGGATGTGCTATTATATTCTCACTAAAGGGACCAACCCCGTCCTTGAGTCACTCAGTTTATTCCCAACCCCTACCTCCCACCCCTAAGCTGACGACTCACTCTGTTCAAAAAGTCACTGTGTTTGAAGACTTTTAAAAAAAAACCAAACCCTCCTTTATCAGCATGGTGACAATGTAAACATCGAAGGGAAAATACTGGGAAATGTTGGTCTTAGTTAGATTGGACGGGAAGGAGCCAACCCACCAGTCCAGATTGGTGATCTCTACAGCTGCAGAAACATTTGTTTCAATTCCTGAAAAAGAAGTCAGAAACAGGCTGTTAACAATACAACTCACACAACTCTTAACCCTCATTCATAGAACTGAGACTGTGAAATCAGAAACTTTTCAAGTTATCTGCATAAAGCCCCGGGCCCCGGCAGGTGTATGTGTGTGCAGAGAGACGCCTCTCCCTACCGTGGGGAGTTGAATCCACTGTCCACGGTGATGCTGCTGCTGTCCATGCTGTCCAGGCGTGCCGAATGGGTGGCCCTCTGGTTGCTGCCACTGTCGGTTTCCTTTGGGGCGAGGAGGGTGAGGTTCTTCTCAAATTTCCTCTGCAAGTCTCTTTCCTTCTCCCTTTCCAGAAGCCACTGCATGGTGCCCACGTCATCTCTGTTTTTCTCCTCCTCTGCGTTCTTATTTGCCCCTTCCTCAGACTCGTCGTCATCAGAGACGTTGTAATAGTCAAAAGAGGCCTCCTGGGTCCCCCCTGACTCCTGCTGACGCTGGGAAGCCGGCATGGCTTGCGGGGCCGAGGTCCCCAGGGACGGCTCCAGTTTCTCGCACCGGCCTGGCAGTGTGTCCGCAGGTGTCTTCGGGTGAGATTTGAGGAGAGACAGGCTCGATTTGTGATAGCTGTTTGCAGACAAGGTGCTGTGAAGAGGTTTGAACAGTGTGTCTTTGCTAAATATCTCTTTCCTCTTGTCCAGGCTGCTGGGTTCGGCGCCGTGATGCTGGACGAGGCGTCCGTTGGCAATCCCTTCAGCCACAGTGCCAGAAGCAGCTGGGCCCCCGCCTGGCCCCTTTGGCGACTCCTCCTTGTGCCCTACGGGCTCCCGGGAGGAATGTGGGGTCTGCCTGTCAGACAGAGGCAGCTTTTTCACCCCTTCTGCCAGGGTCAGAGTGTCATGGTCCTCTTTGTTCTTTCCTAGAGGCGACGGCGCCGTGAGCACTGTCTCACTGGAGGTGTTGCACTGGAAATAGTCATCCGTGGCTGTTTTTGTCGGACAAGAATTGAGTTCACCATAGGATGGCAAACTCTCGGGTGGTTTGCCTGGCTCCAAGAGGCTACAAGTGCTGGAGGGTTCCTTGCTGCCACTGATGATCTCTGGAATACACACCTCTTTGTAGCTTGTGGACGAAATGTGAGCTCTTTGATGACTGACAGCCTGTGCAGGTCTTAAAGTACTGTCGTCAATGTAGGACTGGCTAGGGGTTTGGTCGTCTTGACTACAGCCTTCAGCCAGGTCTTCAGGCGTCCCCAGAGAAGAAGCACCCAGAGGGCCTTTGGAGTTGTCCATGGACCTGGACCTCTCCTTGGCCTTGTTGGATCTCTCATTTCTGGACCTCCGGTCCTGGGTATGGCTGTGGCTTCGGTGCACTTTTGAGTGGGAGCTTCCCCTGGAAGGCTCAGGAAAAGGCATCTCAGTTCTCCTTTTGGCCAGTTCCCCAGACACATCCCATTCCGGAGTCATGGGGAAATGAGACTCAATCACATTGGCATTGCTATGCATGATGAAGTTATCCCCTTTGTGTTCAATGATGAAGCAGCCCTCCCGGGGCGCCCTGGTAAGAGGATCGCAAAAGTCATATTCCCTTTCACCAGGGATATCCAGATGGGAACCATCCGATGGGTCTCCCTTGGACACTCGCGTCTTGCTGTGCGACCGAGACTTTCCGTGGGACTTGCGATGAGTCCTACTCTTTTTACTTCTTCCGCTGTGATGGGCGGAGGACCCAGCTTTACTCCTATGCGCTTTCTCTTCTTCAAGTTTCTTCATTAGTGCAGTGTGCCTCATGACATTTTCCACGGTCAAGTCCGGGTTAATGCGCCGAATGATCTCCATTTCCACTTCCCGAGGGATGGTGGTCGGCGTGTCCTCATCTCGCAGGGGCCACTCTTCGGGAGGAAACTGGGCAGAAAAATTGGCTAGCTGTTTGGTCTTGTCTTTTTTAAAACTTAGCCGGAATAACTTGAGCCCGAATTTTTTGGACTGTTTTTCACTGTCTTTAGGTTTGGAGAGAGTTTCCGTCTTATACGAGAAGTTGACAGTACTTTTGCTCTTTTCGGTGGGCGGCACCTGGCAGAGGGCGGGGGGGCAGTACGGGTCTTTGCAGTCCTTGGCCGGCTTCCTCTGCAGCGTGGACGCGTGCACGCCGAGCACGTCTTCCCTGCAGCAGTGGCAAGAGTCGCAGTGGTTCCTGGGCAACGTTCTTTCCCTGACGCAGCCGGAGGCAGAGGGCGTGATGGTTCCGGGCTGCGGAGAGGTACACTGAGACCTGTCAGGTATCCTCTCGTCCAAATGGTACCATTTGCTGTTAGTTCTTATGAGGGAAGGAGTTATGAAATAAGTCTGTGGGGTGACGATGAAATAGCCGTCTGGAGTCGGGTAGATTTTCCTCTCCCGTACCAGTGTGTTCAGCGTGTGCCGGAGGATTTCCTGGCTTGGGGTGGGAACACCTGCAACCAGAGGACACACTCGTGAGGATGAACAGGGGGTGTGGTGTTGGTTCCTGATTTTTCAGAATCTGCTATGGACCAAATGTGTGTGTTCCCACCAAGACGCCCACGTTCAAGTCCCAACCCCCAATGTGACGGCAATAGGAAGCGGGACCTTGGGCAGGTTTAGGCTTAGAAGAGGTCACGAGCCTGCAGCCTCCATGATGTCCTTTACAAGAAGAGGGAGAGGCCAGAGCCTCCTCTCTCTCTGTGATTTGAGGGTACGGCTGTCTGCAAACCCAGGAGGGGGCTCTCACCGGGCACCAAATCTGCAGGTAACTTGCTTGGATTTCCCAGCCCCAGATTGTGTGAAATAAATTTTGTCTGTTGGTTTAGCCACTCAGTCTATGGTATTTGTTACAGTGGCCTGAACAGACCAAGACAGAATCCTGTTAATTTTGCCAAGCTTCTTAGAATTATCCAATAGCAACTAAGCATGATTCCAAGGTGCTTACTGAGTGTGAATCCCAGTTTTGACTAACTCTTAGGAATGCCACTAGTGACCGAACAGGAAAATACAACAGCCAGGAAGAGAGAGAGAGTTTGATCACAGTTAAGAGCAGTTTGATCGCTATTGCTGTGACAAACCTTTACTGAACTGAATTGTTAAAGACAGAATCTTTCTAAATGAAGCAAAAATGTTTTATAGGATATGATACAAATTTACAAAAAAGATTTCTTCAACACAGGCAACCAGGAAAACAGGGTTGAAATAGCCACCTTGATATTGGAAAAAATTATGGCTACTTTGATATCCAGCCTCTGTTATTTTATGACTAAGCCCCAGTAAAATGACTGATATTTTCAATTGTCTGTGAAATCCAGGATTCCACTAGAAATCTGTAGGGCTCACCTACGATGGCCGTGATGGAGATTTTCAATGTTTGCATATCCCGTGACTTCCGGATTCTATTCCCGAAGTTCATCATAAATTCGGATTTTGAGAGCTTACAGTAGAGTAAGCTTTACATTCAAATAGGGCTGGAACCTGACCTCTCTCCCTTTCCACATCGTTATATCTTCCAAAGTAAAAACAGATATTTAAAAAGACTGCATGACAATGGGATGTTACTGAGACTTATATATTGCTTTAATCCTGCAAATCCGACAATTTATTGGAACAGAGAGCACGTGTATATGGTCTGTATATTAAGCATTTTAGACTAGAAACTTTTAATGGGTTTCTTTAGATTATTTCTTCTTGTTTGTGAAGAACACTGGCTGAGGGGGAACTCGGTAGGAAACAATGTAAGGGGGATGAACTGGAGACAGAAAACAGTATAAATAACGTTAACAGTCTCCAGCAAACTCAAAAGTCAGCTTTAACCCCATAAGCAGTCTTACAGGTGAATTCTGTTTTCCTGTAGGTCAGCTTTGTAATGACTTTACAGGTCAGTTGTAATGACTTAACACGTACTAGTCCAGTTTAAATGAGCATTCTGGATGGAGGAGTACCTATTTAGAACGCTGAGAAGCAGTAATTATTCTTTTTAAACCTTTTAAAAAATATTCTTATTTCTATATAAAAGTTGTTTTCAAAAACTCAACACAGATGATTAAAGGATTTAAGTTTCAGCATATCAGACATTTTTACTAGACTTTCCACTAAAAACTTTCTTTAGACTATGGATGTCCAAAACAGGAATAGAAGCCAAAATCCAGACTATTCTTTTTATGTATAACATGCATATTGAAAATAAGAGTTCAAATATTTTAACAATATTCAGACCTCAAAACTTTATTCTCAAATAGTAAATTATGAAAAACTAAATAGTCTTACCTTTAAATAACAAAAATACAAATGTGATATTTAAATCCCTCCGAAGTTCCAGGATCAACTATAATTAGTGAGCCCCAAAAGGAGAAAAAAATCACTGGGAGAGAAACACAGTTCCACTGGGGCAAAAGGAAAAGCGGGGAGACTCAACATGGTGGATCACTATTTAGTTTAGAAGTCATCCTTCTGCCCTCTCCCCATGGCGGGGCAGTGCCTCTCCCTGCACCTTGACCTTGAGTTGGGCTGGGTTGGCTTTGGCCAATGAAATGTTAGTGGGCGTGGCATGGCCAGAAGGCCGAAGAGCCCCAGAGCCCCAGAGCCTCTGGACTTGCTCTCTTCTGCCACTGCCACTCCAATGAGCAAAATAGATCCCCTTTTCCAAAACGATGGAGTACAGGTGAAGCAGAGCCACCTAGTGGGGTCAAGCTGGCTCAGTTGATTTGTGGAGAACCCACAGACCCATGAACTAAGTTAACGTTCACTGTCGTATGTCACTGATGTTCTGACTGGTACCCAGCATTCGTGTAGCAAGAGCTAAGGGATACAGCCAACAGCTCATATTTACTGAGGTCTCATGTCTCTTTGGGTCAAATGAAAAATACGTCAAGTGTTCATTTTTACCATAAGCTCTGTTTCCATCTAGGCAGGGGTTGCGTTCAAGCCAAGTTGGCAAACTTGTGGCCCAATAATGTGTTTTATTCAACTTGCATGTCGTCAGCACACACATGTTAAAATGTACACACACCAACACACAAAAGTGGCCACTACTTAAGGGAAATCTAGAGATTTCACATAAAATCAAATTTCCAGATTGTCTATAAAAATTAGAAGGTTTGGCAACTCTGGCAGGGTTCTGTGCTTTTGGGGGGAGGGGATACCGTACACTGGAGCTGAGGAATGGGCTGCCTCTCTTGAGATGGGACATGCATTTTCTCAGCTTACCACCATGCCTACATCATTTGAAGGCATCAAGTGCTATTCGTACAGCAGCTGGGCTGTTGTCTTCTTTTTATAATATTTAAAATAAGAGAACCATTTTATTTTTTCTTCTAAAATAAGATCAGTTTAACTAACTTATCAAATATCATATTCTTAAAACGTGCCAGGCTGTGACCCAAGCAAGCAACAAGATACTGCTTATTTTTGACATTAGTCTCTCTGCAGTTGAATCCCTAAGGACTCAAATTTTCAGCTGCTTCTGACTCGGTCCCATGAATCAAGATGTTCACATACTTTAAGAAGGTTGCATTGCAAAGGTTAAATGGAATTTTAGCAGGTTTTGCCTGAATTCTTCATGGATTCTGATTTAATTTCTTTCCCTCAGTGCCAATTAAAAAATATGACAGCTGAAGAAGGCAAATGATTTTGAAGTAACACAGGTGTCTTGATTTTTAATTACAGAATGAAGAGAAGTTTCTGGTCAGTTTTGGCAAATAATTTTTTTCTATTGCATTTAATCATGGGAGGAACAGTCCATATGAAGTCAGAGAGCACACATGCATTTGGAAAGTGCCTCCTTCTTTTCCCATTACCTGGGAAACAGGTGGTCAGGTGCTCCATCAGTGCTTCTTGGGTGACAGGTTTTCTCGCCGAGTTCATTGCGGAGATGGCCAAGCAAAGGATTTCCCCGAGTGGGATAAACTGAGATTGACTGATGGGAGACATACTGATTGGTGATACATCACCTGCGGAAAGACAATTTTCAAGTAAGCGGTTCATTAAGACCCAGCCACTGTCACGCACACACCTTCACACACACACCCCTCCCATGACTCCCACCCATATTCCCGGCACTACGAATACAATCAACTCTCAACGCTGACGTCGTTACAGCCGCAGCCACGTCCGCTGGGGGCGGGGTGGGGTGGGGGACTTGCACAGAACAGCCGAAGCTCCAATTGCCTTGACAAAGAAAACTTGTCTTTAAAACCCAAGAGCTCATTTACATAACCTTACTACAGAAAGGCTTGCAACAACGACGCTTTTTAAATGATCGCTGTTTTTCTTAACTTGGAGCAGATTTGTTTAATATCTGTCATTCACATCTAGACACGTGCATCTGTGGTAACTTGGGGATTCACTCATTCAAATGCTGAGTGCCCTCTGCCCATCAGGCAAGGGCTGGGGGCCTGGGATTCACCTGGAACAGTGAGTCAGCGCCCCTCCCACAAACACCTCTGCCCTCAAGGAGTTTCTATTTAAGTGGAGGAGACAGACAGACCAAAGTTCACCGTGCACCAGAGAAGGCTGGGGCAGAGCTGGGAGAGGCGTGTACACCACTTGAAGGTGAGGGTGGGGCTGCGTAGAAGCAGGAAGTGAGAGGTTTTACCAAAGTCGTGAACCTGAATCTGGTGCGAAGTAGGAGTGTGCCTGGCGGCTGCAAAGCGCAGGGTTATTTTCTGGGGAACAGTAGAGATGGGGGGACAGGTATGCGGGGACAATTATGAGCAAAGAGCTGAGTGCCCCCCAAGGCCTTCATCCCATGAAGAATGCTGAGCCAGAGAAGAGGTTTAAGGAATGCCAAAGTCAGATGTGAATTTCAGGACGATGAGTCTGGTGGTCACGTGGAGGAGGGACTCCCCATCCAGGAGGGCCTCCCGCACACATTTGCATTTAAAAGAGCCAACGCCACAGGAGAGGCTGCAGACCCAGCAGCAGGGAGCCTCTGGGGCTCCTGGGGAGGTGTCAACATCCAATGCACATATGTGTCTTCCTTTCTGCCATCTTTATGTCACCGTGCGGCGATTTTCAAGTCCTGTTGCAAGGAAGGAGCCCTAGCAGTCCCCAGAAAGGCTTCTGGGGTGGGGGGCGCGCAGCAGACGGAGAGGTGGGCGGGCAGGGAAATCTGCTCCTGACATCTGGGTACCACCTGTTCCCTACCTGGGGTTCTGCACAGTTTCACTTGAAAAAGGACCTTCAGAAAGGGGGTGAAACTGTCAGCAGAGTAGAATTATCTGTGAGCTTCTAAGCTTCCTTCTCACACGTATTTACATAATCTCTCCTCTTCTCTTTCCAACTATGATTTCACTCTTGCAATACATCACTGTGGCTGGCCAGAACCAAGACTCGGGTCGATCCGCGGCACTGAGCGGCACCTACCCAGAAGGTCTCTGGGTGCTCTGGGATGGACCAGCCTCCTGACCGTCACAACCCCTAGTTTGATGGAGGGAGTCCCGAGGCCCTTTGGGAAAGAACATGAACCCTGCTTTGATGGACTGGATGGGAAATGGTTTGATGCATGAAACCAGGCAACAGGACCTGGGAATGAAAACCACCAGGTGAGGGGGTACGTCTAACAGGTGCACCGGACGAAGGAGCAGGACCCCAGTGGCAAAGGCCTGACCCCTCTCCTCCCCAAGCCCAGCTCAGTCCAATGCTCCCCTCTCTCTTGCATCCTTCAGGGCTCCAATCAGCTCTCCTGTGGCTCCATTCTCTGCAAGGTGGGTAAGAGAAGAGAGAGACGTTTCCCCAGTGGCCAGAGGGAGCAGGGAGTACTCCAATCCAGAAGAGATGTCCAGCAGAGAGAAAAATCAGCAGAAACCAGGAACTGACCTAACTTTGAACCCACAGACTTCTGGGGCCTCTGGGATGGAAGTATCATAAAGAGACAGACCTCTGAGAGATTCCTGCAATTATCTGATGGGGCAGCGCTGGGCAGAAGCTAGAACATGGAATTTTGGTGCCGTTACAGGGGGTTGTGAGTTTCACTCACTGGCTGGTGAAGGTCAGTTCATACTGGTGACTCAAAAATGGCAGAATTATGTGGGCTGGGACCATCTCAGCGGGCAAGTTTGCTACTACCTAGAAAGCGTTGCACCCTTCATGCAAACAAACCTTCATTCTAAAGGCTTCTGTGTAAAAGATGCACTAGCGGTGATGGTGAGAGCCAGCGGAGGTGGGAGTCTGGAGCTACCCCTGTTCAAATCTCCCTCCCCACGGTGGCCTGTGGCTCAGCCACTGCCTCTGTAAAGACCCCTCCTGTGGATCCTCCTCCCTCCCGCCACCTTCTACAAGGGAGCGCGAGGGGCAGTGAGGCAGGTTTTTGGATGAGTTGGCCACGTGGACCTCAAAGGCACCCAGAAGGATTTTATAAGTCAGATGAAAAGGACAGTGGGGTCGGCCGACAAACAGGGAGATCAAAGAACATTCCAGAACCTTTGGACTTGTGTATCATTTGGGAGGTTAACACCTTCTAGAATTTGCCTATCATAATTAAGGACTTTTCAGAAGATTAAAGATACAAAAATATGAATTAAAAAAAAAAGCAGGTCTATTTTCTGATTTTGTATAGGTTATAAGGAACTTAAATTCTCTGTGAAAAGAGAAATGACAATTAGCAAAATTAACTAGTTTAGGTCATGCTTGTCCTTATGCTTTTAGCTGAAATTATTTGTTTAGTGTAACAAATACCGAAAGTTCAGCCATCTTCTAAGTTAATTTCTTCTCATTCACTGCAGCCAACTCTAAGGGGCAAGCACGCTCTACGTGTCTCTGAAATGTGTCTGCAACTGAAAGGCTGTTTCACTAAAACACTGAACATGTGCAATGACTTTTCACTCAGGATAGAGAACCAAATGGAGTTTGGATGCGCTAAGTGACTCTATCCAAGTCCTCTCATTTTTATTTTGCCCCAAGATAAATTACTTTTCACTCCTGTCCCAACCCCCAGCCCCACGGGCCATCACGTCTCCTCTACGCCCAAGTGTCTCCTGGGTCTCTTCCCTCCGCCCCATCTCCCATGCTACCCCGCCCCACACCACCGGCACCTCTCACCTGGCTCGTTATAATGGCTTGATGGCTCCCAGCTCTCCCTCCCACCCTACACTCCCTTCTCCACAAAGTAGCCAGGTCATCTTAGAAAAACCCAACACACCGATCCCTGCATGAAATCCTACAGTGACTGCTGACTGCGCCGAGAAGGAGGTTGGAACTCCTCGCCAGGCCTAGATGGCCGGCGGGCTCTGAGCATGTCCATCCCTTCTAGGCCCATCCCCCAATCCCTCCCCACCTCCTTCCCACAACAAGCTCTCAACTCCCCCTGTTCTTTGAACTGATCAAGCTTTTTCTCCACTCAGAGTCTTTGCCTTGGTCGAGCCCCAGCCCGGGATGCTCCTGGTGCAGGTCTCCATTGGACAGGCTGCTTCTCCCACTCTGGGTCTCCATTTAGACGGGGCCTCCTCGGGGAGCTCTGCCCTGGACACCCCATCTAATGCTGTCCCAACACCACAGGGCCCTCTCTCTCATGTGACTCGATATGGTGGTTTGTAATAAGAAATAGATGTTTGGTCCTTGTCCGTATTTCTAGCACAGAGCTCCTAAGACACTAGGAATTTCCTAAGTGATGCGAGAAAGCAAGGTGTCTCGTTACATCGGTGAGGTGACTTTGGACCCACTCCTAAGGGTGTGGGCTGGTAGCCAGGAGAACCAACCACGTGGTTAGGGGGCCGGAACATTCAGTCCTGCCCCCTGACCTCCGGGGAGAAGGAAAGGGGTTTGAAGTTGAATCAATCCCTGATGGCTAATGATTTAATCAACCAGGCTCATGTAATGAAGCCTCCATAAGAGGATGGGGTTTGGAGAGCTTCCAGGCTGGTGAACACGTGGAGATCTGGGGGGAGCAGGGCACCTGGAGAGGGCGTGGAAGCTCCATTTCCTTGCCATACACCTTGCCCTACACCTTGCCCTACACACCTCTTCCACCCGGTTTTTCCTGAGTCGTGTCCTTTTACAACACACTGGCTCTCCAGGAAGCACAATGTTTCTCTAAGTTTTGTAAGCTGCTCTAGCAAATTCCTGAACCCAAGGAGGGGGTCATGGGGACCTTCAGTCTATTGCCAGTCTTTCATAAGCACAGGTGACAATGTGGGCTTGCAACTGGCACCTGAAGTTGCCGGGGGCAGTTCTGCGGAACTGAGCTCTCAACCCACGGGATCTGATGCTTTCCAGGTAGATAGTGTCAGAACGGAGGTGAGCTGTAGGTCACTTAGCTGGTGTCAGACAACTGCTGGTGGAGTGAGCCCCACCCCTCCACTGGAACTGGTACCAGGGTCTTACCAAGCTACCGTCTTCACTCTGAAATGTGTGCACGTGTGTTTGTGTGTACCACCAGTTCACTGTCTGTCTCACCCATGAGAATACAAGCTCCATGGCAGAAGGAAACGTGAATGCCCATTTTTACCGCATTCTCAGTGCCCAGAACAATGCAGTGCTCACACCAGACACCCAGTACGTGTTTGTTGAATGAATGAATATCTGTTTATAACATTATAATCCAAGAAATTGCTCGGGGCATTTAAAGGGTTGTGATTTTACTCAATATTGTGCTAAATAATTGCAAAACAATCAATTTAGTGAGAGCTCAAATATACTTAACCATGCAATTTCTAAGACTGCCACTATTAATTTCATGAACAACAGTCCCCCCAAAACACAGCAGTTACCACAGAAAATAATTATATATTTAGTGAGGTTTAAGACATGCATTTAAGATCTATATAAAAGGAATTATAGGTACCGATCAATACAACCTAACACGTTATCCAAGTCTACCATGATTTTCTGTGGATCTTGTATCAGACCTACTTAAGGAGCCAACTAGTCATTCTTAAAATATGCTACTAGAAAATGGACCACATTTATGGTCAAAGAAGAAAACAAGGAAATGTAAATACTGCTAAATATTGCTAAAATATTGTTGCTAAAATATTGGTGGTCACCGTTATCTACAGAAACTGCCACACTGGCATAAACTATGACTTGTTACTTGTCTATAATTTATAGGATGGGTTTTTCTATTGTTAGAATTAGTTCTGAACACATTCATAAAGACAACTCCTGTGAAAGCTCACAGTTACTTTGTGGGTTAACCAATTCTTTCTAGATTGCTATAATTCTGTCTTCTTGTTCTAGAAAGAAGGGGTAGATAGGTTTTATTTCAGCTTTATTTTCTTAGAAACATCCATTTAAGTACAGTCCTCAGGGAGCATTTGTCAAATCCAGGATGATTCAGATAAAGCCAAGCACAGTGCCTGGGACAGAGTAAGCATTCAATACGTTTCTGTTAAATGAATTTAAAAATCGGAGAAGACATGACAATATTATAATGCTAAGTAAATTTCTTTGATTTTAAAAGCATTTAACGTTAGATTTCAGATACCTCAGTGCACACTGGGACACTGCCTTCCTGTAAGGTACTAGTTAGCTGACAGGCATGAGGACAAAGATAAATGTGTCCGGTGGTGATGAGGGGAGCGCAGGATGCAGAGGTTACACTAGCGGCGGGAGTGAGCATGTGCAGGATGAAGCAGCGGGCTGAGCTGGGGGAACTGGGGCTGTGTTTTGGCACAGCTGGAGCAAGCTGGTGGTGAGGTGGAGAGCAACCAGATCCTGGCTGACCAGAAGGTTGAGATCTCACTCTTGATAGGAACCCTGCATGTGTTTCTATGGAGGAATTACATGACATGTTTGCGTTTGAAAATCACTCTTGTGCAACTGTGGGGAACAACCTGGTGACTATTACAATTGCTAGGCAACTGACAAGGAGGGTCTGGGACAACAGGCAGAAATCATGGCTATACCAGCTTTCTCTGTCTTTCATCTCCCACCTCAGAAGTATCTTTATCATGAACATGCATTTTTACTATTAACTCCCTTTATCTACTCTCCCTTACAACATCTGGCCAGTTCCTTTAGTTGGAATTATTTCCAAAAATTCTCTCTCGCATAATTCATCCCTCCAAGAAATCCATTTGAGTGCCTATTAGCTATCTAAACCCTTTTGGCACCTGAGTTTCAAAATTGTTTCTGTCTTGGTTCTATTTGAAGGGAGGGAAAAGAAGAGGTACTGTAATTAAGCCCTGTCCTCTCTGAATGACATTTTTCCCGGTCACTAATTTAGGTTCTCTGTACCATCCCTGCCCCCCACCCCAACCTTTGCATACGAGGGGGAAAACTCAACTAAGACGTGATTTCCATGACAACTTACATTCATCCCTTCCCAGATGATACCTGGAGCTTTCCAAAAGATCCCCACCAGAAAAGCAAACATAAATATATTTCCTTTCATGTTCAAGTCCTCATCTTCATACAACTGTATAAAAAAGGAAAGCCATAATTTTTCCAGGTGAATCACATCACAAGGAACTACGGCCCTGAAAGTACCCTTCTTCTATCTTAAGCCTTCTTTAAATAATCCTTTTTTTTTTCTTCCAAGTACCAGCACTCCGTTTGAATTATCCTGTTTTCCTGTTTATTTTAAAATACTATTTTCCATCAATTCACTCTGTACTCTGGATTGAAGAGTTACCTTTGACCCTAATGAAGTTCATGAACCAAAGCAACCTACTTACAAATGCAGTTCTGAAAGTGTACTGATTTATCACTGAGAAATTCCCAATGTAAAAAGGCTTTCAGGGGCTATTTTGAGAAGGGCCCAGTCTCCTATAACAAAACGCAATTAACATTCTGTCTTTTTCCTCATCTGGAAGAGGGTAGGTAGTTTTGTATTTTTTTTTAATTTGAGAAATTACTGATAATATTCCCCTCCTAAGACTAATAAAACTTACGATCACACACACACACACACACACAAATGATTTCAAAGACTCCTTCGGGCTCTCAAATTCTATGTTTCTGTATCAATGCAGCAAAATTCTGCCATAAAAGCTTAATATAGTACTCACGTCCACCTCTATTTCCATCTTGCTGGAGAAACTCTTTTAATGCTCAACCCATCTGAAAAAGGAGGCTTTAATTTTGACAAGGATAGTGAAATAGCTGGTCTATTCATTTTTTCCCATGTAATAAAGGCTTTGTAATTTACTCTTTTCTAACTCAAAGTCTCCTCAGCTGTGCTCCTCAGGACCAAAGTGTGCCTGTTTTTGTTTTCTGGACCGCCAAAATTAACTCTAAAGTTAAAATTACAGATGCCAATAAAATTACCACATGCAGCAGATACTCTGACTCATAAAAACGGTCAAAGGTCAAACATGCCTGTAAAAAGCACAGAGACAGGAGAGGTCTATGCCTCTCAACAAGCCAGTTGGAGAACAACACACATGTCAAGTTTTATCTTCAGTACCCTTGGGCCTGGGGAAATCACAAGCTCTCTTGAGGTTAAGTGAACAGCTTCTCGGAGGCAGAGCATTAGACAAATCTTATGTTTTACAATTTAGTTCCATTTATTAAACCGGATTTCATGTATAAATGTTGTTTTCGGTTCTTTTAACAGGCAGACTACTACTATATATATATATATATTTTTTTTTTTTTAACTGTTCTTAAAAAAAAAAAAAAAACCCACCTATCGCCTTCCTATACACTGCCTTGCAGACCACAACATCCTTTCAGGAGGGGAGAACATACAGCTCCCATTAACTCACAGGCGGCTTCGTTGTAAGCGGCTTTCCTTTGAAACCAAATTACTACACTTGCCTTTCAAATGTTTGTCTCTGCCCTTTAAAAGGAAAGTGGAGTTGAAAAAGGCAGTTTCGCCAGTTTACTGTATGTTTGGGTTAAATGCCACTGATCTTACAAATTTAAGGCTGAGCCTTCCTTGCATGAATCAATGGCAATAAAGTGGGTATTTGTAAAAAAGAGTTTTAGAACATTTAGAAATTCTCTGACAGCTTTTTGAAGTTCCCCAGTGCTTTATTTCAACATTTGAAGGAGTTCTCTTAAAGTAGGTCTAATTCCTAAGCTATTATTTGAATAAATTGTTTTAATTCAAAAGAAAATGTAAATAAGAGGCTCCCATTAATAATACCACAGTTAATGGTGTCTGTTAGCTGTGACTTACTAAGGAACTTCTAACGAGAGTAGAGTGAAACAAGAGCGATTGTGGCGGCAGATGGCGAGCGCACACACACACATACACACACGTACACAAGTGGGTGAACGCCCACCTGCCACCTGGGTCTGCTCAGCAGTCTGTCTAATGTAGACATGTCCTAGGTGTAATGACAAATCAGTAGGTTCATTGGTTTACAGAAGAAACCCATTATCCCCCCCAGTCTATAAGCGTTCATGAGTCCCATTAGCTGTCACTCTTGTTACTGAGATCTGACAACTGATAAAAAACTGTCATAGTTAAGCAGAGAGGGACAAGCCACACAGGGTGGAGAATCAGACAGAGAAGGCAATCAGTGGGCAGTAAGTCCCTAGCTAGGCAGCTGTCGTCCCCATCCCCGAGGATGACCACTGACATCTCTCTAATCATGAACATCGAACATTTCTGGATCTTTCCGCTACTGCAGTAGATTTGCAGCTGAAAAGTCAAGATGGAAATATGAGCCATTAGGCCAATTATCTGTTTCAGTAACTCAAATCTTTGCTCAGAAGGCTCCACATTATAACCCAAATATGTGTATGCGTGTTAGGCACTATGGAATAAAACCTATCCATACCTCAGGGACCCACATGTTTGTGAGTAAGTAGGTACTACTCACATAGACAAGGCAAGGCAAGACCCTGCTACCTGCCAGGATGTTTCCAGCAGCCTCCTTGCTCCCTAGTCCCTCATCCAGGGCTAAGTTAAGGCCATTTACCATCAGCAATAAAATCATGATGAAATATCAGCCCTGGATGACATCGCTCAGATGTCACACAATTCTGTAAGGCACCTGGCTAACAAGAGTCCTGTGTACTATCGTGTCTTCCTTTTCTTCATTATAAGTGCATCACGCAGACAGAATCTGAAGCCCTATTTTAAGCCATCACATTCTGTATCTATAAGAACCTAACCTAACACTAGAGACATATTAGATGCTCCAAATTCCTTTGACGGCATTTCTCAACTATAGTTTAACAAAGCAGCCTAAAATCTGCAGGGTCACTCTCTTCTACTCTTCATAAATTAGAATCACCATGCCCAAGTCTCAGCCTTGTGTATACTTTGCTTCACCTAATTAGACATCACAACTACACGGTGACTGATTTCTATAAAATACAACTGTAACAGAACGAGAAGGCCTGCTTAAATACAGTTCAAATACACATGCTGACAGCTCCCAAATTACAACAAAACCATACAGAATGGCTGCTACCAACTCCCCAATGACTGATCACCTACCACCCCTTCCAACCATCACTGAAAGAACCACAGATAGGTATGCAGAGTTGAAGGAGCACAAAGGGCCAGACAGGAGGAGGGCACAGCTCAGGGGTGGAGTGCCTGCTTAGCATGCACGAGGTCCTGGGTTCCATCCCCAGCACCGCCATTAAAAAGGGAGGAGCCAGACAGATATATACACAGAGAAAACTCCCAACTCAATGTACCAGAAATAACTTTTCTCTCCAAAGTCTGGCATTACAAGACAGTGGTACAGGCCATGGACTCTGCAACCAAAACTTTTAGCTCAGAGCCTAGTCCAGCTCCTCACGAGCTGTGTGATTTGGAGCAAATTATTCCATTTTTTGACATCTCAGTGTCTTCTTTTGTAAGGTGTCATAGTGATGTTCACCTCATGGAGTTGAGGGGATTAAATGAGATAATGCATGTCATGTGCTTACATGGTCCCCGAGACCTAACAGATATTTAATAAATAGTGGTTAGTATTAAAATTACCATCCCCAAGCCTATCTAAATTTATTCAATTTATTCTTTTACGGTGTTTGAATTTCTACTCATAGGAAAATCATTTAGTCCTAAAAAAAAAAACCTTAAAAAAAAAAACCTGGGGCATCTGTGGGAAGGCTAGGAGGGCAGTGGTCTTTCTTACACTAGTATGAATTAGTTAAATCAGACTGTGCACCTCTTGATTCTCATCTCTGAGTATGAGCAACCATGCCTGAGGGCAGAGAAGTTAGGATATATTTATAAACATACAGCATGTGGGATATATTATTGGGCGGGAAGAGAATGGGAAACATGCATTACATAGTGACTTTGGAGAGAGAAGATCACTAGAAGATGGGAAATTGTATGGATAGAGAGTTGCAAAGATACAAAGGAAGTTGGCCTATTTTAAGAGTTTGGCTGGGCTCATCTTTTACCAAGGAAAGGGAGAGGAAACTCAGCACTCAAGTACTCAGTGCTAAAGATCAGTGATGCTATGAGTTAAATAATTTCTGGTGGAAGCTGGGATGCAAAGAGCCATTATGGTTATCTCTTCTGTGGAAAACATCCTGTAGGATTCAAAAAAGTGACTTCCCCACAGAACTTCAGAATTTAGCATCCTCTTAACCTAAGGATGGCTTGTCCAATAATATTATTCTTCCTATTCAAGTAGACCATAATCATATTTAAGGGATTCACCTTCACATCTGTCCTTAACAATTACAACTCTTTACAAGTAGCGTAAGGCACTGTCTGTAACCATACCTCAAGGTAAGAACAATCATTTCGACAGTTACATACTTAACTTCTGAAGTCTACTCCAGCATTAATCCACCTTGAGGAAAATTATTAAAATGAACAAATAGATCATTCTCATCCTCTATGACAAATAAATGCTTTTTTAACTACCTGTCTTCTTAATCAATTATTTACTGAGTGGTTTCCAGCGCAGGGAACAGCTAGGAGGAATTCTAAAGAAAGGCAGGAATCTCGATCCTTGCCTTCAGCAAGCTTACAATTTAGGTGGGGAAACACGGCATCGATGTGCAAAAATATAAGCAATTATATTCAGATTACTGTTTCATACATCCTTAGAAGAGCTATAAGAAGAAAATACATGAAAGGTTAGCAAATTAATTCTATAATAGGAATTTATGAATATATAATTCTACCTACTGAGAGAAATTAATTCTTATAATAGGACTAAGAAATGATCTCCTGTTGGAGTAGTCAGAGAAAGTCTTAGAAAGTCAGAGGAAGTAGTCAAAGAAAGGAAGGGAGACTTTGAACAGGGTCTTTAAGGATGAGCAGCGTTGATGGGTGTGGGGACGTTATGCAATTATATTCTCAAAATGGTATGATGTGATCAAACATCCTTTAAAACTGACTCAACATCCTCAACTCTGCTTTGCAGACGCCCAGGACTATGCACAAGGAAGAAACATCTCTGACATGAAGAAAGGAAACAAGCATTCTTTCCTTCAGCGAAAGGGTGAGCTATGGGGGTGAGCATGAGAGCAAAGAGCAGAGATGTTCGAGGGCCGGTCCAATATGCGGTTTGCATTATTTTTAAATTTTTTAATTATTATTACAAATGACATTTAACAAGCTCAGAATATTTTAAATAAAATGTGCTAAAACTATCCATTTGATGAGGTGGTAAAACCATGCTTTCAGATTTGCCAAGTTTCACTTTGGAAATGTAGGATGTCATGCACCTTTGAGAACCAAATTTTACCATGGCATTATTTGAAAAAAAAAAAAAAAGCTTTTGTGTGAAAAGCCCATAGATGTTGTAAGAAAACAGCTAGGTAATAACCTGAATCCTAAAGCAGACTATGATGAAATATGCTTACTTCCTTAGCAGTTAACAGCAACCTCTATCTGATGTTAGTGCTGGAAACAGTCCCTGAGCATATAAATCAGGCTTTCTTGGGTTTTAGTGCATCGCGTGTAGGTTAACAGGCCAAATAACACAGCAAATTTAGGGACTATATGGAGAAGGAAACATTGCAGACAATATGTACTGAATGCCTCCAGCATGTGAGTGGAAGAGACGTAACTGCTGATGGAAATCTGAAGCAGTTTAATTACTTCCTCTTCGCAAATCCTACAGCTGACTCTGCAGCTCTGACGCGAGGGAGGCTGTGGGATGAATCATGCTGGCAGAGCTGCACCCGGTGGGCACCTCCACGGGGCACTTCTGCTGCCTAAGACTGAGGCTGTGGGGAGGTTATCACGGCAAGACCATGTTTCAGAGGACAGGGTACCCTTACCAAAGGGGTCATAGAGATTTTACCATATTTCTTCGCACACAACAACTCTTGAAAGAAAAGCAGGGGAAACCTACCTGACCCTTTCTGGACTGGCTCCATCCCCCAGGTAGCTTTGACACTAAAGCCTGGTGCATGCTAGGGGGTAGCATTCAGGCACGAGAAGGAGCCAGTAACAGAAACGGACGTCCTAGAATCTGGAATAAGAAGAAAGAGTAAACTTTCGAGTAATAATATCCTAAATGAGCATTTCAGATTGGCTACTGAGGGCACGTGGAACACAATAGGAATCTGGTACTTTACCTTGGTCGATCTATTAAAAAAAAAAAAATATTTCCAAAACTCTCAGCACTTCTTACAATTCAGGGCTTGAGATACTGGTACAAGTTCAATTTCAAAACTGGCAAAAAGCACCTTTAAAAGGCTCTGTGAATGGACTTTGCTGGTAATGACTTTAGGGGAAAAAAAGAATCCCCTTTAGCATTCTTTTCCCCTATTTGCAGGGAACAGCTGGAATCCCGCCCCGTGCCTGGCCCATCTATCACAGCCACTTGTCCTGAGCCGTCTCCCACTGCAGTGCCTTGGGATTCTGCAGTGTCACTCCTCTTCCGCCTTGTTCTCTGCAAAGTGAAGTCATAGGGACGGATCAGCCAACCTGACTTCTCATCACCCTGCCCAGAATCCTTTGTGAGCTGAAATGAGTCATCACTCTAAGAAAAGCTACAGCCTCTGGCTGTCGGTACAGGCTCCTTTGTCTGTGCGGTGTGGAGACTCTGGGCTGCAAATGTACCCCAGGCCCCAGGGGGCTGCAAGGGGGCACATCCTCCTCTCCGAGGGGCCCAGGCCCCCTCCCATGCACTGAGCACCAACTAAGATCTTTGCAGCATTAAAACAGGTAAAAGGGCACATACCTCCGGATGCTTGGAGAAAAAACACACACGTTAAAATTGATCAGGCATCAT
Source organism: Camelus dromedarius (assembly GCF_036321535.1). Taxonomy (NCBI): domain Eukaryota; kingdom Metazoa; phylum Chordata; class Mammalia; order Artiodactyla; family Camelidae; genus Camelus; species Camelus dromedarius. Next base: position 26,612,973 of record NC_087457.1, read on the forward strand.
ATATACTCACCAGTCTGTAATTATAAACCTGACACATGCGTTCTGGTTTTTTTTCCTTTCTTTTTTTTTTTTTTTTAAGGCTGGGTTTTCATTGCGAAGGATGCGTCTCCCTCCTGTGTGTAACAGGCGGTTCAACTGTACCCTGGATCAAAGTTTAGCTGCAGCGAGCTATTTGTCATAAATTCCAGTTGCCGGGCAAGTCCTTGCAAGCCTGGGTCTCGTCACTGCTGACACGCCGCCGGCAGGCTCGCAGCCCAGCCAGCCCGCGAGCCGGCGCAGCAGCTCCTGCCGCCGCCGAGGAAGGCGGCGTTGGGAATGAGGTCACTATGGTCAAGAGCCGGTTCTCAGCGTGCGGTGCTCCTGAGCTCACCACACCAGCGCCGAAACTGCACGGGGGGTGGGGGGTGGGGGCGTGATTGATAGGATTTTTTTTTTTTTTACATCGCTGCTTCCTCTGCTTTTTCTCTTTTCTTTCTTAGAATGTCTGTGTCTCAGATCGGTCAGGCAGAAAAAAAAATCCATTCCAGATCTGGGTGAAAACATCCTTCTCACTGCACTATCTGTGCCGCATCACGCTCGCGGTGAGCCCCACGCCGGATCGCTCATGCACACGCACGTGTACGTATTGCATTTACACACACAGACACGTGTACACACAGAGGAACTATGTTGGCGGAATCACAGAGAAGATGAGTCATCCCTCTTTGCAGGACAAGGAGCAACACAGAAACATCTCAAGAGGGAAAAAGGGGTGGGGGTGGGGAGAGGGGAGAGGATGACAGGTAGAGCAGACACTGCGTTAAATGCAGAAAAATGGAGCCTGGGAGGAAAAGAGTAAGAGCAAAGTGAACGCTGGTGTGTTAGGAATGACACTGGCCAAACTCCCCCAAACCGAGTAATACCAAAGCAGGCACTTCTCACAAGTGCCACTGAGGAACCAGATACCGACAAATCATCCGCTACTCAGAAACTAAGTGGATCTGGGTAGCCGAGGATGTCTGCCCAGCACATTCTCCCTCATCCTCAAGAACGCAGTAGCTAGCCGACAATAAACGTGAACCACAGGATGCAGCCAGGGCTGGGGAGTACACAGATGTAACGAATCTCTCAGTCAGACTATTCCGAATCTCTGAGTTAGAAGGGTCCCCAGGCTAAAGCCCCACCAGGATCATACCCTCTCTTAACACCTGTAATTTAGCCCATCTTCAAGGACCGCGTCCCCCAGAGCACGGGTCTAGTCTGAGCCAGGGCACACCCTCTGGGACAGTCCCCATCTCCGAGCGGAGTCCTGCAACCCCACACCGTGATTCCATTCTGCCCTCGGAAAGCTAAAGAGTGTATAACCTTCTTATGTCTGATAATTCATCTGACGTCTACAAATAATAATCCCACGCCTACGTTCCAAACCATCTCTTGTCTGGCTGCCCACCGTCTGGGACACCGTAAGTAAGTACACATGTTCTATGTTCATTATTGACCGACTGGTACATCTGATTCCAACACTATTAAATACACTTCTCCAGTTCTTGCTACCTCTGACACCTTTCAAATCCTCTGCCATTGTAGTTTCCCATCCTTTGCTCCTGCTCGAATGTATCAATTTCCCTCTTAGAATGTTGCACGGAGAACCAGATTTACTCTCGCTGGGTCTCCCCACAGCACCGTCACCTCCCTCACTCTGGACTCTGTGCTCACCTGGCCTCAGGCTGCTGGTCATAGTTATTGTTGGCTACTGCATCACACTGTCCACCCCAGAGTACATTTTCACATCATCTGCTATTAAATCAGGTCTCAATTATACACTTGAAATAGAAGGGAAAACCACATCAATCATGCCATATACGTCTTATCAGAACTGGTCTGTTCGTGACTTTCCCTTCCAATGTTATGGTCTCCTCTCGGATACGCCACCTGGGCTCCCATCCATGACGATGACTCAGCCTGCAGCCCAGCACCAGGGCCTCCTCCCAAGGCACAGCACCTTTACCCAACCCTCTAGGAGCCTGGTTACATTGGTAGTTATTCTAATTTCCCCCAAATCCACCTAATTCAGCGCCTTCCTGTTAGGTAGGGTCTGCACCATAAGAAGGCAATGATGTAATTATATAAAAGTTAGGGTCTAAATAGAATTATCTTTACCCCAGCATTTTAAGGGCCTTTGGGGAAGAAGGTTGAGGTCCCTGGACCACCTCTTGACAGCTAAAAACTCAAGTTTTCTCTATGATATAGAAAAGGTTAAGTAAGTGGAAAAAGAAACAACAACAACAATCAAAAGAAAACAAATGGAAAGTTACAACGAAAAATGCATTCAAATTTTCTAATACCTGAGCATGTATGTTTCCATCTATATGCGGGTCCACTGAGCCCACGCATAGAAGCTCATCTGAGCCTTATAAGGACCCAATAAGTAAGTACTATTATTGTCACCATTTTAAAAAGAGATTGGGGGGAGGGGACAGCTCAGTGGTAGAATGTGTGCTCAGCATGCATGAGGTCCTGGGTCCAATCCCCAGTACCTCCATTAAATAAATAAATAAACCGAATTCCCCCCACCCTCCAAAAGCCCCACAAAAACAAAAAGAGATTAACTGTCTTCCTCGAGCCTCCCCAGCTGTAAGTGGCAGAGGCAAGATTTGAACCTGGGACAGGATGCCCCAGAGTCTGTGCTTCTAACCACCACCCACACTGCCTCTTATAATGAATAACCACTGGAAACAACATTTTTTTTTTTAACAAACCCTATCCTCAGTTTTCACCTTTGAATTGAAGCCAGTGAAGCTTTGTTGGCACATGAGGCCAGTGAGGTGAGGCTCACAGGCTGGGTCCCTTTAGTAGCAAACTGCCTGTGTGCCCTGTTCTCCAGCCCCTGATGGACTGGCCTCCAGCCGCAGCCGCAGACGATCAGCAAACGGCCATGCAAAGGAGAGGAACTGACCAGCCAAACCACCGCCACAAGCTCAGTCTGCGGTCCTACTAATGAGAAGGTGCGTTTTATGAGGGACACTCGTTAGCCTCAACTCAGAAGTAAAAGGCGAGAAATAAAGGCACTCCGATGTCTCAGATACCAGTGCCTGGTGGAGAGAGAAGTGCAAAGTTCAACAAGACATCGTCAGCAGCCCTCCTCCTCCGCCTGGCGCCTCCTGCTCCTTTGAATAACAGCTTCGGTGCTACTGTCAAGATTTACACACATCACACAGAACATCGCAGAGGTGACTTCCTCGGTGGATGCGGTGTGGGCAGAGGTTGCGCTTGGCACGTGACTGTTCCTTGGCAGAAGATTAAGTAGAAGCTCCACTGAGTGACACAGTCATGCAGGATCTTTAAAACGCTTTGATGACTAAGGGTATAACATGGTCTGAGAGCAACTGTACTTGATAAAGCAGAGCTTTATCCTTAAATCCATATCCTTAAATCAATTAAAGATATTCATTGGGCGCCTGATTGCAAATGTGTAAGATGTGTACACAATTCAGGGTATGTACACAAACTTTTTCATGAACAAATGACATGGTCTCCGCTCTCAAGAAGCTTCTACTGCACTTGAGGAGACAAGATATTCACAACGAGAAAGTGCCAAGAATACAAGACAGTTGTCTATCAAGGGGGAGGAACAGGTTACAGGCGCCTCTAATAATTCAGGAAAAAGAATCTGGGCTGAAGCCATCAGGAGTGGCTTAAAGGGAAGGGCAAGCCTGTCCTAGAAACTGGACAGAAGAGAAAGGATGTACTGTCAGTTAGAACATGAGCTCCATGAAGAGAGGGATTTTTGCATGCTTTGTTGTTTACAGATGCATTCTTTTAAAAAAATTTTTAATTTTAATTAAATTTTTAATTTTAATTTTTAATTTAATTTTAATTAAAAATTTTTATACAGATGTATTCTTGAAGAGTGCCCAGTCAATAACAGGCACTATATAAATTTGTGCCAAATGAATGAATGAATGACCTGGAGAAAGAAGTATGAACCAAGGTATGGAAATGGGAGGGAGGTGGGGGGACATGAGGCAGGTCTGCTTGGGGCGGGGGGTTCACATGGGGAAGAGAGGGAGAGGAACAAAGAAAGGTAACCCAAATGGGATTAAGAAGAGTCTTTGGAGGGGGAGGGTATAGCTCAGTGTGCCTAGCAGCCTAGCATGCATGAAGTCCTAGGTTCAATCCCCAGTACCGCCACTAAAAAAATAAATAAACCTAATTACCTTCGCCCCAAGTAAAAGCAAACAAAAAAAGAGTCTTTTAATGAATAAGAAAATGACCCACCTTACATTTGCAATGAATTTCATCTGACATTTATTAGATACATTAGCAATTCTCTCCCCTAAGAAGCATTACCTCTCCACGGACCCCACATTCTCTAAAAACAAGTCTTTCAAAGTTTATGGCAGCTCATTAGAGGGAAGGTATACTGATGATATGTTCAGATTCAGCGTCCCCTTGGGGACTTCACCCCTGTCACCATGCAGACAGAAGTCTGATGCCATGACTCTCTCCTCTTTGCAAAATGGTACCAATAGGGGAGGGAAAAAAAATCCTAGTCTGTACCAATATTATTTAAAACCTACCCTAATTCAGTGTAGTTCAACTCAACAAACATTTATTAAATACAACATGTAACATCTGAGACTCCGCGTGTCGCTGAGGACAGTAGAAACATGAAGAAGTTACAGCTCCTATCCTCACACTTTAACATTAACATCTGATCATTCAAGGCAACCAGGGAAAGAGAGCCATGCAAACAAAGAAAGATGGTTATTCCTGATACAAGGGAGAGGTGGCAAGGAAGCATGGCAGGAATTCGGCAGCGTTCCAGGAAGGAGGCAGGAGTTAAGGGACCCCAAAGATGGGCGAGGAGAGGGAGAGGAAGGGAAAAGCTGGGGATGCCTTCCCAGGCAGCGAGGCCGTGTGCACAGTGACCACGTGGGGCAGAGAGTACAGGACGTCCTGGAGCAGAGTGGGTGGTCTGTCCCGCACAGCAGACGTGGGAGGACACACGAAGGGGATGAGGAGAGAAGAAGCCGAGGAGTAAGAGGTCAGGCTGAGGTAAGATTTTGAAGAGCATGAAATCCCAGAAGAAAGGCATTAAAGGCTCTTACAGGGGGTGATGCTACTGATGCTGAAAGTTCAGGGGACTCTGGCAACAGAGTACGGGGGGCACCCACAGAGAGAGAATTCATTACCGAGACAAGGGAAGAGCGTATGTGAGCGACCAAATAAGATACAAAGAATGGGAACAGAGAGGGATGCAGAGATAGGTACTTCCCTGTTTCACAAAGGGACTGTCCAAAATTTAAGCATAAATATGAGAATACTACAGAAGCACATTTCTAGAAGCATCACATACACCTAACACTACTTGCCTGAACCTATCCAACTGTCTGTGCTATAGTGATAGTCTGACGTCCGAAGCAGCACCCGGGGTAGAACATTGGCTCAAACCCTCTCAACAAAAATCCCTGCGCACCAAGAACAGATCAGACTTTCCTGGTTGCACGGAAGCTGAGGAAAAGGTGCAAGTTAAAACTTCAACAAAAGTGGTTTCAAAAACAGAAAGTCCCAAAGTTTTCAAGGCCTTTTTAGCCCAGGGTTTACAGAGTTACGTGCATTTTTATTCTGGCGGAAGAAACGATTTCAATTGAAGTTGGATTCGATGCAACACAGTATAGGCAAGGAAACTGAATATTTAAAGGACAAATACACCTGGTAGCCCAGCAAGCATTAGAGAGCGTCAGCATGAGCACACAGTGAAGAACAAGGCTGTGCTGTGGCACTTAACACAGTTCTCAGACGTCTTCGGATCGGTTAGTGCTCACAGGATAAGGGACACACAGTAATGGCACTTTCGAGCTGGAGGAGACATTGAAAGTCACTGAGCATGTTACCATTTGACTGAAGACAAACCTAGGGTCCACGTGGGGAAGACGGTTACAGAGAGCTCGTAACAAAGCCAGAATCAGCGTCCGGACCTCCCGGTTCTCGCCGCAGACATCTCCCCCTTACTCCACAACGCCTCGCACAACTTATCCAAAGAAAATTAAACCCCACGGCTTCTCCAGATGCACTCTGAATCCAATACTATCAATGAAGGAGGCAGGTGTGCAATTTTCCATACCACACCATGGGGTAGATAATCTTTCTGCCCTCGGTTCTTCTAATCCACATTCAAAGACACCAAGGAAGGAAAAGATGAAAGTTGAGTGAGAAAAACTGAGAGCCTGTGAGCTTTCAGTTAAAAAAAGATGAGTTTAAATGGGATGTTTTGATATTAAGCAGTAAGAAAACCCTGGAAAAGCACGGGAAAGTGAGACATTAGCCTTCTCCATTGCAATTTTATGATAATAGCATTTGGATTTGTGGACTACTCATGTCCGACTCACTGGGTGAAAACACACCTGAATATCTCTCAGACACTTTTACTTAGTATTTTCAATTGCACAGAATAGTGGTGAGATGCCCAGAGGAGTCTGCAATATGCAGGAAAAAAAAAAAAGATCCTGTTTGAAGTCTGCCTAAATTCATACAAGCCACGTATGACACTCTCGATCACTTTCGTCTTAATAGTAGAATTTTTAAAAACTGGTTTCCACTGAACACCATTCAACATTACTTTCCAAAATTTACAAGTGAACCAACCCTCTACAAGAGCATCCACGTTGACCTTAAGGTTGTATAAACCTGCCGTGCAGGGCCCCAGTCCCCGGAGGCAAATATGCCCCCAGTTTGAGAAGCAACAACTCCATCTGAAAATCCACCTGTAAGTGGTATTTCCCAATTAGCTTTCAAAGTTATCGTGAGTATTTCTGTTGCTTTAAAGATACGCCAGCATTGAGTCCTCGAGCTCTTCTAGCTGGAATTAGTTAGAAGGTCAAAGAGCTGAGAAACTGAACTGCCTAATCACTGGCTTATTTAATTATGGCCAAGTCATCCTCTCTGTGGGTTGCATTCCTCCTCTGTAAGATGAAATCAGGGGGGAAAAATATGGAAGTTGCAGAGGCCGCCACATTTTTTCAAAGGAGCGGTATCTCCAGAACTAACCCCTGACCTCAAGGTGCTTCCAATTAACCAAGGAATGAAAAGTAAACACACATGAAAAGAAGGTACCATAATACTTCCCCAAGAAAACTATGAATAAGAGGGGGAAATGACTGAAACTCAGTCCAGATGGACTGGAAAGCAAAGAAATCCCAGCCAAACATTTCCATCACAAGGCTCAGCTCGGAACGCCTGGGTCGTACTGGTACCCCCTACAGGCCCCAGCGTGTGAGCCACCAGCCCAACACATGCTTCCAGGAAGTGCGGGGACGGGGACTATCCTGCTGACCTGATGTCGCAGTATACCCTGGACCGACTGCCAACGGCGACTCTAGTCCTGGAATGAGAACACTGTAGCTTCAGTGCCCAAAGCAGTGGTTGAAAACAGTGGTTTCAGCACCTACAACAGTCAAACATCTGTCAACTGAAAACCAAACCAAACCTTATTCGGGTTCATTATCACAAACTCCTATGCCAAACCCACTAACTTCTTTTGCTGACATTATACGTCCATCCTCAGGGTCACCTCCACACATCATCTCCTGGAAGTTAGGAGGAAACAGTGTTTTATTAATCAAATTTATTAATAAAGCGTTTATAAAACTAGGGAAAAATCATAAAATCCTGATGTCAAAAAATACAAGCCAGTCATATTTCTCTTCTATCTCTCTATAACGAATGGATGAAAATAAGAGAATTTCTTTGTTGTCTGGTATTACAATGAGATTACACAATATATTTGCTTGGTGTAATAGCAGTAGCCACTAGCTGCACTTGGCTATTTAAGATAATTTAATTTAAATGAAATTAAAATTTTAGTCCCTCTATTTTAAGTGTGCAGTACCTAAAGGTATGTTGTAGTCACCATATTGGACACAGCACATTTAGAACATTTCCATCACCTCAGATATTTCTGTTGGACAGTGCTGATCTAGTTAATAGATAAGCAATCACAAGAATATCAAGTACTGTTCACTTTGACCATGAAAACTTATAATTTTTAAACAGAATTTTAAAAATAACATACAAAATCAAAGACTTTCTTGATGTACACATTCTATGAGTTTTAGCATGTATTGTGTAAACACCATCACTGTCAGGACAGAGTCAGATATAGAACAGTTCCATCACCCCAAAAAACTCCTTCACTCTGCTCCTTACACACCCCTGACCCCTGGAAACAACCGGTATGTTCCTTGTCCCTATCATTTTGTCTTTTCCAGAACGTCATGTAAGTGGAATCACACTATGTAACCTTTGGGGACTGGCTTCTTTCAGTGAGCACAATGTTACTGAAATTCATCCACGTTGTCTACTGGGTCATATGGTAAGGGTGTATTTATCTTTATAAGAAACCACCTGTTTATCAGATTGGCTATACAGTTTTGCAATCCAACCAACAATGTAGTTATAGGAGTTTTTTTTGTGGACTTCTTGGGATTTTTCTACATGTCATGTTGTCTGCAAACTGGAACAGTTTCATCACAACTTGCAAACGTTTCGTTTTTGTTTCTTTTTTTAAGAATTTTTTTTAAGGAATTCCAATATGATGTTGAATAGGAATAGTGGAAGTGGACATCCTTGCCATGTTCCTAGACTTAAGGCGAGAGTATTCAGTCTTTCTTTGTTAAGTATGATGTTAGTGCAGAGTTTTGTTCTTTATCAGGTTCAGAAGTGGCCTGCTATTCCTCGATGAAGAGTTTTTTATCAGGAATGTGTACTGAATTTCATCAATTGCTTTTTCTGGTCAATTGATACTATTGTGTGATTTTTCTTCTGCAGTCTGTTAATATGGTCGATAACACTGATTGATTTTCAAATACCTTGCGTTCCAGGGCTATTCCCCACCTGGTTTATTATTTTTACATATTGCTGGATTCAATTTGCTAATATTTTGTAGAGGATTTTTCCATCTATGTTTGTGAGGGACACTGGCCTGTAGTTTCCCTTTATTATGCTACCTTTGTCTGGTTTGAGCATAAAGTTAATACTGGTTTCATAAAATGAGTTGAGAAGTTGCCTCCTCCTCTAATTTTCAGGAAGAAACCATGTAGGATTGGTGTTATTTCCCCATAAACATTTGGTAGAATGCCTCAGAATTCTATCTGGTCCTGGAATCTTTGGTTTTGGTTTTTTGGGGGTAAAATTTTCAACTATAAATTAAATGTATTTAAAGGATATAAGACTATTTAGGTAATTTGTTTCTTCCTGGGTGAGTTTTGATACGATGTTCTTTCTTGGATTTGGTCCATACATCTGAATTGCGGGATTTCCGTGCATGGAGTTGTTTGCAGTAATTGCTTATCATCTTTTTAATGTCTGTGGGGTCTGCGGGGGTACAGCCTCTTTCACTCCTAATATGGGTAACTTGTGGCTTCTCATTTGCTTGTCAATCTGGCGAGAGATTTATCAATTTTATGGCTATTTTTAAAGAAACAGCTTTTGAGTTCATTGATTTTCTTCATTAATTTTGTTTTCAAATTCATTGGTATCTGCTCTTTATTAAGTCTTTCCTTCTGCTGGCTTTAGATTTATTTTGCGCTTCTTTTTCTAGTTCCTTCAGGTGAAAGCTCATTTTCATTACAGATCTTTCTTCCTTTTTGAGCATGAGCACTTAGCCTCTGCGTTCCCTGCTGAGCCCCACTTCGTCTGCTACACATGAATTGTCATACGCTGTATTTTCATTTTTGTTCACCTCAAAACACTTTCTGCTTTCCCTGAGACTTCCTCTTTGGTCTATAGATTACTTAGAAGCACATCGTTTAACTTCCTAGTATTTCGAGATTTATCAGTTATCTTTCTCTTATTGATATTTCATTAAATCCCATTATGATAAAATAATACACTTTGAATTATTTCAATTCTTTTAACTGCTTTTAGCTGTCTTATATCTCAGGATATCAGCTACCTTGTGAATGTTCTCCGAGGATTTGAGAGGAATGCATATTCTGCTATTCTGAGGAGGAATGTTTTATATAAGTGTCAGTAAGATCCAGTTGCTTGATGGTATTGTTCAGTTTTTCTACATCCTTCCAGCTTTTCTATCTGCTTGTTCTATCAATTTCTGACAGAGCTATGTTGAATTTGCAACTATCATCACCCATTTCTTCTTTCAGCTCTATTTTGTCTCAGGTATTCTGAAGCTCTGTTGTTAGGTACGTACACTTTTGAAATACTCTTTTGAAAAAGAAATTTTGATCAGAACACAACATGAGATCATCCTCTTAACAGATTTCTCAGTGCACAATACAGTACTGTTAACTATAGGCTCAAGGTTGCACATCAGATCTCTAGGATTCACTCATCTTGCATTACTGAAATTTCATACACATTGACTAGCAAACCCCCATTTCTCCAGCCCCTGGCAGCCACCCTTCTATTCTCTGCCTCCGTGAGTTTGACTATCTTAGCCATTTCATATAAGTGGAAACCTGTCCTATTCATCCTTCTATGGCTAGCTTATTTCACTTAGCATAACATCCTCAAGGTTCATCCATGTTGTTGCGTACTGCACAATTTCTTTCTCATTTAAGGCTTAATAATATTCCACTGTGTGTACACACCACATTTTCTTTATCCATCTGTCGATGCACATTGAGGTTGTTTCATACATCTAGCCCATTGTGAACAGCGCTGCAAGAAACCAGGGAGTGCCAATATCTTTGCAAGATCTTGCTTTCAATTATTGTGGATAAAAACCCAGAAGTGGAATTTCTGGATCATATGGTAGTTCTATTTTTAATTTTTTGAGGAACCTTCAGACTACATCCCACAGCAGCTGCATCATTTTACATTCCCACCGACAGTCCACAGGAGTTCCAGCTTCTCCACGTCCTCAGCAACGCCTGTTATCTTTTGTTTTCCTGATAACAGCTAGCCTAACAGGTATGTGGTAGTATTTGATTGTGGTTTTGATTTGCATTTTCTGATGATTAGTGATGTTGAGCATCTTTTCATATACATATTGGCTATTTGCATATCTTCTTTGGAGAACTGTCTATTCAAGTCTTCAGTTGTTCAGTTAATCAGTGACTAGTTTGTTTCTTTGTTTGCTTCTGCGATATGAGTTCCTTATATACTTTGCAAATTAACTCCTTATCGGACATGTGGTCTATAAACATTGTCTCCGATGCTGTGGGTTGCCTGCTTTTTCACTCGGCTGACTGTTTGCTGTGCAGAAGCTTTTTAGTTGGATACAGTCCTACTTGTCTAATTTTGCTTCTGTTGTCTGTGCTAGGGTGTTGTTTCCAACGATAATCACTGAAATCATTCAGTGACAATCACTGTCAAAACCAATGTCATAAAGCTTTGCCCCATCTTCTAAGAGTTCTGCAGTTTCAGGTCTTAACATTTAAGTTTTGATTCAATTTTGATTTGACTCTTGTGTATGGTGTAAGAGGTACATACACTTTTTTATGACACATTGGTGAACTTACCCATTTATTTTTATGTAATATTTCTCTTTCTCCCCCGTAATTTTCCTTGCTCTAAAGTCTACTTTTTCTGACATTATATGTCCATTCCAGCTTTCTCTTTTTTTTTCCAGCCCTGACTAATCCCTCCTATGTAATATGAACTTCTATTTATTTATTTATATTTATTTATTTATTTATTTATTTATTTATTTATTTATTTATTTATATATATTTTTAATTAATATTTGCACGGTGTATCTTTTTACTTTCTACTTATTTCATATCATTATATTAAAAAATATGTAGATATATCCTTTGATTTTTTTAAAAAAAAATCCATTCTAACAATCTCTGTTATTTGGTGGGTTTAGACTATTTAGATGTAGTTATTTATATGTTGGAATTTAGATCTACCATTTTATCATCTGTTTTATGCTTCTACCTCCCTTTTGTTCCTCTGTTTTCCTTTCCAACTTTCATTTGGACTATTTGAATATTTTTATTAATATTTATTTACATAAATTGTATAAATATCCTATTTTAATGCATCTATTGAGTTGTTCCTATACTTCTTTGCACAGTGTTTGTAGTTATTGTCCTCAGCATTTCAGTACACATACTTAACTTCACAGTCGACTTTGACTTAATATTTTACCACTTCAAGGGATCGACCAAACCACCATATTGGCTTCTTTACCCCCCTCACCTTATGCTGTAGTTGCCATATGTACTGCACATCCATAAACCCTGAAAACTCCATCAATGCTATGTTTGTTTTCCATCAGTGTACATATTTTAAAGAACTTAAGAGAAGAATGGTTAATTACATCTACCCAGATCGTTACCATTACTGCTTTTCTTTCATTCCTGATGCTCCAAGTTTTCCTCTGGTCTTATTTTTCGTCCATCAGCATTTCTTTTAGAACAAGTCTTCTGGAAGTGAACATTTTTGTTTTCTTTTATCTGAAAATGTCATTATTTCACCTTCATATCAGAAGGATATGTTCACTAGATACTTTAAAAATGCTGATCCACTTCGTTCTGGCCTTTGTGGCTTCCAAAGAAAAATCTGTAGCCTTTTTCTTTTTGTTCCATGTTGTTTTCCTCTAGATGCTTTCAACATTTTTCTCTTTTTAGTTTTCACAGTAGTTTACAATGTGTCTAAGCATGGATTTCTTTCTGTTTATCCTGTTTAGGATTTGTTAGGCTTCTTGAATCTGAAAGTTCATGTCTTTTACCAAATTTAGGAAGTTTTTGGTCATTATTTGAGCAGTTTTTCAAATTACACCAGAACTTTGATAACAGAAATGTTAAACATTTGGGGTATTGTCCCACACACGGAGGCTCTGTTTTGTTTTGCTTTGTTTTGTTTTTATTGTCTGTTGTTGAGACTGGATAATTTGTTGATCTATCTTCAAGTCCACTGACTCTTCTCGTATGCCCATTCTGTGACTGAGCCCATCCAGACATTTTTGATTTTGGTTACTATTTATTTCAGCTCTAAAATCCCAACTTGGTTCTACATTACACCCTCTATTCCTTTCCACTCTACCTTTCCATTCTTTTCCAGAGTATTTAGCCACAGTTCTTAGACCACAATATAATTGCTGATTTAAAGCCTGTCTGATAATTCCAACATATGACATGACACCTCGGCATTGGCAACTGTGGACTGTCTTTCCCCACACAGAGATTAAACCGATTCTTTGTATGTCGAGGAACTTTGAACAATGTTAATTATTATGTTATGAGACTCTTTGAGTCTTTAAATCCTAAGGAAGATATTGATTATTTTTTCCCTTTTAAGAAGGTGATCAGTTGGTTAAGTTCAGGCAGCTATTTCCACATCACCCTCTGTCCAGTGTGATGTGCATGGCAGTGTGCTCAAAGCCTCTGCAATGCTATCTGGAGCTGTCCCATGTGTACACCATTCAACATGGTGGTCAATCTGAGACCTCTGTGGTGGCCCACTTCAGATTTCAGTTCTCAAAGCATCTGGAATGCCGCTTAGGGTCAGAGCCACACATGCACAGCTCAGAAGTGAGCCCAGGAGTCCACACGACGTTTTCTGGGGTAGCTCTCCCGAGCTCCCTCCCCTCTGTCATCTCCCCAGCATTCTTCAGTTCCCTGGGGCCCCCTTTCATGGTCCTACTGCTAGAAGCTGGGGCTTTAGTTTTCTTGCTCAGCTGTGTACTTTCAGCAACTGTGTCTCCATCTGGTGCCAAGCAGTGGGAGGAAGAGAGAGTGGAATTTACGCCTTGCTCCTGGAACTCTAGGTCCTCTCATCAGAGACAGGGAGTCCCCTACTGCCACAGCTCTAGGTGGCCGCCCAGCACCCACCGGGGCTGTGCAGCTGCAAGACTGACCACAGCTTGGAAGGAGAGAAGAGAAAAAGAGGAAACACTCACTGTGAACACCGGGAGTCCCCTTTCCTGGCCCTCAGGCCAGAAAGTGAGGACTTTGATCTTAAAGATCTCTCTGTCCACATCAGTGTGACCTACCGGGCTTTGGGCCACCTTGGAGTCTAGGCCAGGTGATACTGGAGAGGAGGAAACAGGAAACTCACAACCAGCTTTGTGGTTCTTCAATTTCTCATCTCCTTCCCCAAACTGCCTGCTACCATTTGCTTTCCAGAGCCCTGAGCTGCTCCAAGCCTTCTGCCCAGGGCTCTGGCTACACTCAGTGGGAGAGTCAGAGTGCAGAGGGCTTATTCTGTCCTGCTCTGAAGTGGAATCTTCTTCATATTATAATTAATTTTATTGATTAAATAACCATAATAATAAATGATAAATAAACACTGTTTATAATAGAAGCAAGTATGTTAAGTTTGGTCTTTGTTTTCCCACTGACTTTTCTTTTAGGATGTATGTAACTGAGTCTTTTATAAATTTCAGCCTCAAAAAGGTATCATTTCAGTTCATCCATTTCCCAGCCTACCCCACAACTCCCCTTCACCCACCTCTGTGATAATGGCAGACAGACACGTTAACTAGAATTTACTTCCTTTTTTGTGGTCCTGGCCTCTTTGGCACAATATTTGCTTTAGACTCACTAATGAGAAGCTAAAGTGATTGACATGGGTACAGTTCTCTCGTTCGCCAAGTCCCCGCTCTGGCACGAGGACTTAATGAGCTTTGTCATCAGTGTCAGAGGGACCAGGAGAAATGAGGCACCCCCGCTAATCACAAACCAGATCGTTAGCATCAATGTAATTACCGCGTTCATGGCTTCCCTTTTGGACCCTGCCTCTTTCATCAACACCACACACAGAGAAGCCATGGGGGCTTCAGAGACTCCCCCCTTCGCCTTGGCTGAGGCCACTGCAACTGAGAAGAGAAACGGGTGTGGTCTGAGATGTTGACTCAAGGGTGTTCAGTCCTCCTACTCTCACTCAAACTGTTCGCATTTGTGGTCCCCAGAGGCATGTCACTCAAATTTGTTCACATCTGAGCATAATTAGCTTCTGTACTCTGTCAACTCAAAAAGTCCACCGAAACCAAAGCTCCCAAACACTACATCCCAGCGATGACACGCCCAGCTGCAAATTACCTGACCCCCCCCAAATTCCAATGGCCTTCTCCCTGGGGGATCCCACCTGACAGGTGACATTCAAAAGAACTCTGTGAAGACAATGTTCACATCACATACATCAGGTCACACCTGTTGTGTGGAATGATGTAGGTAGCCAGCACAGGTTCACCCTAAGAGGATGGGAGGCCTGTGGGACACGAACTGTCAGTGGACCCGCGTGACGAGTGGGGAAGGTGTATTTATACTGCACTCTATCCCTGAGCAGGAGCTGCAAGTCCCATCTGCAGTGTGAGCAGATCTGTTAGAAAAGGCCCGTGGGTAACGGATCAACTTTCCTACTCCGCCCGAATGAGGATTTTGATTCTGGCTACTGGCAGCAGCCCTGGGGTGGGGGAGCGAGTGAGGCGGGGAGGAAGGCCCCTCGGCTCAGACTGCTTCACGTGGAGGCCCCTCTGCTGCTAGTGGGGAGTCGCCCCAACATTTTCCTTGAGTATATGTGGTGACCACCCTTCCTTCCGCATGACTCCCCCAGGACACTTGAAGGGTAGACTCAGGCGAGGAGGGGGACAAATGATGGGGCCTGGGTTGGGGCGTGGGGCCCCCGGAGGAGCTTCCCACCTCGGAGAAATCACAGTGCTCACTGCCCACCCTGGGAAATCATTTAAACTCAATTATCGGTGTGGACATCTCTGAGAGGTATTCGGAGAGCAAAGGTGACTGGAGAGGTCTGAAATGTGACATTCAACACCCAGGTTTATTGAAACGATGAGAAATTATAAAGTGGGCAAAATCTGATTTCTAACTCAGACTTCAGGACAGAAAATTCAGCTGAAACTATACAAATACCTAACCCCCGCCGCCACACACAGACACAGTTGTAGAGAGAGAACAGGAGAGCTGGCAAGGGTGTATAACGTTACCTTCCTACACCTGGGCAAAGAGCAGCGTGCACAGTCCCCACAGAGGGAAATAAGTGACTGATCTCCTCTTTCCTACGCTGGTTTGTTTAAATCTGTGGTCCTAGATTGACAGTCTCCACAACACCAGGTACGTACATTTAACATCTAAAAACTGCAAAGCATGCAGATGATAACCCCAGAGTCGATACACCAGGACTAAGTGCAAACTAAATTTTTAAAAGTTAAAATAAAATGTTTCTGAATATTCAGCTGTTGATATAAAATCATTCTAAATTTACAAAATTTATCAACCAAAAGTTATCTGCACGCTCCTTTATAATAAAAGAATCCTGGTACATTTTTTTCCTTCCACATTTTAACTTTTATCCTTTGCCTTGCTGACAAAATCACTGCCATGCCACATTTTAAAGTTGTTACCGTCTTTTTGGTTTTTTGCTAGTGTCTTTTTCAAGTAACACAAACACTGATGAAGGTGACTGTTCTCTTAATAATCTGTTCAGATTAGTAAATTTTTCTCGATTTAAAAAAAAATCAGCATGTCTACTGCATTCATATTTTGAAATAAGAGTCAATTCTCACAGGAATAGCAGAACTGTCCTCTTTGAAGTTCTACACCCCAGAAAATGCTGGTGATAAGACCAAACAACTGATGGAGAAAGACCTTATTTCCACTGTGACACCATCTACTATTACTTTATGTTAGATTCTAACATATTCTTGCCTGTAAAGTCACATGTACTGAACTGTTGTTAAGTATTTAAAATTTCACCTTCTCTGAGTTATACTATTTACTTTGTATCTCTTCTACCCTTACCCCCTCCCCAACCCAACCTAGTCTCAAGAAAGAAAGAAAAAAAAAATTCCCTGGCAACAAAGCTCCTTTTGATAAATTGGCTCAGGGACACAACGTGGTCCGGGAAAAGAGTCAGCCGTTTCAGCACTGGGCTCGTAGCAGAGGGAGTGGCAGGATTTCTGTCTCCCGAGTTGTCCTGGGTCGGCCACCTGAGAGCTGGGTGGTCCAGACAGCTGGACGGACCGGCACTTTCCAAATACTGGCCCTACATCTGTCTGCGCTCGTGTGGACAACTAGTTCAGCAGTTCACAACGGAAAGAAGGAAAACAATAGGACACTAAGGAAAACTGTCCGCAGAGAGAACGTGACTTGATTTACAAGCTGCCTTCTACTAGGCTCTTCCCTCTTGTTTGTGTGTCTTCACGCCTGTGTACATGTGAGATGTCCTTGCTTTTAATGTTAAACGTCCTCTCGTTTATGATGACAATAGATGGTGTTGCTTTTTTTTTTTAAAGTACTCTCTTACAAGAACTAAAAGTTGGTGATCTTAAGTTGGTGCACATAGATTTTTATTGAAATGCTTTTGGTCTGGGAAGTGCAAACTCTGAGAACCCTCACATCAGACTTCAGGTGGGTGGAAGGAAGCATACAAGTATTGACAATCCTAACACACACCCTGCAGCCATCCCCCACTCCATCCGTGATGTCCAGGAGTCTGAAAGCAAAGTGCTACTGACCCTGAGATCTTCTTGACTCATGAAAGGCACTGTTTTCAGCTACTTACTCAGTGTGTACTAGTCCGTTTTTAACTGGATCGCCTCATTGTGTTCCCTTCAGCTTTGTCTTCTTCATTTTGTCTTTTTCTGCTTTAAAAAAAAAATGGACTTTCATCTTTCCAAGATCAGCATGACTAAGCCACTGATTTATAAGTTTTAATGTTCCCTACTTTTTTAGCACTCTATATTTCATAATCCAGAGTTGATGATCCTTTTAATCCAACACTGGGTTCTTACTAATTTGCTTCCTAGTACCCCATTTTCACGCTCTTATAAGCCAGCTGTGATTTCGGAGAACTAAAACAAAATGAGCAAGACAGCTGTTGTACAGGGCAATCAACAAGTCAAGCTACGAACAACCCCCGCGGGTGGCCAGGGTACGTTCATCGCTCTCCCCCCATCCTTCCTGCATCCTTGAGGACAATCAGATACCATCCCATCCCCGTTTCTTCCTCTTAACAGCATTTACTTTTCTGATAATGGCACCCACCCCCATCATCTTAAACCAGTTTCCTCTCACTCCTAATGCCCACCTACTACCTCAGAATATTCCCCCCTTCCCTCCCCTTCTTAATAACAATACCTACACTTTACTCAGTGCCTAAATGAACCACGCATTATCAAGAGGGCTTTACATATGCCATTTCATTTATCTGTCACAAGAACTTTACAAAATAAATATTATTACCTCCGTGTTATGCATGAAGCCCAGGAGAGTTAAGTTACTTGCCTAGGGTCCCAGTCATTACACAGCTTTAATGACAGATAAACATAACAACTCTGACATTGAAATAGGTGTATTGAGGGAAGGGGAAAAGGTTTTAAGCAAAACTTGGTAACGTAGGGAACAATTTCCTTCTTTTAACAGCTCTCCAAAGTGCTCAGAAGATTAAGTCACAGTTTCCACATGTGTCCTAGGTCATTCCCTCTAATTACAAACTTGCTGAAGCCCTCACCCTGAAGATGGCCAACAACCATTTTTTAATTCTATGTTTCGGTTTTAGTGTTCAGGATCTTCTGTTTCCTCCGGCCATCTGTAGTACTTTTACTCCATGGACTGAGCTGTGTGGTTTGGCCTGAGCGCATAACCACCGCCGACACAGCTTCTGGAGAGAGTGAGCTACTGGGAGGGTGCGGCGTGAGGGAACGGCAAGACCGCCGACGGACCCGGGGAGCCCGTCAGCCTGTCAGGCAAACTCAGGAGGGCTGACATCGACAACTGTGGGTCTTTCCAGCGCTGGCTTTTCAGTTCCAAACAGTTGACCTATCAATTTCTTTGGGGAAACCGGTCATGTTTAAACCATTAAAAGGAAATCTGGATGCTAAATTCACATCTAGGGTCTGAGTTTCCTTTGGCTGCTTCTGGAAAGGAGCGCTTGCAAGGGCTGCAACCTCCATCCTGCTCTTTTCCCCTGCTGCATACCCAACAGAGGCCCCCCAGCCAGGACCCCGGTGGTAGCCCTCAGCCACACAGAGCTGACGGGGGCCGAGCCTCCCTTTCCGGTGCTAAAACTCTCTCCGGCTTCCCCATCTCTCTCCTCTCTCCTTACCAGACAACCCCATGTAGACGTCCCGTGTGCCTCAAACTCAACATGCCCAAAACTGAATTTGTGATCTTTCCTATAAATCTTGCTGCCTCTGGTACCTCCTAGTCTGGATTACAGCACGAACATCCATACAGACGCATGACCCGTGAATGTAAGATTCCTGTCTTCTCTTCACTGACCAGCCCCCTTGTCCCATAATCTAAAGAGTCAGTAAAGCCAGTCTACTCGCTGCCTGGACGTCTCTAGATCTGTTCCTTCTCTTTGCTTTGCTGTTAGCCAGCTCTCTGCCTCGTTGGACCACTGGAAAAGTCTCCTGCCGGTTTCTCCCACCCACCCTGAGCCTGACTGCCCGATTACACTTCCTGTCTGATGCTCCAATACCTACCTGACACGCCTGGCATCAATATCAAATGCTCCAAATAGGCTGATACCAATGACATCCCTGATGTGAAGTGGATGAAACCAAGCATATTACATAAACACAAATGGTAGAGTTTCCTCATCATATCAGAAAGATATCCCTTTAGAATAACGTACGAGAGTTGAAGAACAAATCGTTTTTCTCCTATCCCAGCAGGAAAGACACCCTATTAAGGCTAAAAGAATTTGGTCACTGGAGCAATTAAATGTCACTGGCACTTACTGAGCAGCTACTTCAGGGCAGGTGCTGGAATCAGGCACTTCACATAGGGAACCTTACTTACTACAACCCCAGGACGTAGGGCCAGTCCTCACTGAAAGACTGAAGACTAAGCATTTGCTCTACGTCTCCCGGTAAGTAAGCGGTACACGCAGGATTCAGATGCGGTCTGTCCAGGACTCCAAACCTGCACGCTACTCCCCAGCCCGCATCCCTGCTCACCGAGAAAATGCTGAAGCTTACAAGAGCCAAAGAGCGGCTAAAACATTTATACACAAAATATAACTGCTTCCACACAAATTCAACCACATAACACAACACTGTAGATCAACTACACTTAGATAAAAAATAAAATAAATTCAACCACGGTATTTCCTTTCTTAGTGAAATTTCAAATTTCAAGATTAGACTTTTACGTGGACTGAAGGAGGAACCAGAGAGAGAGGAGAAACTATTTGATGATAAGGAAATTCAACTGGCACCATACCTAAGATTTCAGAAAACCCTTCCATTTCCTGTGTCTGAGGTCAAAGGTAACTTTTCCATGTAAAAACCCACCAAATTTTTTAACAACCCGATAAGATATGTGTATGAGCACCTATTTTATACTTAGTACAAGGCCAGGTCCTATGAGGACAAAAGGAAAATAAAGATCTCCAAATTATCAAGTCAGGGATGCCAAGATAAACACGGGGCAATTGCTAAAGGCAGCATTTGCTCTTCCAGCACTGTGGCATTATGTATCACATACAACTTCCTAAGGCATGTCCTTTCTGAACATAACATCTGAATATTAATTCATGATCCATCTGAAGAACTGACTTGCAAAGTTTATTCTCTAAAGCAAACACTTGCCTTTGTGTATTTTCCAGCACTGTTAACTCAACTAGAAAACCCTCTCTTCGTGAATGGAGTACACGTCACACCAGTCCCTGTTTCAATTATTAACATACTGAATCAGCATACCGTGAACTTGTAAGCTTTTGTTTTCATCATATTAGTAATACTATAATGCTACTAACTGGATGAAAGCAACATGTAGCATTGAGTTGCCTATTACAAGAAGTTGTGCCATTTACCAAAATTACTTTCAGGGCACTTTGTTAGTGAAGTTAAGGGTTATACAAATGCAACTTTTTGATGTCGTAATAAAGTCCATGAGAACAGAGACCACATTTTTGTCAACCGGGGATAACAGTTACTCCCTCCTCCTCCTGTTTCCACTCGAAAGAGCTTCCCTTAGAATAAAGATCCGGGTGGGCACATGGGTCCCCTCCCCTTCCTGCTCCCACCCCTGGGAGGCAGTGACTTCTGTGATTAGGTTACAAGGGAGAAGGACCAAAAGTCACACTGAAGGAATGCAGGACAATTAGAATTTTGTCTAATTCCAAAGCCTTAAGACTTCTGAAAGTCTACCTTGCAGAGCCCCTAATTTTATTCTCCTTCTTTTAAACTTTTGCTTTTCCTGCAAAAACATTTGCTTCTGCTGCTCAATAAATCCCATTTTATAAATACTTAGTTTGGGCTTAGTTTGTAAAGAGTGAATTTTTAAAGAAAAGTATTTTTTAATCTCTTGAATCCCTCAAATTATCTAAAAGCATACTTTTTCCCTCCAGACTTGCCTGAAGGGTCGTATTTTTGAAAACCTTACAAACCATCAGTATTTTCAATTGCACATTGTTTTCGAACAAAGCCCTTTACTGAGCCACTAGCTTCATTCGAAAATATTAGAGATGAAAGTCAGATGATTAATCTGCCATTAATCTCTATAGACATCAAGCTTCGCATCCATCAGAAGTCACTGATGGTGGAGCCTGTCACAGGACAAAATGACTCAGGCCAGTTGGAACTTGCCATTTCTCCTCTTCAAGAGGGCTTTGGAACCAGCAAAAAGCTTGTGAAATAGTAAATTAAACAGCAAGTTTCTTGACTTTTCATTGAATCTTTCACATGCTCATTTTGCATGATAAAATGACTTAATAATGAAGATTTTGCAGTATCGTGATCTGATCCACAGAGACACACTAAATCACCCGAATAAAAGAGATTCGTATTTTGCTACTTGATGAAGGGAAACAAGTGAGCACAGAATTACCCAAAAGAAAGATGCCTTCCCATAAGGCTTAATAAGTAAGATTTCCAAATTTTGAAATCAGGACCTTTTTTCTTAGCCTGTAAGATAACAAAGGTAACACATCCTGCCCTGTAACAACTGGACTATACCACAGAGTATCCAATTCTATGAAAACTCAGAATTGTTAATGAACCTGAAAATGGTTTCCATGAGCAAGGCCTGCCTGAGATTTGAAGGCACACAAGCAACTTATCCCCAGAGAAGTGAAGATAACAGAGCATCAGATTTTTCCTGGAGAAAAAGTGCTTGTCCTATCAACAGGTGGATTTTTCTGGCATGCTCCACAGGGTCACTGCATCCCGCTTTGTTTTAGACAAAGGCCTCTGGCCTCCTTCCAGGGCCTCTGCACTTAGGGAGTAAGTGCAGGCTGTCTGGGTCGGGCATTTGTGCCGCTAGACAGCATCAGCATGTTGGTGAGAAGTCACAGCCCGAGATCCTATCGGTGCCACAAGTCCTTTGAACCCAATCATTTAAAACCTAGATATACTTTCACATTTATTTATCCTCAGCTCTGTTTATAAGTCTTCATAAACAAAGCCATCCAGACAAGTAAAATTAAAAGCAGCCTTTAAATTCTTTTAAAGCATGAAGAGCTGTGGTCGCAGGGAGGCCGGATACCGACGCCTGCGGCGTGGCCTTGTCTTCCACGAACTGTGATGCTTGCGCCGGATGATCATCTGGTTTCAACCACATGCCCGTGGCCTGACCTCCAATAAAGCAAGGTAGCTGGCAGAGTTCACTGCATTATGCAGCAGCAGAGACCATTTGTTACCGTTAGAGGTGTTTTTACTCTTTTTTTAAAAATCCATTTAAAGGCTTATAAATTTTTATGAACTCTTTGTGAGGTAAATACAACAGGGCAGCAATATGACAGCTCGACCACTTCTGTCCAAAAGCCAGCTCACCTGCTTTTCATTTGTGACGAGATGCACCAGGTCATCCACTCAGCCTCCCCCGAGTTAGACCCACGGCATCTGCAGATGCTGCCCTAACCTTTCCAGGGCATGAGGCTCCTGTTCACGAATGTGATCAAACATTCCCTAGCCACTCAAAAAAAAAAAAAAAAAAAAAAAAAACCTGGAGAGAATCCAAGCCGTGGTATCACCGAGGACCAGAGTTAAGGCTTAGGATTTTAGCTCTGTGTCTCTGTCACCTCAGCACCTTGATGTATTTGTTTCACAAGCCAGCCATAAACATTTCTAGATCTTTGCATCTATAAATACAGCTTCCCTTTAGAGCTTTAAGTTTCAACTGCCACACCATTATTCAGCAGACAACTGTGGAGTAGTCAGATATTATGTTCCATTAGTTAAAAAAAAAGAAAAAGAAACTGTATCAGATCAATGTTAAGAATATAAACCAGCCAATTTCAAGGAATCTAAAATGAACTACACCTCCTGACCAAGCAAAACCAACACTCTTTACAATCCCCTTTATATTTAGGAGAAGACTTATCCTAAATAAAAGACTTTAAAAAGTAATCAACGCCAAAATATTCTCTAGAAACGAACAAGTTTGCTTACCCAACATAAATGCACTTTAACACATCATTTATCCATCAATAGATATTGCCACTGATGCCAGCAATCAAAAGCAATGTTGACTCTGAGCAGAGTGACTAATACGGAGGGTGATCTTTTTTTTTTTTTTTTAGAATACGCTTGAGATTCCAAATGCAACATACACACGTGTTAGGTTATCTATAATATATAAATGCATGTATAAAAGAATGAATAAAAGCAGCTGAAAAACTTCTTAACATGTTACACAGTCAGTAATTAATGCCAATAGGAATGAAAACACTCGAGACTGCAGTCTTTTGGAGGCAGGAGCTCATAATCCCCAAAGATTCAGAAGCATTACCTCATTGCAGCCTTGAGACAAGCTGAGCATTCACTGTAGGTCTTACCCAGCATCCCCCGGTTCACACAAAGACAACAGAGGCGTGACCAATCACATTGTGGCTAGCAGGCACTGTTTCAAAGCCCTCTCCCAATATTACCCATTGACATGCTCGCTGGCAGCCTGCTGAACTTGTTGTCATGGCAACACATCCCAGCTGCTCACGGAGGCTTGTTATATTACTTTCCCTTTTCACCACTCACTTAGCTAATTAAAAATTTAGGACTATGTTTTGCATGTTGGACGCAAATTGAAACAATGCAGGTCCCTTTTTTCTTCTCTCTCCCTCTCTTTCTTTTTTCTCCCCCCAGTGGAGCTTTTAAAAATGCTGGGAAAAGCGATTTGAAGGACACTCCCATGAAGTCCCAATACAACCAATCAATAGAGAGACTGCATGGAGCTTCAGCCAGATGGGATGTGTCGCTAAACCTCGTCTGCAGCAAAGCAAAACCAAACCATGAACGTCGCTAAGGATGCTCTTCCTGTTTTGAAACAGACGAAGCCAATTCGGCAAAGATGATTGATGTTGAAATGTTCATGTTATTCTTGGCCAAAAATGTTCTTTAAATGTTTCTTTTTTTTTTTTTCACTTAACATGATTCCAATGTAAAGCAGCTTTTTACCCACAATTCCACAATGCAAGCAGAGTAAATAAATAAATAAAAGCGCCGAGGACAAGATCCTGTAAAAACTGCCAATATGGCAAGTGCTAGTGGAGGTTTTCAGCAAAAATGCATGCCTGGGAACCTGCCATATGTTTTAGATTTGACCACCAACATGTACCACTGCTGGGGCAGCATAAAGACAGCAGCTCTGCAGCCGAAAACCCACGGAAAGAAAAATGCCAGCTTTTGTTTACCAAAGCTCCCCAACTCCCCCAGAGATGGCGGCCACCTCACACAGACGGCCTTTTCAAAGCTCCCCTTCAACGTCTAGTTACACCTCGTAAGTGGAGCTGATACCGAAGGCATTCTTAGAATTCTCAGGTACAATTTTCTCTTGCTATTTCAGGGTTCCACTTAACATATTTCATAAAGTAGAAAGAACATTAAAATTTGAAACAACGTTCACCGTGAAGAAGCAGAGATAGCAGACATCAAAGTGGTTTGGAAAGCCCAAATACAGTTTCCGGGAAAAGTCGGCACTAATTTCAGTTAAGTGGGAAATCACCACATTAGAATCAGGCCCGGGTGGGCGGCTCGATTTTTATTTTTCCTCCCAGGAGGGTCTACTCATTTCTCTGTCCAGAGTCATCCAGGACGACCTGACGTGAGCAGTCAGGCCACGAGCACGGTGCGGACACAGAATCAGACAGGCCATGTTCCCTCCAGCGGTGCCCACATCTCTGAACCTTGGGGTCTGCCAATAATTACCACTGAAAAGAAGTCCCAGCCACTGGGATGGTTAGGAATAGAAACCTCAAAAGAAGCCGCAGAGAATTCTGATTCGCCTGGGAGGGATGTGGGAAGCATGCCCGCTGTGAAAGTGAAGGAGAGGTGACTGGGAGAGCCCTGTCGGGTACCAAAGGTAAATACTGTTTCCTTCCTCCCCGCCTTCTCACTCCAAGTAACCAGCAGATGGAACATCCGCCACGAGGCTCTTGGTTAAACACGGCAGACTGTAAACAGTAGCTCCCAACTCCCACTAAAGTGACAGTACGAGGAACTAAAAAGAAGAGAATGAGAGAGAAGATAAAAGCAGATGAAACCCTCAAATAATTCTGAAAGCTGGACAAGCAGATGGATGAGCGGTAGTTGAATTAAGAGAGTGAAGAAAGTTTAAATATAATACAAGAGGCAAAGTGAACCACGGATGGTGGTGTGGGTGTCGTAATTCCTGAAACGACTTTGTGTGTATGGCTAGGCTGAGAAAATTTGTAAATATATTGTAGGAGAAAGATTAAACAAATGCGCATTGGGGAAAGGAGAAAAAAAGCTCTGTAATGTGTGTGTTGGATCTTCCCTTCAGCTCTGTCCAATGAAAATCTCTAGAAGCAAGGCGACCCCAGTAGCAATGAGCCCACTCAGTCTTCATTATCTGGGTTCTAAATACGGTTTCCACTAAAAGAAAAAGGTGTTCCTTAGAGGCAGGAAACGCTTAGTGCATCAGGAACATCTTTTTGTGCCAGAAAGCAAGAAAAGGCTCAAAAACTGATGGGGACACCTCAAAAGACTCAGGAACCAGACTGAAGGGGTTTCTATGGCTAACTTGGGAACAAGCTGAACATCAAATAGCATGCATACAAAAGACTATACTACGCTGAATAGAAAAGAATCCATGAGTTCACTGTGATAAAAAAACAAACAAGGAGGGGAGGGTACAGCTCACCTGGTAGAGAGTGTGCTTGGCATGCATAAGGTCCTGGGTTCAATCCCCAGTACCTCCATTAAAAAAAAGAGAAATAGAGAAATACATAAACTTAATTACCTCCCACCCCAAAATTAAAAATGAAACACACACACACACACACACAAACTACAGGGTGTGCATAAAAGGATAGTGTTTTTCTTTAAAACAAATGAATGCCAATTCATAACTTAAGAGGAAGTTACAGAATTAGAATTCACATGTGTAACCACCACTGTGATAAAAATGATACAAGCAAGAATTATTGATGGATGGTAAAACCATAGGGGAAAAGATTGTTGGAGATTCATGTAGTCTCAAAATATCAACAGATAGATTACTTTTAAATTACAAAGGGGAATAAAAGCAACGTAGAAGCCAAGCTAACACCACTGTCACCAAATGATCAAACCTGGCATCACCAATGAGACAGACAGCCACCATGCTTCCTAATGCCTTATACTGAAAAACACAACACAATACCAAAGGGTATTTAATCTAAATCTAATCATAAAAATAACCAGACATGCTTCAAATCAAGGAACACTCACTCTGAACACCACCAGCCTGAAATATTTTTAAAAGGTTAATGTCATAAAAGCCAAGAGAGAGCCAGAAAACTCTTCTAGATTAAAAAACTGAAGACATGCAACTAAATGTCACACATGATGACTGATGAGAGCTTGGAATTAAAAAATAAGAATTAAAAAAAGCAGCTATAGAGCACATTATAGGGATAGTAGCAAACATTTGAATAATGAACTGTACACTAGATAACCGTATTACAGCAATGTTCCACTTTCTGAATTTGGTAATTCTAGTGTAATGGTATTTGCAACTAATGGTACAGAAGGTAGATACATACTAGCTGGCTGGCTGGATGGATGGATGGATAGAAAGACAGAACAAATGTGGCAAAATGTTAGCAATTAGTAAATCTAGGTGAAGAGTATACTGGTGTTCATAGCACTTACTTTGTAAGTCTTATTTTACAAGACCGGACAGGGGAAAGAAACCTGGAAAGTCTCTGGAATGCAGGTATTGTTAAAGGTGAAGTATGAAACAGACTGAAAAAAGGACTATTGTTTGCAAAACCTTATAAGGAGCATCTGGGCACTCAGCCTCACTCCTCCATCTAATACAGCTACCTCTCAACCTTGGCAAAAATTTTACATTCTGGAGAAGTCAAACCAGATAACTTTTGACTTAGGGACCCAAAGCTGAGGTGGGTAATAAGATACTGAACAGAGTGGGATTATGTGAAAAGTGACATTCCTCAGCTTCTAGAATGCTGGCAGCCGGTCTGAGACTGGCAGACTTTGGGGGAAACTGTCTGGTCCGAGAAAAAAGCTCCACTGTAGCGCCTGCAGATAGATCTCTCTGCAGGAAAGCGCAACAATGGAACCCCTCCCCCTACAGAACTTCAGAACAGCACTGCAGCCCCTCTAGAGATCAAAACACAACAAAAGCTAGAAAAGAAACTTTAAAAGAAATGCAGACAATTTGACACAACAGTGTAAAATGACTATCACTCAATTAAAAAATGCTTAAAAAAAAAAAAAAGAAAAAAGAAATGCAGACAAGGCACAGAGCAGAAGAACCCTCCCGCAAATTCCTAAGATTAATATTCCCAGGAGGCTGTCAGAGATGTGGCCCAGCAAAATAAGGAGGTAAATCAAGGAATAGGAAGACGTGGGGCCTGGAATACAGTGGATCTAACACTGGAGTGGTGGGGAGAAAACCATTGAGACGTTAACAGCTGCTGGCCAGCCTGGAAAGCAATTACCTCAGGACAGGTGAGAGGACCGGGTGCTCCCAAAGAAAAGTCTCCAAGAAAATACTGGAATGGATATGTTATCCAAAATACTAGAGCACTTTGAAAAAACATTAAAATTTTTAAAAATTAATTAAATTAAAAAATTAAAGATGTATAAAAATGTATGCAATTAAAAACAAAGACATAACTCCAGGCAAAACAAACGGTTGTATAAGAAAGTAAATGTACTCATATACAACACCTGATGCTTCAAAGAATACAAAGTTACACAGTCCTCAAAACATGAACACTGATTATTGATTCTATCTTTGAATTCTCATATAGCTCCATTGGAAGGATAAGTAAGACAAAATTAATAAGCCAGGGTACAGCATTACAAGCACATTATTTAGAAACTGAATAAATACCAAAGAAATAAGAAAAGAGCCTAAAGAGAGTGCCCCTGGGAAATGGGGATTAGAAATGTGGGGGGTGGGGGTGAGGGGTGATTGGTATTTCTCACTGTACAGTTGTCACTCAGTATCTGTGGGGAATGGGTTCCAGGACCCCCTCGACACCAAAATCCTCAGGTGCTCAAGTCCCTTATATAAAATGACACAGAATTTGCATGTAACCTTTGCACATCCTCCCGTATAACTTTAAATCATCTCTAGATTACTTATAACACCTAATACAATGTAAATGCTATGTAAATAGTTGTAAATACAATGTAAATGTTATGTAAATAGCTGCCAGCGCGAGGCATATTCAAGTTGCTTTTTGGAATTCTGGAAGTTTTTTCAAGTATTTTCAATCAGTGGTTGTTTGAATCCATAGAAGCAAAATCTGCCGATACAGAGGACTGACTGTACTAGACAGGAGAGTGTGTATGTGTACTTACTATTGACAATTGTATTATTTGACTTTTTAACATATACATAATCACCTTTGTAAAAAAAATTAAATTACAAAAACAAAACTAGGATGAAGTGACTTTGAGCAAGTTTTTAACCTCCGAGGGTCTCGGTTTCCTCATCTGTAAAATGGGTATAATAGTAACAAATCTCATTACCAGTGCATGGCACAGAAAAAAATGTTCAATCAAATCACCTAAACAAGTGAGGTCCTAGGCTTGCCACTGGGGAACCAACATGAACAAGAGACAGCCGCTGCCCTCCAGGACCTGTAGCGAGGGGAGTAAAGGGGCTCTTACATCACAAGGCCATGAAGAGGTAACCGCGCATGGGGCTAGGAAGTACGTTCCTGTACCCCACTTCCCCTCAGCAGCCCCCGGCACAAAAGATTAGCATTTCCAAAATAAGTTCCAAAAAAAACACTAGTCCCAGAAAACACTTCTTTAAAAAAAAATGGTTTGTGGTCACATCGGCCTGGGAAACATGTTATACCCCCTTTGGGAGAGTTACTACTCATATTAGCATATTTATGGCTCCAAACATAATGAAAGTAGTTTAACTTTGTTTCATCCAGTATTTCCCAAACCAATTTGACCATGGGACTCTTTTTCCCTTCCAGAGGCCTACATGTCACAAAACCGGTCCTCCCCTGGCAAGTTCTGGGAGCCACTGCCATTGATTTTCAGACTGTTCTAGATGGAGAAACCTTTAATATGCTCCTCCTAGTTCACAGCCCTTTAAATTCCCTTTCTGTTTACCCCAATTATCTTGAAAATTTTTAAGGTCTCCACATTTTTAAAGTGGTGAAAATATTATTTAATAGAAAAACCCCTAACTAAATTACTTTTGTGAAAAGGAATTTAATACATATTGAAGAGATCTGTATACATTTTTTAAAATGATCATGAAGTTGATTTCAAGTAATTCAGAACCAAGAAAAAGCTCCAATAAAGTTTCTAGAATGAAGGTAAAAACAGTAACAGATTCTCTACTTTTATATTTAGAAGAAGAACACTATGAATCGTAGGTAATTTGTGAAATGGGACGTGTTATGGTTTTTAAGATACACAGAACAAATCTACATCATCAGACCTCCGTTAAAACATCTCTTTAAAAAAAAAAGGCACATGTGGGTTCTGCAGCAATTCTCCTGTTTTGAAATATGCATGACTTGGGTTATTTTACATTCACTCCCTCTCTCGCCTTTTGAGAAAACTCTTAAATACATTTGTTCAGTGCTGAAGCTTTCTGAGAAAGAGAGGCTGGAAACCCAGTACTGTTTACTTCACAGAAAACAAAACAGCTTTAATGTGTTAAGAACTAAAAAAGGTTACAGGAAAAGCACTGGGTATCGAAGATGGTCAATCACCAACTTTTTAAAATCTAGAAACCTGTAATAAAAAAGAGTATGTATATATGTGTATAATTGAGTCACTATGCTATACACTAGAAACTGATACAACATTGTAAATCAACTAGATTTCAGTAAAAAAGTAATTAATTAACTTAAAAAAACCCCACAAAATTGGATGTAGTCTACCTCCAGATCATTGATGCAAATTTCTGCGAAGAGGCAGCGATGCAATCAAACAAGGCCTTGCTCCTTCAACCTATCCCGTAGCCCCAGATCCTTTTTCCACAATGAAGGGGAAGGGGCTTTCTAATGTGACTCAGCGTGGTCACATCACTCCCCTGACATGCCTTTCAACTGCTCCCCTTCACTCTTCTTACTGAAACTAACAACTCTTTAACGTGGGGTGCAGGGTGTTCTGTGCTGTGACAACAGCTGATCGCTTGGTGGCCATTCTCTCCTCCCGTCCTGAGTTCCTGCAGAGCTCTGAGCTTCTGAAATCATTCCCTTCAAGGCTCTCCCCAGCTGCCCGTTCCCTTGTCTGGAGTCCCCAGCACACTGTATGCTCCTTAGGGGTACCAGGTCTTATATACTGTCATACCCCTAACCAGCTAGCTGCCTGCCCTCCCTTCTCCTCAGCACAGAGTCATCTTTTATGTCAGTCACACCATTCCACTTGCTGGATGGAGGTCAGCCAGGGATGCCCTGAGCACTCAGAATCTTCTCCCCACCCTGCCCCTCCCACAATCCCCCCAGGAGCTCCAGCCACCCTGGCCTCCCCAATGCTTTCTGCTGCCCGACACTCTCCGTCCCAGTGCCCGGCCTGGGTCAGGGTCCCTGCTTCTAAATTTCCTGTCACCTGCTTAGCTTCCCTCTTGTTTGATTCTGTCTCTCCCACTAAACTGTAGGTTCACACTCAGCAGCAGACACCCTCACACAAACCTCCAGCACCGAGACCGCCGCCAGGCCCACGATGTGTGCTAAGTACAGGAATAAATTAATTTTTATCAGGAAAATGCAAATCAAAATGACAATGAGATATCACCTCACACCGGGCACAACAGCCATCTTTTAAAAGTTCACAAACTGTAAATGCTGGAGAGGGTGCAGAGGAAAAGGAACTCTCCTATGCTGCTGGTGGGAATGTAATCTGGTGCAGGTACTATGGAAAACAGTATGGAGATTCATTCCTTCAAAAATTAAAAATAGAGTTACCCTATGGACCAGCAATCCCACTCCTGGGAATACATCTGAAGGAAAGTCAGATTCGAAAAGACACCTGCACCCCAATGTTCACAGCAGCATTACGTACAATAGCCAAGACATGGAAGCAACCTAAGTGTCCATCAAAAGATGACTGGATAAAGAAGATGTGGTGTGTGTGTGTATACATACACATACACACACCTACACACACACACACACACACACACACACACACACAGGAGTACTATACAGCCATTAAAAAGAATGAAATAATGTCATTTGCACAACATGGATGGACCTAGAGATTATCACACTGACTGAAGTAAATCAAAGACAAATAACATGTGATGTCACTTACATGTGGAATCTAAAAAAAATGATGTAAATGAATGAACTTCTTTATAAAACAGAAAAAGACTCAGAGACATAGAAACAAACTTCTGGTTACCAAAGGGGAAAGGGGCAGGGGAGGGATAATTTGGGAGTCTGGGATTAACAGATACAAACTGCTATATACAGAACAGACAAGCAGCAAGGTCCTACCATACAGCACATGGAACTATATTCAATAGCTTGTAATAACCTATAATAAAAAAGAATATGAAAAAGAATATACATATATATGTGTGTATGACAGAATCACTATGTTGAACCCCAGAAACAAACACCACATTGTAAATCAACTATATTTCAACTGGAAGAAAAAGAATGAATTAATTAAGTGTTTTTTAGTCTACCTGGAGAAATAAAAACTAAAAGAATTTCAGCTTCAGCTATCCTTTCTATGAAACAACAATATAACTTAATACGTGCAACACAGTTAGCAGATGAATCGGATGTAATTTAAAAAATGAAAAATGCTGTCCAATGTGAGAAAAGCATGCCTAAAATGAAAATTTTAAGATTTTTAATTCAAGTTACGAAGTATCACTGGGAGACTTTAAAGCCTGCAGAGGTACACACATGACAGGTGAAAAGTGGGGAAAGGTGACATGGCCAAAGGTGGAGTGTAAATGCAGAAGAAAATGAATTTGGCTCAATTTTTAAATTTATGAGACCCTCCCCTAGGCTGAAACAACAATAAGAACTCAGTAAAGAAATAGGATTAAAAATAATTAAAATATTTGGTGAAAATCTGAAATGAGCTGGTATTAAAATTAAGAAAGTACAGCAAATCACAAATCCAAAATATTAAGACTATCCTGGCAGTTTCTTGAAATTAAAGTAACAGAAGAACAGAAGGAAAATGATAACTTTGGATTCCCATGCTTAAAGAATTCATACTGTGCTTCCTTTAAAATTTGCCCATTTGAGTACTGGTTTAGTCATTTGGCTCCTGAGTTTTTATGACTTGAGATCACTTCTGCGCTCTCCTCTCCTTGAAGGTTACGTTTCCCCTTCTTCCTTTGACTCAACACGTTTATGTCTGGTTGGTGGCTGTGAACGCTGCCTCAGCCCAACTGTGGGACCAGTAACATCAATCTCCCCATTAGAACATGCAAAATGTTATCAAAACGGTAACACCACTACTGCGTGGACCTTGAGTTAGCAGATACCCCTTGTATTATTTTTCTCCCGATCTTTAAGAATGAGTATCTTATTTCAGCCACGGATAAACTGAGAGCAAAGAGAAGAAAGGAGCTAAGATTTACTGAGCACCACCTAAGCCCCAGGGACAGCACCTTCCATGATCTTTCATTTAATCCTAACAGCCACCCAGTGAGTTAGGTTTCATGATCTCAGTTCTAAAAATAAAGCATTAATAAGTTAACAGTGTATCCAAAGGTGACAAAGTCCTTAGGGGGACAGCCTGGGGAGCACCTGGGTCCCTGCCTAGTGATTATTCCCCAAACTATGTGTTAAACTGACAACATGTGGATCTAAATTGGGAAACAATCCGCCTACCCGTTGTGAAATGCTACATTATCAGTCTAAGGACAAATAATAAATGTGCAACCTAAAAACTATTGGCTTTTACTTTTGGAAAAAAAAAAAGGTCCCACATACTTGTCAAGCATCCCTCTCTACTGACCTTTACATGGAAGCTGGTTACAACAGAGCCTCGTCAAAACAACTCAGGGTAGCAGAGAACCAAGTAAGAAGCCAACTAACTGTAACACGATGTGCCTCGTGCTGTAACATTAGCATGTACAAAAGGGTGTCGGGACACACCAGAGGGGCCATTGAGCTGCTCGGGAAAACCCTAAAACATGCAGCAGGGAAGACGACAGCCAAGGAGGCTTCGGGAAGGAGGAAGGGGGAAAGGCATTTCACGGGAAGAAAAGTGTACAAAACTAAAAAAAATGGATCAAACGCTTACGGCGTGTTGCAGAGCAAGGCAACTGTTACTTTATGTAATCGTCACGACAACCCAGCGAAGTGGCAGGATTATCATCACTGTTTACAGACAGGGAAACAGAAGCACAAAGAAATTAAGTAACACAGACCACTGGTGGAGGAGTGACGCTCTGGGCACAACCACACAACACGAAAACAACAGGGCACGTTTCAGGGCGCGTGCTGCACGAGAAGGGAACGTCACACCTGCCCCACAAACTACACAATTAATACCCCAGGAAACGCTGAGACCGACAGCAGGTATTACGTACTTTTACGTTCTTGCTCTGTGTCTGGTACTTTTCCACACACACAAGCCCACTTAATCCTCACAACAATAATCTCTAAAGAAGTCATTCCTACAACAGTCATTTTACAAATGAGCAAATTAAAGCTGAGAAAAGGTATGTAGGTTGCCTGACGTCACATAGCGAATAAAAGGTGGACCCAGGACTTGAAATCCAGTCAGTGTGACTACAAAAGCCCACAATTTTAACCACTAAGTGATACTGCTATTTTATTAAACACCGAGAGGTCATTTGGAACAATTAAAAAGCGTTTGTTACCTCGAATCCAGCAAATACGTCCTATTTGTTTTAGAATGAGACCAGTTGTACCTAGAAAGTATTAACTGCATTCTTACCAAAATCATTTACACCCTGAGTGCCCATTTGCAGAGAAAAAATTTTAAAGTGTTCCATTTAAAACACTGGGGTCCTAACGGACCTATGTAGCTACATTCAAAATGTATTATTCAGATTTAGAACATTAAGCAGTTCATGACTGAAGCTTTTTAAGGAGCTTAAAGAAATACATTCTGAGGATGAGATGACTACAGTTCTCAGCAAGGAGAGAGGACACAATGCGTCCCAGCAAAACAAACCAAACATGAAAGAACGTTCTGAGCAAGGACAAGAGATCATTTCCAAATGTCCGAGTCAGAACCTAAACTACAGAGTCCTCTTTCACTGCTGAAATAGGGCACTTTGGCTGCCGGGATGTAAAACAGTTGCTGGACGTGGTTTTCCTCAACCTGTTCCTCAACTGCAACATGTATAATCTTCCAAGAAAATCAAACCTCTCCGTTTTCACAAAACTTCTCCTCCCAAGAAATGCCACGGGTGCCACTTCTAAATGCAGGTCTGCGGGCGCTCACAGCACCCTATCCCCATCAGAACCAGCGTGAGCACTACGTTGTGTTCAAAATATAGATGCAACGTGGAAACAACTGATAAAACCTGAAGGACAGAATTACTCACTGGTCTAAATAAATCACTAAGCCATGCTATAATCGATAAATAATCAATAAGTCACTTTGCTTTCTCACCAACAAAGGGCTGTCCTATCACAGCTGACTCTCCGCTAACATGAGATCTGTCTTCTGTCTCCTCTGCCTCCATCCCCCAAACTCTGCAACTGGGATTCTGCTGTGTATCCCCTTTGCGGAGAAATTTTTAAAATACAAAGAACTTTTTAAAATAACAAACACCTGCATAGCCACAGCCTCAAATTGGCAATTATTGAAATTTTGTCTTTTTCCCCATTTTTTTGTCAATTTTTACTACAGGAGAAATAAAATCTTTCAGGTAAAGGGGATGCATTCATTGTCTCCATACCCAGAGGCACACACTCTCATGAACCTGATGTCAACCCTTCTAGTACACCTAAAACACTTTGATGTATGTAAATGTATGCAAAAACAATATTGGGCATTTTTAGGTGCATCATAAAAGACCAGTTAAATGGTGTCATATTGCAGATTGTTCTGTAAATGTGTCTTATCTTCTTTGTTGATATGCCCAGTATCTAGTGCAAGGTCTGGACAAGGTAGATACCAGATAAATATCTGCTGAATGAATGAATGATAGGTTTATAATAGAGCAGTTTCATGATTTGCTGAATAAATAAGTTCTTCCAAACAATTCTTTACTAGTAGACATCTTGGTGCTCAAATGCAAATAGACAATTTATACTTAAATGACTTTTTTTTCCCTCATATATTTTAAACACAAGCTCCAGAGACTCAGCATCACTCACCACCAGGAAAATGCAAATCCAAACCCCAGGGAGAGATCATTTGATATCTGTCAGGATGGCCATCATCAAAAAGACAAGAAATGACAAGTGCTGGTGAGGGTGTGGAGAAAAGGGAACCCTCGTGCACTGATGGTGGGAATGTAAATTGGGGCAGAGCCACTATGCAAAACGGTACAGAGGTTCCTCAAAAACTTACAAATAGAACTACCATACTCTTGGGTGTTTATCCAAAGAAAGTGAAAACGCTAATTCAAAAAGACATGTGCCGCAGCATTATTACAATAGCCAAGACATGGAAACAACCTAAGTGCCCATCGACAGACGAGTGGATAAAGAAGCTGTGATACAGATACACAACAGAATACTGTTCAGCTATAAAGAGTGAAATCTTGCCATTTGTGAAAACGTGAATGGATCTTGAAGGTACTAAGATGCTGAGTGAAATAAGTCAGACAGAGAGAGACAAATACCGTATTATCTCATTTATACGTGAAATCTTGAAAAAACCAAACCAAACCAAACCAAAACAAAAAACCCCAAGCTCATAGACGCAGAGAACAGGCTGGCGGTTGCCAGAAGTGGCCGGGGGATGGAGGTGGGCAAAATGGGTGAAGGGGGTCAAAAGGTACAGTTATAAAATAAAATAAATAAGCCACGGGATGTAACGTACAGCACGGTGACCAGGGTTAAAAATACTGTATTACATATTTGAAAGTTGCTAAGAGAGTAGCTCTTAAAAATTCTCATCACAAGGAAAAAAAACAATTGTAACTATGTGTGGTGACAGATGTTAACTAGACTTGTGGTGATCATTTCCATATAGATACAAATGCCAATTATGTTGTACACCTGAAACTAACATAAGGTTATATGTCAGTCATACATCAATAATAAGCAAATTAATTAAAAAAATAAATACACACTCTATAAGTCATGAGATCACCCTGACATAGTGTTTGAGTCTTTGCTAGAGATCGGAGGACTCAGCACGTCAGTATCATGTGAACCACTCCATTTCAGCACTGATGCTCATATTTTCCAGGATGTGGAGAAGTAAGGCAGGTCCCATCTTCATTAGGCACAACCCAGCCAAGACACTCACATTGCAATTGGAATGAACTCATAATTACTATTTTCTCTGGCTTACTATCGTCAAATGTTTGGTGATGTATTTCCCCAGCTTCTTCAAAGGTTTAGTTCTTTGCTCTCTGTATATGTGTGCCTTGTTAGAGCATTTATGACACCGTAATGTAATTTGGGGGGTTTATGTGTCTGTCTTCTGTACACCAGCCCTGGGTTTCTCAAGAAGAGCACTGATTGAGAGACATCTTTGAATCCAGAGCACTTGGCTCAACGCTCAGTCGTAGCTGCAGTGCAGTGGATCTCCTGGATAGATTTTTTTTAATATCATAAAACTCAGGAATGATTTCTGAGCTTCCATTTCTCCCCATATATTTTAAATTCTTGATCACTTTATTTCTTCATATTTTTATTCGAAAAACATTTTAACATGAAAAATTCCAAACACTCAGAAGTTGACAGAATAGTATACTGAAAACTCGAGCACCCAGCTTTGCTAATTAACTCATTTTCATCCTTCTTTATAGAAACCCAAAATAGAAGTCATAGATGGTGTATTATAGGTTTGATTTATTCAAGAAAAACCATGCAAACTTGTATGCAAAGAAGAGCCCTTGGCCCTACATCGAAAAGACATTTTCAGTTAAATTATCTCAGATTTTTTTTTTTAATGGCTTCCTGCTTTAGCTAAGTTTATCAACTGAACAACTTAGTTACTGGTCCTGTTCATGAAGACAGTGTCCCTGGATTGTCACCTCTGCAAGCACCTCATTGCCCCATAACATCTTATACCAACAATTAATGTAGTTAAATGATTAAATGAGCTTAGTAATGAAGGATCATGTGTTCTCTTCCAGCCTAAATTTTCACCTGGAATAATGAACCGTATTAAATTTGGTATCTCTCAGTTTCTTTTGTACACTGCTCTGAAAACTCGCTGCATCCCAGGTTCACATGTCTTTCTAGAAAAGTTTTAACTCATTGCTGCCAGAATTGGAATTCAAAGCCCCAGCAATTAGAGGAACCGACACGTGATGCTAATACAGCAATATTGAGGACTATTTATGACTAGGATAATGTTAATAACTAACTTCAGATCAATACGAAATGCTTTCAAAAGGAAACTATTTAAAAAGGAGGGTTCTTTAAAAACCACATGATTGAAAAAATATTTATAAACATCACCTGTCCCCCTATTAGAACCTGTACTGGCCTCGCAGCTCTATAAAGGTCTTGACTGTCATCCGTTTTCTCAAGTTGAAACAGGAGTTGGCTCATGTTTTACAAATAAAGAGCTTTTTTCCCGGAGTTACTGAAAAGTCAATTTACCAATGTAAATGATGCGATCTGGAATTACTTTTTTTTAAGGAAAGGAAGAATACAGTTGAAGGGGAGCTGGAGAACTAGAGGATTTTGTATACGGGTTATAAAAATGAAAGAAGCAAGTATAAGTATCTCATAGGAACGAGCTCAGAAGAAACAGAAGCCTCTTAGTGATGCTTCAGCAAATGCTCAGGACCAGATCTACGACCTGAAGTCTGGTCCGACGGGGTGAGTCATGAGTGTTCTACAATTATCTAAGGGTTTTTTTGTTTGTTTGTGTTTTGTTGTTTTTTCAAGCAAGGAGATTTTGCACATTACATATCTCACAAATGCGTGCGTGAGAAAAGTGTTTTACGAATGTCTCAACTAAAAAGATATCAGCTGGTTGATCGATCAACAGTAAATTGGATTGTGCCTCTGTCTACTCTCAATGTCAAAGTTTATTCAACTGTTGGCTGCTGATCTGTTAACATCACAATTACATTGATTGAGCCAAAATCAAAGATTCCTCTGCTGTTTACACATTACGCATGAAGGCTAATTACTTAGTAATCCTTGAGGGTTTTACACACTTTTGATGTACTAAATACCCCTGAGGACCATACATATTTTTTAATGGGTTGAGGACAGATCCTTCAACACATGTGCAATCTAATAACCGGAGAGCAATAGTCGGTGGCCAGGCATGAAGATGTGACAAATGTCAACAGGGGACCATTGTGCCTCTTGTCACAGAGAAGTCTCCCATTCACTCTCCAGCCAAAGTTTACAAGAAAAAATTCACAATCTGTTGATTTATATTTCATCTCTGTGTTCCTTCTGGTGGAGCTTTTCAGTGCACAATACATAAGCTTATTAATATGAATTCCAGCTACCATTTGCTGACCACTTCCTACGTGGCAGGCACTGAAGCACATAGCGTGACGTCCAGCTTGCTTATCACCATATGCTCAGTACGCTGATTCGGTAGAGATCCCCAGGACACAAATACTGGGGTGCTCAAGAAATACTTTTGAATGAATGAAAGAACTGAAAAGGAGGAGGACCAGAAGGATGGGGGAGAATGAATATGATAAACAAATGCATGTTACTCTAAGACCCCACTGGTACACTGAAGCCAGAGCTCAGGACAGTCATCTCTTAGAGTAATTACCTTGGTTCATGGAAAGATAAACTAAGGATGACCGATGCTTTTTCACTGGCTCATCACCCTTATTTCTAGCCTAGGGTAAAGAAGCTAGATCCCAGCTTGTTTCACCAAAGATAGCTGGATGGGGGGAGGGTATAGCTCAGTGGTAGGGCAGCCGCTTAGCATGTGAAAGGTCCTGGGTTCAATCCCCAGAACCTCAATTAAAAAAAAAAAAAAAAAAAAAAGCTGGTTAGTCACACCATCAAAAACAAAACACAACACAACACCAAGCTCTGTGTCTCCTGAACGTTTCATCTCTGTGCTGGCCTGAATGAAAACTGGTTTCCTTTTATGTGATATTCATCAACATGCATTTATGGAACAATTATTTTAGGCAGAAAATACAAAACAAAATTTTGAAGCATTAAAATAAACGGGGTTGGGAATTCAAGTTTAGAATAAAATATAGCATATGAATTATTGAAGATAATGAGGACTAGGAAAATCTTAAAGCCAGGCTTTTACATTGCAGATTAGGGAGTAAATTTAGTATCACCAAATCAGAAAGCATCACTTGACCTCTGTTGGACAACATGCCAACAACCAGCTCGGGTTATCTTACAGTTTCAAATTACACTGTGCTACAGTCCCGGTGACGGCAGCATCTCCGAGGAGCTGGCTTTTGGGTGGCTGGTGTGATAAAAAGCAGTATTGCACAAAGCTCAGTGTGGAGGGTGAAGAAGGGTAGCAGTGTCCAATCTCATACCCCAGGTTTGAGAAGTTGTGCAGTGTCCAGCACGTGCACATGTTTCCTTAGTAAGTTACCAGAGTTATTTAAGAATAAAACGAAATAGTTTTCAAATTGCTGCTAAGTTGTTAGGACATTATTTAAACACTTCTTTAGTCATTTGGACCTATTTAGTAAACACAACAACGAGGTATTGCTTTTGCCTAGGAGTGGCATGAAAAAATTACTGGGGCATGAAAAGGACCATGAATCCACAAAGTCAGGGAACCAGTGGTTGATTACAAGGGACACCTTGATTTCAGAAATGATAAAAATGGTGCATCTTCAAATCTGGGAACAGCATAATTAAGATCACCCCTGACATATCCATCGCACAGTTCAGGATTTTCAGGAATGTTGCGTCTCCTCACCCTCTCACTTTGCAGATGAGGAAGTGAAGATGCAAAGAAATTAAGAAACATGGCCCGAGCTCCCAGAGCTTGGAGAACACTAGAACCCACATCCAAGTCCAGGACTGTCTATCCCAACGTCAGCCCTCTTCACCACAGCTCACACTCACCCCTACAGCAACTACCACTGCACGTGACATATATAACACTCAAGAGATGCTCAGCAATGATCAAAAATCTGTTATCATCTGTAGCAGATTGAGTGGTGGCCTCCAAAAGGGTACATCTAAATCTCAGCCCCAGAACCAGGGATTGTGACCTTATTTAGAAAAACATCTTTGTAGGTATGATTAAGCTAAGGATCTCAAGATGAGATGATCATCCCAGATTAGCTGGGTGGGCCCCAAATCCAATGACAAGCGTCCTTATAAGAGACAGCAGAGAACACAGAGAAGAGAAGAGGTGGTGTGAAGGCAGAGGCAGAGACTGGGGTGATGCAGCCACAAGGGAAGGACAGCCTGGAGCCCCTAGAAGCTGGTAGAAGCAAGGAAGGATTCACTCCTTAGAGTCTTTGGCAGGACTGAGGCTCTGCCAACACCTTGATTTCAGACTTCTGGCCTCCAGAACTGTGAGAGAACACATTTCTGTGGCTGTAAGCCACTCAGTTTATGGTACGTTGCTACAGCAACCCTAGGAAACCCATACACCATCCTTAGGTCCAAGGTACCAAGGGATCAAGTTTGTTATAAATTGCTTAAAAATCCAAATTACCTGGTTAACTGCTGAAAACCTTTACAAGTCCAAAATCTGAAAGCGATCTTCTACCCAGGATACACCAAGGAGCTGAGAGGTCTGACCAGTTTTATCACATGGCTCTCATTTTAAAAATAATTCACTCCAAGAAAAAATATTTATAATTAGTAGCCTATTAAAAGGGTGTTTTTAAATCAGAACTGACGTAAGGTAACAAGTGATGTTAAAGTTCAAGGCTAGAAAAAAATCTAAAACGCATTGCAAAACAATCATTCTAAAATTAGGCAGAATGTGGTCTCAAAGGTAACGCTGCGTTATGGAGACCAAAGTTACCGCACAGAATCCACAGCAAAGTTTGGTAATAAAATAGATTCTTACTGTAAACAAAGTGATGGGAAATTAACTTGAAAGAAAACATTCTATCTTTCTTTTAAAGGAATAGGAAAAAATTGATGAGGACCTCATGTATCTCAGGAAAATCACAACGTACAAGCGCTCAGTAAAAGCGCCGAGATAAAGGAGTGTTTCTAAGATGCGCTTACAAACCAAAGGACTGCTTGTTTCCTCAACTTCAGGTGGATTCATCACACCAGCACTTCTCAAACTAACTGTGGTGAAAAACACTTCAGCAAAATATAATAAAAATGAATTCCTGGGGGAAAATGAAGTGAAAGACAAAAAAGCAAGCTCATTATTTTTTCACTTTTTTCCTAAATGTTTATCATTTTATGCAGACATAAAATTACATGTCAGTAAATATAATCAGAACAAGTAAAACAAAGGGGAAAAAAGACTTACAGATACTGCACATTGTTCACTGAAAGTGTGTTCACAGACAATTAATTTAGAGAAACGCTATTACACTTGTAATTCTTTGTATTTTCATAATTGCAATGAAATAAAATTTATGGAAGAAATAGTATTGTCTATATTAAATGGCTACACGCACGCACCCTGAACAAATGGAGTATACCAATAAAGTTTTTAACGTGATAAATGAGCTTGCTTCTTGCCTGTTAATTTACGCATCTAAACTGGTGAATGACAGCGCTACTTGAGAGAGAGAATGCATCTCTAAAATGCTTCTGTGTTTTGTTTTAATAACATTCATGGTAGGGAAACCAGTCTCACAAAAGGTATGCTAGTGGTACTGGAGAAGATTTTAAATCAAGTCAGCAACCTTGGGATTTTTTTTTTTGTAACTTCTTCCCAAAATAAAGCCAAAAATGCTGTTTTTTCAAAATTCACCTCTAATCCTCCATCAGTAGTCAATGCCAACAATTTATTCAGTATCAGAGCTAAACTAATTTTCAACCAATAAAATAAATGGTTTCCAGATTTTGAAGCCTTTGAGGCTATAGAAACTAACCTTAAAACGAGGTGTCACAATGAGGACCTACTATGTGCGGTTCACACGATACCTGAACTCAGTGAGATGGTTTTCTAATGATGTTCCTGGATGCTGTTAAAACATCAAACTACTGTCAGCTATTAGATGCTACTCTCAATTTCACAAAATGTATTTTAGATCACTTTACTGATGTATGACTGACGTACAAAAGGCTGTATACATTTAACGTGTGCAACTTGACGACTTTGGAGGTAAGTGTGCACCGTGAAAGAGCATGATACCCGCAGTTAACCACACTGTACTGCACACTTAGCACCTGCCAACAGGGTAGATTCTGTGTTAAGTGTTCTTATCACACACACACACACACACACACACACACAAACACACACACTAATGATAATAAATGAAAAGTGTAGGAGGAAACTTTTGGAGGTGATGGATATTTTTATATTTTTAACACTTTGATTTCACAGCCTTACAGGCCACCACACTTGACAGAATGTCACTGAGTTCCGTGGCTGAGGTTCCCGGGAGGCTGGGGTTCTGCAGTGCGCAGGGCAGACCCCCAGAGTGTGTGTTCCTGTGTCTACTTCCCAGTGCCCTACTGGACACCATTGGGTGAAATATTTATTTGTCATTATTTGCACTTAGAACTCCATTTTACACATGAAGACGAAACTGTTTCACCCAGCGTTAGTAAACGCTGAATTTTCCAGGATTATAACTGGACGTGGAACAAACTTTGCTTTGTTTGAAACGTTGCCATGAGCTGTTCTTCAGTTCAGAAAACTGTGTTCATGACGGCAACGGAGATTGTGGTTTGAGCCACGTGTGTGACACAGCTGGCTCCACCTGTCTCTGCACTGCTGGGGGGGGGTTCCCCCCGACAGGTGCAGGCATCTGCTGACCTCACGATAACTTCCGCTGAGGCCCTCCCCAAAATTTAGGTATTAAAATGTTTATAATTAACAAAACAGTATTTTATTATAAATTACATTTTTCTTATTTCCCACTTATTCTACAATTAGGGAACAAATTGATTCTTTGAAATTATGCATGTAGGTGAGATTATATCTCTGGGTAGAAAAAGAAGCATTACCAAAGTATTTGTTGTAAAAAAAAAAAAAAAGAGGTCTGTGGAGACCAAGAGACTTGAAATCCTGCACTAAATTAAGGAATTGTTGAATAAAAGAATCAGAATAGTTGGTTTAATTAACTCTGTCACCAACTGCTGTATAACCAGATAAGTCAGTAAAGGAGACAGAAATAAAACATAGGCCTTATGAAAATAAAAGATAATGATACACTTAGAGCAAAGTGCCCAATAAGTCTGTTCCTGATTTAAGAGAATGGAGCAGGGCAGGGCACTAAGGAGAGAGGGGCAGTGATTGTTCAATTAAATACCGTATTTATATTTAATCTTTAGGCTGGAATCAGGTTTGAATTTCTTGTTGCTCTATCCTCTTTTTGTGAATTCTTAAGACACCTTACCTTCAGTTTACTTTCCTACTTTTATTCTCCCATTGTCCATTTTTCCATTTATTTAATTTTTAAATCATACTATATTAAATAATTCCCTAA
This sequence comes from Camelus dromedarius, assembly GCF_036321535.1. Lineage (NCBI taxonomy): Eukaryota > Metazoa > Chordata > Mammalia > Artiodactyla > Camelidae > Camelus > Camelus dromedarius. Next base: position 26,656,961 of record NC_087457.1, read on the forward strand.
GATATTTCAAATTTGGGGGGGAGGGAGAGTGAAGTGGAGTATAAATAACAAACACTTTTCCAAACAGAAGATTCTACAATTTTAACTATCGTGTTCAAAACAAAAATCGTTAGTGATACCCACGTATCCCCTGTTTTTTTTTAATAGATTTTTATGTGATCACCTTAATTTCAGTAAGATCAAACATGCTTAAGAAAAGCCATTCCCAAGTATGTCTTTTGCTAAATCTACAGGATCAAATTTAAAATTAATCACTATCATTTAAAATACGTTGGGGAAAGGTATGCTATTTCTGTCCACAAATTCAAATACATGTTAGATGCGAACCAGATATTCTGCTTCTGAAATTTTCCAGGAGCTTAAGGAGAAACCTTTATACTGATGTCCACTAAAAAGGTCAATATTAGGATAATATAAACATTAACCAAGAAAGCATTCAGAAGGCACTGTCATATTTATATTTATTTCATTGTCATTAAGAACGTGAATCCGCCTCTTGCCAACTTTACACACATGTTCTAAGGATATATGGAAAAATACAAGCAAGCTCTTTAGAATAAATGCTTTGTAAACACAAGGTATTTTTGAAGGAGTGCTCTGCAAAAGGCTATAAATATTGTTCAGAGGAAGAGCCCTCATGTGGGACATTTCTTTAGCTCTAAAGCTGCAGTAACACCCACATCTCCTACAGTTCTGACAGGCAGCTGGGAAACACTGTTGCTGGAGGAAGCTGGGTCCCCCTTTTTAGAGCCAAATTTAAGTTGTTTCAAGACGACCAGCCATACCAGTCACACTTCTTACAAGGGTCAAAAATGGTAACTAGATTATTCAAGATGGACACGATCCCTTGAGTAAAATAAGGCAAATCTGTGGGCTCAAGATCTCTATGGGGAATTAAAACTGTACATAACAATACTAGTGCGATATGTAGGCCGATTTTCAGGTTAAAACATAAGGGAAAAAAAGTGCCTATCAAATAAATACCTCTACCTGTCTATCTGCAGAAGTACCTCAAACACAACATATCCAAACTGGAACTCACCGACACGCCCACCCCAAACCTCCTCCTCATGTGACCATCTCAGCAAATTAAACCCAAGCCCTAGTTTGCTGAGTAAGTTTTCCTTTTAATTCTCTAGAAGATCTTTATTAGCATCTGCTACAATATATTCCTTATGGAGCCAATTTCCTTCTTAAAAACAAAAATTATGTAGCTATGATAATTAGTTGTAATAGATGTACAAAAATAACCTGTGAACATAATGCAAACAAGATGGCTCTTGTATAGTTCACTACCTACGGGCTCACCAATGCCTCAGCCCTCCACCATCCAGTGCTGCTAAATGGTCTTATTTGGGGGTACATGCGGGGGTAAAGTGAGAGCTATGAATCCATTAGCAAGAGTCTCTTTGTTCATTTGGTTTTAATGCTTCCAAAAGGCTCAGAAGAACACGGTGTGACTATACCAGAGATTCCATCACTCTCAGTCTCACTTAGTAGACCAGAAATATCCCCAACTCTCAGCTGGTTATTGATAGAAATTATATCTCAGAGTTACATTCAGATAGGTAATGATCCAACCTACTTACACGCAATGTAGCATAAGGACAGAATACATACTTCTTCTAAACCCACCAGACCAAGGGCATTCTTTGCCTTGAATTCCTAAAATATTTGTATCTAAATATGTGCTGGATTTTTCGAAGGGAGGCAAAGGTCACTACAGAATCAAAAAATAGCATAAAGTATTTGACTTAATTATAGCTAGTTACTTGATATACAGAATACAACCCTATATTCTTTTGGTCTTACCCTATATGTTGTACAAAAGAAACTGATCACTAGTAATGGATGGGTCCCAAGACTTCAGCAAATCTCTACATTTTCAAATATACTCCATGTCATTTTCCAAGTAACTAAAACATTTAAGTTACCTTTTAATCTCTTGGAAGGCAGTATATATGAAACTTAAGACAGTGATTAAAATATGTTCATCTGCAGGGGGCAAAGAGGGTGGGAAGGGATAAACTGGCAGTTTGGGATTTCCAGATACTAAATACTATATATAAAACAGATAAATAACAAGTTTCTACTGTATAGCACAGGGAACTACATTCAATATCTTGTAGTAACCTATAATGAAAAAGGATATGAAAAGGAATATACGTATGTACATGTATGACTGAAACTATGCTGTACACTAGAAATTGACACCACATTGTAAACTGACTGTACTTCAATTTTTAAAAAAAGAAAAATCTATATTCATCTGAGTACATTCTCGAGGCAGTCACAGGAGTTACTGTTTCTGGCCTTAAGTTACATCATAGATCCAAACCACCACCAAATGTTGTATTTCACATTTTATACAAAGCTTCTTTTTCTCCAGATATCTTCATTTCCCTCTCAATCCTTCACCAAAAGTAGTGGCTGGGGTTTTTTCAGGACCATTGCCCAAAAGAGACCAAGCTTTTAATTCCCTCTTGTCTCAGAAACTTTGGGAACAGAAGCACAGAGCCCCACTGGACTGGAGGCTGGTGACAGGCTCCGCCCACTCACCGGGTCTGTGGCCCACCCGCATGTGGACCTGACTCGTGGTTAAAGTCTGTGCCTTAGCAAAATCACCAGTTTACTCTAGACCTCCGTCCTGATCACCCATAAAACTGAGCTCTCTAACAACTCTCTGAACACTAGGGCTCTCCCCTGTCACTCTCCACAGTAGTCTTCTCCACCTGAATTACAAATTTCCGAAGAATCTTAAAACGGCAAAATCCAATCTCCTTCGGGCCCCGAAGCAGCCTGAGATGTGTCTTGTCATCGCTGTTGTTTTTCATCCCAAGAAGCTTCTCTGCTGCAAAAAAAGGGCAGCAACTGGGGCTACGAGCATCTCGTGGACAACTCTGGGAAGATGCAGCCATCAAGACCAGGCCATCCCAGACACCAGGCGTCCCACAGTCAGAGCCGCCCCCCTTCCTAACGCAGGGAAGAGACAACTGCATTTATGACAGATGCCCTGAACTGAAAAACTCATCTGTGATTAAGAAGCTGCCTCAGAGCTGGTGAGCAGACAATGTAAAACGGAAGCACTGAAATAACACACTGCGGATCCCTAGGGCCTCAACTCAACTGGGAACAGCCCTTCAAGGCAGCCTCTCTGTGGAGCACTGTGACCCCCGTGCCAGCCCCGTGCAGCCTCTGCAGGACAGCCGTCAACAGCAAGGAGGGACACAGAGGCGAGTGAGACTCTGAGCACCTTGTGGGGGAGCCTGTGCCTGGCTGAGGGGTCTGCTCACTTACCTGTGGTGAGGAAGGAGGGTATCTCTGAAGGGAGAAGTAAGAATGGACTGACGGCAGCTCCTCGCAGAGACAGAGCCCTGGGTAAGTCCCAGAAAGGGCAAAACAGGGCAATAATTAGGATGTCGCACCCGCACACACGCACACTTCTGCCTCCTATCAAAAAACATCAGCTGACAACCTTGTGACAGTTAAGTCCTAATTGCTACTTCCAGATCAGTAACGCGTGCCCTGGGAAAAGCACCACACCCATCCCACAAGGCCACCCAATTTTAGCCACGCTATGTTAAACTGTTCCTGATGGGTCGGGGGGTTCTAATAACTGGCAGTGAAGCCTTTCCTGCCTCTAAACGGGAGGGCAGAGTTCTAAAATAAATGACCCCTTTTTTGAGACCCAAAGCTACTGATTGCTGTACTCAGACCATCCATTTATTATTAACTGTTAACTATTACTGAGCAAAAATTATGTGCCAGGCACTACTCTTAAAGTTTTACATGTATTAAGGCATTGAATCCTCAGAACTAGTCAATGAGTAGGCGCTGTCACTGTCCCACTTTACACATGGGGACACAGAGAGGCCACACCACACAGCTGGTCACGTGAAGTGCCTGCATCCAGGCTCCAGCAGCCTGCTCCCAAACCGGGCCTGGAGTCACTACCTGATGTCAACTCTACATCCAGGAAACCAACTGAAAAGTCCAAGTGTGCAAAGAATTGGTAACCGGCTAGAATAAAAGATCACGGTCAATGAATAATACTCATCCGGATGTGCTGTCCGGACCCTCACACTGCACCGCCACCTTCCCCCTTTCTGTTAACAGTCTGCCGATATTTGACTCGGTGCCCAGTGTCCGTCTCCTTATTCTCTTACAGATCTGGTTAAAAAAAAAACAAAAAAAAAACACCACTTGCTTTATTCTAACTGTAACCTGGAGGACGACGTGCTAAGGGTTTTCACTAAGAAAACTTACATCTGGATTTGAATCTTAGCTCTGACGCTTACGAGCGTGCAATGTTCAACCTCAGATTCTTCATCAGTAAACTGATGGAACCACAGTGCCAACCTCACAGGATGGGTTGTATTAAATAGAAGACTATGACTGGGACTACGACTGGCATCCAACAGGCCCTCAGTAAGTGAGGAACATTAGCATCACGAATTCTAAAATATTCTTTGGGGAAAACCATGTTGATTATTTATTTCTTCTGGGATGTTTATTTATGTATCATTTTGAAGGTCTTACTCACTTTTAACTTTAATTATTTATCTACTTTTATCTTGGATTTTTTAATTTTAACTTTTAAACTTATCTTGAGTAATTGAATTTGAAAATGTATATATTATGTATGTCTATGTATTATTTATGGATTTTTAAAAAATCTGTTCTCATGCAGATGATAGAAATACGTATTTCTTTTTTTAAAAAAAAAAAAAAAGCAGAAGGCCCAAGATGCCTTCAAGGATGCAGAATGACCTTATCCTCCCATCAAACAAAATTTCGTTTTAATTTGAAATCTACTAATTTGGAGTTTGGGAGTTACGGAAAAGGGTTAGGTTTAGGGGCACCTTTAGTGAGTACCAATAAGTGGCATACATAAGGTTTCAGGGACCATCTCAAGCTCTGAAGAAGGAAAAAATAACCTGTTTTCAAATACTAAAGGAGCATCTCCAGCAAAAATTGATACACTAATTATAAATAATTTATCCATTCGTTAGATAGCCTAAGGACATGGAAGTGTGACTACGTCATTAAACATTCTATAACATTTAAATCTTTCACTTATTTAGACAAGTTTTCCTCCTAATTATCCCAAATTAGTGCTATTCTAGTCCTACTTATATTTATGACACTGTCTAGTGTGGAACATTGTATACGTAGCAAGTTCCATCCGACAAAGGCCTAATTAGATGATCAATTTTTCTAGAGCAGAGATAGAAAAGAACCCTGATGGTTCCTAAGAAAAAAGTTCTTAATGACACCATACTCGAGTCTGAATTACTCTTAAAACAACTTCAAAAGGGAGTTCGGGATGACTTCGTTTGAGAACAAGATTCAGATTCTTGCTTATTGTGTTTCTGCCTAATTGGGGTTCACCTTTTGAGTATTTTTAGAATGCCATCATCAGAGAACCATCTGGAAGACTCAGCAGAATCCACAGACCACCTTCCCGTCCACCATCAAGACCACATCTCCAGCTGAGACGTCCAGCTCCAGCTTGACTGGAAGGTGATGCCACAGGGAGAAAAGGACCAACTTCCTTATTACTTTTTTTTTTAATTGAAGTTTCATCAGTTACAATGTGTTCATTTCTGGTGTCCAGCATAATGTTTTTGGTCATGCATATACATACTATATATTTGCTTTCATATTCTTTTTCATAGTAGGTTACTACAAGATTTGCAAATACTAACTGCTACATGTAAAATGGATAAAAAAACAAATTTCTTCTGTATAGCACAGGGAACTATACTCAATATCTTGTAGTAACGTCTTTCTTTCTCTTGATCCTTCTGCTTGGCAAAGTGCCAATACTAGAAAACTCCAAAAGCCTGGTTTTTCCAGTTCTGCACTCAGATTAAAGAGCTCTAGTTATGAAAATCACTCAATCAAATCAAATTAAATTGGAAACTAAATGCCACCCCAAATTCATGGTATTCAGCCTCAGCTGGGCTCTTCAAGCTGCTCGCCAGTCTATCTAGCACATCCGTCTTCTGGTACCAACGTAGCTCTTCTCACCCTGCACCGCCGTGCCCATCGCCTCCTCCACCTCTCATAGCTCTGGGGAGGAGACAGACCCCATCAGCTTGAGATTCCTCAGTCTTCTGGCCCTGTTACCCTTAGAAGCATCCCTGTATCCACTCCCCTATCAATGTCTTCCTCTAGGTCCCTCAATTCATATCACCCCCTGAGCCGGGATGGTCTCTCTCTAACACAAATTGCAGCAGCTTATACCCCTGTTTGAAATAATTCTGAGACTCATTATCTCCAGAATGAAATTACAACTCCACAGTTTGGAATTTAAGATCCTTCTAGATCATGACCTCTACTCGCTTTTGCTGAAAACAGGGAGTTGGAAACACACACCGATTGCACACACTGATATTCATGGCAGCATTATTCACAATTCACAAAAAGGTGGCAGCAACCCAAGTGTCCATCAACAGATGACAAAATGTAGTCCATCCATGCAACGGAATATTAGTCAGCCTTTAAAAGGAAGGGATTTCTGACACCTGCTGCAACATGGATGAACCTTGAGGGCATTATGCTAAATGAAATAATCCAGTCCCAGAAGGACAAATACAGTATGATTCTGCTTACGTGAGGTACCTAGAGTGGTCAGACCCACAGAGACAGAAAAGAGAATGGTGGTTGCCAGGGCCTGGGCGAGGAGGGGGAGGGAGTTAGTGATCAGAGGGCACAGAGTTTCAGTTCTGCAGATGAAAAGAGCTCTGGAGACAGATGGTGGTGATGTTGGTTGCACAACAAGGTGAACATGCTTCATGCCACTGAACTGTATGTAAAAATGCTTAAGATGGTAAATTTTATGTTATGGGTATATTACCACAATGAAAAAAAAAGGTTAAAAAAATGCATGACTAAGAATGAGTCCATAGAGTTAGTTATCTCCACTTGAACCTGAGGAGTCAACTTCCCGAAGCAGCAAGGCACAGTGAACTTTTGAAAATTCCAGCTCAGGTGAATGCAATTTCCATACATTCAATTTACTGCAGTGTTAAAACCCTTTTCTTCAAAGAAGTGGTTTACTAAGCAAATCTCTCCCAGACTGCCTTCCTGGCAACAAGACCTTAGAATGACAGACATGCAAATATGAAGAAATTCTAATCTTTGGTAATCGAATACAGGTAAATCTGACCTTTCTCATTCTGTGAGTTCGTCTCTTCTGGTGCCTGGATTCTAAAGTTAACACTACAGAGAAACTATAAACTGTATTTGTTTGTTTAAGAGCTAACAACATTGTGTTGTATTCATTTGGTATTTTAAAGTCTAGTATATGGAGAATTTAAGTGTTCGCTAGTTAACGAGTCAAAAAATGGGGGGTGGGTTAATAAGAGATAAAATTTTTAACTATTACGTAGTGTCTAAAAGCAATTTTGGGTTTTTTTTTTAAATACTGTATATCATAAAGCTTTAGGATCGTTCTTAAATGTTCTGAAAAGAAAGTTTGCTCCTGTATTTGTATTTATATTACTTTAAATGTTACATCATCCAAGGATATATGCAGTTGCTAAATTCTGCAAGTCCTCCCACTAGCAAAAGTACTAAATGGAGATCACACTTTCATATGATTCACATCCATTCTGTTGCCATGGGTTACTGCACTCATCCTCCTGGACCACTAAAAACCTAGAAGAAACTATAAAGGATTGTCTCAGTGATCCCACTATGGGGAAACCACAAGGAGAGTTCTTTCTTTCTTTCTCCCCCAAATCGAAGATTTTATAAAATACATCGGACGTACTCTAAACCAGTTAACTCACTCACTATAAAAGATAATTCATTTACCCAATTTTAGCCATCGATTTTTTTAAAATCATATTCACCAAAATTTCAGGTTTATCAATTTCTTGATTACCTTGGACTTAATCCTATCTTATATCATCCAGACCTATATAACTCCTCCTTTTTGATCCCTGATAGCGTCATTTTAAATTACTGTGGTGCATACTGTCTAATTATTCCATTATTTGGATCCTCGCCGACTAGGTTGCTCAGAATAACGTTCAGTGTAAACTCTTATGACAGCAGATGGCTAAAGTTAGACTGCACGAAACCTCACGTTTCTTCAGCAGTTTTTCATAACAGAAAAGGCAAAGAAGGGGACAAGAGAGAATGAGTCAGCAGAAGAAAATGGATTACAAATGAATGGAAATTATGTTTACGTGGGGGGACTTCTTTCCATTTGAGGTTTTGCTTTTTGTGCCAAACAAGTTAAGACCTAGGAATTGTGTCATCCCAGCGACTTCATCTCCTGCGAGAATCAGGGATGCTCACTGCCTGATGGACAGTTCCCGATAACACCGGGCCCGTTAAGATGGCGGAGGAACTCACGAAGGGTGGATGATAAACCCCCTCTAACGTGCTAAGAAGAGGAAGACTAAGAAAAGGCAGCAAGAAATACTGCAGCCATAGCCCTCAACACCCAGCAATGCCCTGCCAGATTTTAGGAAACTTGGGCAAGGCAAGATAGCTCTGAGAACTTCCGCCGGCAGAGTGGGGTCTTTTCAAATAACATCCACAAATACTTGGATTTGTCAGACTCATTAGAATAGGCAGGGACTCTAAAATCTTTCCTCCTCTCCCACAGCAAGTGCATGATGAACCCATGGGGTAGTAAAAGAAAACATTTAACATTTACTTAAAAACTGGAAGCTAATTTTACTATCAATTAGCATGTAGATTAATAGCAGAGTACATAGAAGAGTTAAAGCGTGTGTGTGTGTGCCTGAGTGTGTGTGTGTGTGTGTGTGTGCCTGAGTGTGTGTGTGTGCCTGAGTGTGTGTGTGTGTGTGTGTGTAAAATCTCAGTTTTGTCATCTGTGATGCTTAAAATATTCATCAGTGGCTGCCTCCCTGGGTTGTTCGGAGGACCACATGAGGTCATTCTCTCTGCTGGCTGGTACCAAGTACCTGCTCAATGAACAATGGTTCCCTTCCTTGGGGGAAAGGCTTCTCTCTGTGTGGACATCTCAGGAGCGCACCCTGTCAACTTGATAGGAAGTCTATTCGCATGCCCAGGCCCTCTGACCTCGGGCCTCCCACCACCAGGCTGAACAGACACCTCCTGGGGCCTGTCTACACAGCACTGTACGCAGTGTTGGCCACACCCATCATCGGCCCTCACCGTCAACCCCAACCTAATGACATCATGACAGAGAACGTACTCTCGCACCTCCGGCTGCATCTTGACAGTGGAAACCTTCATTCCTGGCCCTTCGGATCCGGATGGTAAACCATCACGTATTACGCCTTTGGCCTCCCAAACAAATGTGCTTTGAAATTCTCCACATGTTTAAACCGCCCACACCAAGCAGAGTACAACATATGGGAAAACAAGATCTCCAAAAACGATGCTTTCACCAACAAAAGCCAAGGCTTTCTGTCATCCTGTGGAGCTATAATTAGAGAAGGCTTTTGAAGTTCAATCAGTCGGCCGTACCCATATAAGGCAAGCTACTGAGTGTACTTGTGGTTCTTCTTGAGGTTATTTTCCCCCGGACTTTAAGGAAAGGAGAAGTGGGGTGGGGAGAAGTGTTGAAAATGAAGAGGACCCCCCCAAAAAAGTGGGAAGCTCTGAGTTCCCAAATCCTGGCCGGCCACGGTTTGCACGTCTACCTCTAAAGTGAGGTGGCAGCTTTGAAAGCTTCGGAGGAGGGGAAACCCTTCCTCCTCCCCTGGCTCTGGCTGTCATCCCAGAGCCCCAAGTCCTGCTGCCAAACCATCTGCTCTAAGGAAAGCTGCCGAAATATTAACACATGTGAAAAGCAGCTCCCAAACTGTAGCCCCCCTTTCCCCAACCCAGGGGGGCAGGCTGACTCGAGATTCCACGGGACCATCACTACTTCCTAAAACTCACTGAAGGAGGAACAGGCATGTGGTTTGGAGGAGAGAAGCCACTGGGCTGCACGTTCAGAAAAGACCGTGAAAGAGGGACCCTCAGCCTCGCAGCTCCCTTTCTCACACTGTTTCTGCTCACGTAAACACGTGCAAACACACGGCTCACCCATCAGCTCGGAAGAGGCCTTTTTTCTTTACCTTCAACTGAAAAGTCAAAACAAGTATCTCTGATTATACGGGGCACCATATCCCTGACTTTAGGTGAAGCCAAGTTCTCCTGGATTTATATCTCAAGGGAATAGTGAACACACAATGATTCTCTACCATTCTTCCTAAGATGGAAACCCAAGGACAAGCGGGCCCACATAGGGAAATGAATAATTCTGTGGATTTCTTAGAAGATCACATACCCAAATCAGTAAGTAATGGAATATTTGATTTGGGATTAACTGAGTACCAAAGTATAAAAATCAGATTTAAAGCCATTTTTAACTCTACCCAACCCTGGACAAAGTGCCTGCTGTCTGTCACCCTTGGTCTCCATCCTCAGTTGTAAAATGTTCAGGGATGAGTCACTCTTGCAGAGCTGTGTCCTCAAAGAACTAATAACACCACAGCGAAAACGTCCTAAGTTCTCACTGTGTGTCAGGCGCTACACTAATTATTTTTAAATGCATTTGCTCATTTAATCCACACAGCAACTATAAGTTACTCTTTTGTCCTCATTTTGCAGATGAGAAACAGAATAGATTGATCATACACATTGCCAAGATTACACAGCCAGCATGTGGGTGCCAGGACAGATGTCTCGTCTGACTTCAAAGCCCCAAATCACGAAGCTCTTCAACTATATGCAGGCAGTTTGTGAACAGAAGAAGCCACTACTGCAAATAAGGAAAAATCCACCTGACACCATGACCATCCCCACTGTTCAGCTCTTCTGAGCATGTCCAGTCCCTGGCTAAACAGACTTTAAAAAACAACAACAACACTTTTTTTTTTTAAGTTTATCAACAGCTGTCCAATGTCTTCATTATAAATAACCAGTTAGCACGCATGGAGGGAAAAAAACCAAATACTCCTTTCAACTATTTTAAAACAAATCAAAATGAAAATTCAAATGAGTCTATTAGGTTCACGGGAAACCCTGCTGTAATTATAAACTCCAGCACCTAATCTAAAGTCATGTCTTATCTTAGAAGTTTGGTGGATTCCAAAAAGCTCTCTTGTTTTATCATTTCACCCAAGATCTCTGATGGAATTTTTAAAATCCCAAGACAGAAGCTTATACGTGTCCAACCTGGTGGATACCTGAAATGCCCCAGTTTATTCCTTTGGCCCAGGGGAATGGGTCGGGGTCAGCGATCAGGCCTCTTATCACCAAACCCCAGGGTACTAACTATGAAAGCAGTTAAAGAAGAGAAATACAGAGGTCAGAGATTTCACTGAAACTATCAGGAATGTTAGCAAGACAACGGGTCCCCAGAGCTGTACATTTAAACTCCTACTGCTCGCCTCCTTCACACCCAGCCTTTGCTAGAACAAAACCAAGTGAGACAAGAGCCAAGTTTGCAAAGAGCTTACAGTTGAAGGAAGGAAGAGACAGGAAGATGATGACGATGTGTTCGAGGATGCCACGGGAGCACAGATAAGCAGCAGCTCAATCAACGTGCCATCAGGCCACAGAGGCTTCCTCGAGAACCAATACTTGAGCTGAGTTTTAAACACTAAGTGGTATCTGGGTGCGAGGGAGAGGGAACTGGGGTGTTACTAGGGAGGGAGAAACAAGGGCTCCCAGCTTTTACAAAAGAAAGGCAGTATGGGTGGGTGCAACTGTATGTCTTTGTGTAGCTTATATGCAATTTCTTCTTAACATCATACTTTGAAATGAAAACTCTTGAGATCCCTTTGAGAGTCATTCTGTTTGCTTCCTTTGGGGTGCTTTGTTCATATGCGACAGAAATCAACACAGTGCTTCACATACATTAACTCACATAATTCACCCAGAACCTTGTGGGTACATACCATTCTTATTCCCATTTTGCAGGTAAGGAAACTGAGGCCCTAAGGAGATAGGTAATGTGTCCAAGTTTACCCGGTGAGTACTGGAAAGACTGGATTATGAAGCCCTCTGGACTGCATCTCTGCTCTAAAGCCCTGTGCTACATGGCCTCTCAGGAAAGGAAGTAACTGGAAAGTATTAGGAACTGAGGATGGCAGGGAGGCCAGCAGACCCAGGCTGGCAACTCTGCAGCCCGAGCCTCTTCGGCGAGGGCTCCTCGGCAGCCGCGTCAAGCACAAACCCTGCAGCTGGCACCGCCAGCACTGCCACACACGGGACACTGCCTGCGGAATGCCATCTTGCTACCACACCAGCGCCACCCAAGGAATCTGGCTCACAGCCCCCACTACCCTTGCAGGGCCCTACTCTGTCCTGCAAGCACCAGATGCAGGGTCTGGAAGGGAGGATGTGACTGATGAAACCCAGCTCACGCGCCCATGTCCAAGATGCACGCAGCCGGACAGCCATTCCACGGCAAGGTCGGCATCTACATGGACAAATGAGGTCCTGCCTCCCCTCAGCGTCCATAAGGTAGGTGTACTGGTTTCCAAGGACTGCTGGAACAAAGTACCGCAAACTGGGTGGCTTAAAACAAGAGAAATGTATTCTCTCACTGCTCTGGAAGCCAAGAGTCAGAAGCAGGACTGTTTCCATCGGGAGGTTCTGGGCAGAACCCATTCCATGCCTTTCTTCTGGATTCTGGTGGTGGCCAGCAATCTCTGTACTGCCTTGGCTTGTGGACCCATCTCTCAGATCCATGCCCCACCTTCACAGGGACTTCTCCCCGTGTCTGCGTCTCTTTTCCTTTTCTTACAAGGACATTAGTCATATGATTCAGGACACACCCGACGCGTGTATGACCACACCTTAACTTAATTCCATCTGCAGAGACCCTATTTCCAAATAAGGTCATATTCAGGGCTACCAGGAGTTAGGACTTGAACACATCTTTCAGGGGGCACATTCAATCCATAACAGTGCGGAATTACACAGATAGGGGAAAAGGGTTCAGATGCCCGGCAGCCAAAAAAAAGACAAATATTCGCTGCACCTCAATTGTTATAGGGGCCTTCATTTCATCTAATAACGAAATAAATGATTTCAAAGCAAGAGTGGGATATGCCGAAAGCAACAAATGGTCTAGTAGCTCTCTTAGGGAAATCAGCTAGACAGGAATTTGCAGTCAGGGGGAGGTGGGGGTGTTAATTAAAAAGCTAGAAGGTCCCTCCCCTGGAATGACCCTCAGAAGAAGACGGCCAGGCACAGGTCCTGCTACCTTTAATGCCCACAGGCACCTGCCAAATGTTTCTCTTTTATCTTCAAAAAGAGAAAAGTTGGCCTGGAGGGGCCATCATGGATTTAAGGAGAAAGATAAATGGAGATTTTAACAGTGTGTATGGGTTACCTAAGCCATCATTTTTCAACTGAATCGGTATATGACAGATGTTTGAAATATACATTATTTACGTAGCTGGTCTAGTCTTTGGTGCTGCTGCCCACATAGCTCTAAACGCTTTTCAAACCTGACTATACAGATATCAAAAGCATATCCCTTTTATCAACAGTACCATAGCTTCTGAGTAAATGCAAACACTAATCAAACAAATCCAAGAATTAAAAAGCACTTTACTTTTAGGGAAAGGGAGCAGATCTAACTTTGAGTCTCCAGGTTTTCCAAAACCCAAGTAGGACTCAATGTTAATGGAATCCAACTGACCCTCCATCTGCTGGAAATAAAAATAAGCAAGTCATCTGTTCCCCTCTACGAAGCGGAACATAAAGTACAAAAGCTAAGCTATTTCCGTGTTCTCACTAACACTGCTAAGTGGTTGACCTCCAGACTATACATGGACTCTCTACCGGTCACGTGTGTGCCTTTTCTGCTTGGACAACCAACCCGTTACATCCAGCGTGGAACTCATCATCTGCTCCATTTCCCCCAGCTTCCTGGTCATTTACTGCAGTCTTTCAACAAAAATCTCTGATTCACCTTTCATTTTTTCTCACCTCTTCAATCCAGTCACTTACAAGGAACAGCCAGGCCCTTTGTCCTCACAGATGCCCCCTTTGCCCTTCACCCCCATCCCTCCTTCCTTGGCTGACATGGGATTTTACTGTGAGGCATGAGTACCGCTCAGGTATGTGAGGGCATTTTAGGTGGTACCTGGTTGAATTATTTTTTTACTGAAATAGTAATATATTCATGTTAATGGGCACTAAAAAGATAACTGCCAAATGAAATCCATAACTTCATATAAAATAAACAATTTTCATTTTAATTCATTTAAATACATAAGTGGGTAGAGTTAAAATAAAAATTAAGTACATAACAGCACAGATGGTGTATGACATGGTTAAAAAGTCCTTGAGGGCGGCGTGCTAATCCCAGCAGTGCTGGAAAACACTGCTCTGGGCTGGCCCCTCATCACCTTACTGCTTGATCACCTCTGTCTGCTCAACCACCTCCCAGCTGGTCTCCTGGCCTCCCGACTCTCATCTCTTCCATCTATCCTGCAACCCATGGCCAGACACCTCTTCCTCAGATGCTCCTTTCATCATTTCTCTCCCAAGCTCACAAATCTAATTGCTACCCCATAAACTCTGAATTCCATCTACATTTCAAGATCCCATCTGGGCTAGCTACATGTCATTTCTAGTTACATCCCAAAGTCACATTATGGCAAATTTCACATAGATGTTTCCTTTCCAGCTTCATGCCTTGGTTCATACTGCTTCCACAGCCTTCCTCCAATCCTCCTTCTCTGTCTCTTCACATCCTACCCAGTCCTTTAAGATGCAAGTCCTACCTCCAAGCAGCCTTTTTTTTTTAATTGACATCTCTTCTCTAAACTCCTATTCCACTTATACTAACCACATCAACCACCCCATTTAACTCTTGCTTATATCCTATTTTTCCTATTTTATTTACCGCTCTCTAATGGCTGACTCATTGAGAGCTGGTCCGACCAACCATAATAGGAAGTCCTTGATAGTCCACGTACCTCGATACACATACACACACACACACACACACACACACACAATTATCTTCCATAGTTATAAAAGGATGACTCACAGTAGAAGTTCAAGACAGCTCTTCAACCAACTTTTTTAAGACAAGCCATGTTTTATTCATTCATCCAATAAACATTTCCTGAGTCCCTGACATAGTGCCAAGCTCTATGGTTGCTGACGAAATAGAGATGTGAATCAAACACGTACTGCCACTGAGGAACTCACCGGCTAGTAAACCCATGGTACAACAGAAGGTCACCAAGTTGCCGAAACACAAGTACAAAACAAGTGTCATGTGAGTGATTTGCTCTAGAAAGGACAGGAGTGTGTGAACTTGTTCTGGAAGGCTTAATAGGATCCCCAAATATCAGACCTTTAAAGATGAGGAGCACATTCTCAGCAGTGTGACACAAATGACAAAAGGTACAAAATGGCAACGAGGCACTGCTGAAGGCAAAGAGTTTCCAGAGCCTGGAGCACAGGGTGTTGGGAAGGGACAGAAGAAGAGGTGGGAAAAGCAGGGGAGGTCATGCCATGAAGAACTTTGGTCTTAGACCTCATCCACAGGCATGAAAAACACTGAAGAGAGATGAAAAGTCACATGACCAGTTTTGCTTTAGGAGGGATTAAAAAAAATAAAAAACAAAGCCCTTCTGGGCACAAGTACCCATGAATTGGACACGGTCAGTTTGGAAGACACTGCCATAGAACAGACGAAGATGTAAACAACAGAGATGAAGAGGGAGGGGCAGATTTTAGAAATATTTAGGTGGCGGAAATCAATGGGATCTCCTGGCCAACTAGTTGCACATTCCGATGTCACATAAAAACAGTCCAGGGATTAACTACTTAAGGAAAAGTTTACTACCTACTTTAAAAAACACCCATGTCATTTCTTTCCTGTGTTACTGTGGCGAAAGTTAAGTTTGCGTCGACTATAATCTGTATTCTTACAAACTACAAGAACCTCCACTTCAAACCTGAGACATTAGGCAGCACACAGTTTCCATGACTGATCTACAAAAGCCTGTCCTAATTGCCAAAGTCAGCATCTGATCCCACTGGCAAGGATCCAATGGGATTTTGTTCCTTGGTTTTATCTGCACTCAGCATAAGCAATCTTGTATCAAAGAACATAGCACTGTCTGAACTGCCCTAACTCTCTGGGGTATAGAGAATTTAAGCCATGGTTGCTCCGGAGGTGCAAAAAAAATGCTAAGGTTTTTATACAATATACTCAGATTCCTTTTTGCAAATAAAAACATTCACAAGAGTGTAAAAGATATTGAAATACCAAGAGAGGTGACCTTTTGCAAGCACATTCGCGTTCTCCCGGAAAATAAAGAATAAAGTCATTCACCACCAAGTGTAATATTCCTCACTTCCACGGGCCTGATGAAAGGAGTCAACACAGGTAGTTTCAAATTAAAACACAGTTAGAGCAGCGAGGCTGAAAATGGATCTCTACAAAGAGGGAAAGGGAGGCGACAGGATGCTGTTTATGAAAACTTGCATATGATCATGATCTGCCGGCTGTGTCCCTCGTCCCCCCACCCCCCTGTTAGTTTGGTCACCAGGACCAGCCCTGATGCAGACACTTAATGTAACATCTGGGGATGACAGGAAATAGGACCCGACTGCAAAACAAGCACTGTTCCCACACAGCCCCCAGCCGGAAGCACATGACTCCAATAAATAGAAAGGGCAAAGGTTATTTCTAACGATTTCGGGGTAAGTGCTTAGAAATCCCGAGCTTGCTCGTTATGCAGCCCAATTCTGTCATGGAAACGTGGGCCAGGAGGACCCGTTACAGACGGGGAGGGGCCCTGTTACTCGCCAGAGACACAGCTGGTTTGTGGCAGGCCCAGATTAGAACCTCGGTTGTCCATCCTCCACTCCCAGCAAACTCTCACATCTCTTAAAATAACAGAACATAAGGAACTGGGACACGCAATCAACTGTGCCCCAGAACTCGTTTCTATAAAATGAAAACTAATAAACTCATCCAGGTGGCGTCCTGACCATTCCTCCTCACTGAGTATATTAGTTAGATTGGCAGACAAACTGGTTTATATTTTCTTAAAATGTCAGTTTGGGGCATGTGTTTTTTCTCTTTTCTTTTCAAATCCTTTAAAGCCACAGTATTAAAACTGTCTACTTTATTGTTCTGTAAAATGACAAGCATCCATCTCAAAGAACCATGATTTTAGAGGTGTCTCACTCACAAGGGACATCTTTTATGAACACGCTCTGTAGAACCTTTATAGTGGGAAAATCACTTTCCAATCTTGATTAAACTTGGTGGCAAGGCATGTGCAATACAAAGATGCAGCCATCCCTGGGGCTGGGGTAGAGGAGAGTGAAAAAAGTTACAAGTTAGCAGCATCATTTGTATAAAGAGGTCACAATTCACATGGTCCTAACAGAAAAGGTTCTAACGCCTTCATCAACAAAAGGTTCGGTGCCCTGAAAATCATTTCATGGAAGTGGGAGAGCACGTTTTCATGTATAAAGCCCTATGGATCATACAGATATTTCCCTCTTTGTGGGGAGTTTTACTTTTATCTCTAGTTAATTAATAGCATAATTTCTAGTTTCAGAAACTGGAAGAATGATCGCACATGCATTTGGGCTAACCCTGTTTCTTGTTCAGATCACGGATACACATTTTATTATCCATCTTGATTTGAACAAGAGGCAAGATTTTTCCCCCTTCTGTCCAGAAACCTCTTTTGGGAAATTAATATTCAAGATGAATAGTGAACTCACCTCGTAGCCTGTGAACTTGCTGGTTGCCAAGAGGCCTGTGAGTTCTTGGGATGATTTTCAATTTGGTAACATGAATTAGGGGCTTAAACAGTCATATAAGGCATAGTCTTCAAGACTTAAAGTTTCAGAATTCTCTATCTAACTTTCTGCTTGCAAGATCTCTTTAAGCCTTATATGTGCCCATTCTAACCTCCTGAGCTTAAGTGTAGTTTATCCTGAAGGTGCACGAAAAAGCCAAGGCTAACTGTCAAGCCTGTTGCCGTAAATCACATTTCAAACTGATAATTACTTATTAGTGGAGAAAAGACTGTTTGAAAAGGTGCTGTCTCCTTCGAAAGAGATTATGGAATGCCTATAATTTTGCCTTAAATAAACAGAGTTGAACTTGAAGTACCCACTGTGTGACAGGTAGGCCAGACCAGAAGGACAACTATTAACATTTTTCCAAGGATCTCTCCTTTCCTAAAGTTTTTTCTTTAAGTGATTTTTCTCCTTGGGGGAGGAGATTTCTAAAAACAGTCTCAACTGAAGTTATTTTAGGTCCTGTCGTACATCTCTGAAGAGGCTTATCTTGCCCTTTGAATCCAACAACAAAAAAACTCTTTCTCCTGAAAATGAAGTATGATAAATACTAGTGGTGATTAAGCCAAATGACTGGACAAACAGGAAGGAGAAATATGAAAAGGCTCATG
Organism: Camelus dromedarius; assembly: GCF_036321535.1. Taxonomy (NCBI): domain Eukaryota; kingdom Metazoa; phylum Chordata; class Mammalia; order Artiodactyla; family Camelidae; genus Camelus; species Camelus dromedarius. Next base: position 26,675,374 of record NC_087457.1, read on the forward strand.
TCTTTCTAAGCCACTTCATTTTCTATTTCATTTTATGTGACAAAGGATCCGTTTGTACCCAGAGTCACTAACTTAATACAAGCGGATTTCCTTAACATTTCTTAAGGGGAAGAGCACTTCCCGCAAATGATCTCAAAGCGTGTCAATATGCCATCTATTCCGATCAACCCTTATATTTGGAAAGGAACCATATTTGAAAAGGAAATTGATAAGATACTCCCACCCTCCCTGCCAAAAGATGTGTATGAGAAAGGTTCCACCTACTCTCCCAGCATTCATTGTAGGGGTCTGTCTTAATATTTACTATCTCCTTCCATTCGCCCCAACCCCTTTTATTACATGTATTAGCTAATAATTAAAATAAAGAATAAATAACAGCCATCTACCCTTCGACAAAACCTAATTATATCCAACCCTGCAGCCCCATGAGAATGAAGCAAGGCACTCTGCTTGGTGTGTGTGTGGGGGGGGGAATTCCATACAATGTTGAATGAATAAGACAGCTCTTCTTTTCCTACTTTTTGGTTTTCTTTTCTCAGTAGTAACCTAACATTAAATTGGCACAGAAAACCACCAACCTGAAACAACTGATCCTTCCCACTCACCAGAGGACCAGCTTACCATCTGCAAGTCAAGAAATGAAATAAGAGGATCCAAGAAAATTAAAAGCTTCTTCCTCAAGCCCCTAGAAAGAAAAATGCCTTGCAAAACCAGCAACCAAAGAGAAGTTCTTGAGCAAAGAATGAAATGTGATCATGATGAAGCTATGCCAAAACAGATAAAAAAAAATAAGCTCCAGGGGAACGTGCCTGAAATCATTCAAGAATCTTGCAGGTTTGTTGAAGAAATTATGGCCACCTGCCCTCCCACAGCCTCACATTTGGTGTCAGTACTGATTCCAGAAGAGGGGCAAAACAGAGGGGGGAATCTTGAGGGCAGAAGGCAGGCATTCAAACCCTAAACCTAGGAAACCTGGGACTATCTGAACACTCTGTGAAGACAAGGGCTTACGTACGTATGTGTTTTGAGGTTACGTCTGGATTTAGAGGTATTTCAAAATTTACTGTCACATGCCTGAAGAATATAGCCACCATAGCAGTGATTGACTTAAATTGCTAACATATAAACTGGAGTTGTCACTTCCTTTACAAATTTGGCTTTTCATGACAGAGAAAGTCAAGGGAGCCTTACCGCCAAAATACTACATCCCTATGTCACCAGATTTTGCAATAAAAAGATGGTGATTTTATTTAGGTTTTATATTCGCGTAAATGCAGTCACAAGACATTTCTAAAGCATGAGATACTGGCCTCAGTTTTTTTTTTTAAACTTACTGTTTTAGGAGAAAGACTGCAGAGCTAGACTTTAAGTACCAACTGCAAGCTTAAAGCACTCTTCCCAGTTAAGACAGGACTTAGAATTATTTGGTAGAGGATGTGTTTTCAAATATAATCTCGATTCTTCCATTACATTGTGTTTAGAAGAAAATCAATTCTTTCAGAATGAAAAACAATCTGCCTTACACATCATTACATACAAGTGGTCAACAGCAAGTAAGCAGAAAACAACGAAAGAGTTTCACAATTTTCCTCCTTCGGCATTTCAGGTATTTTATCCCTGGGTTCCCGAGTCAGAGCAAAGCCATTCCGTTGTATTTCAGAAGGGAACCGACTGGCGCCTTCAGAAATGCTTCTACGCGTTTTAAGATGAAATCTTTTTTGAAGTCTTCATCCCCATTTACCATTTTGTTTGTCCTTCCTGTCTAACGTGCAAAAATCCACGACACAGCCTCCATTCTTTCCACACAACCTAATTCAAAGCAATATATGTTAAATCCACACAGAATCCTGGGAGCATTCAATCCGCATCCACACAGTTCTCTGCGTGCAAATCCGACCAGCTTGAGACGTACGCCGACCTCTTCCCTGACTCAAACCATCCAGAACTGTTCATGGAACCTGTTCCCTTTGAAGAAAGAAGGGCTGTTTAAATACCCACTAGGATAACAACTGGCCACAATGCGGGAGCGAGCAAGCCCGGCACTGCAGGCGACAGCAGACGCAGGCGCTTCCCCAAGCTCAAGGAGGCTGGGCGCCCGGGTTTGCAGTCATTTATCTCTGCAGCCAAAACGCCCGGCACGTCCCCCTCCTTGATTTCACCTAACTAATAGCTCTCAAACCCCATATTGAGAGGGCCTGCTGTGGATCTTGCGGAGGTACAAAATGGTGGATGTGAGCTAATTTTTTTCCTGCTTTCCCCATAACTTATCGCATCCATCACCGCCCGGCCTCCCGGGGAAGCACCCCGGCCGCGGCGCCCCGAGCACGCCCCGCGGCCCCCGGGCCCAGAGACAGAAACGCGGTTACCAACCTGATGTCATGTAGCCCCGCGAAGCCTGGGGCGCGAAGGCCGCGGGGAAGCGCTTGTGCAGGCGGTAGTCCTTCTCGCTGCGGGACCTCATGCGGTCCGAGGCCCGGTCGGAGAAATCCGAGCTAGGCCAGGCTCGCCGCAAGGTTGTGCTCCGGGTCTTCTTCATGGTGGGGAGGGCGACCTGCTGCCCCGATCCTCGGGGCCTCAGCGCCGGGGCGCAGCGCGCGACTTCATCCGTCTACGGCGGGCACGACCCGGGCGGACTCTGCGCGCATTTTCCCAGCCCCTCCTCGTCGGCGTCTACACCGCCAGCGGCGGGTCCGGCCCTCCCCACGCCCCCACACCCCCCCACGGCGAAGGCTCCGATTTTACACACGTCCCACAATGCATTACACTTCATTTGCAATCCGCCCGGCTTATAGCTTCCAGATTCCTGGGGGGAAAGGCACGTTAGGAGGCTCGCCGGCCAGGAGGAGGCGGGGAGGGGGCGGGTGGGGTGGGGGCGCCGAGACTTGCAGCGTGAAAGCAATGGGAGCGCAGACAATGGCCCGATTCAGCGCAGGAGTGTTTAGCCAACTGTGAGCCACCGCACAAAAGACCCAAACAAATGAGGAAGCCGAGGCCTCCGGGGCTGACCCGGGATCGGGCGCCCGGGAAGCCGGAGGGGCGGCGACAGACCCTCTCCGCACTGTGCGGCTCAGAGCGAGGCGTGGGGATGACAGTGTCCAAGTCGTGTCCCCCTGGGCCTATCAGCCGCGCGGCCCGCAGTCCCGGGCGCAGAGTGGCTCTGCCTCCCCTGCAGTCCTTGGGAGGCAATCTTCATTACAGAGGCTCGGATGGGGGGCGCGTGTGCACGGGATCCGAGCAGGCTCTGCAGTCAGCAGCTGCGGCAGGCAGGCTCCTGCCGAATCCAGGAAGAGCCCGAGTCGTCCTCACGACTGCGGCGCCTAGTCGATCTTCCTCCTTCCGAGGCTCAGGGTGGTGTGCGTGCATGCGTGTGTGTGTATGTGTGTGTGCGCGCGCGCGGGCGCCGACACGCATGTGCCCCCCTACACATGCATGCTCCTACTTACTGGCCGAGGCGGCGACGTAAGCCATGGCTGCCAAGGATGCGGAGCCTGCCGACCGACACCCGCACGAGGGCACCGCCGCTCAGCCGCGAGCGCGTGGAATGGCTATTGAAGGGCAGGAAGCCGGGAAGCGCCCAGCCTCGTGCTAATCACCAAGCTGCCTTAAGTTAGAGCACGGATCCTGTCAGGCTTCTCATTTTCATGTAAAACACCCTGAGGCGGCGCTGGGACCTTGGCTGGTGCCCCAGCCTGGAGTCCGCGCTTGGATATTTACATATTTTCAGGATGGCGCCTCCCCCTCGAAGAAAGGGAGAGAAATCCCTCGGTGGGAATAGGGCGTTCGGCGGTGCCCTGCCTCGCCCACCTGCGCCAACCCGAAGTCAGCTAGAGCCGGGGGAGGGGGCGCCACTCGGAGCCCCTCCGACAGCCGCAAACGCCCGGGCACCTGGTCCACGCCGCCTGGAGAACGCAGTGGAGGCGGCTCCGGCTCTTCCTTCTTCTCCCCGGAGCACCCGGTGTCAGTCACTACCAGCCCGATAACCTGCATTCAGATCCACAGCCCCTTTACACCGCTCGCCTCTGCACAGCTGTTTCTGGTCCAACAACCAATCGCTAAAGGACAACAATGCGCGGGAGGGGAGGAGGGGGCGATGCGCCGCCCCGGCCGAGGCGCGGGGCCCGGGACGCCAGCCCGGGACGCGGAGGTCACGCCGAGTTAAAGGCGCGCGGCCACAATGCGGCGAACCCCGACCACGCTGCGCTGCAGCCGTTTTTCCCGAAACGCTTATGTCCCGTTTGGGTTTCCAAAAATGCTTAGGTGTTGTAAACAACAAAATAAATCCGATTTTCCTTCTTAAACATTGTGTTTTGTTTTACGTTTTTGAGCTTTTTTTCCCATTTGTGAGGCTGCAATGTTCAAAATCGTGTTTTATGCTGTTTTTCGTATTTGCAGGTGCCAAGGTGCAGACAGAAATCCTTATGAGGCTATGATTTTATCAGGCTGGTACCGCAAAAAACAGCCTTCCCTCCACCAAAAAAAAAAAAAAGGGGGGGTTCTAAATGGTTAAGATTCAGCAGTTTTAGCAGGATTCAGTGCCATTCCAAGGCTTTCATTCTCTTGGGGAGGGGGAGGGGAGGGACAGCAAGGTTCTTGGAGAACCACGCAGAGCGGGGCGGGGTTTATGCCACAAATATTACAGAATCTAGAACTTCCATTCAGTATTTCAAGGCCTCCCTCTGCAACCTGGGGCCATTGTAACTGATCTCTCTCTCTCTCTCTCTCTCTCTCTCTCTCTCTCTCTCTCTCTCTCTCTCGGGATACCGCGTGTAAACAAACAAATAAAAATCACTGAGCATCATACAGAACTTGTATTTACACTGATCAAAATGTATTACTAACTGTAAACCAATTAGCTAATGTTCTGTGGCATTTTTTAAAAGTTAGAAAAGGGCACATTTTGCTAAAATGTCTTCTTTACTGTAGGAAGGCTGCTAAGAACAGAAAGACTCCAGCTTTAGAAGCTGCAGAAGACTCAATGTGTAAAGAACCATAAAGGCAATAAAAAGTAATTGTATTAATGAATGCATGAGACATTGACATTTAGATATCTCAATCCAATTCAACAATTACTCAGTACCTCCCATGAGCCAAACGTGGGTATATGAATGATTATTATAGTTATGACTGAAGGCTAATGGTGATTGCTGTGGCAACTGTAATACTTATTCATCCAGCAAATTATTATTGACTGCCTAGTATATGCTCTGATGGGTGCTGGCCAAACAGAACACCACACGCGGCTCCATGTAACTTTGGTCAAGGTAGTAAGCAAATAAATGCAGAGACTGTGTTCAGGTCTACAAACCTCTGTGAAAAAATGAGTTACTCTGACACCCACAAGATGTGGCATCATCCAAGCAAAGAATGAGGGGGAAAGATGTTTCTGAAAGTGGGAACAGTACATGCAAAGGCCCTGAGGTAGGAAAGAATATTGGCTTCTGTTGGAAGAAGTGAAAGAAGGCTGGTATAGCTGGAATTGGAGCATAAGAGGATGCATGTAATGAGGTCATGAAGGAAGCCAAGAGGCAGATCATGCAGGGACTTGCACACCATGTTAAGAATTTTGAATTCTACTGTATTATGTGAACACTGAAGGGTTTCAAACAAAGAAACAATAACAATTTTAAAATTTCTGTATAAAAGGGGCTTAGAAGAGGGAATCTGTTTAGGGGGAGGGGTCAGCCAGGAATTATCTGGAGAGTTAAGTTTGAATCACACTTGACATTAAAACGGAGAAAATATTCATTGCTCATGTGAAGGAATGGGGGTGGATTGATGGATATTTTGGAAGGAGAGCTCCAGCTCCAGTCTGCCACCTCTGAATGTGACCCTTTGCAGAGCAATGATATCATCCAGTGTCCATACACAACAGAATGTTCTTACAGCCAAAGCCACACAACCAGACACAGAAGAATCAGGCAGAAAACAGGCTGGGTTAGCTGAATCAAATCAGATAGTAGAGAAGGAGACGGAGGGGCACTTAAGTAATTTATCAATCCAAATTAGGTGGCAACATCAGAAGAAGTTATGAAGGTAAGACTTGAATCTAGCAAACAACATTGTGAAACCAATCCTATGTAAAGAAAGTAGACGTGGAATCCTGTCATCACAGCCACCGTTAAAATCAGACTCAGTGTGTCTATCTGTCCTATGGGAAGATTCACTCTGGTCACACTCAACCCTAGGTACCTAGTCATAGTTTCCAATCTCTCAGCCTATCTGAGACAATCAAGTATCTGGGTCGTGAGCTATCCATCAAGTAAGCTCAGGTGTGTAATCCCAGTCGTCAATACTAGGAAAGTTTAGAATTAAATAGAGAAACGATACAGCAAATCATTTTCACGGTATTCATATTTTTTTCATCGGGCTTAAGAATAATTTATACATTTGGTATTTACATATTCAATAAATCAGAGACACTAATTAGATGCATATCTGCTCTGTGATTCTAATTCATATGTATATAGTTGACCCTGAAACAACTGGGTTAATTCTAGCATAACTTACAGTGGCCCTCCCATCCATGGTTCCTGGGATTCGACCAACCAGACAGACAGACTGTGAAGTGCGTAGCATTTACTATTGAAAAACACCCACGTTATCAGTGGAATCTGGTAGTTCCTGGTAGATGAGCTGTAATTGATTTTAGACCTGTAATTTTAAGTTGAAAGGTAGAAGACTTTTAACTTTGACATGTTCCTCATTTAAAACTTTGGTTTATCAGACTTGCAAGAGTTGAGTGAATTTAAGTGTCATAAGTATGTAAACTCCATGAGGGCAACGGGTATTTTCTGTTTTATTCACTGTTATTCACTGCTCTGCTCTGTTCAGAGTTGCGTCTCCGGTGGCTAGCAATAACTGGCACGGATGCGATGAGTAATGAAGCCTGATTAAGTGCCCTGACAGATTTGGTTTGAAGTCCTCCATAACTGCTTCTAAACGGGGCCAATTACTGAGTAAAGGGACTTCAGTCTTCGATGTGAGTTGATCAAATGTTTTTCAAAGGCCCCCTGAGAGTTACAGTTTTTATTTTAGTATTTTTAAAATACCAAATTTACAACAAGAATACGTTGAATCTAAAAATGTAAGGACATTTTGATTTTCTGATCTATATCTCTAGTAAAGGAAAACTGGACATTTTTTTTGAATTGTATCTCTGGTATACCGAACACTCACTAAAGACCTAAATACCTGTAAGTGATCTGTGCTGTGCACAGAAAGCCCCCCTCAGACATTAAAATGCCCACGGTGACTTAGACTGAGGATGTGACAGATTAGAGAGAAACTGCACTACTGAAGTGAGTAAAAAAAAGGTTGATACAAGTGAAATATAAACATAAGCATTTAAATGGAAGAGGTAACAGGTCTTGTAGCCTAGAGCAGGTGACTCCTGCTCGGCATCAAAAAGCTGAATGCCTGTGGGGCCCAGTGTCGCTACCAGCAGGTAATCCTGACACTGTGGGTGCTGTGGAGTTGGCTAGCTGAAATACAGAGCATCCAAAAACCGGGTTTAGGAAAAAAGAAAGACAAAACATCCAGGCACAGCTGGAGTGTATTCAAGAGCTGCATTCAGCAGTGCCCAGCCCAGCCTGGGCCAAGTGGGGAAGTTACTGGGATGGAGAACAGAGTCCGGGGGGGAGGGAGGGTACAGCTCAGTGGGAGAGTGCATGCCTAGCATGCATGAGGTCCTGGATTCAATCCCCAGTATCTCCATTTAAATAAATACATAAATAAATCTAATTATCCCCCCCAGAAAAAGAATATTTTAAAAATACATATACATATAAAAGAATAGAGTCCAGAGAAGGTACAAACAACCTGTGTCCATTAACAAATGGAAAAAGCCAACGTGAGGAAATTCTGACACGTGCTACAGAATGGATGCAACTTGAAGGTATCATGCGAAGCTAGACACAAAGAACAAATCTTGTATGATGCCTCTAAAATGAGGGACCTAGAGTAGTCAAATTCACAGAGACAGATACAGTACAGTCATGGTTGTCAGGACCCCGGGGAGGGGGAGGGCGCAGGGGAGGGGGAGTTAGTGTTTAAGGGGGACAGCATTTCAGTTTGGGAAGATGATAACGTCCTGGAGATGGATGGTGGTGACGACTGCACAGCAACATGAATGGACTTAATGCCACGGGACTGCACAACAATAATAAAAATATTCAATGTTATGTACATCATACAAACTTTTAAAAATACAAAGAATAGAGTCCAAGAAGCAAAGGCACCATCAGGGTGGCTTCGTGTGGACGGCATGGAGGACAAGCTGTTGCCAGCTGGTCGTTTTCCATGCACGCACTGGGTGCGCACACCCTCTCCTTTTTTATCTTTGAAAACAAAGGCCAGTATCAGGTAGACTGAGAAAGAATATAAAACAAGCTCAAAAGTAAACTGGCAGGGTCCGATTCCACCCAGGCATTACTGGAAAATAATTCCTTCAAGGATACATTTCAATTTGTCAGGATTGAAAGAATTTTTTTCTAAGATTTTTTTTTTTTAAGTTTACAGATACCGAAGTTTTTCCTCTTTAAAGTGTATGTTAACAAACATGTTAAAATTAAATTGTGGTATAGCACAGGGAACTAAATTCAGTATCTTACAGTAACTTATGGTGAAAAAGAATATGAAAGCACATATACGTATGTTCCTATATGGCTGAAGCATTGTGCTGTACACCAGAAATTGACACATTATAAACTGACTATATTTCAATAACAAATATTTAAAATAAATACATAAAATAAACTTAAGTAATTGCATGCAAAATAAATCCGAGATATAAAATCGACAAAAAAAAAAACCCCTAAATTTTGGTGATGTCTGCACAGTGATATAAATTTGTAAAAACACACAGAACACTTACAAATGGTTGGATTTTATGGTATTCAATTATCCCTCAATAATGCTGTTAAAAAAAAAAAAAAAAGAACCCAGCCAGGTAGTGGAAGATAATGTGGAAAACTTAAAGACCGAAGCTAGAAACCCAAGCAGGAGGTGACTGCCACTGTGCAACTGACATGATGCAAGTCAGAATTTGATTTCTTTCCTCAGATCCATTAGTAGCTACAGAATAATAAATAATGCCTTATGTTTGCACAGGACTCTACAGTTTATTGAGTCTCATAAGGTCTGAGGTCAGCCAGGTAGGAGTTGTTATCATAATTAAAAATGAAAAAACAAAGGTGCAAAGGCAGTAACTGATTTGCCCCAAGTCATACAAAGGTTGAGGAACCAGAATTCCTCTCTTGAGATCCTCAGTCTAGGATTTTTTTCTGCCCCGTCCTGCTGCCTCCATAACTATGGATGTGGGCAGTTCCTAGATTTGGCATTATTTGTTCATGCTTTTGGGGAGTCTGAATGAAGTTCACAGAAATCTTTACATTGCTAGGGTAGCCTCCCAATTTCTAAGTTCTTGATAAGTTTTTCTAAACATACGTGCATGTAAAAGAGAAGACAAAATTCTTTGGATGATTTCAAATGACTCCCTCAACTGGTTTATATAGACGGTGCATGAGTTTAGAGTTAAGTCCACATGCCTCCTTCAGACTAATCAATCTTGAAAGTCTTCTTTTCTCAATTCTGTTTGCAGGTCACCACAGACCCGCTTCCCAAGCTAGTGAAAAACCACACTATAACACAGATGGATTCTAAAGGGTGGATTTTTTTTTGAACACGTGTTTTCCTGTAATCTAAAGAAATATTATACATGAACAATTAAAATCATACATGAAAAAAGAAGCAAAGCTCCAAGAGTTTCCTGTTCTGTCAAATTACAGTAATTTTTGTAAAGGGCCCAAGATAGTTAAATTCCTGACTCTGTTTAAGAATAATTACTTTAACTCCCAGCAAATTATCGGACTTTTACGTGATACCATTTAATAATCACTAATAACATTTTAACTTTAATATAGAATAAAAATACACAGATGAGAGTAATGATTTCTACTAAGTCCATTTGAAAGATTTTTTTTAAAACTTTCCTTCAATATTTCAAAATTTAAGTAATCAGGCTTATGTGTAATAATCTTCAATCTTCCTATTATTGTTCATTTGATATTTCAAAGATGCTATGAAACTTCTATTTCAAAAGCAGCTTGTAAGCTATTACCTAACAATCATTTGCAGTAGCTTTCATTAGTTACCATGTTACTTATTATTCAACTAGGACATTTTTTAAAGTAAAAAAAGATGCTATTAATTACACTAGGACAAAACTCTTAACCAGAACCCTCCTGGCCAATCAGAAACATATGGTCACTCTACCTCTAGTGGAAAAGGCTAATCAAAAGTATTAAGTTTTGCTTTAAAAAAGGAACAAATAAATCTAAGTGAGGAGAAAAGAAAAATTACCAGTAAGATCAGACATTTTAAAATGTAAAATAGTAGAATTTGGAAGTGTCTCTACCTTTCTCTTTCTCCTGATGAAAGGGGTGGAGACTCAAACATCAGTGGCAGAAGTTTAATTTTTGGCAAGATATATATTGCATTGGCTCTGCTATGACCCCATTTACCAACACCAAAAATCGGCTCAGGAAATTGTATATGGTGGCAAATGCTTCCTGGAAGAAGATACACAATACAGCATAACCTGCGTTACCCAGACTTCCCCCCACCTTGTTTTCCCATTTCCCACAAATCCTAGAAATGGGAAAAGGTCAAACCCAAATAAGAAGCTATGAGAAAGACACAGAAGGCAATAAAGGAAAGAGAAAGTTGAACCCAGACACCTGATGAAGACGCAGTTTTGTGACACCGTTTTCTTCCAAAACCTTGAGGGAAGCTGATTTCCAGAGAATATCTGATCTGGTTTCCTGGCTCCAGACAACTTGTGTTTAAGTATCTCCAAGTTCTTGGAGGTAAGCCTTCCACAGACTTTTCCAGAGCCAGTACACATTTGCTAGACCGAGATTATTGAAGTTTCAGGCCTAAGGGAATCCATCCATGTTTGGTACTGACAAATGAACGTCTTCATGGAGCCATCACCCATACGCTAATGAAGAGGCGGCATTGCAAGTGGGGTATTTTCCATTGAGACCCTGTAACACTTGAAATATAACGGGCTGAGATGAGAGCTCAGACGTCATAAGTATGCATCGGTTATGAGAACATCCAGTTTGCTGTTACATGCCATGACAGACTATTACAATCACCGCTACAATCTCAACAACTAAAACGTCAACGTTTAAGAGAAAGTGATTTTATGCACTTGCCAGAGTTCACAAATGACCAAGTTCAAGAGCCGCAGCACTGCACTGCACCCATGAGATCAGGGCCAACGGTTCCTTCCAGCTGGGTGCAGCTGCAGGTTTCCAGGAGGTGGCTCACGGGTGGGCCGACGACAGGCAGACAACAGAAAGGAGGGGAGAGGCCTTGAGCCACATTGGAGGGACACAGTTCCCCTCCTCCCCGCCCCCAGAATTTTGCTAAGGCAAGGATTTCCCTGCCAGGATGCTGCTAAGGCAGGATGGTTTAGGAGTTCAACGTGAACCCTCTGGAACACATCTGTGAGTGAGTGTCTGAATCCCAGCATCTCCTCATCCCAGCTGGACAACCTCAGACACGCCCTATAAACGCTCTATTCCTCTGTTCTTCCTCTGTGACACGGGGAAAACTAAAGTGCCAATTTTTCCAGAGTTGTTCTGAGGATTAAATGAAATGTGTGCCTGGCAATTAGTTAGTGCTCAGTAAACGTTCATTTAATTCATTTTAATTAACACCCTATACCGGGTCCAGGGCTGAACACACTGACAACTTTTTCTGACTGTTAGGTCAGGTGGATCCCCCCCGGAAAACTCAGAAAGTTCTTTATTATGCTACGTTAAATCATCTAAGTATCCTCTTTCTCTCTTAGTCTCATTTTCTATTCTCTCAGTAATTACCCTGATATTTCAACCAGCATTACTGAACTTAAAAAAAAAAAATCTAAAATTAATCACTATTTCCGAATTGTCCCAAACAACACAAAGCCCCGAGAATGTCTCAATTCCGTACAGATATCGGCTCCCAGGTAACTGATGTCCACTTTCCTTCCTTCCTTATTCCCTTCTTTCTTTCTCCCTGTCCTCTCTTCCCTCCCCCTCCCTCTGTCTTCCTTTTACTGTTTTAAATACTCAAATCTTGCTGCAATTTATGTTTACCGGTTTCCTTGCTCAGTAGGAACAGGCCAGTCGCCCTGGGTCTGAGCTGCTAGCTTACTGGTACTGAAAGGTGGATGGAGCTGGATTTGTGTTTTATGAGATGAAAGAGCCAAGAAACGCTATGAAATATTTCACCTGGAAATTCATAGCGTTTTTTTTTTAAATCCGGAGGCTTTTCAGGATATATGGTCTGCTATATTGCTGGAAATGAGAGCAAGCAGCTCACTTTTCCTTTTTTTTTTTTTTTTTTGGTCTCTAAACAGGAAGAATTTCTTAGTAAGTATAAAATCTGAGTTTTTCACCCCAAAGAAGGAAAAATAGAGAACACTAAAAGAAACACACACACATTCATGAAACCAAAGTTCCCAGACGTCCTTTACCATTTTTCACAATCGGTCATACGTGACATGGTGATGCCCCCCCCTTTCTCTCCCTCTCCCTCCCTCCCTCATCAGTGGGCTGAGGGCCACTCAGAGACCTGCTGGGAGGACACTCCCTAAGAGGCAGCCCGGGGGGAGGCCCGGGGAGGTGGGCTGGGGTGATGGAAGGCACACCAAGCCAGTCACAGGCTTCTGAAACTCACATCTCGCTTCTACTATTACCTTCCTCTGAAGGGGGAGGGTGTAGCTCAGTGGTAGGGCGCATGCTTAGCATGCACAAGGTCCTGGGTTCAACCCTCAGTACCTCCGTTAAAGAATAATAATAAAATAAATAAACCTAATTACCTCCCCCTCCAAAACAAACAAACAAAAAATTAAATTAAACTTCCTCTGGCACCTTGAGCAGGTGTCACGGAATGTCTCTCAGCCTGTGTTATTTCACCCACCAACCTCAAGGAGGTTCTGGAGGAGATTACAGCCCTGGTGCAGAACAATGAATGGGGAGGAAGAACGCCAGAAGGGAAGCTCTGTGTCAGCCTTAATGATTCCTAACAGTCAAGTCACAAAACCTCTACAAGCCTCACCTTTAGAAAAGGTGACCATTGCATTCGACAGCAGCCGTGTCCCTTTTCTGGTTCAAACACCACAGCGTGCTATTATAAAAGATAATAAATATGCATGCACTTTGAAGTCCCTGTAAAGCACTCTCACTGTTATAGAAAAGAGTTGATTAGGGCCAGGGTAATAATAAATACATGGTAAGTCATTTTTTCTGTTTCTTTGTGACTTTGAGATAATAATAGAGCAAGTCACAGTAAAATTTTGCTTTGGAACAACAGGAATAGTAAAAAGAAATTCTTGGAAACTCAGAATTGTAAGTTTGACACTATTGGCTATGCCAGTTTAATGCTAAACACCCAATTTGAAGTCAGACCTCAGTTAAAGTCCTGTCTCAGCCTCTTAGTACATCTGTGTCCCTGGACAAATTATTTAACCTCTGTAAGCCTCAGTCTTCTCAGCTTTAAAATGAGAACAGTGAAAATACATAGTGGTCAGTTTAAGTAAGATAATATATGTAAAGTTCTTGCCTCAGCCTTACACCCCAGAAGTCCCTGCCATCAAAAATGAGCAAATGGGATAAAACTTAGTAAAGTCAAGGATTTTCACTATTGATTTGATTAAACTTATTTGGGGAGAAAAGCTGGTTTTACTTCCCAAAGAGTAAAGAAAAATACAAATAGCAACCCAGTATCTGCTAGGCAAAAAAGGGATTAAGATCATGGGGCCGGCCCACCACGCAGCACACCTCTCCCATCCCTTTGGCACAACTCTTGGCCACCCTCCACTCCAGAGCAGATTTGGAAACCACTAGAGTTGCAAAGAGAAAATGAGTAAAATGTCAGTAAGAACTGTTACAGTCAGGGAAGCATCACATTGTCGAAAGCACAACACTCAGAGCCCCCGTTAGACGGGGTCCTTAAACTCGGAGGGGTTTTCATCTCAGATTACACAGTGGCGCAGTCCCACGGTCTCTGCACCTCCTAAGAGGTAGGGCCTCCAACCCTTCCGAGTCCTACTCAGGCCTCCGATGGTGAGCACGCACACATCCGGCCGCTCCCAGAGACCATCTACACTGCATGCAACCACCCTGGTTCCTGGGCCCACATGGTCAGTCTGCCTGGTTTTCTATTTCTTCCTCAGTCTCTGATTCTTGGCCAGATCTCCCAACTCTGAAGTCCCCTCTGTGTTGACGCGTGTTTCTAACCATCTTCCCTTCACCGTGTGCGAGTCCTGCCCACACTTCCCTCCAACTCCGACTTTAGCCTTCCTGTGGTCAACCTCGGCACCAACACTGGTCCTACCTCAGCTCCGACGTGACCTAACATATGGCAGAAGGACGGCAGGCACAAAATCAGGAGGCATAAAATACAACATCCAAATATACAGGCAAAGGGTAAAGGCACTAGAAGGGTTGAGGACAGGGATAAATTTAAATCAATGTGGCCTTTCTTCTGTAAGAGGAGGGTGGGAATTTCAATTCTGGGTTGGGAAAGCTGAAAGGAAGCAGTTGGCATATTTTTATCCAACTATGAAGACTTAAAGGAAGAGGAAGGAAAGGAGAGGGAGATTAGCAGGTCAAGAGGATGAGACTACCCCTGGGATATGGAGCTTGTGCAAAGGTCCTGAGGTCAAGAGTGAACAGAAAGGGGGTGGAGAAAGCAGAAGTGAGCCAGTGACCCTGGACTCAGGCTGAGCCCGGCAGGTGCCCCTGCAGACTTCATGCAAGTCCCCAGCCAGGGCCCTTCAGTGCCAAGGTCTTCTGATTCTAAGTTGCTGCAACAATGGAAAAAGGAAAGTCCACCTTCCCAAAAGGCTCCAGCCCATCAAACTTTGCTAACTTAATGTTTTCATTCTTAATGTTCTGTTTGTTTGTTTAAGGGGAGGATTCGTATTAGTTTGCAGGGGCTGCCATGAGGAACTGTCTCACTGTTCCTGAGGCTAGAAGTCCAAGATCAAGGTGAGGGCTGGGAGGAGGAATCTGTTCCCGGCCTCACTCCGAGCTTCCACTGGTTCCCTGGCCGCCTCTGGCATTCCTTGGCTTCTGCTGCATTGCCCCTACCTCCACGTGGTGTTCCCCCTATGTGCATATCTGTGTCCAAATGTCCCCCTTTTACAAGAACACCAATCATATTGGATTCGGGGCCACTCTACTCAGGTATGACCTCATCGTAACAAATTGCACCAGCAACAACTCTATTTCCAAACAAGGTCATGCTCTGAGGTCCTGGCGGCTAGGACTTCAACACAGGAATTTGGGGAGACACAACTCAACCCACAACCATGTTGTTGATGACAATTCTTTGACTTCTTCAAACTCCTAAACCAAAGCTGGATTCATTAAGGAAAAAAATAAATAAATAAACCAAGCGAGATGGCCGAATAATGCTTCAAGAACTTCTCAGGCAGCTTATAAAAGCACAGCTTCCCTTTGGGGGAAACCTGTGCATATCAGGAAAGAAGCCGACTTGTTTCCTGTGTTCCAGAGAAAAGGGGAGTATGTGCCCCCTTCCCTCGTCCAAAGCTGACGTAGCTCCAGGAATAAGGGGCAAATTAGCTCTGCCTCGTGGCCACTGGCATAGTTGTGGCAAAATAACCGTGACCTTCTCCTTTTCCATGGTGACAAGTGTCTTTAATACACTGACACTCAGCTTGAAAGGATGCAAAGACAACAGCTGCAATGTCTTTGGAAACTATCACATTAATATTTACTAGTTTAGGTAGAAAGGAGAATTAAAACAGTCCAAAGTCAAGTGACTATCTAGTAAATTCCTCAGTGATTATAAAGTCGTGGCAGGCTTTTAATCAGTGATATTGACACTTTTTAGCCCCTTTCTCTATCTTCATTGACCTAAAATACTCACCATTCTTAACTGAATTCGTTTCTCCCTTGAAAGGAAAAATATATTTGAAATAAAATGGTCATGCAATCTTTATAACAGATTTTTTAAACAGGTTATAGGATATTTGACAACATTATGGAATCACTGCTAATTTATTCAGGTTATTAATAGTATTGCGGGTTTTTTTTTTAAGTGTCCATCTTTTGGAGATGCATACTGACATATTTACGGGTGAAATATGATGTCTGGGTTTGCTTCAAAATAATCTGGGCTGCGAGAGTAGGTAGGGATACAGCTGAAACACGATGAACCATAAATTGAAGACTGCTGAAGCTGGCTATCGGGTTTGTGTTTCTCTACTTGTCTACACATTAGAAATTGGGCCTGATAAAAGGGAAAACAGTAGCAGCTATATAAAGCGGTCTAAGGTTTTGAAATCTCCAACAGCACGCACTCCTTGGGAAACTTCCCTCCTGCGTGTGGAGGTGAAAAATACCACTACATCCTACTCTGAAATAAGTGACCGAAACCACTGGAACAGGAGTTAGGAAACTAGGGTTCCAGCCTGGCTTTTGCCACCTACTGGCTTTGTGACCTTAAGCAAGTCTTTTGACTTCTGTGGGCTTCGTGGCTTCATTTCCAAAGCAAATGCATTAGACCAGAAGTTTCCCAAGGTCTCTTCCAGCTATAAAATTCTATGAAATATGAAGCCCCCTTCAAAATAAGTAGCAAGATATGTCAGACAAGCAGTTTAAAGGGCAACTCAGGCGGAGTAAATCCTAACAGCTGCTGAAACTCTGCAGCACACTTGTCCAACCACGAGGATGAAGCATTCAACCTAAATGTTGGGAGGAAGCTATTTTTGTGACACTGGCCAAGGTCTTGGCTTTGTTCCTCTTTATGCAGCCATAGGTACACTCCAGAACTGGGATGGAATGAATTGATGGAATTTCATTGAATTAGGTTTCGCTGAACTCTTCCCTTCCAATCGCCCAGGATTAACTGACTCACTGGGAAATGAGAAAGTTTTATGTCTGGGAAATGCCCTATTTTCTTTTTTATAATTGCTAGGGGGAAAAAAAAGTGGGAACCCGGCACTCAGGAACCCATAAAGACCGATGTGAATGGGGAGGAAAGGGTCAAGGAACAGAAAACGCCACCCACAGAAAAACAAAGCCAGGTCTAAGGCGGATCAAGGGAATGGCATTTCATCCCAGGGATTCCGTTTCCCAAACTCCACTTGGAGGTTCTCGTAAAGAGAGAACAGACTGGAACCTGTTTTAGAACAAACATTTTTTCTGCAATTTTTCAGAACAGTGAGTTGGGCATTTATGTACATTAAATCTGAAGTCCTAATATCTTTCACTTACCCAGACTTCTCACGTGGCACTGTTGGTCAGAAAGCATAGTATAGATTGGTACTTCAGCTGGGGCCCTCGTTGCATGTAATTAATTCAGTTCTAGGTCAGTTCAAGTTCAAACCAGTTATAAATAAGTTATTTTAAAGTTGTTCGTTCAAATTAAGTTTCACCTCTCGAACGGAGACCCCTAAAGATATCTCAATCTATGATCATTTTGGTCATTATCCGCCCGTGTTACGAAACTACACGGATGACGGCTCATGCGCCAGAGAGAGAATGCAATCAGATGGGAAATTTAAATCGTGGTTGAAATAGGCTTGAATGGGGATGAGATTAACATAATGAAACACAAAACACTACTCTTTCTGAATATTTCTGACTAGACGTCCTCTTACATAGCGATTGCAGTATTTTTATTAGCTTTTTCTATGCACTCAAGGAGTAACTCATGTTGAATTCCAGTTCAAAAACAAAAAACAAAAAACAAAAAACACTTTGTATCTGTTCATCCCAAACTCCTAATTTATCCCTCCCCGGCCCTTTCCCCTTGGGTAACCCTAGTTTGTTTTCTATGTCTGTGAGTCTATTTTTGGTTTGTAAATAAAATTGGTATCATTTTTTTAAGATTCCATATGTCACGGATATCATATGATATTTGTCTTTCTCTCAGTGACTTAACTTCACTTAGTAAGATCATCTCTAGGGATTAACAGATACACATTACTACAGATAAAACAGATAAACAAGGACCTACTGTAAGCACAGGGAACTATATTCAATTTCTTATAATAACATATAATGGAAAAGAATCTGAAAAAAATATATATACAGACTAGAAATTCTCCAGAAGCATTCTGTGGAGTCAGCCACTGTACTGCACCTACTTTCGATGTACTGGCTCCAGCAGGAAGGTGTGTGGATGGTGGGTGCAGAGTCCATAGAGGTGGGGAAGGTGGGACGGTGAGAAGGAGTGGGGACAGCGGCTATTTTAGGGGGTTCTGTGGGCAAAGGGTCAGTGGAAGCTGGGCTGAGGCTGTGTGAGGTCACTGTATCTAATTTACACCAGCGCCTCCCCCATCCACACATGCATCCTTCAAAAACTAGAATAATGGCACATACAGTTTGAGGGAGAGTTACGACGCTTTATCTTTTGTAGAAACAGGCTGTGAGCACCTGAAGTTGATCTGTAAGTACCACGTCCTTTCATCACTCGGGTTATTTTTTTTAACGACAGATACCATTATGCAGATTTCATCACAGCTTCGAGCTCAAAAAAGAAAAAAATCTAACAGTGAGTAAAGAACAGTGCCAGAGAATGGGGCTTTCACTGTAATTCTTTGGGGAGAAGAAAAACAAAGCAAAACAAACAAACAAAAAAACTCGGTTTACCCCTTACGGGCTTTGCTTTGTGGTCCTAATCTCAATACAAAGGTTAGGATTAAAAACACTGGCATTAAAATTGCCTGCAGTTTCTGCTTTGAAGTCTGATGATGACAATAGCTGAAAATCTTCGGCAACTTTTGAGAAGGCAGAGTCCTTCCAAAGGCTTTGAGATGTTAAATACTAAACTGAAGAAGTCGTTATAGAGGGAGATTTTTCATAAAAGGTGCACAACGTGCTTTTTAAATTCACACCCATTCCTTTTTCTTTAACGCCAAGATTTGAGGATACGCTCTCGATGTGCTATTGTCTGCAACTCAAATTCAAAATCAAAATGAGGCACCAAATTCCTGGATTAAGCGCAAGAACCGACTCAGAATAATCGGTCCTTACGAAGTGACAAATACAGCTAATTTTGGAGTTGCTCTCACTTTTTATTGGGCAAACCCTCCAATGAAGATCTAAAAGATAGTCTTTCTCCCCCCTCAAAAAAACCATCCCAGAATGTTAATGTCTCCAGCAAGGCCTGGCCTTGGCAAAGTTATATGAAAGGAGCTTGGACTGGACAGCTTTCTAGGGAACCAGCTCTCCCGGGTGCAAATCGCAGCTCTCCCCTGTTAGCAGGTGGCCTTGGATGGCTTCCCATGCTGCCTGCATCTCAGCTCCCTCGTCTAATGCATTCAAGTCAACATTCTTAACTCAAAATGCTGTACACCAGAAACTGACACAACATTGTAAACTAACTATGCTTCAATTAAAAATTGTTTAAATAAATTTAAAGCTTAAAAAAGAAAAAATACTGTTGTCAGGACTTAGTAAAGTAAATTATGTGAAAGTATGTGAACAGTGTGGCATCAAGTAGGTGCTTAGAACTTTTAATAGAGTTTAAAAAAAGAAAAAAAGCCTTTATCCTCAACCAGAAGCTCAAAGCTTCCTGGTGCCCATAGAATGCACAACAATATCCCAACCAAAGTACAGGCTTTGTTTCCATCTTTCATCCACACTAATCTTTATATATTTTGACCCATTCATTCTTTCCATCAGTGAATTAACCTAAAGCCTATTTTCGAGCTCACATACTGATGAGTGTTCATGTTTCCCCCACTCTGAAACATTTTAGCAGAACCTTTCCCTAAACAATGCTCAAGCCTAGGGCTTCTCAAACTTAATCTTTGGGACCGTGTGAAAACGCAGATCCCGTAGGTCTGGGATGGGGTCTGAGGTTCTCCATTTCTCTTAAACTCCCAGAAAAGGCTGACGTGCTGGGCCAAGGATCATACTAGTAGGGTCCTAGTTCAGGGGTAACAGGAATCAAAGGCCCATAAACTTCTGAGCTAAAAGAGAACTTAGAGACAGGTTTTTATCCCAAAGATGGAAAATTAGTCAAATTCAGCTCACACATAAGGTCTTGGGTTTTTGTTGTTGTTGTTGTTGTTTAGTCCTCATAATGTTTTTAGAAATGGGGACATTTTTACAGATTTACAGCATCCAAAAAAAAATTAAAGATATTGTAAAAAAAAAAAAAGTGTGATAAACAGAAACCTCCATTAAATAGAGCTGCGTGACCAGCAGGGGGAGCTCTCACGCCCTGCGAAGACCGTCCAGCCCAACGGGAAGGAGAAAGACTCTTCCTTCCCCGCAAGGACTCAGCCAATGAAAAGCCAGTTGTGGACTCTGTTTCCTGAAACCTTCCCAACTTCCATTTCTTCTTCATAGAAGTTTTCTCCTTCCCTTGCTCTGTGGGGCCATGCACGTGGCTCCCTGTGGCTGCAGACAAACCTGGAACTGCAATTCTCTGCTGATCCCCAATAAACCCATCTTTGCTGGAGAACTATCTGGCTGTCTGTTTGTTTCAGTTCAACAATAGCACAGCCTAAGGCCTTTATTCCTGGATGGAGCTGAGTCGTAATACGAGGGTAGACCCCACATCTCCATGGTCCTTACCCCACACGGAGCCGAATGTGTATCATGGGGCACGCACTGTCAGCTTTTCTCACCCTGAGGTCTAGTTCTCAATTCCTGAGTCACAATAGTACCCAGAGGGCCATCAGTTTCAAGACACAATGGCCAAGACTGTCCCGTTGGCCCACCTCACTCACTGACATCACCTACCCGGCAACCCCGATCGTCCCCACTCACTCTGCAGACAAGAGTGAGGGCACAGCAGGGTCACAGCTGGTCAGACCACAGGCGGGCAGCCGAGAGAAGGGGGCTTGGGTCCCCTGCCGGGCAGGCGGCCAGAGGGGTGGCCTCTGTGCGGGGGAGGGGGGCTTTTAGCACCTCTCAAATCACTTCGGTTGACAGCCTCTCCTCCGGGCCCCGCTTAATGTGACTACTTTTCATTTTTAGAAACCCCTTCTCTGGTGGAGCTCCCTTTCTGGTTATGAACACTATAAACAAGGGACACCGAGAAGGCTATTAGTCATCCCCGCCCTGCTCAGAGCCAGAGCTGGCACTGTCCCCAGAGGGAACCACGCCCAGGCTCCCTGACACCCCTGGAAGGCCAGCATGCACAGCCTTTGCAGGCGTGTTTGGGAAGCTGCCAGGAGACTGGGGCCTGGCCAAGTCGGGGGTAATGACTCCGACTGCTTGGAGTCTCCCCTCCAAGTTCAAACGACAGACACGATCTCTCTCAAAAAGAAGTCTGTGTGTCAGGGACAGGGTTCAGGTGTCCCCAAGAAACAGAACTTGGGTCCACAGGAGATCTGGACCTCTTGGGGAGCACGTGGGGGTTCAAGGCGCCTATCAGCAAAATCTTCCTGTAAAACGCCAGCTGGCTTGGGGTCCCTGGGTCAATACCATCCAAAGAATTGATGTAAAGACTACAATGAGCAAAATGCCATCGCTCTCAAGAGCAGGTTTTAAGTTGACCTTCCGTTTCCTCCCTCTTTTGACAAAATACACACTGTCTCTCAAGTTTCTCAGAGGGCTTTGCAAAGAGGCACCAGCGACCGCTGCGGGAAAGGCAAGTAAAGAGCCAGCGATGCGGGTGCGGAGGCCAGGCTCCCAGAGCACGTGAGGGAGGACTCCCCAGGGCGCACAGCCCCGGGGTACCCAGTCCCCAGCTCTTCTCCCCAAAAGGGGACCTGGCCTGGGGCACACGCAGAGACACCCTAGAAAAGCGATTCGACATCAGTAAGTGCAATCACAGAGGAGAAGAGAACCCACTGCCCCTTCCTCCTGCCCCGTCTTCTAAGGCCCTGACCGTGGTACCCACCACCACCTGCCTGAGATGAAAGCCTGTAGGAGGCACGGGGGGAAAGAGAAAGAAGGGAAGAACCTCCGTTTCTTAGAGAGAAATAAATATGCAAAAGCATTGGAGCTGTTTCCCCACTATCTCATCACCTCAGGCCCCTGGTGACGGGCTTTTCTGACGCCCCCTGGGGCAGAACGTTGGCCAGTGAATGAGGCAGCAGGGAGCCACTCCCAGCCTGAGGAACGGGAGCTCATGAGATGTATGTGAGTCTGTTCTTGAGGGTGCACAGAAGCCAAAGGTTTCCCGCAACATGCAAATGTAATTATCCTCGAAAACCATGCAATATATGTAGTTTCTGAGCATATATGCGCACAGTTCTACAAATATAGAGAAAAAGGCAGTAGAAAGGCTCTGTACAATCACTTAAAATAATAAGTACGTTTTAAAACACTCAAAACAGCGATACAAGCTCATTCGAAACCTCCAGTCCTCCTGAGACTCTCTGAGCTTTCCAGGAGTCAATTCGAGATCGCAGCTGCTTCAGGAGAATTCTGTGAATTCAAGCTCTGGCCACACACATGGCTCTCCCCGTCTCTAAGAGACAGTACACACAAAAGACTTTCTTATTCAGTTCTGACAGCAGGGAGGGTTAGGTTTGAAGAGAAGGGCAGGCACCCCCCACCTCCAAAAAGAAAATGACTTGCAAAAAGCTCACTCTTCCCAGGGGATGAAGACTTTCCCACAATGTCACCGATTAAGAAAATATCCCAACTGGAGATGCAGCTCAGAACGTGGGTTGCAGGCACCCAAGCCATTATTTTTTTTTTCTCTCTAAGTCTCTGCAATCTGTCTCTTGCCATCTGCTGGGATACTGCGAAAACAGTGTCTGAGTCAGAGCAGCCCTTCTCTAAGGGAGACGGAGTGACAGTCCACTCACCATGCACTTACCGAAGCCACAAGCAAAGCTGTCTGAGACATCCAGCCGGTGTGCGGAAAAGGTGGGCTTTTGCACAACAGAAGGCAGAAGGCAGGTGCCAGGACTTCAGCTGGAGGGGACAGCAAGCCTGGAGAGCAGAGTTCAGCCGCACTCTCTGATCTGAGATGACGTCACTTCAACCTCTCTGCGGAGCACTGGGGTGACAATCCTGGGAAAATGAAGCCACCTCCATGGAGGGCAGCTCTGGCAGCTTCAGGCTGATACAGCCACAACACTGGGTTGTTACTGTGGAATTCCCTGGGCAGTTTTTAGGAGAAGCACGATAATAATGGGGATGAAACTAATTACACGCCTGATTGAAACTGCTCTCTTCCAAAGAACTCAAAGCCTGTTCATACACATCGTCTCACGCTTTCAACACACCTGTGAGACGGTACCGCGTGGCCTTATTACACCCACAGTCTCTGCGAAGACAACCCCAAGTCACAGTGTGTCAGAGGAAAGGTTGCATGTCCTGGGTTGCCAGCAAGGTCCTTCAACAGTCGACAAGGCTGTCTTTGACACCCTCCTAAAATCCAGAACAGAGCATGCCAAGAAACAAACCAGTCCTCCACGTTTTTAGGTGTGTGCGATACAAAAATGCTTCCAGGCAGATCTAAACGTGCCAGCAGGATGTGGCATGCAGGGAAAAGCCTGAAGACTCCCTTTATATTAAAAATAAAGGGACGGCTTCTGGAAAAATAAGTAGCACTTAAAAAAGTCTGAGAAGTAATATTCGCAGCTTCTACACAAGTCTCAGAACATGACGTTCTGAAATGTTTAGGTCTGAGGGTTGAGTCCAGGGGTTTCATGGTTCTTCAAACTTTCACAGAAAAAGCAAACAGCAGAACACTAAGATGGCTAACTAATCTCATTAGAGCAGATCTGAATTCCAAAGTGTCAGATACATAGATAGCGTCGGGGGAGAAAACACAGAATTAAGAAAAAAAAAAAATTAAGCAGATGGTCAATGAATTGCGGGGACCAGAGTCATCCATTTATGTGGGTTTATCTTGTTTGTTTACTCAGCTTTTGGCAAAAGCAGTCCCCTTACCCTGGCAACAGCTATATCATATGTTGCTCAGGTTACAACACACCCAACTTCTAATTTTAAAAACCACCGCTTCACAATCTGCAAGAAGCCCCTTTTGTTAGTAACGTTAAATCTGCGAGTCAAGTCTCT
Source organism: Camelus dromedarius (assembly GCF_036321535.1). Taxonomy (NCBI): domain Eukaryota; kingdom Metazoa; phylum Chordata; class Mammalia; order Artiodactyla; family Camelidae; genus Camelus; species Camelus dromedarius. Next base: position 26,699,397 of record NC_087457.1, read on the forward strand.
GACACACGGCTTTTGTATTTCTCCCTTACATGTAAATTTTTTAAATGTACTTGTGGTTTTTTTTAAGTACATATAATGATGACACATATTCTGGAATCTGTTACTCTGCCTTTAGGGTGTATGCTTCCGTATCCCCCGGAGCTGAAGATGTTTCTAGTAAATAAGCATCTTGAGTATCTTCCCAAAGGCTCCCCTTAATGCCTCGCTGTCTTGGTACAAGTGATCGTTTATCCATGTGATGGGGTTTTTATGCTGCAGTCCTTCATGTTACATTATTGCCTTCATATACGCGGTACAAAGTTCCACCCTTATCAAAGTAACTAGCTTGGATACATAGGAGCCACCATCTTTCTCCTATAAACTCAAATTCCTGCAGTGAATTATAGCTGTACTTTTTTCCTTTTTCTTTTTCTTTTTTTTTTTTTTTGTATTGAATGTTTCATAAGAAGAGCTCACGGTCTGTCAGAGAAATTTTCCAAACGATAACTTATTACATAAGGAATTCATTTTTTTCCCCCTAAAAAGAACTGGGCCTGAGGTGGTAGTTACAAGGCAGAATAATCACAAGCAGATGTAAAAATATTTGCACAAAGTAAAAAAAAATAATAATAATAAAATAAACTTCATATGTTTTGCTCCTTTAAAAAAAAAAAGTCAGAATATGGCAGGCAGTGAGTTGGCCCCTGATTGTCATTAATTGCCATTATTAGGTGTGGCTGATGGCCCCTAATGGCACTATTTTTCTGAGCAAGGGTTTCATATTATTTTTCTGGCACAAAAGCCTGTTCACAAGTACTAAGATGTTCTCATACCAAAACCGAAGTGACCAGGAGATTAAAAGCAATTAGCATAATTTTAGTCACTGGCAGGAGTACTGAAAGTAGATCAGGATACACATTTTTCAGGGTTCAAAAACTTTTTCAAGTTTAGCAAGATTTGGAAAAAAGAGCAGGAAGCGCCTATCCGAGGCACTAAAAAAAGACATGCGCTCTGTGAGGCAGCCAAGAAGAGGGCAAAGAATTCTTATTCCCTGGAGAAATTTCACAGTCCTTAAAGGGAGAAAGACAGTTGCAAAATAAAATAAAAACCAAAACCGAAACTCCATGGGCATACCTGGAGCAGCAGATCTGGCTCCAAGGAATAGAGGCTGGGGTTCCCTTGTGTGAGAATGGCCTCTCCTCTTAAACCCAGGCAGAAGTGGTACCTGCTCACCAGAATGATAATCAGTGTGGCCTCACATTAGATAAAACAGACAAGGGATCAAAGCAGTACAAAGCTTATAAGTAATTCTAGGCAAGCATTAAGTGAGCCACGTGAGACCGGTATCTGCATCTAGGTCTGAAGTTTAACTTTCAGGATAGAATCATGTAAGATTCCAAGCAAGTTTTACATTCAGTAAACTCCATGAATGTGGGCTTGCCAGAGGCAGAGTAACTGGGATTAATAAAAACTGTGAAATAAAGAATCCTCTTATATCATATTGTAAATCAACTATACCTCAACCAAGAAAAAAAAAAAAGAAAAAGTAAAGTGTTATTAACATTTTTTAAAAAAGAATCCTCTTTTGAAGGAATTCACTGTATTTTCAAGAAAGTACACTTTAATATTTTTAAGAATGAAGTTCTATCGATAAAGAAGGTCCCATTAACCAGCAATTTCACATTCAACGCAGTTGTAACTGAAACCCTCCCTACTCAGTGTCACAGCTGAGATGATGCTGAAAGACAGAGAACAACGGAAATGCTGTCAGGATCATAATCATGTGACTATTCAAAGAAAGAGTCTTAAATCTCCGAGGATCCTTATTGTTAAACAGTTTACCCTCATTCTTACAAGTCAAATATGTATGCAGGTGTTCCCTGACTTAAAATTTATAAACCGCAATCCGCTGGAGAATGCATTGTCCCAAGAAAGAATCTTATAAATGGTAATTCGCATCACAGTCCAGAGCACAAAAAGCCGACATAATCCCTAACGTAGGGGACATTACTAATATGATGAGAATATTAATGTTCTACCTAGGTGAGCCAGCCCACCAAAGGCACCTTAATCAGATGGTGGCTCCAGGACTCCAGTTTTAGTGCGTTATACAACAGTATTATGGGTCAGAGAGACGAGAGATAACATCACAGCTGCATAAAGAATGAAATCGGTGTTGGTAGTTGAGTCTAAAAATGTATTCACTATTTTAAATGATTTTTTCCCCTTTGGAAGTATGGGTTCTGAGCTGCTCCAAATCAACTCATAAACAAATGTTGGTAAAGAGCCCGTGTCACATGATGGACTGTCTGCTTAAAGTAGCCCTCTGCGACTCAGAAGCCCATTCCGTGGTCCTTCTGTAAGAATGCCCAGAGTGAATACATCACAAAAAGAAAAAAATACAAGGAAAAGTAAACTGTCTCCGGGATTCCTTTAGACTGAGAGGAATGATGTTTAAATAGCTTATCAATGTTTTCAAGGACAGGGGAACTTCCAAAGAATAGTCCCTTAAGTAGCTTTAAATAGTCACTGATTGTTTCTATTTATGCAATTATATAATCTAACAAGCCTCATCGCAAATCCCACAAAAAGGTAACTCTGGTCCAACTTCTATCCAAATAATCACAAAATTGAAAATTAGTGAAGCCAAAATGAATAAAGGTCGACTCTGAGTTAGCAAATTAATAGCGTGATGAATGACTATTCTAAGCATTCTGACAGTTATACCGAATTTCAGCTCTACTGATTTCATCTAAGGAATAAAAGCGCTTCCTATTATCAAACTGTGCAATCGGGTAGCATATAGATACAGTAACAAAAATTACCTCCAATGATGAAAATATAAGTAAGCCCACTGAAAAGGTGATACGTTACAGTTTCTAACCTTTCACCACATTCCTATGGTTACAGTGAAAAAGAGCTTAGGTATACCTTACAAACATCTGTTTCTACCCATCAACCTATATGCACCACTGATAACAGACATGGATTCGGAATAGCTTTCGATGGCGGTCAGTTTCTAGCCACCTCTAATGACTCTGACAGTATTTTTAAGCAGTGGTTTCTATTTTCTTTATTGTCTATTTTCTTTCCTTTTGGTGGCAAAACTGTGTTGTAAGAGAGTAGAAGAGCCTGCTTTCTTGAGTTTGTCGTACTAAAAACAGCCCGCATCACTGCTGTACTGCTAAACGGTAATTTCACTAACCAGAACCTTCACGTAGCAAGTAAATACATAATCAGTGTTTATTAGTTGTGCAAAGTCGTAGAACATCATCTGAATTTCCAAGAGCTATATTCTCATCTCTCAACATGAGGATTAACACCAAAGTCAAATGAACCTGGGAAAAATCTCCCAAACCCCAAATAAACCCCAAAAGAATCGAAGGAATTCACTGTATTTTCAAACTTAATTCCAAATTAAAGGCATATTTTCAGGGACAAGGGCAGAGAAGGAAATAAAACGGTTTCCTTTAAATAAAAGGGTTTACTTTTTTAAATGAAAGGGTTTACTCTTAACAAAAGGGTTTACTCTTAATAAACCAGAAAACTCAGTTAAGCCAGGCACCATATTTCCACTCTTTTGAGGTCTTGCTACATTCCATAAGGTCTTGAATTGGAGTCAAAGACTAACAGCTTTGATTCCATGGGAAAAGCTGAGCATGTGACTCCTTGACAGTGAGGATCACAGCACTGCTGTGGCACGTCTCCCTCTGGTTTAATTAAGTTCCTTTTTGCCCTAAGCTCTTCACGGGCACCTGGGCCACCTTCACCTCAGGGATGGCATTCGTCTCTGGAGAAGCTTCCGCCACCTCACCAGCACACCCAGACGCCCTAGTAAGATTCAGATGGGTCTTCTGCTACCCAATCTGTACATACAGGAAGGACTTAAAGAAATGATGGTCCATGGCTACCTGGGATGCTAGAGTCTTCTCTAAAGCTGTCACTACATTTTATTAGCAAAATCATTTCTGGGATTTATTGGCTGGATGTCCAAATGTTTCCCTAACATTTCATCTCTGAGGCCACTGAGAGGCTGTCATCATGGTGATCATGCTGAAAAAAAGAGGCATGTAGGGTAAATACAGATTCACTGAGCAGGTGCCCAAACCCAGACTCAGACACATGCCAATGTTTGAGAGGCATATTAATTTCAGCCCGTATCATACAAATTTCAAACCCCACACATGAAAAGCTGAAGGAGTTCTGACTCTCCTGAGCAATCAGGTCCTCTTCCTGGTGCACCCCTCGCTCTCTGGGGATGCTCCACCAACACGTGGCCCTTGGTGGTAAATTCCTTCCCTGTCTACTACTCTTTGTGGGGCTGTGAGAGATCCTGAGGAGAAGCTACTCACCTCTGGGTCCCCCAAGCCCAGCACAGAACCTGGACCAGCAAAGAGGCTCAGTGGACATCAAAGCACTGACAGTAACGGCCCAAGCCAAGCATTAACTATATGGTGCAAGAGCTTGGATGGGAAACATACCCTGCACTCGTAAAGGGAAACCTGTTCTCAGGATGACAAAAAACAGGTAACGGCCAGCCCCACTGTAAAGCAGGATCACGGTTGGATGGGCCACTGTTTGAAGCGACTGTGACTCTTTCTTTCTTTCTTTCTTTCTTCCTTCCTTCCTTCCTTCCTTCCTTCCTTCCTTCCTTCCTTCCTTTCTTTCTTTCTTTCTTTCTTTCTTTCTTTCTTTCTCTTCTTGAGTGAAGGCAGATTTATTCAGAGATACACTGAAAGGCAAGAGAAAGGCCACGAGGTGTGTGGGGGTCGGGTATTCAGATTAAAAGTAGGTACACACTCCATGAACAGAATGCGGGCTGTCTCTGAAGAGGGAGAGAGAGGGGCCGACTTTTAATGATGAGCTGATCAAGAAGGAACCAGACTTCGCCTTCTCCGAGCGCTCACTTGGCCTCAGTCGCCCTGTCCGGAAGGGGCGTGTCTGCCCTTCGCCAGGCTGGCCTTCGCTGCTTGGGCTCTTGCGCTCAACAAGTTCTGTTCTTTTCTCTTCCTGGGTCACAGTTTTGACAGCTCTCTGTAAACCCTCAGTAAGTAACCTCGGCAAGTTTTATTTTTGGGGCTTTTGTTTTTGTTTTTGTTTGGGGGGAGGCGTAATTAGGTTCACTTATTTATTTTTAGAGGCGGTACCGGGGATTGAACCCAGGACCTTGTGTATGCTAAGCATGTGCTCTTCCACTTGAGCTATATCCCCCCTTCCCCCTCCGTCTCAGTAAGTTTTAAAGGCAATCTGGGAGTTTCTAAATCAGAGTCTTGGTGCAATTTCCTAAAGCGCTATCAGGAAATGAAAATGGAAGTTTAGAGAAAAACCATTTTTTAAGCACTTGAGGGACCCCCACATGCCTAACGTATTGATAAAAGAAAACTTCACGTATTGAAATTTAGGGAAGTCATTCTGGCTTACACATGAGTTAACTTGATTTTTATGCTAACTAAAAACAGCCTGCTTGTGGCCTATCAAACATAGATTGCACATCCGCTTTAATTACTAAAGAAAAACGGCACATTGACCAGAATGTCCATGTTAAAATAAAGATTAAACGCCTCTTTCCTGGGACGCCAATGCTAGTCCTCCCCTGACGATAAGACCCCCTTCCCAGGTGCCAAGGCCACGCTAACTCGCCGTATATGTGCTGATCTCTGGGTTTTCTTTTTTGAAACCTTGAAGGAATGTATCCCTGACTTGTTAATGTTCTTTGTGGTAACAAGATATAAAACTGTGCTGGAAACATGCTTCTCCTGAGCAGCGCCTCAGAGCAACCCGGGAAGCTGGCTTCTGGGCTAGTCCTCAGTTTGGCTCAAATAAAACTCTCTTCTAGTCTTATTACAGGTTGTTGACTATTTTTGTTGAAAGTATGGAGTGAACACACTCCTACAATGATTTTCTCTAAGATCGACAAAGTTGTTCATAGGCAGCTCTAGAGCTGAAAGCCAGTGATGGGAAGTTTAGCCACTGATTCCTTGACACAAAAAACAGCCCTCATTCACGGAAAAAAAGGACAGCAGAAAACAGCTTTTCTCTCTTTCCTGGCATTTGTACCACAGACAGCAAACATGAGGGTGAACTGCTTCAACCTCTGGTCATGTTGATTTAAAAAAATAAAATCCACTGATCATTTCATATATTTTATGTAGACCTGTATTACCTGCCCCTACCTGTCCGTGAGCTAATACTTCATATCCTTTAAAGCGAGTGCCGTGTCTGAGGCCATCAAGTCTGCGATAAAACAAAGTTTAATTTACAACCAAATTGACAGGCCAAATGTAACTAAACAGACTTCAAAGACTTCTATTACTGACAGCCAGCGAGCCCAGGTGATTAAACGTTTACACTTGCCTACATTCTGTTCTAGTCTTAGATTTTTCAAATAACATTAAAGATAAGTTAAATGTAAAACTTAAGAAGAGCAATTAGGAGGCCTTAAGGAAGGTGCGAAATGCCATACAGTGAAATGAGGTCTTTCTCGGTGCAGTTAGTCTGTCAGATTCTCATATCCCTTTTGTACAAGAGCACGTTTCATCAACAATACTACGAGAAACCAGAGAGACATCTTCCAGATCGGATATTAAATTCAGAATGAGAATAACGATCTCATTCAAAACTGAGAGCTGCTCTAACATGATTGCCATTGAGCACGAAGGTCACTGGTTACCCTGAAGTGCTGTCAGGATATTGGGCTCAAGTCAAATCTGATTCACAAACCAAACTAACAACGGGGGGGGGGAAAATGCAAACTCCTTTGAGCTTTGTTCCTCTGATAGTGATGACTATACTTGTGCTAACAAGCAAGAGTGACAAAATCTGCTGACAGTAGTAATGTATAACCCGGAAAAAAATCATAATTGTTTGACAATGACAAAGGGCATACCAGAAAAACTCAAACAAAGGTGCACCTTCTCTAAAGGTGGCGTCTCCCTGGGAGACCCGTCCATCCCTGCTCTTCGTAGCCCCACAAGTGCCAGGAAAGTGCTACACGGCCAGGTCACCCTGACATGAACCAGCCTGATCCTGCATTTCTCTCAAGGGGCTGGTCCTGCAACCAAACCCCTTTCTCCTACTGTTTGGTGTGGCGGCTTCCTGGAACTTTGAAGCTAAAATCATTGTACTCGTAAAAACTAGGCTCCGAAAAGTCGAGTAACACGGACACGGGCCCAGAGCTCGTCCGAGTCAATGCTGAGACTGAAACTCACTCCTCTTGACTTCCCAGCCACTCCGCCTACTCTACCATGTCCTAAAACTCAAGTCCACCTGGCAGCCTTTATGTCATCTGTATCTTCCACAAAAATTTCTGGGAATGAAAGGGACAAACTTAGTGGGAAAGGCATCATTCCTATCTGGAACATGAGTTCAAATATAAATATATATATATCTAAGAAAAACGGCGCTAGCAGCATCTCTCTGCACCATAGCAACGTAAAAATCATCTGAGGAAACGTAATTTAATGGAGCGTCTATGTGCACAGACTGCACATCTTAGACTGTGAGCCAGACTGCCTGGGTTCAGACCTCAGCTGTCCCATTCCTATCACCGTGACCTCTCTCTCCTTCGGTCTCCTAGTCCATGCTATAACACCAGGGTCTGCTTCGGGGGGCTACCAGAATTCGATGAGTTTGTATACATCTGGCACACAGAGCAATTTCTTGAACATTAAGTGCTACAAAACTGTTACCTATTTTTATCTTGAAGGAAGGTGGTATAAACATAAAATAAATACTGTAAGGCTCAGTAACTTTTATGAAAAAAAGAAGTCTGAGAGTTCCCAAAGTACAAATTGTTGCAGTTTTAGAAACACTAATGAGGGGCTTTGGACCTTTAAGTGAAAGAGGAATTAAAGGGAAAACAACAGTGGCATCAAATAATACGCACACATCATTGCCTGGGTCCCTGGCGCCTTGACAGAAGAAGTTAGAAGTGAATCAGGCACTTGTCCACAAACTGCCGGTGTTCGGGAGGGTTTCTGTGAACATCTATCAGAAACATTTCCTGCAACGCCAGGTAAAGTTGTGTTAAGTCCCTAAGTCAGAGCAAGAAAAAAAAATTAAAAGAAGAGGAATCTGATGGAAAACAGGTAGAGAAGATTGCCAGTGACCTATAAATGGACTCTTTTCTATGTAAATACACATCCTTATGGATACTAATCCAAAATCAAAGCCACACGTGGCTTAGGACATTCATCTTTTAAACCAGACACATCCTACAATCCAGAAGTACAAGCCAATAACGGCACGATAGTCATGGAAACGCCACGAGTTCACAGGGCAACGTAATTAACATGAGTGTTCAAAACAGGAGTGGATTTATGACTTTCAACACTTTGAATCTCCGTTTATCCAGGTTCTTCATGCTAAGCATATGGAAGTGCTTTACAAATGTGGTTTCTAATCCTTTCAGAGAGAGAGGAGTTTCGGGCTCAGGAAATAATTGAACTCTTTCAAGAGATCATTTAGTAAACACCAAATAGCAAGTCTCCCGGCTGGTATTTTCCTAATGGCATTCCCAGAACTTGCATTCCTTGAGATGTCCACGGACGCTGCATATGAAAAGGGGTTCTGTGGCTAGGTTTGGAAATGGTCAGGTCACTGTGTTTGATCACTGCAGACCTTCTCAGAGCCTTTACACCATTTTACACTGGGACTCTCCAGGGAGGGGGGCGCTGTGCACCATGTCTACATTCACTCAGCTGGGACCCCTTCTTTCATGAGCACTGCGTGTGGCTCATGTTCCACAAATACCCTTTAGGAAGACACAAGACTCACTGGCCCCTGCAGGAGGGAATCGGTTTCTTAGGCAGGAAGATTCTGAACCATTATGTTATTAATAAGACAAAGAGGAGGATCAGTGGGCTCCTTGCGTGTAAAAAGAGTTCTGCAACGAGGCTTAAGGCCTCAGTTTCCATTGCCTCACCCCTGACAGGGAACACTGTTCTTGTGGCCCTCATAGGTGGTCGTAAGGATTGATGGAGGCCCTACATGTGAACGGGCTTTGTAACACGTTACCCAATGTTCAGGAAGATGCCATTAGAAAGGACAGGCGTGGAAGCAATCTCTCCCTCCTCTGAATTTCCTTAGTACTTTGCCTCACAGCACTGACTACAGCTGATCTTAGTGCCTATTTCAATTAGAACAAGACCCAATTACCTCCCATGGCTACCAGGCCCTCCCGATGTGAGCTCTGCCTACTCCAGGGCCACCTTCTCCTGCACTCCGGCCTCTCTCTCCACCACGCCCTAAGGCCCCAGGCTTCTCCCTCCGCAGGGGCTCCTCCTCCCCAGGTCTTCCCAAATGTCACTTTTTAGGAAGGGCCTTCCCTGACCCCGTTTCAGAAGGACCCTCTGCTGGGTCCATTTTTCAGCCCTTATCCTATCTACTTTCTTCGTAATGGCACCTCGCATTATCTGAAATCATCGGATTAATTAATTCATGTGTCTTTTTGTCCCCTGGCTCCCGCCTCTAGAATGTGAGCTCCAGGGGGACAAGAACCCCAGCCACCTCGCCCACTGGGGTCCAGTGCCCGGAATCTGGGAAACCTGCACTGAGCGTCTGCAGAGGGTGAGAAGCTTAGAGAAGCAGCTACCTGGGGAGCAGGGAAGGGGGAGTCATGCAGGTGGGGGTGAGGAGGCTTCTGGGACACAGTTAATGTTCTCATTTTAACCTGGATGGTCCTTACATGGGCATGTCCACTTTCCTCTCGATAATTCTTTGAGCTGTCAATCTACATTTCAGCTCTCTTTGGGGTCTTGATTTAAACTAAGATGTTTTTCGATGTATTGATGTTCATATCATCATGAATACAGGAATAATGATCATTGTCCCTATTTTTGAGGAACCCCCAAGGAGCCTACAACCTGCCAGGCATGTCACTTACAACAGTGGCACATTGATGCCGCAAAAAAAAAAAAAAAAAAAAACAGTGATCACCACAACCCATTTCACAGACAAAGAAACCGAGGCACGCAGAGAACAAGTAGTTCATGGTCACACAGGTAGTAAGCAAAACTGGGATCCCAAACCAGTTTGTTCTAATTCTAAAATTCACAGTGCTCTACTATAAATCTTGCTTGAAAGTCACTTCTAAAGTCAGGACTGGCTTTCTGAGGGGTCCTTCTCTTTCCCCAGGACCTCTTCCACCTAGAGGCTGCACGCTCCCACTCCCCCTCACCTTCTCTGGTACCTAGGACCGCACCTTTGCACCAAACACACCAGACAAGGTCTGGTCGGGTGCAAACGCAGACGGTAGGCAGAAAGGCACCCCGAGCAGCAGGGGTGAGGCCCTGCCGAGGCGATGGGGTTGCCCACTCTCCCCAGGGGTTCTTTGGACTCCCCAGAGGTGGGGGCAGCTTCTCTCAGCTGATGAGGGCTCATGTCTACTCCTGAACTTGAAGTCCGACCACGTTCTGGCGTCTCTCCCCATGGCACTTAGAACTTCTTCAGAAGGAGCAGCACTGCTAGGTAGGAGCGATCTGGGGGAATGAGCAGCCGCAGGGAGAAAATACACTTTGACTGGTTTTTCCCCCAAGTAATGACTTGCATCACTGGATTCGTGTTCCGTAACAACAACTGAAAAGGATCTGTTTCTCCAAATAGTGGGTCACCTTGGAGCGATTAGCATGGCTGCCAAAACATAATCCCTCTGCAAACGGCCGCTGGTGGCCCAGACAGGCTTCTGCAGGAGGGAGTCTGGCAGGCGGGGCGGCGGGAAAGGCCCTCCCCTGCACCCGGCGAAACTCGGATGGAAATGAAATTGTTTGCTCACCTCCCCGTTTCTATACCGTGTGTTATAAAGGTGTCAGAGCCGATCAGAAGTTTGATGGCGGCCACACATAATCAAACAAATAGGAAGAACACTCTTTTGTCCTACCTTTGAAGTTTTCTTAAGTTACTCTGAATAGCATCCCCCCCTGCCAAGTTTCCCGGGTTCCTGCATAATGAGATACTTTCTAATTAGCATATCACAAATATTCCTGATCTTCTTTACACGTCCGGATACATTTTTAAATGTTTCTTTTAAAGTACAGGATTTTTCACACTCTGTAAAGAGGCAGGAAAATTAAAGCAATGTGTCAGCTCAATTCTCCAATTTTTTTTTCTTTTCCTTGCTTTCTTTCTTTCTTTTTTTTTTTTTTTTTTTTTTTTTAACGAGGATGGAGCCACGGGGCAGTGGAAAGGTCAAAGGACCTGGAAGTCAGAAATCCTGGATTCTGATTTTGGCTGAGCTGCTAATTGGCTGCGTCCCTTTGGGCAAATTGCTTCACCCATGACGGCCTCAGTTTCCCTCCCTGTCAAATGAGGAGACTGGACCAAATGGAAAGTCCCTCACAGTTTAAAACACTGTGATTCTATTTTGAAGCTTGAATAATTCCTTACCTCCTTATTCCAAAACTGGAGCGAGTTATTTCCTGATTTAAAAATTCACAGTGAACTAAATACAAAATGGGTACAGACATCAGCAAAAAGGGATGTGATTTTTAAAACACAGGTATTTAATTGCAGAATTATGTATCACCTTTGAACAGCAAATTTAAAAGGTTTTTGCTTCTTCCCCAGAGAGGTATAGTCATCGTTCTGCCCAGCTTTAATGTGTTGACAGGTATGTAAACACACACACACTCTAACCTGCCTTTCTATCACTGAACAAAACTGACATGACCTAATCCTAATAGAAGCAATATTGAGACAATGAAAATAAAGTCCCAGATATGACAAAGGCTTTCTAGTCCCTTGCTAGACTAGAAAAAACAAATCCAGTCAGTTCCATAAAATAACCTGGATAGCCCTGGGTTTCAGGATTTGACTTGTAACATCAAAATCATAAAAACACAGAAACAGAACTCGATCATGATTTCCGGGGGAACAAGGCTCACACTGACTCTCCGCGATTCACCCTTTAATCGGCCCGATCAAAGCTGTCTGCTGGGTGGACTGAGACCTCCCCGCAGAGGCCTTTCATCCCCCTGGACCTGCCATCTCTTTCCGGCCACGGCCACAGCGACACCCACAATCTGGCTTCCTGCCTTCCAAGGACTGCCCACTGCGCCCCATTTTGCAGACTTCCCGCCCCGTCCTCTTTGATCACCGCCAGCTGAACTTGGTGAGAGCCCGTCGCACCTGAAGACTAGCTCCCGGGTCGCCCGGTCAGAGCCCTCTGCTCCCGCAGCACCGCGGTCCTGCCCTCCGGCCTCTGTGTGTGTACACAGCTGTCTCCCGCTCTCACTGCGCAGGAGTCGGAGCTCGGAGGTGGCCCGGTCACATCTGTAGCCCCAGGACACTGGACAGCAGTGAAGGGAAAGAGACAGTGGGCCAAGGGAGGAGCAGGGCACTGAGCGAGGTGCCGTGGACACGCCAAGAACTGTCCCTCCATCGTCCCCGCGGCCCCATCTTCCTGAAGGATGGATGATATAAGGTACTTTCTGTATGATCACCAAAGTATGGTCTGAATAACTGTACTCCTGGTGAGGGAAGGGACACTGAAGACTGAGAAAGTCAGAAAGCCTTCTTATATAAAGAGGAGAAAGTGTGTGTGTGTGCAGATAATAAGAAGCTATTGATGTTTTTTGCACAAAAGAATAGTAAAAATGAAAAATGTTTTAAGAAGATTACCTAGCAGTGGTATACAATGCACTGAAATGCTATAGAGATTAATGTACGAATTATTTCAAATCATTGTACAGCCATGAAAAATGATTACAAATAATTACATTTACAGATGTGGGAGAGCAAACATATAGGTTAAGTACTAAAAAGTAAGCTACAAAACCCTACAGAGAATAGAATCACAATTTGTGAGATACTTTTCACATTTTTACATATGAGAATATTTGGATATGTGGATACAGAAGAGAAGTTTAAGAGGTTAAATAACACAGCTTTAATAGGAATGTCATCTGAGTGGTGAAATGTTATTTTTCTCTTCTTCCTTTCCTTCTTTCTCTTTATCTGGATATTCTGAAACTTGTCTACTATAGACATGAACCTCTTGGGTCATTTTTGTAAATTGCCTCCGAATAAGTCAATTGCCCATTTATAAACGTTGAAGAGGGCAGAAAGGAGGCAGTGAGGATTTGGCCACAGGCAGGGACACTGGGGACAGAAAGTAGGGAGCAGAGCTGAGAGCAATCACAGCGGAGCTGCTGACAGAAGTGGGTGAGTGACTGGGTGAGGAACTGAAGGGAAATCAGAAACCTAGTGTGACCAGATTTCCAGCCTCAGTAAGTGGGGGAAAGGCTGGTTCCACTGCCAGAAACGGGGCAGAATGGAGGGCAGTTCGCTTGGAGGAAAAGGATACTTTCTCTTAGACACGATGTGTTTGGCAGTGGTGATGGTTATCCAAGAGGGACTGAAGTTCCAGAGAGAAGTCGGGGCGCCAGGAGGCTGTGGATTTCAGACTCACCCGCCCAGGTGAAGTCAGATGGCCCCCGCCCTTGAGTTCCCACAGGAGCCGTATCCCTCCCCGTGGGGTGGCTTCCAGACTGTGCTGATGTGAGCTGTGCACCTGACCCTCCTCCTCCCTGGACCACAAACCCCAGGAGGCAGGCACCCCCCCAGTCCTGTCACTGTTCCATTCTCAATGCCCCGATCGATGCCTCGTGCACAGCGGGCACCCAGTACCTGTTTGAGAAATGGTTACCGAATCCTTTACAGTGACAGCTCAAAAGAGGTGAGTGGAGATGGAGCATCCGAGGGCGAGGATGAGGACACAGGCAGGCCTGAAACTTGGGAAATACTCATGGAAGCATGGGCGGGAGGGGGACTGCCAGTGAAATCAATGCAAAATAGATGCAAAACAAGAACGAGGCAACTTTCCAGAAAACAAGGAGGGGGCGTTGCAAGACAGAAAAGGAGACCAACAACGACCACGGTGGCCGACAGCTGGGGAGGCAGGACTGGAAAAACGTTCACCCTTCACAGGGTTTCTCACGACTCAGGGGAGAATCTTTTCGGAAGAAGACGAAACGAATGAAACCATGGCAGTCTTCTGGGTGGAGTGGTGAAGGGTGAAATAACAGAGCTCAAGGAGAAGCAGAGTCAGGGCAGAACCTGGAAGTCAGAGAGGGGGGTTTGCCGTGTTAGCATTCGGGAGGCAGAGAGCCTCGGATGCAGTGGGAGTTGGCTCGGCTGGGATAACCTCGTAGGGGGCAGGAGGATCGCCCTTGAGACAGAAGAGGAAGACTGGTTGGATCTTTCTGTCCTTTAAACCCCTGCAGTGCTCTGGGCCAATTTGGCTCTAATTATAGACTCATATTATTTACTGCTGCTTTGAGTGCCTTCTCTCCTCATTTGGATGCCACAGACCAAACCTTCAGGACTTTTCCACAGTGAATTCTCGATGAGAGTTGGTGGTTGACTTTAAACCCCATGGCATAGGTGTGAAGGAGAATACAGCTACAGATATTAACACATATGCAATCACTTTTCAGCAGACACCACTGCAAAAAAGACTATTTTTAAAGTAGCAACTTGACATCTTCCTTCTCTTTCTTCCTAAGAGCAACATGTCCCATTATACTCAGGCAGGGGAGTTATCATGCCCCAGGATCCCAGCTGGCTAACTGGGAGGCGACGTTCACGCAGACCATCCTGCCCTTCCCTGCGAGTCGGCCGGGGACAGGTGGCCGAGAGCAGCGGCTGCTCTAGTGAAGGCGTTTGCAGGTCACCGGGCTGCCGTTTTTGGCTGGGATGGAGACTGAGCTCCTAGGACTGGTCCGGTTGGATCCCAGGGTGCACACTTAGGACATTTCTGTGAGAGCTACGTCCTCGCAGCAAGACTCCACCAAAACCTCTCAGGGAGCCCCCAGCAAGGCCAGGAATGCAACTCTAGACAGGAGGCTGACTCAGAACAGACCTGTCGAGGCAGCTGCCGGCTTCAGCTGAGCTTGCCCTGCTCCTGACCCACACCAGAGCAGCCGAGACTGGAGCAGCCGAGACCGGAACAGCTGAGGCCGGAGAAGCCCCAGGATTTGTGTGATGGACTCAAGATGCCTATCAAGCTGGCACCACTAAAACAGCTGAAATGCCAAACACCACTTCCAAAAGAAGGCAGGATGGAGGTGAAGGGTCCACATTGGCCCTGCGTCCACACGCTTCCAGACAAATCAAGAACATTCCTCAGTGCGTCATCTCCACCGTACCTTCTGCTGAAGGCAAGTTTGTTGCTCACAAGCTATTTTGCAAGACGAAAAATCAACTATGCCAATTTAGCACTTTTTTTCCTTAAGCTTCAAGATGCTTACACAGACATTTAAAAATATGTTATAAACATATGCATCAACTTTACCATTTTTCCCACATTGAGATATTCTCCAAAGGTATGCAAAACAAGACCATTAGTTTTTCTTCAATAATGAGCTTGGATTTCTAAGCTACTCTTGCCATAAGTTACACTTTTCTGCAAGAAAAAATGAACATGTGGATATTATATAAAATTTTTTTAGGATACTGGGGTCCATTTAATATATTAAAGCAATAATTTATCAAATGGGACCCAAGAGTCCAGAGAGCCTCGTGAGCCCTTTCACATATGCTAAATTACTCCCCCGAGACTGGCCTGTGAACCAAGGATCTGCATCATTAATTAAATAAATGGATTGGGCTGTCCTAACACGAAAGAACACGCAGCAGGAGAGACTTGTATACACACTCCAGTTGCAAAATGAACATTCAGATGAGTCGTTTTCAGAATTAAACGCAATGGGTGTGATTCGATTTAGTTGCTAACCTGGTGTTCAACAGGTGTGGCAATCACCTGTTATTTTCCACCCTTCCCTCATTTTAATTTGGCCAAACACTCCATATTGGATTATTCTGAGACTTGAAAGTGACCAAAGGAAAAAGCTGCAGTGAAGAATGCCTTGCTATATACTTGGAGCTTATCTGTTTTGTTTTGTTTTGGTTTGGTTTGGTTTGAATTCATTCAGCCACTCTATGTCTTTTGATTAGTGAGGTTAAACTGAGAAAATAAAATAATTAATTAATTAATTAAAAAGCCTTGCTAAACATTAAGCTTTCAAAGCTTCCAAGCAAAGAACAAATCTATCCATGGAACATTTCATATCCAGGAGGCTAGTCTAAGCATCAAAGAGCTAAGATTTTTAATGTTTGCCAAATTAACCAAGAATTGCCAAGTATTATATGAAATTCACATTTTAAAATACTCCCTGTTTATAAACAAGCTTTCATATGTGTTAGATAGAAAAGCCCTAAGTGACGATTAATTGGCTGACTTCTGCAATCTGTCATTAATTGCTATTTTCAAGTCAAAACTGTCCCATTAAATTTTATTTTCAGTGTTCTATATCAAACCTATTTATAGGAAAGTTATTTCTCAATGAGATGTCAAATAATTTACCTAATGCTCACACTGATGGATTTAACTCTTTTATGTAAACATTGTAGATAAATGGGCTTCTCTTATTCACTATCTGTTATTTTAAAACATACATTCACTTTTTATAAAAAAGAATAGGCCTCTCTTATTCATATGTTATTTTAAAACATACATTCACTTTTTGTTTAAAAAAAAAAACCTAAGCTCCTCTTCCCCACTTCCCACTCCCATCCCATCCTCTCAGTGCATCTAGCTTTTCAAGAGCTAGGCTTTATACGTTTAGGTCTAAGATCTCTGAGCAAACATCAGTCCTGATTAAAGTACACACGATCTAAAACTTTTGTGTTTTACATTTAGTCTCCACATCGTCTCAACTGTCGGAAACGTAGCTATTGGCCCAAATTACAATGTCAATCAAACATGAGGCAAAAAAATTAATCTGAAGACATTTAACGGGCTTCTTTTTGATAATAAATAGAAAAGTACTAGCTAAGAGATACGTGACAGTGACAAACCAATAGACTCATTATTCCAAACACTGAAATGTGGCTTTTGATGATCTTTCCACACACTTCCGGAAAGAACACAAAAACACATTGTATAAGAACAATCTGAAATCAGAGAGCAATTTACAAATAATTCTACATCTAAGGAGAAGTCATCAAAATATGAAGGCCTGGTATAATAAACATTTATAGCAATGGTAGCTCCCACATGAAACACACAAATAACTCCTCCTGATGTTCCAGATTTTAGACAAATGAACTATCAGTGACACAGTCACCGGAAAAAAAAATTGTCAGGTTTTATGAGGCAGTGTATTTAAAAATTCAGACCAATTTCTGAGTTTCTTCTGTCTAACAACATACCCTCGAGTTCCATATACTGACTCTCCGGTCTGGGTCCTGGCTTTCTGGTTTTGCAAGGGGTCTGTAAAACGTACAGATGGTAATAATCTGTGGCTTACTTCAAATCCTGACGACTGCTGCTTTTATTCTCTTGATTTCCTTTGGTGCCAAAGATGTCGTTCTAGTCCAGAGTTACCGCATGTTACGTGAAACTGCTGTCAACATTTTATTGCATTCAGCATTTCGGGTTTCCTGATCGCTAACTCCAGCATTAAAGATAGCCATGCTCTGTATATTTTTCAATCCTCTTTTTCTTCTTTTCCTTCCACGGAAGGGTGCTGGGCTCTCCCTAAGCAGCACAGAGATTTCAAGCTGGACGTTTCCAGACCGCATTAAAATAAATACTAATGCAATTCATTTCTACCTTCAGACATTTCTTTCCTTCCCGGGTTGCTCCGGCAGTGTTAATTTTCCCACTCTCCTAGAATGGTGAAGGCCTGTCTGGGCAAGTAAGATAACACTTGGGCAGGAGATTAAAAGCCCACACTGAAGTCATTAAGTACCTACAGGGCTGGGCCCTGAATCCTCGGCACGGTCTCCAAACATCGTCACCTTGACTTGAAAAGCAACAGGAAAAGCCTAACGACTAAGACAATCTCATTTTGGCGTTTCCAGGCCTGGCACCACCTGTATTTTATGTAACAAAACAGCACTTCCACTTGGAGGCCAGGACAAGGAGCAAATGCCTGACTTTCATTTCACTTCACCTTGAGTTATGCGAACTGTGAGCCACTGTTGAGGTCTTGAACTTGGGTGACCAAAAGTCCTATTTTGCCCCCAACAGTTCCGGTGTGTAATTACCCTTAACGCTGCCTGGTTTCATCAACATATGAATACCTTATCTATAGCTTTGACTTTCGTTCTGGGACATTCTTTACATTTGCCATGTGTGCTTGAAAAACCAGTGGACACCTCTACCCCCCAAATCACAGGTTCAAAGAACAACTTAGACATTCAGACTGTTGAGAACGTACACCTTTCTCCTATGTATTATTTGCACTTAGGTACCCTTATACCAATTTATGCAACCATCTATTTTATGTTGGTTTTAATTATTTTTCTTTTTCCTTATTAATATAAATCTTTAAAAACCCACCTCTAACTTAACACAGAAAGAAAAGAATCCTTCATGGCTTAAAGGAGTGCTCCTTCCGAGGTGCAGGGTGTGGTCAGAATGTTCGAGCTGGAATCACTGGTGTGGCTGTGATAAGACGGCAGCGTCTCCCTTCCTCCCATTTGCTGCACGACTAAAGAATGAAGGAGAAAGGAGCAACACGGTCTTCTTTTGCCATTTGTCAAGGAAATGTCACTAAAGAATCTTGGGAGGTAGCCATCAGTAACAATTACTCTAAATGGAAATCTTACAGAATAAACACACATCCTTGTGTCGGGGAGGGGAAGATGGTGCTCTCTGATTTTGCTTGTTTGTTTGTTTTAATCCTTGAAGAATTTAAGTAAACCTTTTAGGCATAAGAAAGTGCAAATTGTGGGGAAATTGAGCATAATTGAAAACATTAAGAAAGAAGAATCAACCAGAAATAGGAGGGATCTGGGAAAAGAATTCATGGGGAAACCAACTGAACAGGAAACAAATCCATCTGAGGGAATGGCTTCTCTTTGTGTCACATAAGCTGAACCCTCTCTCCATGCCCTCTCCCCGTCCAATCTCACTCCATCGTTGTCTGGATGTGGATGACTCCAGCCTTTATTTTTAGCTGTCCTCTCTTTCTCAAACCCAGTCTCATATAATCAACGACTACGTTTCCTATCTCAAGGGGTTTTAGCATCAAAAGTTATTGCTGCTTTGACATTCCCCATATTTTTGATAACGCCAGCCACCAAGGCTCAAACTCCAACATTCTTGCCAAGTCCCATAAAAGCTATCTCCAAAATGCTTCTTGTATCTACTCTCTACGAAGCTACATCCTCACGTGCCCCTCCCCAGCTGGGACCACTTGATCCCCATCTGCTTTAGGCTCGGCCAAATCTTCAGTTCTCACCGCCAATCCCACTCAGAGATTAAAGCCCTTTAACTTGAGCCAGCTCCAGCTCCGCCCTGAGGTCTTACATCAGGTAGCACTGGCTGACAGTCCCCCCACTAAAGTCCCAGCTTTAATCAAAGGGCTCCTAGTACCCTGATCCCAGCCTGCCTCCAACCCTCAAATAACAGGGCTTCACCCCCAAGCTTGTTCCCAAGCTCCTGTTTTGGGAACTGCCCTGTAAATCTGGCTCCTGAGTCCGGGACTCTTGCCAGTTTCCCCAGTTGGGCCTGAAAAACCCTTCCTCAATCTCCAGTTCAATGCTTGGAATCTGCTCGCCCCTGCACGCTGCGTTCATACCCAGAGTTAACCAGTTGTCTCAGGGCCTGGAGTTTGCCACACCTGCCAGAAACTGCTTGCCAGCCCTAAATGCAACGTAAACTCCCACCAGGCAAAAAGCAGAGCCAGAAACAAGGCACTCAGCAGAATTCTCTTCGCTCCATCTGGGCCCTGACATGGACTCGGGGCCCTTGTTCCAGCTTCGGAAATGCCACTGGCTTTGGCTTAAATTTGGCTGAGTCGACACTTCTGGTTTTACCCCCATTAAATGACTGTTTGGACATTTTGTGTTTCTGATCCTCATTTCCAGCCCCTTCGCTTCCCCAGTAACCATGACAGCTTGTTCCAATTTGGACCTTCCAAGTAGCCACCTCTGCGTTTATCTGCCATCCCTCCTGGTTTCTGCCCATGACCACCACTGCACCTCATCTACCTAACAGCCACTCCCTCTTTTGTCCTGGCTTACAGAACCCTGATCCTTTGATCTCTTGAAAGACAGGCCCTTCTTCGGCCCTAAGGAAAGTATCGTAACTTGCTATGGTAATCTCAATTTTGGCCAGTACTGACATGAATGGGAATGGAACCCATTCATGGCTAATTAAACATAATAAGTCTTCTGAGGAGAGCTTTCTGTCCCAACTTTAAACACATACACACACACACACACACACACACACACACACACACACACATATATCAGGAAAAGGCCTCGTGCTAATTCTCTGTCTTGGATGCAAAGAGGATATCTGGAGCTGCAGCAGCCATCTTGAGATCAAAAGGCAACAACAGAGGATGCAGGAGCCAATATTCTAATTACAGTGAACGAGAAACACCAATATAGGGCCTGTGTTCTCAACAGCATCATTGGGCTACTTCCCTGGCCGTTGCCTGTCCATCTCACGTTTCTCATTATATGATTTGAACAAATTCCTAACTGAGCCAGTATTAGTTAAGTTTTCTGTTACAGGCAACCAAACACTGTTCCCCTAATAGAAGAGACACATGAACTGCATAACTTTCTAGGAAGACTTCACTGTTTGGTGCCTGAGGTTGGGTCAGTTAATATCCCATTTCCTTCTCTCTTCTTCTCATTCAATCTCTCTCCTCTCCAATTTGCTCTGTACCAAAGGTAATTGCACTCAGCTCACACATATGTTTTCTTTTACATTTGCAATATTTTTAAAGCACGTGAGTG
Organism: Camelus dromedarius; assembly: GCF_036321535.1. Classification (NCBI taxonomy): domain Eukaryota; kingdom Metazoa; phylum Chordata; class Mammalia; order Artiodactyla; family Camelidae; genus Camelus; species Camelus dromedarius. Next base: position 26,720,136 of record NC_087457.1, read on the forward strand.
ACATCAGTGAAAACAGTGGAGTAGGGAATTCCACAGGCCAGTCCCTCCACAAAATAGCTAATAAAAACTGTCAGAATCAATTTTATCTGAAATCTAAAAACTGGTTAAAGCTTTGCAGCAACCAGATGAACACATAATCAAGAAAAAAGTGGCTAAACATCAGGAAGAGAGATTTGTGGCATTTCAACTTACCCTGGCCCCATGTCCCCCCTACTCAGCTCAGTGGTGGTTTTGAAGATACAACCCACTTCCTTGGTGTGGGTTACTGGTGCTGGAAGGATCAGAACAGACCTTGTTTTCAAATAAGTATGGTTCTGTTTGACCTGCCTGGTGGCTCCATGAATGACTGATGCAAAGGTCTTATCTTTATTCCAACTAATTCAGCACTCTCCTTGAGTGAAGAGATTAAGACCCAAAAGGCATTTGTCCAAAATGTTTAAAGGCAAATGAATTATCTGCTGCCACTTGGGGCAAAGGATACTGTTTAGGACAAACAATGGAAAACCAAAAAGCCTGAGAAGAGTGAGATATTTTGGGAAATAAAAACTTCAAAAGCTCCTCCATGTTCCTGGGAATCTGAAAGCTCATATACACGCCCAGGGCAGGGTATATGCCCAGAAAAGACCAGAGAAGGTCCTAATTTTGCATTTCTAGCTGACTTTCAGGCTCTGTGCAAGCAGGAAGCGAAGGCTAGGGCAGAGTGGTAAACTGTGCGGCTGAGGGTGAAGGCATGCCCCAACACACACAGCCCACTAGCTATTTAACTTTGTCTTTTTCTTTTCTCCCCTTCTTCTTCTTCTGTTTTCTCTTTTTGGTTTGAGATGCTTAAGAAAACCTCTGTCAAAAATGCTAGCTGATCACTACACTAACCAAATAAAGATGACAATGGCCTACATGACAAAGAATACCGGCTTCACAAAATTAGTTCAGAGAAAGCACTAAACAAAGATCAGCAACCACAAAAAGCAAGAATAACAAGGCTTGAGAAGGAGGGGGAATCTGATTTCCAGTGTAGCCACATTATAGTATCCAAATCATCCAGTTTTCAACAACAAAAAAAATTACAAGGCATGTAAAGACACAAGAAAGTATGGCCATGCACAGGTTAAAAAAAGGAAAGGAAAGAAAATAGAAACGGTTTCTAAGGAAGCCCAAATATTAAACTTACTTGACAGACTTTAAATCAATCATTTTAAATGTGCTCAAAAAGCTACAGGAAACCATGTACAAAGAACTGAAGGAAACCCTGAAAGCAATGTTTCACCAAATAGAGAATATCAGTATAAACAGCTAGAGACTATAAAATGAAATCAAATAGAAATTCTGGAGTTGAGAAGTACAACTGAACTGAGGAATTCAATATCAAGTATGAGCAGAGAGAAGAAAGAATCAGTAAACTTGAAGATAAATCAATTGCGATTACCCAATCTTAGCAGAGAGAGAAAAAAGAATGCAAGAGATGAACATAACCTAGGAGACCTATGAGATACCATCAAGCATATCAACATATGCATAATGGTAGTCCCAGAAAAAAAGAGGAGAGAAAGGCAGAAAGAACATATGAAGAAGCAATGGCCAAAACATTCAGTCTACATATCCAAGAAGTTCAGCAAACTCCAAGTATGATAAATTCAAAGAAGTCCACCTTGAGACACATTGTAATTAAAGTATTGAAAAACAAAGAGAGAATCCCAAAAGTAGCAAGAAATAAGAGACATGTCACGTGCACGGGAGCCACCATAAGCTTAACAGCTGATTTCTTGTCAGAAACCATGGAGGCCAGAAGGCAACAGGGTGACATTCTAAATGCTTTAAAAAAAAAAAACAATCAACTCAGAATTCTATATTCAAAACTATTCTTCAAAAATGAAAGAGAAATTAAGACAGTCCCAGATTTAAAAGACTGAGAGCATGTGTCCCTAGTAAGCTGCCCTACAAGAACGGCTCCTGCGAGGAGCCCTTCAGGCTGAAATGAAAGGACACCAGCTATAACTTGATCCATGTGAAGAGATTAAAACACAGCACGGGTAACTACATAAATAAATATGAAAGTCAATATTCGTGTATATTTCCTTTTTCCTTTTCCCCATGTGATTTTGAAAACAGCTACATAAAGCAACAATTACAAATCTATATCGTTACTGATGGGCACACATGGTATCGAGACGTAATGGGTGTCAACAAAGCACACGTGCACAAGCAAACACTCAACCAACATCTGCTTTATGAGATTCTTGTGAAAATTTAATGGTGTTATTTGTAATCTGTGAAGTTCATTTTACAGATGAACTTTATCTTTGAAGTAACATTTTCATCTGGGGTCATGGTCCATATTTTAGTCACATTTATGTCTAACAAAATACTCAACACATAGTAGGTGAGGTGCCCAATAAATTTTTGTGTAATGAATGAATATGCTAACTCTATGGTCAGATGAAGCTGAAACATTTAAAATAATTTACAGGCATTTTTATTAATGATCTTAGCATCCTACCACAATCTCTACCAGAGGTAAGCAATACAAGAGTTTTGTTTTTGTTTTTTTTTTAATGGATGCAGTTAAATGACTCACTTTAAGTTTTAACACAAGCAATGGCTTATTTTACTACTAGATATTTTTTGGATCCTTCAAGGTAAAAATTCTTTGAACTCAGGGCTTTTTTTCACAATTCAATAATCAAATTGTCAAACTCAAGTGGGAGAAGGAAAACAGAATCAGGTAGAGTAAAAGTGTGCCCAGTTTTTATTTTTTAAACAAAGATTATTGATACAAAATATGATGTACATGAGTAAAACTGCTGATTTTACAGTAAAATAAAGCAGTTGTTCACCCTGAATTTTCTTACCTACTAATGTCAGGCAAACTAAAGAGGATGAGTTCACAGGTTTGATTTCCTAAGAAATCACCCGCTGCCTTCCTGAAGGCATCTCTCAGCAGCAAGATATTTAACTAGACCATTAGAACTCTCTAAAACAGTGAAAAAAAATTCACCAAAATGAATAATGATTTTTTTGTTCTTATGAAAAAAATCTATCAGACTATTAAGATTCAAAATTGGAACTGCATATAGATGAGATTATACTATGTAAAACTGATAATACATAAAGACGTTAACTGAATAAAAAAAAAGTATAGAACTATGGGTCAACTACCATTATAATTATCAGAATATATATTGGCATATAAAAATGGTGTGGAATAAATTATGGATGAGTTTTTTCCTTTCTGAAAATTTCTCTCATGCCATTACCTTTATAGTAACTGAAACTCAAAGGAGAAAAGAAAATTAAGAGGTTTTGCTTTTTGGGGTGGTTTTTTTTTGGCTAAAACCAGGGGAAAAAAACTTTGAAGCCCTCAAGTTAGTGGATTAGGTTCCCAACTTTTAATACAAATAATATGAATATATTTGTATGAGACCTTTAGGAGAATTACTTTTATTCTTCTAGAATTATAAACAGTTCTTACAGTTTATTTGAATCATTAGTCTCTAAACTGTCTCTAAAATTTAAACTTAAGAAGTATGAAAATAACTGACAAATCATGTTTTGTACTTTTTTAATTTGGAACAGAAAAATTCCTTAGCGCCAAGTTTGGAAACCACCAGGAATTCTTGGGTTTGAAAGTAAAACTCCAACTAAAACGTTGGGTAATTAATCTTTTCTTTTTCTTTTTAATACTGGTGCTTTTCTATTTAAGGAAAAGATTATAAGGTATTTGGTTATTTTTTAAAAATAATCCTCTTGGGTTGGAAGAGATAAATTGGGAGTTCGAAATTTGCACCTCTTGGGGAGTGATGGAAATGTTAGGTGTCTTGATTACGGCGGGTTTGTTGGTGTGTACATCTATCAAAATTCATCAAACTGTACATCTGAGATATGTGTAGTTTACTGTACAGGAATTATACCAAAATAAAGTTGTTTTTAAAAATAACCTTCTTTAAAAGCAGCACTTTAAGCAGCACTTACTTCTTATAAATAAGAGAGAAACATGTGCTGATTATTTTAACGTTTACTTTGCTTTTCAAAGCAGGCAATCGTGACAAAACACTCACTAAACTTTCCTTTCATTTGCCTGTGTGCTTCTGCTCCCTCACACCCTCAAGAAATCAGAAAAAGTAAGAATATTTTAGCTACTGGACCACAGCACTGATGTGCTGCAGTATTTCTTTGGGTCCCTTAACATGTAGTGGTTTCAGACACAGCTTTACTCTAATAGCTAAACATGAAAGAAATGGCTGAAGTGTTTACAGGTACTTTTTTTTTAAATCTGAAAGCCACCCGAGACCTTCTTGGTCTATGGATGACAAACGTTTACATCATTGATATTTACATACTTCATTTAATTTGTAGCTTTGGTTATCCACCGTCAAATTCTATTTAGTTTCCAGATGAAATGAGATATTTAAATATTTAAATGAGATGTTTAAATACTTACCTGAGATATTTAAAACTACCTGTTAATAATTCTGAAAGAATTCTCCTGAAATGTTAAGACAGAGAGAGAGAGACTGTTCTCCAACACTATTAAAGAGTGGACATCGGTGGGTATGAATATTTTGAGCTGGAATTTACTTTTTTTGGGGGGAATTTCCTTTTATATATTCTTCTTTCTTAAAAACTTTATCTTCTCCCAATTTTACGTACTTGAAAATCCACTGAGACTTCAGCCAAATGAATTGCTTACCCTTTCTTTAGCAGTTATTTCATCTTGTCAATGAGAATGTGGAAAAACACTGGAATTATTACACGAGAATGTAAGTTCCATGCAGGCAAGAGCTTCTGCAATTCTGTTCACTTGCTGTTTGTCCACCTCACCGTATAGGGCCTTTTTGTCCCACATCTACTGAATTTGTAGAACTAAATCACAAAAACGTTGAATTTAGCAAAGAACTGAAAGCAGAAATGTTAACAACGTTGCTGTCAACAACAAAAAGTATTTTTCATGATTTCTTTCTAAAATTCAGTGTCTTGAACTCTGAGGCTCTTCTCTAGAGCCAGACAATCATTTCATCAGTGCCGGACGGCTCATCTTGCTGACACAACAGGGTCGCTGCAAAGCACGACTGCTTTAGGTAGTAGGATCCATCTAATGACCTGTCATTTAACGACACTTAATGACAACCTATGCACCTGTGGGAGCGGCTGCCTCTCCCAGAGGTGAACAATAGCTCTCTTTGCCTTGGAAGAAATAGACTCAGTACATTTGAGCCTTTTAACAGCCTCCCTATTTATAATTAGGAGAACTCTCAGTACTCACACCATCGCTGGTGTCATTAGAGTCTATAAATATAAATGCATCTCTTGTGCCTCTTTCTTTTCAGTCTCTGCACTCCTTCTTTGCAACTTGCATCTTGACAGTTCTAAAGACCTCAGAGTCCTAAAGTCTTCAAATGGCTCAAGGAAATGGTACCACCTGGCATTACAGATTCCTTGCCCATGACCTGGTGGACCACAAATGTAACTCCCCATCCTTAGGTATTTTCCAGGATCTAGCCATCTAAAGAAAAACAGCTGACGTCTCTTTGTCTGGAGTAAAATATAAACAAAATGCATGAGGAAATCCAATCGAATGTTGGGAGAGGACTAACTGTCTTCCCAGACAACCTTTACCCTTTCGCACTGGCTGCCCCACGGTGACCCCCTTGGTCCTTACTAATCCCGGAGCACGAGCTCCCAGGGCCATTCAGACCGTAGGCTCCTTTTCCTCTAGCATCTCTCCCAGGCAGGAAGGCCACTTCCTTTCCCTCTAACTACCCTCACCTTCTCACCTCCAATCTCAGGTCTAGGGTCATCCCTCGCTGCTCCACACACCCTAATCTTTTCCTGCTATGAACTCCCAAGACACCCGGTGGCTACATAACTCCCCTGGGCGGGAGAAGGTGGGGGTGAGCACGTATTCCAGCTTCAACCAAAACATTCCCTCGCTTGCTTGTTTTCTACATTAGGTTCCAGGTTAAGTGTTAACTGAAGAAAGAATTGCATTAAAAAATAATAATAATAAAACAACAAATAAAATAAAACAAAATAAAATAAAATAAGTGTTCTAGAAAATATAGCTGAGTAAATGAGTTTTAATGTTAAAATTAGGATACATAATACAGACACTCCCCTTTAAAAGCAAACCTTACGGGTACCAGGAGTTACTGTCGCAGTTGGGTTAGCTGTTACAGGGTCTGTACCTGTGTGTACGTATATATATGTTACATATATAAAATCACCGAGCTGCACACTTAAGATTAGTGCACTTTACGTGCTTTACTGTATTAGGTTGGCCCTCAACTTTTAGATAAATAAACACAATGAAAAAGTAAGAAAAACTGTATTTACTTAACAAGCATTCATTGGGCCCATATTGAACTCCTGGCTCTGGGCAAGGTTCTCTGTCCCACAATCACTGTTCAGTGACGACATATGATGCGATAAACACGGTCCTTATCCTCACTGAGTTTAAAGTCATGTGGGAGGAGAAACAAGGAAATAAGTCATTGTAGTCAAGAAGGATAAACAGGTACCATGCCGTACAGCGATCCAGGCGTCTAAGTTTGTAACTTGTGGGCATTTAAGTGCCAGTTTCCACAGTGTAAATGGAGAAGCCTGGATTCAGACACAGGCAGTCACTTACTTCTGTGGCAGGTTTCCTGCCCACCTGGGGCCTCCATCTGGGTCCAGCACAAAAACAGCACTCCCTCACAAGGACAAGTATGGACTGCCCCGGGGTCCCTTGGCCCCACACTCCCGGCTCACCGGCCTTTTGGCCCCCTGTGTCCTCAGGGGTCACTTTATTCTGGAACCACATGGAAGGAGAGGAGGTGAAGGAAGTGGAAAGCGAACTACGTTTTGTCGAACTCAGACTCTGGGCCAGCACCTGCCCTGGGCCAGGGTGCACGGTCTTCATTAACCTCAAACCTTTGTCAGCTTCTGTCACCCTCATTTTGTGCAGAAGGGAAATGAAGATGACAGAGGATAAGTAGCGGTGAGTGGCAGAGCTGAGACTGAAATCCAGGCTTGGGAACCAGGACTGGGGTTGCCCCAAAAGTCTCTCTTTCAAGAAGTTTAAGCAACTCTCTGTGTCAACCCCTTGGATGGACCCAGAACGTCTAATGGAATGACACGCTACACACAGTCCGGCTTCCCAGCTCACGGAAACCAAGGAGACCAGCATGTCCCTCCGGCTCTACCTGTAACAACGGGAGCTGCAGGAGCCAGCTGGCCCCCCAGGGTCCAGACGCCTCTGTCCCAAGCCCTGATGAGACACACACGACCCGCGGGAAGCAGTTCTACAAACACTATTCCCAGACCCCAAATACCATAAGAAGCTCTAGCCTAGTAAAATCACTTTATTTCATAAGATATTATTGAGATCCGAGTCCTAAGAGAACTGGATATTTATCCTGAATATTGGCTATCGTTAGAAAATGACTTATTCATTTCTTGCTTTTTTTTAAGTTATTTTTCTATCAGCCATTTGGGGGGTTTCTTCCTCTCCTACACCAGTTTCTGCTTCAAACAGCATTTCTAGAAAGCAATATTTAAATTTTAAAAGGTTTTATTTTAGATAAATCTAGCCAGTGCAATAATCAGTTTTAATTTCCTAACCAATATATGCTTGTCCCTAATTTCCTAGGGAATTTAGCATTAAATGTCGACAACAGAATGGTGACTCTTTCCTAGAAGGAAAAAGGCTTTCCACCCCCACCCCAAGATTTCCCCAACACTTAATCCGAGACACAAAATGGCAAGGCAGTCAAAGATGACAGAGCTGGCAGGACACGGGGAGCTGAAACAGGAAACTCTGTCGTCCAGCCTCGAAGATAAGGTTTACACAAGTGCTTCTCAACCACCCAGGAGGCTGCAGGAAGTCGCATGATGTGACGATTACACAGGACGTGAGTCGCAGGCCTAGATTCAATCTCAGCTCTGCCACTAACTTGTGATGTGACTTTGGCAAGTCTGTCCAACCACCTACACCTCTTGTCTTGAGCTCTGCAGCCAGTGCGGGGTCATGTCAGAACAACACTGGTCAACTGACTGGACAGGGTTGCTGTGCATAGCAAAAAACAATTATAACACACACACATGCATGCGTACGCTACACAGCTGCCAACAGCTGGCATCATTAGGGGAATACAGCACTGTCCTTGGGGTGGTTGGGTGGGAGGAATGGATGACAAGTCATAAGACGCAGAATTACCCACAGAAGAAGCAGATTTCTGCCTATTTCTGTCAGTTGAGCTCCTCTCCTTGCTTCTGTGTTTTCTTTTCAACCCCTACCCGCTTCCAGTCTTTAAAACCTGTTGCTCAGCTCAGAGACAAACTGGGATGTGACTTCGGCAACAATTCTGTGGGGTCCTGACAAGAGCAAATACAGGAACTTACGAACCTTCTGAGAGCACTCATTTCAATTTTGTTCTTACGAAAATGGAAATAAGCAAACTGGTGAGTGTCATGGACTAAATGTTTGTGTCCCACCCTGCCCTGCCCTGCCCTAACCATTGAAGCCCTAATCCCCAGAGTGATGGCATTTGGAGGTGGGGGCTTTGGGAGGTAATTAGGTTTAGATCAGGGTATGAGGGTGATTGAAGAATTCAGCAAGGTAGCAGGTTACAAAATTAACGTTCAAAAATCAGTTGCATTTCTTTACACTAACGATAAATCAACAGAAAAAGAAAGTAAAGAAACAATCCCCTTTAAAATAGCACCCAAAGTAATAAAACATCTGGGAATAAATCTAACCAAGGAGGTGAAAGAATTATACACAGAAAACTATAAACCATTGATGAAGGAAATTAAAGAAGACTTTAAAAAATGGAAAGATATTCCATGCTCTTGGATTGGAAGAATCAATATTGTTAAAATGGTCACACTGCCCAAGGCAATCTACAGATTTAATATAATCCCTATCAAATTACCCAGGACATATTTCACAGAACTAGAACGAATCATAATAAAATTTATATGGAACCATCAAAGACCTAGAATTGCCAAAGCATTACTGAAGAGAAAGAAAGAGGCTGGAGGAATAACTCTCCCAGACTTCAGACAATACTATAGAGCTACAGTCATCAAGACAGCATGGTATTGGTACCAAAACAGACATATAGACCAATGGAAAAGAATAGAGAGCCCAGAAATGAACCCACAAACTTTTGGTCAACTAATCTTTGACAAAGGAGGCAAGAATATACAATGGAATAAAGACAGTCTCTTCAGCAACTGGTGTTGGGAAAACTGGACAGAAGCATGTAAAACAATGAAGCTAGAACACTCCCTTACACCATATACAAAAATCAACTCAAAATGGATTAAAGACTTAAACATAAGACAAGATACAATAAACCTCCTAGAGGAAAACATATGCAAAACATTATCTGACATACATTTCAAAAATTTTCTCCTAGAAGAAATAAAAGCAAGAATAAACAAATGGGACCTAATGAAACTTACAAGCTTCTGCACAGCAAAGGAAACCAGAAGTAAAACAAGAAGAAAACCTACGGAATGGGAGAAAATTTTTGCAAGTGAAACCGACAAAGGCTTGATCTCCAGAATATATAAGCAGCTCATACGACTCAATAAGAAAAAAATAAACAACCCAATCCAAAAATGGGCAGAAGACCTAAACAAGCAATTCTCCAAGGAAGACATACAAATGATCAAAAAGCACATGAAAAAATGCTCAATATCACTAATTATCAGAGAAATGCAAATCAAAACTACAATGAGGTATCACCTCACACCAGTCAGAATGGCCGTCATTCAAAACTCCACAAATGACAAATGCTGGAGAGGCTGTGGAGAATGGGGAACCCTCCTACACTGCTGGTGGGAATGCAGTTTGGTGCAGCCACTATGGAAAACAGTGTGGAGATTCCTCAAAAGACTAGGAATAGACTTACCATATGACCCAGGAATCCCACTCCTGGGCTTGTATCCAGAAGGAAATCTACTTCAGGATGACACCTGCACCCCAATGTTCATAGCAGCACTATTTACAATAGCCAAAACATGCAAACAGCCTAAATGTCCATCAACAGGTGACTGGATAAAGAAGAGGTGGTATATTTATACAATGGAATACTACTCAGCCATAAAAACCAACAACATAATGCCATTTGCAGCAACATGGATGCTCCTGGAGAATGTCATTCTAAGTGAAGTAAGCCAGAAACAGAAAGAAAAATACCATATGAGATCGCTCATATGTGGAATCTAAAAAACAAAAACAAAAACAAACAAACAAAAACAAAGCATAAATACAGGACAGAAATAGACTCATAGACAGAGAATACAGACTTGTGGTTACCAGGGGGGTGGAGGGTGGGAAGGGATAGACTGGGATTTCAAAATTGTAGAATAGATAAACAAGATTACACTGTATAGCACAGGGAAATATACACAAAATGTTATGATAACTCACAGAGAAAAAAATGTGCCAATGAGTGTGTATATGTCCATGAATGACTGAAAAATTGTGCTGAACACTGGAATTTGACACAACATTGTAAAATGATTATAAATCAATAAAAAGTGTTAAAAAAAAAACAAACAAAAACAAAAAATAAATAAATAAATAAATAAAATTAGGCCTAACTCCCAAAAAAAAAAAAAAAAAAAACCACTTCATTACACGTGAAAATTGCACAAAATCCAAATTCAAGTGTCCGTAAATAGAGTTTCATCGGAACCCTGCCATGCACATTCACTGACATGTGTCCAGGCTGCGTCCGTGCAAACAAGGCAGAGCTGGATAGTTGTCACCGAGACCATATGGCCCAGAAAGCCGAAAATATTTACTGCCTTGGCCTTTATAGAAAAAGTTTGCCAATCCCTGATGTAAAGTTCAGCTCCCACAAAGGCAGACAAGAGCCCCGTACACGTATGCAGCTGAGCAAGTATAAAAACTGAATGCAAATATAAGGCACCTTAATACAGAAGCAATTTCGTCTTCCATGTCAGTGTCGTCCGCACTGAGTTCTGAGGAGTTCGAGGTCAGGGTGAGGTCCCTTCGGGAGATATCTGGGCAATGTTCTGAGCGACTCATCCCTCCTCCCCAAAAGAGTAGTTCTGTTTTCATCCTTATAAATTGGGATGCCGTGTGTAATTTTATGGGAAAAAAAGAGTTTTCTTTCAAAAAAAAAAAAGAAGTTGGAAACTCATTGTGACTTATTTTATCTAGGGAAGATGACTGAAAACTCAAGCAGTTCCAAAGGTTGTGAATGAAAAGGCACCATTATGCATATAAAACCACACAAACCAGGGCTAAAACCCAATCAGCTCGATTTGCTAAGAATAGAACACAGGCAGCCAACACGGTTCTAAAGATGTGATGTTTGTCATAAGGCACTTTCTTCCACCTCAGCTTAACCCCTTCTGCACACAGCCCTGCAGCACTCTTTATTAAACATATAAAATCACAAAGCAATTTGATTCACAGGCCCATATGACGGCCACGCACCCATTTTCCTGGTGGCAGCCAAATCAAAAACTTTAAAGAAACTACAAACAGGGCTGCAGAGCACCTATAATTTATTTTTATAAGTAATGAGCCATTAACAGGTACTTCAGGAAGTAATTAAAGGCAAACTGATAGCAGCTGACTGTAAGGCTTGGCGTTTTCCTGTTTGCTTTTTCAGTAAAGTGTCAGTCTTCTATAGCCACTCAAAGCATCCAAAAACGAGTCTAGTCGTGCAGTCTGGAACTAGGAAATGGACATGCGCTAGGTTCCATCTGAAAAAGCAGCTCTGGTACATATTTACTAAAACCGAGTCTTGCAGAATGCCTGGGGCAGTTGATAGCAAGGCCCGCTTCTTAAATCCTCAAATCAGAGAAGGCAGTAAGAGGGTGAGCAGAAGGAAATCGCTCAGCGGTAGAGCACATGCCTAGCCTGCACGAGGTCCTGGGTTCAATCCCCAGCACCTCCATCAAAAAAAAAAAAAAACAACTCAAGAAAAAGAACGGAAAGGCAGTAAGGGAAAAGAAGAACTATCTGTGTGTTACATTTTAATAAATATATGTTGTAATGAGCATAAAAAAGATCAAGTGACTTCATTATCCACCTTTTTTATAGGGATTTAAATAAGGAAATTAATCAGGTAAATCCACACTGGCAAGAACAGGGCACTTGCTTTCAGCGAGGCCGGGACTCATCGTCCCAAAGTCAAATCTCTTCCCATACAAATGACTCTCTGACACGTATGAATCTGTAGGGAAAAAAAACTCCCAATTTAAGTATTTCTCTTATCCATTATGTTTCAATATCTTGATTAATGCAAGGTCAATTCTGTATTTTCACTGTTCATCCAATAACAAAGCCCAAATTAGTTGTTTATTTTTCCCTATTTTCTAAACTTCTTACCCATTCTAAAAAGTTGTTCCTATATTTTGCACTACATGTATGTCAAGTGATAATGCTGTATATACCTCAAACTTGCACAGTGCTGTGTGTCAATTACATCTCAATAACACTGAAAAAAATCCTTACGTTGTTCTAAACAGTCTAAAAGAGTGAGGGAGGCAAATTCCAAATGAACCTGACTTTAAATTAAGACACATTTTGGGCAGGACGAGACGGGAGGGACCCTGCATGCTATAGGGGATTCTGGTTATTTAGTAAGAGTACGTTGAAAGTACGTAGATCTCTGTCAGATCTACGGTCTGCAACGTCTCTAAGAACATTCTGTAACCACATTCCTGAGCACTTCTCTAGCCAAATAAATAGATCAAGACCGAATCTCAGGCATGAAAGAGGGGCTCTGGCAAGTCTGAAATATGCATATTAGACAAGGCTTATAGTATTAGAGTTTCCACTGAAACTGTTACTTGTGTTACAATCATTTTAAAAGGATTTCTAAGAGGCTGAGTTGAAAACGTGGCAATGCTATGCAGTCAAATATAGCAAATAAACACACACACACACACACACACACACACACACACACACCCCAACTCCCTCCTTGCTGTAAACATGCTAAGAAGGCATCACCGCCGTGGATTTGCAGTGACGAAGTCAATGTCAGACTGACTGCTTTACTTCGCTTGCCCCCTGGTGGAGAGACAAGTAATCCACGTGGATAAAAAGGAGACAGAAACAGCCGAAGGAATTCACCCTTCAGATAACAAGAGTTGGCGCCAAAGGTCAAGGACAAAGAGAAGATATTTGAAACAAACAGAATTTCCTGAATAGGCTAGGAATCACTACTCTGGATCACCTGTCCACACTCCAAAGAAATCTGCTTTTCATGCACACGGCCCACCTCTAACAATCAGGTATTCGGACATTCCAATCTAGGGCCAAAAGACTTGATTCCAAAAGGTGAAATCATTATGTGCATCCCCTTTTCCCTAATCACCCACCCCCAACACACCCCCATACACCCCCAAGAAAAAAGAAAGGAGTCTTTGCAGGCCGAGTCTTCATGGGCCACAAGCCTCCTCTGTGTTTCTGTAAGGGAGTATTTTACAAAAAGGAAAACAAACAAAACTTTAGAGTGTTCACCAAAGCTAGCTACAGACCCAGTACTAACCAATTTGGGTTATTCTGAAAGTTCTTCATCTCGTAATTCATTCTTGACGGATTCTTAACTCATGAAGTCTGCATAACAAAGGTGCCATTTCATCACTTGTAACTTATAAAAAGCAAAATAACTCATTTATTCAAATTACTTCCATTAAATCATTCATGATCATGAATGACTAACTTATATTAATTACCTTACAATTAGTATAAGTTACTAGAATACCCTAAAATGGAAAGAACATGAAATGTAAAGTCAGAAAAACCACAGTTTTAACTCTAGCCCCTATCATTAATTTACTCTGTGATCTTGCAGTGTAAACTTCCGGGCAGTGGAAGTAACTTTCTCAACTGTGAAGTTAGGGACTTGAGTGGAGAACCCTAGGGTCTCTCTGCAGTGCTGAGGTTGGTCCAGAAAAAAACAGCAGATGAACCACATCTTCCATTTCCCTTGTTCAGAGTGCCCTCCAGTGGCTCCCAGGAAAAATTAAGTAATTTTTAAATTCTATTTTTGCATATGTATAGGAGAACATTAAACTCAGTGGTACCTCAACTTTTTAGATCAGTGTGATGATTAATTTTATGTGTCAGCTTGGCAAGACCATGGTACCCAGATATTTGGTCAAAACACCAGTCTCCATGTTGTTGTGATGGGTTTTTTTACATGTGATTAGTATTCAGTCCGTAGACTTTGAGTAAAGCAGATTACTCTCCATAATGTGGGTGGGTCTCATCCAATCAGTTGGAGGCCTCAAGAGAAAAAGACTGAGGCTCTCCCGAGGGAGAAGGAACTCTGCTTCCAGACTGCCTCTGGACTCAAGACTGCAACACCAGCTCTCCTCTGGGTCTTCAGCCTGCTAGCCTTACCCTTCAAATTCCAAGTGTGTGAGTCAATTTCTAAAATTAAATCTCAAGCATTCTCTCTCTCTCTCTCTAATATATACATGTATACATATACACATACACACACACACACACACACACACACACACACACACACACACACATATATAAACACACTGACATACCCACATATCCACATCCTGTTGGCTCTGATTCTCTGGAGAATCCTGACTAATACAACCAGTGATTCCCAAGTGCTTCCCAGAGAATGCTCCTGCACCTCTGCCTCCAAAGTGAAGACTCCTCCAAGTTATGAGACATGTTCATGGCGAGAGCTTGTGACTCATGTGAGGAGTGGAGGCAGAACAAAGTGCTGAGTCTGCAAGGAAACAGGTCCCCATCCTCCCCACCCCCACCATCCATCATTGGCAGCAATGAGCGATCCCAGGTAGGGGCAGCATATACAGAGACTAAAACCTCTGAAATTTATACCACGATTTTTAGCAAGAGCATTACCATGCTGGCCCTGAAGAGACAGTCTTCCCTCACACTGCCGTGGCCGTGGAAAACTTCTGGCACAGCAATCTGGCCATTTATGATAAACTCCTTAAAACATTCATACCTTTGATGCAGTAATTTCATTTCTCAGTAAATAACAGACTTATTCAGCAAAGATTTATACAGATATGTTCATCTCAATGTAATTGATATTCAAATCTCAAAATGGTCTATAAGAAAATGAAATAAACCATGACACACCCGCAAAACTATCTTTTACAGTCATTTAAAATATTTTAAATAATTCTAATGACCATAAAATAGTCTTCAGAGAAAAAAGCAGGTATGAAATTTGATATAGTTTTTAATGTAAAAAAAAATCACTAAATGTAAAAAAGTCACTAATGTATTTCTGAGTAGTGGCATTATACTATATGATTTTAATTTCGATTTCCTGTATTTTCTAAATAGTCCACAGTGAATGTGTTGTCTAATAATTTAAAATAAAATGTTTTCCTACAGTGAATGTGACTTGAATAGGTATTTGTACACCATGCTCAAGGAAGCATAATAAGGTAAGAAACTCGTAACAGGTTCTAGAATTGGCAGAGTTGCCTTCAGGGAGGAGGTGACAAGGTGGCTAAGCTTGGAGCCTGGGGAGGATTGGGGCAGAGAAGGAAAAAAAAAATCTGGCAAAGCAGACTCAGAAGTGGGGACAGGGTGTTTGCGGCCCCAGAAAGTAGCAAAAAAACAAGATTAACAAAATTGATTAAAAGTTTTGGGTTTTTTCACAGCACAGCAGAGTTTTCACGGGATGGCAGATTAACTCTTCCCTGCACCACAAGATTCCAACAGCTAACAAAGTATTTCACGACCATCTCGTTCCCCATAACCGAAGTCTTAATATTTCACCAAACATTTACAAATTCCTCCATTTTCCACTGGGGTCGTCAAAAACTCATTTTCATGATCACACAATTATTTGCACCTTCAGGAACTGTCTAACCACCTGTTTCCTGACAGGAGTTACAGTTTGGCAGTACCAGTAACGAGAGAGTCCAAGTTCAAGGCAGAACCAGGGGCCGAAATGAGTACAGGCAAGAGAGACAAGGTTCTTTCCTGCCCAACTCTTCCTTATACGCGTGCACTTCTCTGTGGGTGTGTTTTTCACAGGGCAACCTTGTTAACCGTCTGTATCCTGCCTCTCACATCCTCTCCTCCCCCCAGGCCCCTAGTGCAACTTCCATTGCAATCCCCCACCCCTCTGCTGCCCACCCCCACCAGGAAAAATAACCCAACACCCCCCAGCAACCCCAGGCTGCTCAGGGGCATTTCCACCGAGACGGGCTGACCCAGAATCCCATGGCCCTCCCAAGGCTGGCCTAGGAATGATCTAAACTTGAGACGGTACATTTGAACTGAGGACAATTTTATTTCATTAACGATTTAATTACAGGTAGCTTACCAAAAAATTTATCTTCTAAAAATGCAGACCTGCCTGCTACAACAACCTTTTGCAACATCTTTGCCTGGCACTCTTATTCAGTTGTCCTCTACTATTGTGACTTTTCCAGTGTGTGGATGGCGGATCAGGTGTCACTGAAACCATAACAAATTTTGTATTCTTGGACCAGGATCCTTAATTATTGCTTTTCAGTTGTGAGTGAAGCATGTGACTAATTTCTTGTCAGTGAGCCACCGGCCAAGGATGAAAGGTATTTTCCGCCCCAGCTAATTTCAACTGACAGATATGCCCCGTTTCACCCTCAAATTCCTTCATCTCACCTCCACATGAGTGACAGCCAGCCAGGCCGGACCAGCCTGGCACGCACGGAGTGAGCAGGGTCAAGGGAGAAGCCAGTTCCAAGGTGAGGGGACAAAGCCCATCATCACTGCCGGTCCCAACCCCAGCATTTAAGCCTCCCCTCGACATCTCTTCTCCCAAAGGAAAACGTCCTCAACCGCAGCTACGGTTCACTGCCCTGTACAGTTCAGAAAACAGTGTCATCACCCATAACAGGAATCTCAGCACATCCAGAACGTACTCCAGCCAACTGACAATTAATAAAGCACTTCTGCTTGCATTTGGCCAACGGGAGGGAAATCTCTTAATTATAGTCAGAACATTAAGTTATATTTGGCCCAACTGTCTACCACGTGCAAAGAAAAGAAGCTGGCATAAGAGCAAGTAAGACCGCACCGGGGACCCAACACACCTTATCGGGGGCAGGCGTGAGATCAGTTCTTGTCACAGACACTGGAAACAGTGCTGCCTCCCTGGGGCACTGTGCCCAGACCCAGTGAAAATCCACTGACAGCCCGAAATAGTCACAATCTGACTTAACTCCAGCAACTGTGGGGAGAGTGGCACACAGGACTCACTCATCCTCCCATTTCCCACACAGCTGCATAAACAACTAAACAGACACCAGCAGCCATCTTCGAGGTTAACCAAGAAAGTGTCTGTGAAAACACACAGCGTCAGTGCTGGACACACAGCAGGTGCTCAATAATTGTTCCCTTTACTTCATGTCTTGTTGGGAGTATAAATTCCTTGACCCAGAGAGAATTACTCGGTTCCATTTCCAACAGGAAACAGATCTGTTTATAAAGTGCATTTCAATTACCATGAGTTAGGTGCTTTTGGTTGCAAGTAACAGAAACCCTAAGTCAAGTTGGCTTAAAATTGCAGGGAACATACTGGCTCACATGACTGCAAACTTGAGAGAAAAGGCTGGAATCAGGAGGGGCGGGCATGGCCAGGGGCTCAGAAGATGTGCTCGGGACCATCTCCACATGAAATTTAAAATCTTTGTGTTACTTATCATAGTGACTGATGATTTAAAACACACACACACACACACACACACGAAAATGAGGAACAATAATCTTCTAGCTTACAGAAATTTCCTAGTTATGTATAATTTTCTAATTATATAGAGATTGGTGGGTTCCTGAGGTTGGAAAGATCTACAACAAAGAGAAAGAGGAAATAAAATGACAACAGACTAAGAGCTTTAACAGAAAGGGAAAGGAAACAGGCTTTTTCCATGTTTTCTCTCCTTCCCTCTCTGCTGCTACTACAACTCAATCCCACAGCAATCTTAAGGAATACTGAATGTAGAAATATTTCTAATATTTCAAAAATGAGAACTTGTGGACCCGAAGTTAAATTCAAAGTAAAGCAGATTAGGAGAGGGTGTGGAGAAAAAGGAACCCTCCTACACTGTTGATGGGAATGTAAATTGGTGCCACCACTATGGAAAACACTTGAAAAACTAAAAATAGAATTACCATATGATCCAGCAATTCCACTCCTGGGCATATATCCAGAATAGACTCTAATTCAAAAATATATATGCACCCCAATGTTCATAGCAGCACTATTTACAATAGCTAAGACATGAGAACAACCCAAGTGCCTATCAGCAGACAACCATTTAAAGATCTGGTACACATACACAATGGAATATTACTCAGTCATTAAAAAGAATGAAATATTGCCATTTGCAGCAACATGGATGGACCTAGAGATTATCATATTGAGTGAAGTAACTCAGGCAAAGGAAGACAAGTTTTATATCACTTACACCTGGAATCAAAAATAATACAAATGAATCTATATACAAAACAGAAAGTCTCACAGACTTGGTAAATAAACTTAGGGTTACGAAAGTGAATCACTTTGCTGTATACTTGAAACTGACACAAACTGTAAATCAACTACACTTAAAGTTTAAAAAAAAGCACAGCAGATTAACTAAATGTCTCAACAAAAATCTAGTAGTTTCATGAATCAATTTTAAAATAACTTGTAATGAGTATGAAAAATGATTCAGACATTAATCAAATACAATTTCTCTAACTGAAGAACAAAATGATAGATTTTTTTTTAACTGAAAACTACCTCTTTGGATAAGAAAAGAGTAAAACTTCATTCTTAAATTCTCTTCTTTCTTAATGCTAGTTGGCAAAATATCTGTGGAGGAATCAGTCAACTTTATAAATTCTGCTGAATAAAACAGCTGAAATAAGCAAACTGTTATTCTAATCTCCTGGTTGGCACCCAAATCAAATTGCTTTCTTTCTCATGCCTGTTCCAACTTAAATCTACTTGATGAAACTCATGTCTGCAGCAACAAGTTTCAGCAGTAGATTTTCATAGTGCACACATGATTCTCTGTCTAGTTTTAAAGTGCGATCTCAGTTAAATACAGAGAAAATTCCATCAAACTCAAGGTAAATCACAACACTTTACTTTGAAGTTAAGAAAGCCCTCATAACAAAGGGATGAATCGTTTCAAAGCAAACAGAAACATTTCACAGAATTTCATTTTTCCTGTTCTCTAAACGCTTCCTCATTTGACGAGGCATTTTCCAGGCCATTAGAGCCAGGCTGAACAATAAAAGCATATATCTAAAAACTGCAATCTATCACCACTGGGGTTATGCCACTAAAATGTGTGGATTTACCCCCTCCACACACACATACATATTTATTTACTTTTGCAAAGACACGGTTGTCATTAAGCTCACCACTCAAATTTCTATCAAGATTTTTTAAAGGAAAAAAAAAAAGCCAACATCATGACTTTCCAGTTGCCATTGAAAGAAAAATCAAGTTGAAAAGTGGAGAGGAAGAATTTAGAAAACAGACATGTAGGACAGAATATGATTTTATTCTTTAAATTTATTTTATTACATGTACATTTATTTGTCATTATTTTGTTTTGGGGGGAGGTAATTAGGTTTGTTTGTTTGTTTTATTTGTTTTGATGGAGGTACTGGGAATTGAACCTAGGAACTCATGCATGCTAAGCATGCACTTTACCGCTTCAGCTATATACCCTCCCGCCACAGAATATGATTTCAGGTTCTAAATAGAAACCCTAAACCACACCCATCGTATTTCCCTGGGACTCCTGCTTTCTTCCCCTTTCCCTCTATCAGGTCCTCTACTTCTGTATCACTCACCCCAGCTTATAACCAAGGAGGCAAAACAAGCCAATGCTCTGCCGTTTTCTGAATCCAGTCAGTCACCACGGACAGCTGACAGCTCCTGGGACATATCCTTCATCATCCTCACATGGTGCCTTGCAAAATGCAGACACACAATAAATATTTGCTAAGTTAGGTTCGTAAGTAGATACTTTCAGGTACTCCGCTTTAAAAATCATTATTAAAAACAGGCTATCTTTTGCTTGCATCCTGATTTGAACCCACAAACTATAAAAAATGTTAATGCAACCATCAGAGAAATGTAAACACAAACTGGATGGTTGAGACTGGTTGAGATTAAGGAACAACTGATAATATTTATAAGTGTATGGCACTGCAATTATACTAAAAAAAAAAAAGCCGTCATTTAGAGATATATACGTAAGTATTAACAATGAAATTATATGGAGTCAGATTTGCTGCAAAATAATCCAAGGTGGAGATGGAGGAGCAGGTGGGGATACAGATGAAACAAGACCAGACATGCACTGACAATCACTGAAGCTGCCTAAACAGAAATTCATTACACGGTTCCCTCTATTTCTGCATATGATCAACATTTTTCACATTACTAAAATGGACTTTTTTTTTTCTTATTTAAGTGCTACAGGAGCACAGAGATCACA
The DNA here is from genome assembly GCF_036321535.1 of Camelus dromedarius. Taxonomy (NCBI): domain Eukaryota; kingdom Metazoa; phylum Chordata; class Mammalia; order Artiodactyla; family Camelidae; genus Camelus; species Camelus dromedarius. The sequence continues at coordinate 26,740,614 of NC_087457.1, forward strand.
GCCAGACTTTCTCAGTTCAAATTCTGGCTCTGCTACATGGCAGCTGGGTGACCTTGGGCAAGTCACTTAATCGCTCTGAGCCTCAGTTTCCTCATCTTGTGTTAATAACAGCACCTACCGCAAAGCTTTGTTGGGAAGATTAAATGATAATGTATATGCAATGCTTGGCGTGTCACAAATACTTTCTACATTTGCTGTTACCGTCACCACCACCACCACTACTGCTATGACTACTTGCTGCATTATTACTACTCGTTGGCTTAAATAAGCTCAATGCTGAGAAGAGAGAGGAACCTAAAGCCCAACCTTTGTCTCTTGAGGGTTTTTTGGTCCAGCTGGGGATTCAGGACACATCAGGAAAAGAAGGAGAAAGAACACTGGGGTAAACACATTCTATGTACTAAGCACTAAGCTAAGTCCCTTCCCGTGAATTATCTCACCAAAGCCCGTAGGATAGGTTTTACAGCAGGAAAAGTGGAGGTGAGGGGGATGAAGAGACCTGCCCAGGGTCACGGGGCTGCCTGATTCAAAGCCCTTGCTCCTTCGACAAGCTGGCAGCTAACACGTCACCGTAACTCAGCAGTGCAGGTAACAGAGGCGGTGCAAACTCAAAGAAGGGAAGTCACCCTCCCTCGGCTGGGAGGGCAGGGCAGGAGGCTTCTCAGAAGGAGGAACAGACAGTGATGGGGACAGGAGGTGCTGGGGTCGGGGGAATGGGATGGGCAGCCAAGGTCTGCCTGGGGCTGCAGGAGCACGTGTCCTGAAGGGAACAGGGCTCAGGAAGGGAGAAGTGAGGGGGTGAGGCTAGAGGACGCAGCTGGGGGGGCAGGAGGAGCAGCGGCAGTGAGAATCCAGGGAACTGCAGATTGGGAAGGCAAAAAAAAAAGGCGGGGAGGAGTTGGGACCAAAGCACGATGTCCTATGGTGCCTGGTATCTGCATATCGCGGAAAATGCACAGAATGAATGCCTCCTTGGTTAACATACTGTTATTTTCATAAAAAGTACAATTTTTCCTTTGCTTCCCACTGACGTTTATCTCACAAGTCAAATATAAATAGAGGGCTTTTTTTTAACAGTTTGTCTAGAAGTAAGATTATTTTTTTATGATCACACAATAGCATTTTTGTGGTTGTTTATTTGAGAGCCATGGAAGTTTACCAAGACAGCTGGCTGTTCCATTTAACTCTCCAGAATGCTTTTTCATATCAGAGGTAACTGAAACTTATCTAAGGAAATTACCCAAGGCCCGTGGCCTAGGAAAATAAAACAGGCGTCAATGAAGGTAGAATGTAGGTAAGAAATAATTCACATTAAAATATGGGGAACACTGGGAGGTGGTAAGAATATTTTTATCAGCTCGTGACCCAGGAAAAAAAAAGTAAAGCTTACTATGAGAGTATTCCCACTTGAACTCTCCCATTCTAGCCAGCCCAAATTTACTATACGACTGTTTTAATCCCAAATAATTTTCAAGTAGGTTACAGCTTATGGGACGAAGCTCAATGAAACTGTTACGTAAAACTGTCAAATTACTTGAACGTTTGACTCCTTCTTGCAACTACAAACCACTTCCCCTGGAAAGCGTGGTAGCCGGTTCCACAAAGCACATGGCCAGACACGTCTGCATATCTGGGGAAAAGGCTGAGGCCCGAGGCTGCGTTTGAAGGACAAAGTTGTATTGTTTTATCTTTTTTAATGTACAGTGTTCACCACCTTTTACAATATTTAAAATACGCCAAAGAACAAAAAACCATTGCCCGGGAGTGCTGACAGTCTAGAGGCACAGATGCACAGAGCCAAGAAAACCTGAGGAAACCTGGAGGAATCACAGGAATTGGGGAGGAGGGTTCAGACCTGCTGGAACCATCCACCGGATGGACCTGCACACATCGCTCTGGCTTTGGGGTAAGAGCTGTGATGACGGGCTTTGCTGGAACCATCCTGGGCCATACATCTGGCGACACAATTGGGCAGGAAGGACCAGGGCCGTGCTCATGTTCCAGGTCTGTGAGCCTAAGGAATGGGAGAGGCTGGTGGGAAGGGAAGCCTTTTATTGTACATTTTGCCTCGGACAACCTACTTCTGGACATCCGTGGCCTCCTGATCATAGTTCTAACCAGAAGGAGGACCCCTATTAGATTACTGTAGTTAAATTTATATTGAAAGGAAAAAACTGATAGAATAAGCTTTGAAAAGGACCTGAAGGTCCAGGAGGACCACATGGGCGGGGCAGAAGCATGTGAGCGTGGGAAGGAGGGTGCCCAGGGGCCCGGTGGAGTCCGGCAGATCTGGGCCGCTATCTCAGCACTGCCACTTTTTACCTCCCTGCCAGCAGCTTAGACACTGACCCTCTCTGATTTCTGCCTCTTGAAAATGCAGATAAGAAGAGACTCATCGAATTACCGTGAAGATTAGACATGACAAAGTAGATAAACGGGCTACTTCAGAGTGTAACATGCAGCCAGCGTGCAGTAATCACAGCTTTTTTTCAAGCTCATTCTGAAGCAGCCACGGGTCTGCCGTCTCCGGAAGGGCCCAGGAATCCTTCCTGGCTCCCCGTGACGGGGAGGGACTCTCCCAGGCCATTTTATTACCAGCCCGTGGGTGGCAGACACCCCAGTCCCGAAAGGCTGACAGGACAGGCAGGAAGGAGTCTCAGGGGAGCAGAGTTGAGCGTCCTGGCTGCCCCCGGGCTCTGGCCTTGGTTCTGGGACACTCTGGCTGTGAGACCCAACACAGATTCATCACCGGCCCACACCTCCGTCCCCGCTGAGCGAAGGGCCACTGCGGGGACACACTGAGTCTGGAGCCCTGCCTGGATCCAACTTCCTAAGCTCCAATCTGTGATCAGACCCCCAGCCTGACCACTCACAGACCCCTAGAGTTGGAGCCCAACCTGACAGGGACAAGGATGGGGGTGCTCTGCCCGCTGACCCAGTGATGGAAGTGGAGGGAAGGCTGCTGAGAGGAGCCCAGTGCCCGGCGGCTGCGAGGGGGAGGCACTGGTCACCTCACCAACGTGACCCACCTGCCAACCAACCTCCCCACGGGGTCCCCCGCCAACACCCGTGACATCACAGCAAAGAGCACAAAAACGCGTGAAGCTGCGACCTCTGACCTTTCAAGCCCGGGTTTGGATCCCCCTCAGTTCTCTTCAGTCACAGGTGAAAATACCCAAAAAGCAGCACGATGAGAATTACAACTTGCTGAACACGTGAGCAGCCCGCTGGGCTCCGGCAGGAATATTGCTGGGGTCAGGCTTTTTTGCCCGTACTTTCCACAAAAGCGCTCCTACCTGCTAGCACAGGTTTCCACCTATTAAAGAAGGGAGGAAAATGAAGCCATTATCTGCATTCCGTGAAGGGCCATATGGTTACATGAGGGCACCCAGCCAAGGGAGGGTCCTAACCAAGCCTCTGTGTACAATTCCAAAGCAAAACCACATCGCTACACTTTATTGGATTCGCACCAGGCAAGGAGGGCAGGGCAGTCAACTGAACCGTGAGCAGAAAAAACCCTTTAGCTTCATTGTTTTACCTCTAGTTTTGAGGTTACTTTGAACGTCTAAAAACCACAATTTGGCATCAGTCAAATGTCACTCGCCCAACAGCTTGTTATTCCATCGGCATCCTTTGAAAGCGCGTATGAAAAATTCAGTCCTTTGCAGCATACATCGCCTAATAATACGTTACGTATAAATAAGCAGACTGACTAAAAAAACACACACACAAATAAACAAAAAAGGTTAAAGAATAAGAGGTTACATTTGGATTTTTTTATTTCATGGGATCCTCCAATAGAACAGGGACCTGTCTGAGCACCACAGCTGGTAAATTCTGAGGAGGAATGAGACCCCCTAATCCTGACACCACGCCCAGGCTTCTCATCTGATGAAGGCTTATCTCCATCAGCCCAGCGCGCTGCTGCCCTGGGCATCCCAGAGCCTTTCACAGAGGGCAGAGGGGGTGCTAAGCCACGGACCTCCTTACTGAGTAAGAGCCTAATAATGGGGACAGGTGGTTAAACACACACACACACACACACACACACACACACACACACACACACACAGAAAGTGAGAGGCGTTGGCACAGCCAGGTTATCATGGGCACAGAACAGCATCTTATTAATGACATAAAAATAATCTGGAGTTTTCAGATACTATTCACTGGGCTACAGAACATACCTCAAACACAGAAAAATGAGGGGATTATGCAAAATCATTTTATAGCCACTAATATTGATGGGGGTTTGACTTGAATTCTGATACTTATCATGCCATCATTCGTATTCCCTAGGCCCTCTCAAACTCAGCTGTATTGTACAAGTATTTTCTAGAACATTCACTTACCCTTTCAAAGAGCATCTCTCGGCCACCTTCTTAGCCAGGGGCAGTTCGCAGGGGGGGGTACTCACAGCCCTAAAGCTAGCAACTCAGACGGAGGAAGGACTGTATCTTCCCACTTATGGTTTACCCTGGCAGTATGTTTCAAGCTGTCCCAACCATGCCTCCTTTTGGTAAACATAAAAATCACTGGCTGTCCTTTAGCTTTACTTGAAGTTTGAAAATTAAATATATCAGTGAAAAATATCAAAGGGATGATGTTTTCCCAAAAAAAAGACATTTAGAGTAATCTTGAAATACACATCTTTTTCCTTCATCACATATTATTTTGAAAGAATGCTGAGGGTGCATGCTCACCAAAAGGACAGTGACGGTCATTTCATAATCTAAGGTCCTGCTGCTTTCTTTTCATGGTCAGAAGCAAAGGGAAAAAACAGGCCAGCTGATGTACATGAGTGAAAAGAACAAGGCTGTACCTGGAAAAGCTTGTGTGCTTGTTGTAATGCAAATAAGGAATCACCATAGTGATCTGTAAAGTACGTCCGGCTCCCGAATCAAATTCCTGGTCCAAAACTCCTCTTGGAGTTCTCTTTTCAGCAACATCATTGAGAAAAGAACTCTCACAAATGCGACTGTTCACAAGTGTCAAGAGTAGGCTGCCTGAATGCTGGAGAGGGTGTGGAGAGAAGGGAACTCTCCTAGACCGTTGGCGGAAATATAAATTGTTGCAGCCACTACGAAAAGCAGTATGGAGGGTCCTTAAAAAACTAAAAATAGAACTACCATATGATCCAGCAATCCCACTCCTGGGCTTATATCTGAAAAAGATGAAAACTCTAGTTCCAAAAGATACATGCACTCCAGTGTTCACAGTGGCACTGTTTACATTAGCCAGGACATGGAAGCAACTCAGGTGCCCATCAACAGATTATATATATACAATGGAATATTACTCAGCCACAAAAAAAGAATGAAATATTGTCACTTGCAGCAACATGGATACACCTAGAGATTATCATACTAAGTAAGTCAGTCAGAGAAAGACAAATATTATATGATATCACTTATATCTGGAATCTAAAAATAACACAAATGAATTCATATACAAAACAGAAACAGACTCACATAGAAAACAAACTTACGGTTATCAAAAGGGAAAGGGGAGGGGGGATAAATTAGGAGTATGGGATTAACAGATATACATACTATACAGAAAATAGATAAACAGCAAGGATTTACGTATAGCACAGGGCACTATATTCAATATCTTGTAATAACCTATAATGGAATATAATCTGGAAAAAAAATGTATATACATAAAAGAGTAGATTGCCTGATTTCACCCAGCGGACAGACTGAATGTGATACAACTTAAAAATCACTTACAGGAAGCCTTGAGAGTGTTGTCAAATTTTAAAAATAAAGAGGTGGCTTTAATTTTTTTTAATTAGCTATAAATCTATGAACTATAATGTTGGTCTTTACCCTTTGAAATATCGATTTCTGTGCACTCAGAGTTTCCATTTTTTTTTCTACCAAATATGCAATGCTCCAAATGAAAACTGTTCGTATGTGCAAAGAAGTTGGTCTTTTCCCTGGAGTTTCCAAAATAAGAGTGTTTTACTCACAAACCTAGCAAGCACATTTCCCTTCCTCCGATCACCCATCGAAGGATAAACTCTGTAATCAGCATCCAAAGGTTTACCAAGCAAGGCACGTCCTTTGGTATTTAGCAGTCTTTCGGACACGATTAACCACCGAGTTAGTAAGGACTGAGGTCTTCCCCTAGATTACGGAGCAGTTCTGGAAGCCAGTGTCTCCTAAGTCAGCCCCAAAACAGTCGGAGGATGCTCTCTGCTGACTCAGTTCACTAGCATTCAAGAACACAGACATCATTTCAAAGCTTTCGTGGTGGGTGGCCTCCTATCTTAAGAAAACTGCAGAGTCCTTTTCTGCACTTTAGGATAACCACATACAACTTGTCTGAAGTCGACATCTTCCCCCGTCCTCCTAAAAAAATAGGAACTTTTCAGCAACACTTCTACTTTATTTCAGATTCCGAACTGTTATTCCTGCCTTGGGTGACCCGACATGGAAACTTGCAGTGACCTGATTTAAGAGTTCCTGTGTTAACCTCCCCACACTCATGTCACATGGTCGCACATTAACAATAAAGTCCATTATTTCCAATTATGATCTCATTTCACACCCTTTCCTCTCAACTACGAGAAAAAGAACTCTTTTCCCCTTCCTTGACAACAAAAATATTCAGTGATTGTAGTTTCCTCTCTTGCTGTCAAAGAGCTAAAAAGACCATTTCTCTGTGGCTTTTCTCAATTATCCAATTTCTTTACTTTATTTATAATAAATAACATGCCACCAGACTTATTTTTAAAAATCTGTACTCCAAGCCTTATTTTCTAAAGCAATGTTGTAACTCGAACAAATTGAATATAGGCTGTTAACTGTAACCATCATTCGATCGATAGATTTTGTAATATTTTGCTAAAATTAGCCTCTTTTGGATATAATTCCATTTCTCCCACTCTCAGAATGGACTTTTTAAAAGAAATAACATATAACTGGGCTGAGCTCAGTTTCCTCAACTACAAAATGGGCACACTGAGAGGCACTCATAAAAGTTAAGTAAGAAAATGCACTTGGCATTGTGCCCAAAATATAGTAATTATTCAGTTCATGGTAATTATTTTCCATAAAATATTTGACATAAAATAATTACTATGTCCCAAGAATAACAATGTTATTCTTTCCCATTTTTCCTTATGTACCTAGTTTGAGATTTTGTCTTGATTTGAATTGCTAAGAAATATTACATATGCTTTCAAGTAACATTATCTGTCATAAGCATTTTTCCATGTTGCTTTGTACACTTTATAGACATTTTAATGGCTATATAGCATTCCATCTAGTATACAGAACCATATTTACCTGATTATTTCCTACCCATGGTTTTTAGGTTATTTGCAATCTTTCTTAAAAATTTCTTTAAAATTATGTAATGAATAGTTTCCTATATATAGTTGTCTGTAATTCTGGATTACTCCCTTAGATGTGGTCCTAAAAAAAGCTAGAATTAGTACATCAAACTACATGAATGTTTAGAAGGCTTTTTCATACATATTTTCAAGATGCTTTCCAAAAAAAATTTTTTTTTCAATTTACAATACCATCGGCCACATATTAAGATAGCAGATTTATCTCATCATTACCAGCACGGAGCAGTTTTTTCCCCCAATGTTAAAATGTGTAAAACAGTAAACTGAGGCACACTAAATATTTAAGTTTATCTGAGCAAACAATTCCAATCAGGCACTGCCAAAACCAAAAAGTGGCTGTGGGACTTTCTGATGGGGGGCTAGAGTAGAGGTATTTATAGAGAAGACAGGGACGCAAAGCAATTCTTTATTTGGCTGTAACTTAAATGTTTGCTTTATGGGAGAAAATTTAGTCATTCAGCTGTTACGAATAGTTACTCTTGAGTTTCATTTTCTTAGATTTCAGAAAATCTAGTCAACTGTTTATGAAGTTGTTCTTGAGTTTCATTTTCTCAGATTCAAGAAAAATCTAGTTGACTCTGGATTCAGTTTGCTTACATAAGCTACCAAAGACACTACAGCTGCCCCAGCCTAACGGCCTCCTTGTCTAACTACTTTAGCAAAGGTAGTTTAGAAACGACCGCCAGCAGCCAGTTAGCATTAACTCCACTTTAAGTATACTTATGCTATACTTACAAACCCACATCACCTAGGGAATTGGATCAGGACACGTAAACTGAAGTTTATAGTCTCCACCCTCAAAGAAATTACAGTCTAATGGGAAAGACACACTCAGAGTGAACTGCTAATACAAGCAAGTTGAATATAAACACGTTATTTTAAAATAGGTGATCATATAAATGGTAATCATTCTCAACTTTTGTAGCTTGAGAAGGCAGTATCTTAACTGAAATGCCTGGATAATTGTTTTGGCATGAGGACAAAGTCAGCACAATGACCTATCTACTTGGAAAATTAAATACATTAGCAGTATCACAAAGGACCATATTCACTCAGTCAAGTCCACATGCCTAAGTGCTCAGAACCTTTGAGTACACAGGGTCAGGGCTCCGAGAAAATTACTCACATTCCCTCCCTTTGCACAATTGTGTGCACTCTAAATCCCTCTCCTTGAAAGGAAAAGCATTTGTTGAACAGATCACATGCTTGACCCTCAGGCGGGCCAGTTCAGATTTACCTTCTTACAGTCATTGAAATGATGGGAACTCACCAGTTCACATCCAACTGCTCTTCAGAAATAACTTGAGTTTATATTCTGTTAGCATTTAACTGACTCCTCCCTCCTCTCCTAATAAATTTCTAGAACTTTTAATGGGAGAGGAGAAGAGAAAAAAAATCACTTAAAAATAATGTGAGAAATCAATGACAGTGATTTCTTTAAAATTCACAATTTCTACAGGAAAAAAGGGAGAAAGAAACTTCTCCAAGACAATTACTGGACCAAAAAGAAATCAAAATACTACTTATAGACTGCTTAAACGATCACAACAGTAAAAATATTATGTATTAAGGCTTATAGGATATAGCCAAAGCTGTACTCAAAAGCAATTTGATAGCCTTAAGGACTTTGTATTTTAACAATCACACATGTACTGTATAAGCCATATTACCCAATATATTCATTCCTAGAATCTGTATCTTTGTTGCTAATTTTTTAAAAAAGGAAAACTTCCTTTGGCACCATAACCAAAAGTAATTGAAATACACACTACCACACCAAATTAATTTTTAAATTACAAAAATTCAAGAGGAATCATTCTTTCTTCCCTAAGATTCTTAATGTTAACTTTTTTATGCAGAAGATAAAATACTTGATGAGGAAAATAGAAATACTGAACTAGGAGAAGCAAAGACTTCAAATTAGAGTCAGTAAAATAAAGCTGATAATTTGCTTCCTCAAAGAACTTGAAAACGTGAATGACATTTAATTCTAGAACCTCAAAAAGACAGAAAAACAAAACACCGTGAAGAACAATGTGATGAATGTGCCTTTTAGCACCATATCCCGTTTTATCATTAAAATGATTTTCTCAATACACTTTTCACTGCCGTCTTATTTTTCTAAAAAGAATACTCAGTTGGTAGCAAACCTGTTATCATTAATTACTTTCCAGGGTTCCTGTTTGGCCACCTTTGCATATACATTCAGGCACAGCCACCATCCTGCAACCATCTGCTGATGCTGCATTTTAAATATTAATACCACAGTATTCTTTAACACTTTGCTTCATTTATTTGGTGAGACAGAGCTGTGTGTTTTAAGCAAGTTTCATAAATCATTACACAAATATAGTCTGCTATATCTGACATTCAGAAGAAATTACGGTACAAGAAAAAAAATTATCAATGACAGAAAACAAGGCCAAAATCTTTGTCCAGCAGAAATGACAAGCAGTTTTAAAAGGGTTAACAGCTCGAACTCTGGAGTCAGATTGCTGGGTTGAAATCTCAGATCTCTTGCTCATGCACAGTTACTCTCTGAACCTCAGTTTCCTCTTCTATAGAATGGAAGGAATGTTAGCACTACTTCTGTAAGGATTAAATGAGACAATATATTAAAGTGCTTAGAACGATTCCTGACGCACAGTGAACATTAATAAAAGTTCATTCTTCTGCCTACTCTTCCTACTCCACCCACCCCTTCCTGCAACTCTGAAGTAGAGTCAGTAAACATTTAATCATATGAAGGAGCATATGGCATAAAGATTGTCCTCCAGAATCTTCCTTCCTTCTTCAGTATAAGAGGAAAGGTTCAAGATACAGGGAAGAGTGGAAGAAAGATGCTGGAGTAACCAGCATTCTCTGGCAGATTCAGAGACAGGGTTTCGATATTAGTGCTTCACAGTTTACTAACTTAAAGCCTTTTTTTTTTTTTTTAACAAATTAATAGCCAGACTCTGATGAAAGGAAAGTGGTCAATCTAGACAAATTACACCGGTCACAAAGTCCCCCATAACAACAACAACAAAAAAGAATCATTCAAGTCTTGTGTGATTCTATATTAACTCCAAAGTCAGCAGGCGTTCCAAGTCTTCCCAAGCTTAGCAAGACCAAAACAGAATGAACCAAGGTGGGAAGGATCAGCCATCAGAACAGGGAGGGCAGGAAGTTACCTTGGAGGGAAAAAGTTTGAGGATCTGGGGAAATGGTGACAATATAATGAGATTGCGGCATACACGTGACTACTATCAGTGGGATGAAGAACTGGACCGACTTTCTTTCCAGAAAGATGGTAGTGTTCGCTGAACTGTGTCATCCTTTCACCTCCTTGGGAGGAGCCCAGAAGTATCTGGGGTTTTGGCCAGAAGCAGAGATAAAGAAGCTTACGTGAACTATCCAGAGTGGACAGCTCTTTTCACACCATGGGGAAACCCTCGACTGCAGGACCATAAACCAGATCCTGGAACGTGCCTCCCAACCTCAGCAAGATGGGCAGAAAAAATGCAGAGAGCTCAGCGCCGACCCCCAACCCTGTCAGATGGGTACATAAAACTTCCCAGAAGAGGACCTGATTCACGGTAAGCCTCTTTCCAACCTGAAACCATCCTGCACCTCACATAAACCAGACCATTTCCACGTGGTCCCTGCGCCCCCTATTTCTCTCCTCCTGCCCTCCCCTTGCCATCTGTCAGTGTCAGAGACCTCACACACCTTCTGTTTCACACACGCTCCATCCCACCTGGCCCAGGCGCAGTCTCCCAGCTCAACTGGCACCCTAAACTGTTGGGAGGGTGTGTATACTGGGGGCTGGGAAGGAAATTTTGCTCAGGACAGCCTGAACTTGAATCCTACCTGCATGACAACAAAACAAATAAGCAAACCAAAGTCATACTGCCTGGGTCCAGATCCCAGCTCACTTACTAACTAGGTGTCCTTGGAGAAGTGCGTCATTCTGTTCTTCAGTTTCTCCATTTGTAAAATGGGTAAAATATCGATATCCAAACAGTCATAAAGGTTAGTCAACAAAAATAAAGCACTTAGAAAATAATAAACCATCAATCAATGTCAGCTCTTAGCTCACATTTCCCCGACCCTCTCTCCCTCTTTAGAGCGCTTGAAAGTCTCTGAAATTTTTACTTCTTCACTTCATTTTTGAAATGTCTGTTGTCCCTCTAGAACGGACCCTCCCAAAGTACAAGGACTGTACTTGTTCTTCACTTCAGTCCCCAGAACAAATCTTAGAAATTGGAAGTTTCTCCAGTTACTGAGTGATTCAGTATCTCTAATTCCAAAAGCTTTATAACCCTCGTTAAGGAATCCCAGTCATGCGTCTGTGAATATTATTCACTACTAAGTTGACTTAAACAAATCAACTTTGGGTGGGAGGTATACAATACACACATCTTTTTGGAGTAGACATTTTTAAAACAATTCTGCCTTAAATATTTACTGCTTGGAGAAACCACTTTAAGAGAGCAACTCTTTGTGGGAAAACCAATAAAAATTTTGGAATAGAGTAAAATTTTCATGCCCATATGTTCTAAACAATTTTTTTTTACTGAAATATAGTTGACGTACAATATTATGTGAGTTTTAGGGTGTTACAGGTAAGCAATCTTACGAAGTAAAATGTAAGTTCTGATCTAAAGTGGAAAAAGCGTATTTGGCCCTAACATTTTTAACATCTAAGGATAAACTGAGAAAGCATAAAGAGCCACTGGAGGGGACAGACACTGAGCATGCTCCCTGAGGTGTGAAGTTAGGAGATCCTACGGAGCGTGTGGGGTCTCTCCCTGGCACTGCTCACGCTCTTGCCCAGCTGGGAAAGCTCTCTTTTCTGAATGAACCCCTGGCACCGAGTGTCTGCACAAGGCTTAACTCGAGCCCCTCATCTTGGAACCTCTCTCCAGCCCATCAGGCAGAAGTAACTGCTCCTGGCTCCCTGTCCTCAAAGCCCTCCTCATACGCTCTGTTCTGGTGTCTGCATCTCAAAAAGACCACGTTCCTCATCCATCTTTGTCCTCTCGGGATCTCGGGAGTGACACAGAGACAGGCACTAGCGGGCGCTCAATGAACATGCATGGGGTTTCGTTTGGTGTTTACAGAATATACAGCACAATTTTAAAACATTCCTGGTTTCCAGCACACACATCCCTTTTGAGGGTCTTGGACATCAAAAGGCTGAACTTTTTTTTTCCCCATACCCAGAGTAGGTTATTTTTAAGTAGTGGATTTGAATAGTCTAGCAGGTCATTTTTTTTATTATTGAAGTTTGTTGATTTACAATGTTGTGTTAGCTTCTGGTGTACAGCATAATGATTCAGTTGTACATTTATATATAGATTCTGTTTCATATCCTTTTGCATTATAGGTTATTATGAGATTATAGGTTATTATAACATACTGAATGTAGTTCCCTGTGCTATTCAGTAGGACCTTGTTGTTTATCTATTTTATATATAGTAGTTAGTACCTGCAAATCTCGAACTCCTAATTCATCCCTTCCTCCCTTTCCCCTTTGGTACCCATAAATTTGTTTTGTGTGTCTGTGATTCTGTTTTGTAAATAAGTCCATTTGTGTCATTTTTCTAGATTTCACAAAAGTGATATCATATGATATTTGTCTTTCTCTTTCTGACTTACTTCACTTAGTGTGATAATTTCATGGGGTCCCCCCATGCTGCTACAAATGGCATTATAGCAGATCATTTCTAAGTAAGTGGATTTGAATATTTCAAATCAAAACTACTTTTCCTTTGAGTTGCTTCATTCCCTGCTTCTTGCTGAATCCATAATCATCTCCTCATTGTCCAACCCCAACCTGAAATGTGTGTGGTTACAACTACATGCTTTTGGAATTAGAGGCAAAGGTAACGTGGAACTTCTGGCAACTTCAATACGTGTGTTTCAAGTTACAAAACACCAACTCGTTTCCAATCCTGCTGTGAAAGTGTAGGCTGGTCTCAACTGCAGTGGAGCACAACCAGCAAAGGGGGCCTGGGCAGACCTCTGCTCCATCCCTCTCTGCACTCTGGGCTGGGTTAGCAGGGCGCGGCGCGCGCGCACACACACACACACACACACACACACCCCAGGAGAATAGAACTGGAGATGGAGCAAAGCCACTCCTCTCCTTCCCTCACTGAGAAGATCTAACGGGACAATTTTATTACCACTCTGTATGGTGGACTCTCAGAAACCACCTGGAAAACAAGCAAATTTTGTGAATAATTATTTACCATAAGAATAAAATTTAAACTGGCATTTGCCTGCCAGTTATTTAAGAGGATTATTGGTGTCTGATGAATTTAATTCTAGTTCAACGAATGGAAATATGACGCCTTCCGTAATGCTCATCTATGTGTCTGGTTTTGTGGCCATTTCACACTCATGAAATAATAAGCTAAAAATCACAAAACCACATAAAAGTCCCTGATCATAGAGGTAGTTCAACTGGAAGTTACCCTGCAAGAAATTCATTACTAATAATAAAGAACCAAAGATAGTGATCGACTCCTGCTTCTGTATATAAATTGCACAGAGTCAAAGGATTCCTGTGATAATGGCTCACTCTTTTCTCTGACTGTACCTTCAGGGTTTGAGCTTTGTTTCTTGTATTTTTGAGGGTGTGAACTTGCCCACACACATATTGTGACTCAGAATAAAAGGCTGTGATCCTGTCATCAGGGGCTCCCAGACTGTGGAGACTCAAAGCTCAATAGAAGGTCTTGCAACAAAAAATTAGGAAGCCTTGCATCAAACGCTGAGGTTCCCTGAGAGAATTTTTGTAGCAGATAAACCATCGCAAACAATTCAGCATTTTAACATCATTACCGAAGCAAAACTGGAATTCTAGGAGAGATGCTGACCCCCCCACGGCACTTCAAAAGAAAGTTACCACTTGGACCCCAGAAGGCACGACGCCTGCTCCTTTATCTGATGCCTCGTTTCAGGAGGTAGCCCCTTTACCTGCCATCGTAGTACTGAGTGAAGGGCCAAGCTGAGCAATGCAGCTGCTCCACCCACAGCTGGAGACCGCTCGGGCTACCAGGCCAGATCGGGGCAGTAGTCAATCAACTACAGCAATCTGGAACCCAAACTGCCAAAATAGTTCTCTTCGGTTAATATGACAGATCACCAATTCCTACAAGCTCACAAATTCTGCTACAGTTAAGAAATATGGAATGAAATGCTATTAATGTAAGTCTGGGATTTCACATGGTGGAGGAGATCTATAGATGAAACAAGACTGGCCTTGGGCTGATACATTTGAAGTTGGTTGATGGGTTTATGGGGACTCAACCTAATATTTTTGATTATACAGTAGACCCTCCCCTGATCCGTGGTTTTGCTTCCGCAGTTTCGGTTACCCCACAGTCAACTAAGGCCCAGAAATATTCAATGGAAAATTTCAGAAATAAACAATAATTAAATTGGGTGCCATTCTAAGTAGCTTGATGAACGCTCTCCCCATCCCACCCCACCCCAGGATGTGAATCATCCCTCTGCCCGGTGAGTCCATGCTGCAGAGGTTACCTGCTGGTCCGTAAGTCACTTAGTAGCCACCCTGCCAGCACCAGTTCGACTGTGGTCAAGTAACCATCACTTTACTTAACAAAGGCCCCAAAGCTCAAGAGTAAAGATGCTACCAATTCGGATATCCTCTTACTGTACCTAATTTTTAAATTAAACTTTATCATAGGCCTGTAGGTATACGGGGTGGGGGGGAGGGGCGGGGGGAGTATATATAGGGTCTATCTGAGGGTTCAGGCATCCACTCCGGATCTTGGACCAGTATCCTTGCAAAGAAGGGGGAGGAGGGACCACTGTGTAACTTCTGTATATTGTTTTAAATTTTTCAAAATAAAATGTAAAAAATAAGTATGAAGTCAAGTTTAAAAGAAAACCGTGAAAATGCAATCTCTACTTGCATAAAAAGGACTACATACAGTCTTCCTAGTGTGTCACAGCTACAGTCCTGAGAGATCAAGTCTCAGAGACGTTAATCTTGGCCCTTTACTAAGGCAGCTTAATTACAGGGATTCCACCGAGGTTTTCTGCTAACGTCAAAAAAAGAAAGTGACGGCACCTTTTGAAATGCAGCACAGGTTACAAAACACACAAGATGCAAGCTTTACTAGTTTCTTGTCTACTCAATGCAAGGGAAGTTTTGTCAAGATTTCTGCTATGCAAAAATAGACAAACACAACAAAACAAAAAATGGCTATAAATTTGCCATACGGCATAGAGGAAAAGGCACATTAGCAGGTAAAAGCTACTCTTCAGAAGGTAGCGTAGCAACACTGGCTAATGAAAAAAGGCGGCTTTAGTCTTTTTAGCGTTTGAACTTTTGACCTCCTCCCAAAATGTCACGAAGGAATTTCTAAACCGTGGGACTAGAAAGAACGCTTTCTTTCTTGAAATCGTTTCATAAAACGTTACTATTTACTATACACGCTTTGAGCCCAAAGTACAAAACTAAAAAGTATAGTCTAAAACAGATGCCAACTGGGTTTAGAAAAACATATATAAGTAATGGGAAAAAATAGGTCGAGACAACATTGGAAGTGCGGCAGCGCATATCACCTTCCGAGCTCTCTTCCCCGATGCTGTCTTCTCTTTTGTTGAGGATCAGACTTTCCTGACCTCCTCGTGTCCCCTCTTGCTTTCAAACTCAACAAAATGACTTGAAGGAAGATGTCCTGGAGGCAAGACTTTTAAAACGAAATCTACAGCCCGGTCATGCACGGAAATGCCGGCGCTTAACAGTCAACCCACACCGGGGGGGGCTCGCGTCGCCCGCGGCAAACGCGGCCGGGGGTGGCGCGGAGGGGACGCGTCCCCATCCAGGGGAAGGACGCACCTGGCCGGCCCGCCGCGCCCTGAAGCTACCTGAGCGCTCTCTCTCGACTTCTCCCGCGTCCGCACACGCTCCCCGGGCCCGAGCCGCGCGCAGAGGGTCAGACTCGCAGCCCCGGAGCGGCCGCGGACCCGCCGAGCCGCCCGCGCCACCGCGCCGCCGCCCACCTGGCCGGCCTCAGGCACCGCCCCGCCGGTGCCGCCAGGGAGGATCCCGCCGGCCGGAGGCGGCGTGCGCGCAAAAGTACAAATCCGCGGTTTAGGTGCCAGGAAGCTCCCCAATCCCGCGCTCGCCCAGGCCGCCGGCCCCTCCCCCGGCCGGGAGCGGGGGTGGAGGGGGGCGCGGGCGCCCGGGGGAGCGGGGCCTGTGCGGGGCTCGGACCCGGCGGGGAGGGGGTCCCGCGGCGCGACGGGACGGGACCGGACTCACCGAGGCAGCGGATGTGGAAGCCCGAGGGCGGCCGCAGTGCCCGGCGCGACCAGCCCTCCCGCAGCGCCTCCAGATGCTCCTCCTTGCCCTGGATCAGCAGGACCTGCTCGTCGATCCAGCCCAGGAAGAAAGTCTCGGCCACCGCGGCCGTGACCTTCTTGTTCCAGAAGTGCTGCATGTTCTCGGCTTTGAAGTCGGCGAAGATCTCGTAGCCGATGTGGTGCCGGGCGAGCTGCCGCGGCTGGGCCGGGGGCGCGGGCTGCGAGGCCTCGGACCTCTCCCCCGCCGCCCCCTCGGCCGGGCCCAGGACGATGGCCAGAGAGTGAGGCGCGATCTGCAGAAACTTCTCCATCTTCCGAGGCATCCGGCGCCCGCCACGAGACCCCGCTTCACCGCAGCCTCGGCCGCCCGCGGCTCCCGGGACCAGCCGCGCGAACGGCGCTGCGGGACAAGAGCGGAGCGTTAGTGCCCCCACCCCCGGCCGGCTGCGCGCCCCCCCACGCCCTGCGCCCCGACGCCGGGGACGCCCCGCGCAGCCCCTGGGTGCAGCCCGCGGGCGGGCGCAGCGGGTCGCCGCGCGGGGAAGGGGAGGGCGTGCGGAGCCCGCTCAGGCCGCGGGCCGGCGCGCGTTACCTGCAGCTCCGGGCCACCCTCCCGGCACCGCTCATTTTCCGCCGCGGCACCCTCGCCTCCCTCAGCGCCCGGCGGCCCCGGCGGGGGGCGGAGACGCGGGAGGAGGCGGGCAGTTCGCGCCGAGTCCGGGGAGCTCTCCAGGCTGGACTCCGCCGGAAGAATCCCCAGGAGTTCCCTGCAGGAGGTGGTCGGGGGTGTGCGTTTTGGTGGCGGGGCCTGGGACGCTGGGCGACACTTGGAAGGCACCGCTTCCTGACCTGTGAGTGTCGCTCCTCCCCACGCTCCACCCCGCCCCCACCTCCCACCTCCCGCTGGAACAAGTGGCTTCGCTGACTGGTTGATGTGCCCTTGGAAGTGGCTTTTTAAAAAACTTAGTCAACCACGAAAAATTGTCATCAGTCCCTCCTCCCAGACTCTAGTGGAACTCTCCTCCCACAGCTCCATCGTGTACTGTGGGCCTGCGACGGAGGACACCCAGCAGTCCCCAGGGCTACCTACCCAACACTCAGTTTGAGAAGACACGGAAGTTTACCAGGAAGGGTAATGATTATACTTTAAAAATAAAAGAAAACCCACTGCTTTAAGTGGCTTTCTGTACAAACTCTGTTTTGCTTATTTTTCACTGAGAAAGACTAGTTGTATACTTGACCCTTAATTAACCCCTAATGCTCCATGCTACGTTTGCCTGGAGCAGTGTTTCTCAAACTTGCGTGCAGAGTCACCCGCGGCATTTGTCAAAACGCGGGTACCTGGGTGTGGGTCCCACTCCCAGAGTTCTCCCCTTTACAATGTAATATCCTCAGTCATCTATAGTCTAAACGTTAGGTAGTGTGGTTTAATAGAGTTTGGCTATAGAGTAGGACAATGTATCTTTATTCGGTTTATCAAGTAAATGAGGAACCTTAGGCAAATTACCTCTCTGACCTCAGATTTCTCATCTCTAAAATGGAGTCATTATGAGAAGCAAGAAAACGTGTAAAGTGCTTAATAGCTAGTAAACAGTTAGTAGAATACTGAGCTTGTCTGTGCGTTCACACCTGGTTACATACCTTCTTCCTTACTGTGACTTACCCCTTGACTTCTGTTTCTCTGAGCCCAGCACACATTACAATGTTCACACTTTTCTCTCCACTGGGTAAAAGAGATACTGCTCTGATCCAACATGGGGAGTCTTCTGATTCTATTGCAAGCTTTCCCATGTCTTGCTTTCCAAAAAGTCGTATCATAAAAATGAAGAGAACTTAAAGGTCACCTAGGTAAGCTATCCCTCTGATGACAGAATCTTCC
This sequence comes from Camelus dromedarius, assembly GCF_036321535.1. Taxonomy (NCBI): domain Eukaryota; kingdom Metazoa; phylum Chordata; class Mammalia; order Artiodactyla; family Camelidae; genus Camelus; species Camelus dromedarius. The sequence goes on from NC_087457.1 coordinate 26,759,186, forward strand.
AGAACTTTTCTAAATAGCCGCTCTGATTATATAAGCCCAACTTACGGTCTGGCCCTTCCCACACATGGGCTCCCAAGCCAAAATGCCAGCCACAGAAGCCATGCAGCATCTGCGGGGTTTGGGGTCTCCTGCCAGGCCTCCCGTTGCCCTGGTCCCTGCTCAGGAAGCCCCTCAAAGGTTCCTTGCCATCATCTGGGTGCTCAGAATTCTTTCCCAATTGTCCCCAAACCATGGTGTCTCAAAGCATCTGCCAAGGCAAAGCGTGTTCCGTGGTATGAGCCTTCTCCCCGCCTCAGGCATACTCTTGGTTACCTGGCCTTAAAACTCAATTTCTGTTGATGCCCAGAATGTCACCAAGTCTCTCTAAAACCAGCTCCTTCATTTTCTATTAGTTTTTCTTGAGCAAAAGCACCCAAACACCACCATATGCAAGAAGCAACCATATTCAAGCGTGATACAGCTTTTTCCTAGGAAAACAAATACAATATGGCCTTCAGCATTGGCATCCTTTGACGTTCTCAACCAGATATCTGCCCCCTTTGAGTCACATTTCAGCCATCTCTTGTCCAATGATCTGCTTTGTTTTCTATTTGCATAACTAAATGTCTTATTTGAATGATTTTCCCAGAACAAAGAATGTTTTCTAGAACACCCCCTCAGGAACAGTGTATTCCAGTAGCTATCCCTTGAAAGATTGCTTCAAGCCTTGAAAATGCAGGCTTCCCATCTTCTGCTTCTTCTGTCTGGGCTCAAAGTTCTTAGGGCCAAGTTTTCATTAAGACTACGACTCAAGCTTCGCCTTACCCAGAATCTGCAAAAAGAAAGCCTCTTTCCCAAACACGTGGCTTAGGAATTCAACCCTAGGACACCTGGACAAGTTCTATTAGCATGCTCTCCACATCTAGCTCCAGGGGTCACTGTCTCCCTTGGGAAGCAGATTCTCTTAATAAGAAAATGTATCCGGTGCTCAGAGTATGAAAAAAATCTTTATTAATACCATCCCCATTTTATGGATGAGGAAACTAAGGCACGAAGAACCTAAGTAATCAGTCTAGGGTTCCCCACTCACGAAGTGGTAGAACTGGAATCTGAACCTAGACAGTGTCTCCAAGGCTCAGCCCCAATCTCCAGCCACTGCTGCAGCAGGAAGTTAGGATGGGGATGAATTGTTCAAATGCTGTTATGAAGATAGAATAAAAACCAATCAAGGAAAAATAAATAGAGTTAGGGGAAACAATAACCAAAGAAACAATTCTAAGTGTAATTATAGTGTGAGATGAATGCCTTGAATGTGTCAAACAGGTATGTAGCAGAAAGAAACAGGATGCTGAGGGGAGGGCACTTGGAGGAGGTGAGTCTTTACTCCTGCCCAAAGGATGAAAAGGAGACCAACTTGCTGAGCAATGGTCGCACTGCTGATGTCCCTGGAAACACTGTGCTGTGTATTCAGTGCCCTTCACAGAGCCACTTGTATATATCATCACAAAGGAGATGCAAATGTTGCTCACCAAGGAAATCTTTCCTTCCCAAGTTCAATATCTAAGATCTTTGTATTGACCCAAGTACTGGTAAGATTTCCCAGTTATTTTCCAAGGAAAAGTATTTAACATCTATCAGATGCCTTTTTCTTACAAAACTCAATGAGGAGGAATAATGATTCTCCTAATTTTTCCAAGGAGAAAACTGAAATTCACAGATGTTAAATAATTTGGCCAAAGTCACACAAGTCGATAAACGCAAGATTTGAACCAGACATATGACTTCAGAACCCAAGTTTCCTCAGCATACATTGCAGCCGCCAAAGGAACTAAGAACCTGCAAGACAGACTAGTGTTACTTCGATCAGAAGAAATTCTTGCACCAATTTACTTGAAAATGTTCAGAGAAAATAATGAAGAATTGCTTGGGTATCTAATCAAATAAGAAACCCTCAAACCCCCGGGGGAGAACCCTTGCCTCCATTTTCTCAATACTGAAGTTCAAGATTGAGTGGGGTTTTGTGCAGATGAGAGATCACTAAGAATGAAATTCTTCCTCTACTCTTCTCCCCATGGCCTGCTATCAACCGCCCGCCATCCCTGCAAGGAAAGAGGGCTTCGCTAAACTTGCTCGTGTCCAAGCTTATCACTTGCTGGTTGCCCACTGGGATGTAACAGCTGCCCAGACAGTCATCACTCAGGAAGCTACGTTGCAGCATAAGGGCCTTCAGTTTGGAATTTCTGTTTGTGGCAGATCATGTCTTCAAAAGATGGCTGCTGGAACACTTCCATGTATGTGCGTTTCTGTAATGTGACCTTGTCACGCCCCCATCAGGAGGTGGAGTCTCCCTCTCCACCCTCTTGACGCTGATCAGGATCTGAGACGGCTTGGACCAGTAGGACAGAGCTGAACTGATGCTATGTCAGTTCTGGGAGTTGACTTTTTAGCCTCTTAGTTCTCACTTCTGCTTCTTGGAAGCAACCCCCATGTAACTAACAAGTGCAGCTACCCTGAGATCATCAGGTCATGCGGAGGCGCAGGCTAGCCACGCGGGGAGGGCGTGGAGTGAGAAAGAGCAGCACCGGCCCAGCTGCTAGCCGTTCTCACCACCCCCAGCTCAGGCACCAGACACAGGAGTGAAGGAGACATTCAGCCCAGCAGACAACAAATATAGAAGGACGGAGGCCCCAGATTAGGAACCCCCAAAAGAGCCGTCCCAGATGTCTCTGGGCACTCAAGTCAACCCATCTGACTTTGTGTAGCTGAGGTGAGCCATCCCCACTGTGCCCCGTCTGAACTCTGAGCATAATAATGTGGCAGCCATTTTTCATCAAGGAGTTTTGAGCTGCTTGGTTTCAAAGCAATAGATGATTGGACCACTGTTGCTCTCATAATATTTGCATGCTTCTTTGTGGACGTCTAACAGATAAGAATCCAAGCAGGAAACAAGTTTTTAATGACCACCTGATTATGGCATCTGTGGAAAGTCAACTTTTATAAAGCAAGAAGGAAGTCCTGCTGTGTTATTTTTATATCACAAGCACATTAGGTAGATTTAGACTCATGAGTCCATAATTTAAGGCATCAGTTGATTAATGTGTCAGAAACAACAGCAGTTGCACAAACCGCTCAATAAAGCCTTGCTGTGTTGTGTCTAACCATGGGGTTACTGCTCGTTCTAATGAAAAGCCTCCTAAAAGATTCTTCCAAGGGTAATCCACCACCACCCTTAATTGTAGCACACCACTTATGCAGTATTAGTGATTTTGTTTGATGCTTGTGACTACACGCTTATCTACTAGCTGGAAAGAGTAACATTGGTCCTTGATGCTCTGAATTACATGTCCATTACTGTTTATCCCAGATTAATAACAAAAATAGCTAACATTTATATGGTGTTTCCTATGTGTCAGGTACATGGTAAGCACTTTATGTGTGTTCATTCATTTAATCCACGTGGAAACCCTATGGAGGAGATATTTTGTTATCCTAACTTTACAGATGAGAAACTGATCCACAGAGAATATAAGCAACACGCTCACTGTCTTGGTGACGTGGTGTTAAGTCACCAAGTCAGAATGCAAATCCAGGCAGTCTGCTGCCAGTGTCTGTGCTCTTAACAACTACACTAAAGGCCCCCTCCCCTCCTCCTCTCTTCTTCAGAGTCAGCAAACATCTTTTTATCACAGCCACACAGGTATGAATCACTGACTTGAGGATACTGGCTCTGTCTAGTGGTTGAGAATGAATCTGATGCTGAAAAGTCTGCAAAAGTGCATCCCTGTTTCACTTCTCCCGACAACCTACTGAAGACACTGAGCTTAGTCACGACCTCTATTGATCTTCCTTCTGTACAGGGAAGACTTTTTGATCGCCTGAAACACTTTCTCAAAATAGCTCAAAGTGCTCCTAAATGCTACTCTGATTCCTCACTCATTTTTCCCCTCAAAGAATGGATCTCTTTTAGGACAAAGTTTAATATGGCCACCATAACTGAGAGCCTCATCTGGCCTAAAAATGAACTCTAGCTGGTTCTTGAGATGCTTCTGAATAGCACCTCTGTTGACAATAATCCAGTCATGACTCTTCTGGCCTTCATGTGACATCAGCCCTGGCATCTCCATTACGATGGCAGAAGCCCGACCCCACTCCAAAACCAATTCTCAAAGCGCAGTGTGCAAGATATATTTTTCTTTCTCTTAGGTTTCTAATCGTGATTTATTCTTGTTGGATCCCTTTAGCTGTGTGTGGCAGCAGTTCAGAATAGAAACCCGTCTACTTTTCCCCGTTAAAAGATTTTACACTTATTCTGCCTATAATCATAAACCTGACTCAACACACCCCAATTTTGATGCAAAAACTCATTTTTATTTGAACAAAAATTCCATCGGCCAAAATCAAATTATTGTGGGTTTTTTAATGAAATGTTTTAAATATTGGATGCCCACATCCTTAGCATGCATGCCTCAGACATTAACTCTGAATGATTGGAAGTTACTAAATCTTGCTCTCGTTCATTAACGATCACATATCAAACAACTATGGTATTCTAGACACTGTGCTGAGTGCTAGAGATTGAGAAATAAATATGCCATAATCCTTATTTGGGAGGAGCTTACAGTTTGCAAGAGGAGACAGACAAATAATCTCCCCCCAAAGTGAAATTATGCCTCATTGATGCAATGGTAAAAGCTTGTATATACTGCATGGGAGTACAAAAGGGGGGAGGATAAAAGGAAGGAGTGGTTCATGAAATAGGCGACACTGAGAATGCGGTAAGACCTCATACAGTGGGCAATACCGAGCTAACACTCGAAAGGTAAGTATTTATTGTATGAGGTTGACGTATTACATACAGCTCTTCCAACTAAGGGACGTGAGCCACCAGTAAGTCTCTACCATTGGGAAGTGTGTCAGAGAAAATGGTTATTAACAACAGTATCTGTTGGAGACTGAGTCCTTTTTATTTATTTTTTAATGAGGGTAGATTCAAAGCTTCTCTAGTAATAAATTGACTCGATCCTTTGCAAACTGCTAGGCTTTCTTAGCTATGAAAGAGAAGGGCTAGAAGTACAACTACCCTTCCAGGATGTGTGCATCTCACTAGTGCTCCCAAGGGGCTGTGTTCCTTATAAATGGCATCCTCCGCGAAGACTGTGGTGGGGAAAAAAATAGGACCTGCTTCCATAATACGAACTATACTTTCATTGATGTCATCAGTATATAGGTGAGCATATACAACACCGTGTTGCTATGTCATGTGAAATAAAAATCGTTGATATTAATAACAAAACAACATGATAAAAGAAATACAATTTTTATATGTTTTCTCCTACTCACTGGAATGGAACCAGTTCATTATCTGTTGATTTTTTTTTTTTTTAAATCTAATTGCCAAGTTCTGCCCTTTATTTTGTCTCCTCCAAATAAGGAAGTGAATAGTCAGTGTCTGAGCAATCCCGCAGTGGAAGTTATAACCGACCAGGGCGCTCCCATCTTGCCCAAAGTACACATTCTCCAGTAAACAGGCCCTCCCTCCTCTGACATCACCACACATGGCAGATCTCCGAAGGCAAGAGAAGGGCCAACTAAAAATAGACAGTTTTAGGAAGACACTCTGGTTAGTCAGATAATTGCTCTCTGAAACAGGCAGATACCAAAACATTAAGAAGGCCGAAACACAGTCATTCATAAGAGAATGCTTAATGACCTCATGCATGGTGTATTCGTTACAGTAGAACTTCAAAATCTTCTACATTGGGCATTCAATTATAAATGGAATTAAATTCCTGTGGTGTTTTCCACTTAATTACTTTAGAAATGTGGCTAACCGAAGCTTAGAAAAAAATATACGTAGTTAATTATTCCTGGTGATTCAAGATAAAGTCTTTAACTTCTAAGCATTTATCCCATTTATTCTAGGTGAATAAATGTACTCTTTTTCAAGAGAAAGTTGAAGTTTTGTCATTTGTTCATATCTCTTTTATACTATCAATGGGGATTGTCTTGATAATTTAGCAGTGCAAAGTGAGTAGCGAATCAACAAGACTTGTCTACCAACCATGACAGATATTGTGAATCTTAGTGTCTTTCCAGTGCACCACTTTTAATTTGTTCTAATTATTCTACTTATATATTTTAAAGATTGTAAGTATAAATTGGAAAAGTAATTAGATAAGCACTCCATGCTGAAAAATTTTATGTCACATCAGAATTAAATATATACATACAGTAAAGACAACATATGGAAATCTTTAAAGGAACCAAAAGTAAAATCTTTAAAATTAGAACTCAGTACATGGGTTTAAGACTATACCATTTTTTAACCTACCAGGGTGATTATAATTATTTTTTAAAAGGCAGGCAATAACAAGGAAGGACAATGCACAGGGCTTTGAGAAAGTTCTCATCACGCAAATGGAGACTGTTAAACCCACCACTGCAAAAGGCTCAGGGTTGCCTTTTCCTTAGGAATTCTGCACAGCTGAGCATATAGACTCCTAGCTGAGAGTATATCACAGGTAATTTACTTCCACATTTCCTCCAGAACGTCCCTATCACTAACCCCAATCCTCTCAGAATCCAGGCTTTGACTAACTTTTTCAGTGCCGATCACAGACAAGTGATCCATAGCTAGAATTAAAGCTTTCCACGAGAATATGACTTCTCTGTTGGTGCTTCAGTCTTCTCCTAACTCCAAGAACTTAACCATGGAGATTTGTTATCCATTTTATAAATCACAAACCCCTTTAGGACTACCCTAATCAATTCCATGGGTCAAAATTAAAGAACGCTATATTGACAATAAAAATAAACTTCCTTGGTCATGATTTTGGTATAATTCAGCATCTTTACAAATCACCTAGTAGCTATACTAATATTACAACATGGTTCAGGTTGGGGAAGGTATTGCAGCGAAACAAAAACAATGCCGTGGTTCTATAATACGGTCAGACCAGTCCAAGCATTGTACTCCCAGAAAGGGAAAATGCTTCTATGCTTTATCATGCATTCATTAAGAGCTAAGTGCTCTTTCAAATTTTTGCTTGGTGGCCCAGGAAGCTAAGAGATTACCACCTGGATTTGATGAGTCAGACTCTAAATATTAAAAATGTCCCTGCAGGCAACGTCTGTTTCTCAGATCTGCCCTTTTGTGGCTAGAGACTCAGCCGTTTGGGAGGCTCAGATCCCCAGACTCTTATCAGCCATGCCAGCCCTCCTCTTTAAGGGATTATCCTCCACAGAGTTTGCCTTTGCCCTGAAGGCGCACTCAGGGAAATCTACAAATGCGCCAGCCAGGGAGAGATGCTCAGGGACTGGGGGTCACTGAGGCTGTGGGTAAGTGACCTGATGGAATGTCTCCATTTCGCTCCCAAACTCCTTCTCCAACCTCCCCTCTCCTGCCCCATGCCCGGGAGCCCGGCTGTGTGGAAGCACCAATGGGCAGACTTGCCCTTACTTCCAGTTAGATCTGTCCCATGGCGAAATTGTCAAGACAGGGGAGGCCAGGAGGAGAGAGGATGGGATATTTATTCCCCCAGCTCTTCCTGGCCAGGCCCACGGTGGCCAGTAGTTCCTCTCCCCAAGGCCATGGCTCCTCTCCAGGGCCCTTTTCTACAGTGGCGGGTCTTGCTGGATTGGTGACCATTCCCTTACTAGCTCCTTGAGGCCTCAGAGAGTAGTCAAGGAGTGTGTACAGTTGCTAGCCCCACAATACGTCTCTAGCCTTTCTTAGGTTCTCCTAACCCTGCTCCTTCCTTTGTAAATACTCCTACATGAAACTTTCTTCACCTACTTAGTATTTATTATGAGCCATGCACTAAGCTAAGCACTTGACAGATATTAACACATTTATTTTTCAGAGCAGCACCCTCCACCTCCAGAAGGTTCTAATAATATGGATCTTAGTGATAAGAAATAGGTACAAATCATACATGTTTTCTGTTATGAATATTATTTATTTACTTTTAGCTTAGTTTTCCTTTTTTTTTTTGAATGTGTGTATTTTATTATCAAAGTAACACCTACTCACTTTTTAAATATAGAAAACAAATACAGAGCAAGATAAAGTAAAATGTTAAACTGTTTGTCAGTTCTTCCCAATTCCACTCACCAGTGGTAACTCCTATTAACTGCTTGGATTCGGGAAGGAAACAGTTGAAACTCTCACGTGGGGTAAGCAAAAAAAAAATTAGTCCACAGATGACCAGGAACCAGGAGTGTCTCAGGCATATGGCATTATAAAAGGTACCGTTCTGGAAAGACCTTTGGATTATATAAAAAAAAAAAAGGGGCCAGAAGTCCACTCTAGGCAAGTGGCCAGAAAAGCCAAAACAAAAATCATCACCCACCTTCACATCAGTGTTGTTAAATCCTTAAATCAGTATTTCTTGTCCTGGACTGAGCAGAAATGAGTTGCTGCCCATGTTCAGAGTTACCAAAACCTTCACCTAATACGAATCTTCTTTTGGAGGAAAGAGTTGATTATTTTGTGGGTTTTTTTTTTAATCCTCACTTATTACAGACATACCTACATTCTTCTAATCATTTGGGTTCTGATCTTGTTGATCACAATATAGTCATAACTTCATTCACCTTCCATTGTAATACCGATAACCAAATACAGACCTTACTCATAGAGACAGAAAACAGAACAGTGGTACTTGTTCACAGGCATGAAGTTTGGGAAGATGAAAGAAGTTCTGGAAATGAATAGCAGTGATGGTTCACAACAATGGGAATATACTAAAGCCTCTGAGCTGGACACTTTTCAATTGGTTTAAATGGCGACTTTTCTGTTATGTATATTTTAAATTAAAATACACATTTAAACAAATTTCTGGAAACTCAAACCTCTTCCTTTGGAGACTGGAAAAGTCCAGCTCAGGTTACCCATGAGTTTTAGCTTATCTTGAACGAATCCCATTGCCCTTTGGTAAATCCCAGCAATGCAGTGCTTCCCTGGGCAGCGCTGTGGCCGCGCCCACTCCTCCCCACCCCCCACCCCCGTCCCTGCTGCTTTCCGACACCTGCTGTCTCGCACCCTCCCGTCCGCACTGACTATAGCACACAGCTCGGTAAACTCTTTGTTTGAAAACATCCATCTTTTCTGTCTCCAAGACTGGGTCATTAGTTCTGTAAGTGTTCTCTTGGGCTACCTTCCAACGTGCTTAAGCCTCTGTTTTAACTGCATTGAAGTCTGTTTCCTCTCTTTAAGACACTTGCCAAACTCCTTCACTTGCCTCTCACTCTTGAAAACCAAAGCACAAACTAAAATAAAAGCAAACTCTGCTACACTTTATTCCACCTGCATTGCAACCTTTACGACACCAAGTTAATTCAGATCTTTGTACATTTTATGGTTTCTGGTTGTTCATTCAACAAATCTTATGGCATGTCTGCTAGTGGCAGGGACTGAATTTAGCACTGAGAATGTAAAGGCCGTTAAGACACAATTTCAGTCGTTGTGAAGTCTGTGATTAAGCTGGGGGAAACAAATAAATCAACAGGAAATTACAACCCAGAATAAAAATGCGACCATAGGAAGAAGCAGTCTACTGTTCATGGTGTGGACCTGATCCTGTCACTTCGGAGGAGGTGACTCCCCCAGACCCTGCTGATGTGTGAGCCTAAAGCAAGAAAGTTCAGAGGAAAGGGGAGTCGAGACAGATACTCTAAAATCCAGAAACATTTTGGGCGGTCATCCTTTAAAATTAAACCAAGTTACTCACCTATCTCTCATGACATTAAAGTATATTTTATAAGCCAAACTGCCTTAACTACGGTTTAAGAGGTGTTTTCTGCTGTTCAGAGCTGTCTTTTTTGTGTATTCTTTGAGATAAGCTTTGTCAAAGCATATTTCAGTCTAAAAATATAAATACTTTCCTTTAGGAAGTCGCCACTCCCTTCCCCTCACATATTTGAGGAAATACTGCAGATCTAGTCATGATGTTTAAAAAAAAAAAAAAAAAAGGAAGTGCAACCACAAAACAAATCCCTTCCCAATGTTTTCACGGGAGCCAGTACCAGTTAACACCAAAATGATGGGAGGTAGGCGGGGGCCTCTTCCCACTCATGTCATACCCCACCTTCCATTTTCTGTGGACTGAATGCCAAGTAAATCTAAATGAGAGTCAACAAAGGTCTTTTTCATTCTGGGGGCACACAAAAAAGCAGGATTTAGCCTAAAGTTTCAAATCTCTTAGACCTTCCATCGGCTGAATGAACTACAGGAATCTGTGCGATAATCCTTTGGAATGACGCCCCTTCAGAGCAGATGGAGACAGCGGGCACCATAGGACCAGCTCCAGCGCTGACCCCTCTTTCTTCCCCGACTCCTTCCCTGCCCTGACTTGTCTGGATTCTGTGATTATCACTAGACCAGCCCCCAGGGGACTCCTTGAAGGCACCCTCACCGCTTTCTCTTTGCTTCAGCACATTTCCAAGAATTGACAAAAGCAATTTGGAAAAGATTTCTTTCTGACTGAGTGCTACTTGGGCCACAGGTCCACATGCCTTGCTCTGACTGTCAGAGGCATTAAGTCAACACAACGTTAAGTTACAAGGTATCAGCTGAATATGCCCTTTCAGTAGCTGAGTCGAGCCTGCAAAAAAAAATTCATATTATCTATCAGAGAGTTTTATATCCAATTGGAGGAATAAGTATCAGTAAGTACAACACAGTTAAAGGACAAAAGAGGGTGACTGCCATGAATTGCTAAAATCTGTGATATCACTTGAAAGGAGTGTTTGGTTTGAGTTGAGTGTTTGGGAACACCTTTATGCAGAATAAACAAAAAACAGCCGTTAATGCTGTGGGCTAGCCTGAGCTTGGATCTGGTACTGACCAGCTGTGGGAACCCGGGCAAAATACTTAACCTATTCCTGCCTTAGTTTCCTCATCTGCAAAATGGAGCTAATCCAAGTACTTATCTCAGAAGGTTGTCATAAACAATGCCCACACACATATATTTATACATATCTATGTGTGTGTGTGTGTGTGTGTGTGTGTGTGTATACACACTTTTTTTAATCTATTTTCTCACTAGAATGTAAGCTCCATGACAACAGGGAATACTGATCACTTGTTGCTATGGTAACTGTGCTGTATCAGCATAGCTAGGCTGGAACCACATTTCCAGCGTTCTCTTCCCTGCATATTTCTGGGGTAGGGTTGACCACAAGAGAAATCCGCATGGTATTTCCAAAGTGAAGCCTCCGCCGTATTTTCAGGCTCTGAGGGTCCGTGCAGGGCTCCAGGCAGTGCGTCAGCTCTCACGTGGTGTCGCCCACCTGCTGGCACACCTGGCGCAGGGGGTAGTCACCAGGTTCATGCTTCCCCAGCAAATCTCTTCCCTCGGCCTCTCTGGATCCTGGGGCAGGCATGTGTGCAGCTCCGTGGTGAAGACCACCAGCTTCTCCAGCAGGTCACCTGTGTTATCAGGGTTGGAGGCAGTCAAGACAGACAGATTCTGGTTTGTTCTCCTGGATCACAAACTGCCTGGGCTGATTCCATTTTATGTCTTGTTTTCTAGCCCTTGGTGGAGGTGACCCTGTAAAGACTTTGGGCTTACCCCTAGATGTTGAGGCAACAGCCTTGCCTTGGCTCCCCCAGCAGGTTGCACAATTGTGTAAGTTCTGATTCCTAAAATAAACCCCTTATTCGGCATCCCTTAGAGCCATTCTGCTTCTCTGACAGAACCCAGATGATATGGAAATTAGTACCAGAAATGGTTCCAGAGGATGTGTTCTCAGAACCAGTTCTAGATAATCTGAAATTGATTCTCTCATCTGATTCAGTTTAAAGGTATTAATGATCCAGGATCATTAATAATAACTACTAATGGTAGTCCATGAGATGTGGTAGCAAAAATTACTTTATTACCTGCAGTCAAATGAAAGCAAGTCTTTGGGAAACTAGGCAATTTCTTCCATAAAAAACTCTTCATATATGATCAGGTGGTTTGGCTGCAATCTGGAGAATGTGGAGAAAGCAAATGATGAGCTCAGGGCTTTAAATCCCCAGCTCAAGATCTGGCTAAATGACGAGGAATGTTCTGACTACCCTGAAAACAAACAGCCTTCTTCCTGTAGCTACAGGACCAAGATTTCTCAAAAACCAAATGCTGAGTCCAATTCAACTGAATTTCCAACCTTAAAGGACTGGGACCATGAAATCTGGGGAGAAGATGGATAGGAATAGTCAGTGCAGCTGGGGATGTTGACTTCCCAGATTCTGCCAAGTCTTACATGTCGGTAGAAGAAATGCTTTCTCCCATGTCTAAGAAGGTGATCCGCCTTATGGCAGAAGATCTTGCAATGGCTTTATAAAAGTCTAGTGACCCTCCTCAGGGTGAACCCATTGATTCTAGGCCAGAATTAAAAGTCCAGCAAGTCCCAACAGGTAGAAAATATGCCCTATGAGGTTGCAATGCACATCACATAATCTGCAAGATTTTACCAGTTTGTATCAATAGAAATCTAGGGAACATGTGTGAGAATCCAATAAGGGTGTTGAATCACAGTGGAAGGAATATAATGTTGGACTGGAATGAATTTATTTATATAAGTATACAATAATGTGTGTTATGTAATATAAATTGAATGGAGATTCTTGCTTCAATGTGTTAGCTCAGTGTCTGGGAGTGGCCTTAACAGTTTCCTTATTTGGTTGACTAAAACCTGGACCCAAAAGTAGTGACACTAAAAAAATAGCACAGAGGCTTCTGGTACAGAATGAACCGAAGGTGAAAAAAGGTCATACCAGTTTCAGACATAGTTAGTCTTTAAGAATGAATGAAAAGGAATGGGTTATCTTCTTACCCATGTCTCAGAGATGCAGCCTCGTGAAGTTAGTCTCTGCTTTTTACACTAATTCCAAGTATGAACATCAGGGATCATTTCTGTGCAGCCTCGTGTACCATTTGCAATTTGCAAATATCCTTGCGTGCTAAAGTCTGGGAGATGTGGTTAATTTTAATGAGAGAGTCTAATTAAATCTTTGAGCCATCCAAGCACAAAACCCTTCCCCTCTTTCCAGTTGTTCTTTCTCCCATGGAATCTGTCCCTTTGGTTGAGTCCAGTGAGCATTCTCGCCAGTGCTAAACACTGTGGAATCCATCACTTTTGTGGTTTTCAGTTATGACCCCACATTTCCTATCTCTGTGTGTTAGGGAAATGTGAACTTTATGTCTACGGTGGCTTTCATTAACATGCCTGGGGCCAGAGCCTAATGGGTCACATGAGCCAACACTAGACAAGGAGGAAAAAGGAGGAGCCTGAATTCCGTGCCAGCGGTGGGGGTTTCAGCACTCTCCTGGCTCCTGTCCCCAGAAACACTCCAGTCCTCAAAGTTTCAGCAGAAAAAGCCCTCATGAGTCTCAGGAATAGAGTTAACTGCCTGATTTTTTTCTTCTTTTAAGCAGGTTCAGTTCCCAAATGCTCTCCGTACTCTTCAGATCTGTTTCTTATTTTGAAAAAAGGCATCAACTTTCTTTTTTTGACAATTCTTATATAAAGATCTTAGCTCTTAAAAAAATCTTTTTAAATGGAGAACAATTATGCAACGGCTTCTTAGGAATCTAAACCTCAATGTGTGACCTAAATGAATAATTTAAAGAAAAAAAAAACTCTAGGTGTAAACAGAAAGACGTAAGTGTTCTGAAAATCATTGCCCATTGTTTGAAATCACGTACACCATCCACCTCTTATGTTAACATCACTTAATGTTCCTTGAAATTATTCCAGGGGCAATATTTGGTCTCTTTCTCCGAATTTATATGGAATTTGCCAATTTCATTTCATTTTAATTTCTTTTCATCTATAATCTTTTATTTTTAGTTAGGACATTTTATCATTTATCACACCAATATAATGAGCCATCATGGTGTGTGTGTGTGGGGGGTTATTCAATAGCTAATATTTATTCAAAATATTTAATTAAAAAATCCATGGTTTGGTTAAATTCTGTATCGTGTAACTCCTAACATATTCTAATTCCAATTTATCAAATTATTAAATTCAGAAAAATTTCTTGCAGTTTTATGTTTTCTCAGTTGTAAAATAAGAAAAAATAATACCGACTGCTATTATCTCTGTACATAAACAGCATGAACAGAGCTTTGCAGGCACCACCTGCTAACACTTGCTTAATAATCCTGCACTGATTTATGCCACTGTAGCAATTTTATGCTGGGTTGGTTTTCCAGTATCAAAGCAGGGGTGTGGTCATTCTGTAAAGAGGAGTACTACGCAAGCACAAAGCTCAAGAATTCTGGGTGGGGAGAGGGGAGGTATAGTTCATTGGTAGAGTGTGTGCTTAGCATGCACAAGGTCCTGGGTTCAATTCCTAGTACCTCCTTCCAACATAAATAAATAAACAAACAAACAAATAAACCTAATTACCTACTCCCCACTCTCAAAAAAAAAAAAAAAAAAGAATTCTGCTTATCAGAATTTGCAAACTGAGACATCTCCTTAAAACAAATATAAGACCTTTCCTTGAAGGTGTCTTAATTTTCATCCATAAAGCATGACAGTCTTATAACAATCTTACAATCTTTATGGTAAATCTCATTGTGTAACAATTGTTACACAATAAAGATTTTATAATAATTTCTCATCTACTTGAACAAGTCAAAAATTTTAAGACCAGCACTCATGAACTTCCTAGAATGTTTCTAATTCAATGGCAAGGCTTATTGGTGGGCTCTTATAAACTATCCAGTTCTTCTTTCCTGTGAACATTTTGTATAATTTGGGGAAATTTTTAATAATACAATTTAAATGTTATTTCTTTTCTGCCTGGATTTCTTTGCTTTGGCAGCTACAATTTTATTTTTTTAAGAAATGATTATCATTAAATCAAGAAGTTCTTGGCCTTAATTGTCAAGCATTTTGATGCCCAAAGTATGTAGGCATCCCCTTAAATCTCATTTAAATGACATCTTGTGAACTATTTCTTCTTACTTTTGCTGTGGATGGGTGGTTTCGGAGACATATAATTGAAACATAAGTAGGTATGAAAATGAATATATGTATATTTATGCATGACTGGGACATTATGCTGTACACCAGAAACTGACACACTGTAACAGGCTATACTTCAATTTAAAAAAAATTTTGTTTTTAAGAAACGTAAGTATAGTTGCTAAATAAAATACAGGACATCCAGTTAAATTTGAATTTCAAATAAATAACGAAAATATTTTTAGTATAAAATATGTCCCAAATATTGTGTAGGATAAACTTACACTGTTTTTTTCATGGTTTATCTGAACACAGTGGGGTGAACCCATAACCTAAAGTTCAGGCTAGCCTTGCCCATGATAGTGGTCTTCGGGTAGGAAGCTGTGATTTGAAGAAACAAAACAGTTTTGCTGTCAAGTGTGAAGAGCTTGATTTCACATCTGCCATGGTTGCTCGTCCCCCACCCCGACCCCAGTCCCAGCCTTCCTCACACCCACCCTGACTCCCACCACGGTTCTTTCCCTACTCACGCCCACTACCCCCACGGACGCAGCGATTTAAGACCCAAGATCCTGCCTTTGACCCCAATAGTCCATTCTGCCCATGGCCTCAAGAACTCTGGTCTATACGCGATAAACCACTGCTATAATTGCTCCAAGATTTTCCTATCAGATTATGAAGCAGAAAGAAAGAAAAGATTATAAAACAGAAAGCTTTAAAACCTAGCAAACAAGTTAGTCAAATGACTTCTTATCTTCCTTTCTTTCCATCTTTCTTTCCTTCCACCTTCCTACTTTCCTACCTTCCTTCCTCTCTTTCTCTCTTTCTTCCTGCAACGTTAGTCTCTGACTTCTCCATATTGAGAGAATTGCCTTGTCTTTGTTTGGACGGGTCTTAGGAGAAGTTACGTGACTTTGCTCCTGAGGGTGAGTGACTGGATCTCTCCTCGCAAGAGATTTGAGGGGTAAGTTCCACCCTCTCTCTGCCTTGCGTGACAGAATGCTCTGTGCACGCCTGATGGAATCCAGGACACCGTCCCACGCCCTCCACTTGTAAAATATGCATTTCAAACTCGATGTATCTTTCAGCGTGAGCCTGCATCAGAGCTGTAGCGGTACCAGGAACTCCCCCAGTGGGCCTCACTCCAACACTTCTCTCTCCCACAGAGAAAGTAACCTCCTGTCACCCCACAGCGCGTGCTCAGCTGGCAGAGTGAATTTCTATCATGTTAAAAGAAAAACGCTCACCACAGTTCTCCAGAAACTCTGAGAAAAAGGTCAGCTTTAATGCTACGTGTATCAGATGCATTTCAAGGAATCAAGAGCTTGACTAACTTGTTCCCAAACTTTAGTTTTTTAAGACTTTTTTTTTTTTTGAGTTCCTAATCTACTTCAAATTCCAACTATTTATGGTTCTCTGAGAGTGGGTTATTGTACTTTGCAACATGGCAACCCTGAGGCAGCATCCTTCCCTGTCGGGATTCTAGAAGGAGACGAAAGAATGATACATAGAATTCACTGTGGGTAAGTTTGGTTTAAAGGAAGTGCTGTTTTTTTGTGCTGTGGGAACCGTATCCCTGAGCCACGGGGTGCCCGGGACCAGAGACGCCTTGCAGCCTCAGAGAGGTGCGGCAGCCCAGCACTGGACCCCATCCAGCCCTGCACCCCTTGGCTCGCTCCTCGCTCCTGACCAGCTCCACGAAGAAAGTATTAGCATTTTCCAAACTAGATTTCATCATGTTCTAATTAACTAATTGACAACAGCAGGACATAACGCGACTAAGGGCATATTGTATGTGTAAAAACTAAGAATATCTTAAAAGTGAGAAATGTATTAGAAACAAACACAAAGCTACTGAAGAAAAAAAAAAGCTACTGAATAACCCAGGAGACTGACATTCTATCTATTCCAGTAATTTCTGAACCTATTTCTCTCAAGAGGCCACTTGGAAGGCACGACTGATGGTTATTTTATCAGTCTAGCAACAAACATTATATATTGAACACACCCTACAGTGTGTAAGGCACTATCAAATGATTACCTGAATTTAGTTAAAGAACTAAATGCATTTTTTGCAACTGCGTGTGATTATCTTATTATTTCAAAATAAAAACTCTAATTACAAAAAGATGACTGAATTCCAAGATTTTGTAGGGCCTTGTGGCCTCATAAATAATGAGTGAACTCTAACAGCAAGAATTCCTGGGAAAGATAATGGCTCACGCATCCCTCCGAATTGGTATAATGCGTTGTCTTGGCTTTGGCTCATTGAACCAAAGAAGACAATTTCAGCCGTGTGTCATTTACTGGGCAGGTCTTTTGAGGGAATAAACCTTTGATATGGAGTAACTGGGAGGAGTCCCCCCATAGCAGCCCTGTACTATGTCACACTTATATTGTGTGTGTGTGTGTGTGTGTGTGTGTGTGTGTACACAAGACCTCAGATACTGTGGGTTGGGTTCCAGACCACAACAATAAAGTGAATATTACAATAAAGCAAGTCACACAGATTTCTTGGTCTCCCAGGACATATAAAAGTATGTTTTACATTATACTGTAGTGTTTCCAGTATGCAATAGCATTATTTCTAGAAAAACAATGTGCATACCTTAATTAAAGAATACTGTATTGCTAAAAATGCTAACCATCATCCGAGCTTTTAGCAAGTCTTTTTGCAACAGCAACATCAAAGATCACTGATCACAGATCACCATAACAAATATTAATAAGGAAAAAGTTTGGAGGGGAGGATATAGCTCAGCGGTAGAGCGCATGCTTAGCACACACAAGGTCCTGGGTTCAATCCCCAGTACCTCCATTAAAAAAATAAATAAATAAACCTAATTACCTCCCGCCTCCAAAAAAATAAGTTTGAAATATTGCGAGAATTACCAAAATGTGACTCAGAGATATGAAGTGAGCAAATGCTGTTGGAAAAATGGTGCCGTTAGACTTGCTCAATGTGAGGTTGCCCCAAACCTCTGATTTGCTGGAAAAAAAAAAAAAAAAAACCACAATCTCTGCAAAGAGCAATAAAGTGACATGCAATAAAATGAGATATGCCGGTATATCCTCTGTTCATTAACTAAAATTAACCCATCTGTCTCTAGAGTCCCTTCAGCTTGGAGATTCCAGGATTCTGTGCTGTGTCAGTGTCCAGCTCAGCCCCGACGGCACGGGACAGAGGACAGACCCTGGCTCTGGGAATTGGGAGGGTCTGGAGTGTGAGGTGCTGCCTAAGGGATGGAGCGCCAGGGACCAGGGTTGGGGACCAGGGTTGGGGACCAGGGTTGGGGGCCAGGGCAGAGACGGGGCTGTCAGACTGGAGGAGGAATCCGATGGGAGCTGTGAAGGCAACAAAGTGAAACTTGGCCATGACCATGGCTTTACCCAGACCTAGACCTACACCTGCAAAACTGGAGTTAATGGCAAAGTGTCTAAAAAATATGCTCAATGAAAACAGTCGACTGACCCTCTTCTCAGGAAAAAAAACGGTTACAGGACACCATGAAGTCAGCATCCGAGCCTTTGTTTTAATGCCTAGAAGAATCTGCACTTACACAGTCAATTTCCGCCTACTCCGGAGTTAAACTTTTGACTTCTTTGTTGAATCCTGGCAGAAAAGGGGCCGGAGGTTAATGGACTTGGGAATCTGAGGCTCTGTAATGTAAGACCACGCATTCCATTATCACTTAAGCTTCTACACATTATCCAACTAAGTAAATACAGTAACACCTCACTCATCAGCCGTCCAAGTAGACAGCAAATCCAAAGTGCGTAAGTGGGAATCAGGAGAGCAGAAAAGGTGATGGGGTGGGGATGACAGGTATTGGGAAAACAGTGCTTGGGTTAGAGAGGTGGGGGCAGAGGGACAGACAGATGGGAAAAGCCAAGCAGCCCCTCCAAGAACTGACAGCAACTCCTGGAAGAAGGGAGGAGGAAAGATCCTCCCACTGAGACTTCAGAGTGGGCGTGGCTCTGCCCACAGCTTGATCACAAACTTCTAGCCTCCAGAACTGTGGGACCGTCAGTTTCTGCTGTGTAAAGCTACTCAGTTGGTAGGACTCAGTTTCGACAACCCCAGGAAACTAAAACAAGGTCCTTGTCTCCCGGGCTCATTCCATTAACTCAGACAGTTGCTTTTGAAATAAATAAAATGTTATTTGTTGAGCAATTACCATTTTCCAGACACCATTCTAAGCATTTTGCATGGGTCAAGTCACTTGATCTTTACAAGAAACCTCTAAAGTGGATATTGTTATTATAAGACGAGAAAAGTCTTGCGTATTTTGAAGCTCTGTTGTTACAGATGAGAAAATGAGACAGAGGAAAATTAAGGAACTTGCTCAAGTCCATTCAGCTAGTGAATGTTGGAATAAGAAATTGGACTTAGGCAAACTGGTTCCAGAATCATGCTCTGCTGCCCATATGACACCCTTCGGCACCTAAACCATCCAAATCAATTGTTTTCATAGAGCAAATGATCCAGATAATTCACTTAGCTTCAGTGTGGGTAATTCAGGTTAAAAATTGGCAAAACAAAATACAGTGAGTTTTATGGCTCGTTGGTGATCTCTGCCACTCATTTTTCTACTCTACCAATATGCTGCTTACCATTTATTCATTGAAATGTCAGGCTATTTACTGGTGCCTTTGCAATAGTTATTCCTATTTCCCAGAATGTTCTTCCTGGCTTTGACAAATTTTAAATTGCATCTTACCTTTCACATCACAGCTCACTTGCAACAATGTGGTTAAACAAATATGCATCTAACAACAGAGCTTCAAAATACATGAAGCAAAAACTGACAGAACTTAAAGGATACGGGAACAAATGCAAAATTTTAGCTGCAGACTTTAATAGCCCTCTCTCAGTAACAGAGAAAACCAGTAGTCAGAAAATCAGAAGGATTTAGGAGAGTTGAACTTCATCCATCAGCTGTACCCAATTTGATATTTATAGACCACTCCACCCCAAAACAAAATACACATTCTTTTTAACTGTACGTGAAGGATTTGCCAACAGAGACTATACCCTGGGTCACTGAACAAGCCTTTATAAATTAAAAAAATTGAAGTCATACAAAATATGTTCTTGGACCATAATGGAATTAAACTAGGAATAATAACAGCAAGAAAGATGTCTGGAAAATTCTTAGGTAGTTGAAAATTAAACAATTCACTTAATCCTTACAATAACCATGTGAGGCAGATATTATTATTCTTATTTACAAATGATAAAAAGAGGCAGAGAGAAATTAAGGAGCTTGTCCAAGTTCACTCAGGTAGTGAGTCAGGAAATGGACCCAGGCAGGCTGGCTTCAAAATCACTGTCCATATGACGTACTTTGGAGCAGCCTAAATCATCCCAGTCAGTGTTTCCATGGATCAGATGATCCAGATAATTTAACACTTGGCTTCGTTTTGGATAATTCAAGATTTCTTTTTTTTTTTTTTACTGGGTATGAAATTCTAAGTCGACAGGTGTTTCCCCCCCATAAGCACTTTAAAGACGTTTTCCACTGTCTTCTGCCTCCGCTGTTTCTGATCATTGTTCTCCTGTAAGTCATGTGCCTTTTTATTTGTCTGGCTGCTTATCTCCTGTTTTTAGCAGTTTGCCTGTGTTTTGCCTAATGGTCATTTTCTTGAATTTATCCTGTTTCGGATTTGCTGAGTTTCTCGGGTCTGTCAGTTGAAACAGTTTTTATCAGATTTGAGACTTGGGGGCTGTTATTTTCTTCAAATAAATGTTCTGCCACATGCTCTCTCCTCTTCTCCTGGGACTCCACGTTACATATTGTCCTACGATCACCGAGTATCTGTTCACTTTTTTAAAAGTCCTTTTACTCTATTTGCTTCAGCTTGAATGATTTTTATTCATCTGTCTTCAAATTCATCAGTTCTTTCTTTTGCACTTAAGCCTATGGAATCCATTTTTTATTTCAGGTATGTATTATTTAACTCTAGGAGATCTACTGGTTCTTTCTGGCAGAAAGAAAATCTCCTGGCAGACATCAGAATATAATCCCCACGAAGGAAGGGCATATAATCCATCTTGTTCACTGCTTTGTCCCTATTCCCTAGAGCATGGTATGTGTGCATGGACAAATAACATGAATCCATGTCCCTGGGTGTAGCTAATGAGATAAGGAACAAATAGTTGACTTAGCAAAGAGTGTTTGGGAACAAACAAGAGCTGGCATGGGTCTTCTGTTCCCTCTAATGTCTGATGATCTCACTTCTGCCCTTCCCTCTCCTTATGAAAATCTGTATTTAGGACAGTCGCTGATTGCCTTAGTTTGGGTTCCAAAGAAGCCGACCCTGAGAATCCTGAGACTAGCATTCAAGTGCAAGCAATTCATCTTGGAAAGGATCCCAGGAAACATCAATAGGTGAGCTGGGCACAGAGACAGGGAAAGGATGGCAGCCATCGCCGGGTGTATGATCAAGCTCATCACTATGTGGACAGCTGGAGCCTCATCCCAGGGCAGAATTCTGGGAGTCAGGGTAGGGTTATCCCACCTAAGGGGCAAGGGAGCTGCCACTTTGTACACCATTCCTATCAGGCATTGGTTGAGGGCTGCTGGCGTTGGGGTCACGGAGGTCCTCTTCCTGTACTTTCAGCCTGTCTTGGGGAGAGGAGGCTCTGGAGACCTCGGGCGTGAGTCTTGCAGAACCAGTTACAGCGGTACATGTAGCTTAAGGAGAAATGCGGAAGTTACCCTCATCAGGTAACACTGATAAACTTATTTATTCTGACAATAAATATCAAATAAGACAAATATTTAATAGTACAGTGCCAGGCCAACATAAATATTAGCCTAGTAGATAAATCACAGATTTTGGAGTTAACCCACCTTAGGTTCAGTTATAATCTCTTCTATTTACCTGCTCTGTGACCTTGAAGAAATTTCTTAACCTCTCTGAGCTTCAGTTTGTCTTTTACAAGAGACTGTAATACATAAGATTGATGTGGAGAATAAATAAGAATGTACCCAGCACATAGTCAGCTCTAGAAGAGAAGAAATTTATGTCCCTTCCCTTCTCCTGGCCTTAAGCCAAGGCAATAAATTATGGAATTTCAGGCACCAGTGAACCAGGAAGAATTTGTATGGAAGACATGAGGAAAAGAGAAGACAAGGTTCCGACATTCCTGAGTTACACGTGGAGGGAGCACCTCTCTGCCCCGCTTTCCGTTTTAAGCATGAGTGCCCAAGAGGGTGCGGTACAATTTCCAGAAGTAGGGAAACCAGAGATAATGCTTCAGTGCAAAAATGAATAATTAAGCAATTCAATCAAATATCTGGATATTTAGTCCATGAGAGGCCAAAATCTTGAACACTGCCCTGGATTTTGACAATATATTAGCTCAAGGAAAGCACTGTATTTACACTTCAGTGTAGATCACTCAATTTGAGTTAGAAAGCCTAAATTCAAATTCCAGCTCTGCCACATATCACCTGCAAATGAAGGAACCATTTGATTTTTGTGGGCCTCAGTTTCCCCACCCACAAAATGGAATTGTACATGCTCCATCCTTGCCATGAGATTACATGAAAACTCAAGGCAAACCATACTGTGCTTCTATAAAGGTATGAAAATGTTATTCGTTACTCCCAGTAACACTAAAATGTATTTCTAGGGGATTTCAGTCAGGGTAAGACCATTATAAATATTTCCAAATCCCCAAAGCCATACGATAGCAACATTTAAACCACCCTCAGACAGTATTTTCAATAAAATTAGGTGACAAGGTTTACTCTGGTGGTTTGGGTAGGACCACGAAACCTGCTCCTTATAGGGTTAGCAATTGTGTGAGGACCTAAGGGGAGTTCTGAGGGTGTAGGAGCCAGTGATGTGCTCAGCTCTCCAAAACATTATGAAATAAACAAAACTCAGGAACCAACCTGACATGTAGTGTCTGCTGATCTTCAGCACATGAATACTCCACCACAGTGAATGTCGCTGACTGCAGATTCGGGATGCGCTGCACACAGTCAAGTCTGGCAGGAATCTCAGCTTTAGAGTCAGAGCCTTAGAGCCACTGCTGAGAGCCTTAGAACACGACCTTGCAACAAAAGCTCACCCTCCCGAGAGAGGACTCTTCAAGGACCTCAGAAACATTCCATAAAAACTCTTCTGGGGGGAGGGTACAGCTCAGTGGTAGAGCACATGCTTAGCATGTACAAGGTCCTGGGTTCAATCCCCAGTACCTCCATTAAGAAAAAGAAAAAAACAGAAAACAAAAAAACCTCTCTTCTAGGAGGAAAAAGACCTGCCCTAAGTAAAAATCTTCTAGTAGCAGAACCTAAATTGATCAGGTCTGAGCGCTGGGTGTAAACAGAGAGGAGGTACAAAGAAACAAGATCTCATAACCACAGAGTTGAATGCATGGAATGAAATACTTTAAAGTAATAATAGGGAAGGGAGACTTTGAGCCAGAAGGCACCTTGGTCTAGTCACTATTTCCTACACAACAATGTTGTTTTTAAATTATAGGAAAACCCATCTTCTGTAAGTATAAACATTAGAAGAGAAATGTCATCAAACCCCCATAGGAAGATATTTTAAGGAAAAAGAGAAAAAGGAACTGATTTTGTATTGGCAGATAAAGAGGCAGACCAAAAGTAATTTTTAAAACCGTAAGGGGTTACAGAACACATAGCATAAATATGACATGTAACAGTTTAAAAATAAGAGCTCAGCAAGAGGGATGTGTGTCAAATAAAAGCTGAGAGAGCTCAGAGAAAAAGTAGAAAATAATATTTTATGAACTAAGACTAAGCTAGAAGTTACACATGAGCAATTAGACATCACAGAAAGCAGAGCAAGGGAGGCTGAGGTTATAAAAGAAGAGATTAAACAGAAATAAAGAAAAAAAATCTTTAAGAAGGTAGATGTAGAAAATAGGCATAGAAAAATCCAAGAATGTATAATTACAGTTCCTGAAGGAGGAAACCAAATCAACAGATCAGAACAAACATTAACTTAAGAAATCTGTCAGGAAATAAAAAGACCCTTGAGCCTGTATATTGAATGGGGTGACTATGTGCCTGGGAAACTCAACCAGAAGGGTCCACAGTGAGACACATTCTAATTAAACTACTGGAATTAAAAGAAAAAGTCATTTTGGTATCCAGATGCTTCAAAAAAAAATATCAATCGTAATGGAAAAAAGGACAGATTTGAAATGAAGATTCTTATCATAGAAAAACCTGTACAAGAATGTTCATACAGACTTTACTCACAGTAATCAAAGCTAGAAACAATTCAAATGTCCTTCAGTAGGTGAGTGGTTGAACAACCCGGTAGTTCATACCATGGAATACAACTCAGGGACAAAAAGACAGGAAGTACTGACACATGCAATAGCTTGGACGAATTGCCAGAGAATTTTTGTGAGTGAAAAATGCCAGTCCCCAAAGGTTACATACTCTCGGGTTTCATTTATACAACATTCTTGAAATGACAAAATTATAGAAATGGAGAGAGGAGTTGTTGCCAGAGTTTAGGAACCACATGGGTGGTAGGAGGTGGACAAGGTTATAAAGGGGCAACACAGGAATCCTTGTGGAGACTGATCTGTCTTGACTGCGGTGGTAGAGA
The DNA here is from genome assembly GCF_036321535.1 of Camelus dromedarius. Classification (NCBI taxonomy): domain Eukaryota; kingdom Metazoa; phylum Chordata; class Mammalia; order Artiodactyla; family Camelidae; genus Camelus; species Camelus dromedarius. The sequence goes on from NC_087457.1 coordinate 26,783,738, forward strand.
CAGAAAAGGGCTTACGACGAAACACACACACACACACATGCAAAACACAGTTAAAACTGGGGACTCCTGAATGAGGTTGGTAGATTGCACCAATGTTAATATCCTGGTGGGATGTAATCTAGCCTTGTAAGATGTTACCTTTGGGGGAACTGGTAAAGGGCACACAAGGTCTTTTCTGTATTATTTCTAACAAACGCATGTGAATCTATAATGACCTTTATAAAATAAAAAGTTTAAAAAGTGCACTATCCTGTGCTAACCAATGCTTTAAAATCAGTCAACATAGGGGAGATTTCAATGATGACGGCAGTGGTGGTGATGGTGGTGATCGTGACGCTAATTACCATTTACTGTCCTGTCACTGCAGGTTTCAAGAGAACTGGTGCTTCCTCTTCATCACTACTGCACCCCAAAGACTAGAACAGTATTGAATAAATATCTCTTGAATAGTTGTATTGGGCAAATACTAGTTGAATAAATGAACAATTCTGCAAGATACCTATTATTAGTCTCGTGTTTCAAATGAGAAAACTGGGGCTTAAAAGGTTAGTACTCAAAGATCACACAATTTATAAGCAGAAAAGTCAGGTTTGACTGATCACCAAGTCTGCTATTAGTAACGACACTCCGGTCTCCCACGATGCTAGCATAGCTTCCAGTAAACCAACATGAATGTTCTTTATTTTCATATCACCACTTTAACTGTCTAGCATCTCTCCGCTGAATCTCATGACCGCTCTTATTTATAGAGATGCATCGTCAGCCCTCCTCTGAGCCTTATTGTTCTCCGAGCATCGCTGTGAGATTATTATTATTAGTGCCACTGCCTGTGAAGGGGAGAGAAGACTGGCTTACGTGTGTTCAGAAAATCCACCAACGGCTAGAGCATTTTTAAAGCATGTGAGGTGCTCTGAAAATTTCCACTAATTTCTGAGAATACACTTAGGAACCACCTTATAAACTTATATTATTCCAATTTGTTGGCCATGTAAAAATCTGCAAATGGATCCACTGTCAGGTATGAATAGTTTGAAAATAATAGGTCTAGCTGCTTTGGGGAGAGACTATTTTGAAAACAAACTCCCTTGATGTAAAGAATAAACACTGGAAATAAATTCTCCAAGATGTTCAAGGTCTTCATTACTACGTAATGAGATTATGGGTTATTTTTTCCTGCATTTTCCAAGTTTTCTGCTCTGCATGTCTATTAATTTAAAAAATAATATGGTAAAAATAAGAAAGTGAACAGTCTAGGTTAAAATTTTACAAAACTTTTTTTAATAAAAAAAAAGATATTCTTGGGGGAAGAGTGTAGCTCAGTGGTTGAGTGAGTGCTTAACATGTCCGAGGTCTTGGGTTCAGTCCCCAGTACCTCCATTTAAAAAACAAACAAATAAATAAATAAACCTAGTTACCTCCTCCCTCCCCCAATTTTATTTAAATTAAAGAAAAAATTAAAAAATTTTAAAAAGAGATTCTGAGTAAACCCAGCGAAGCCGGTGGCAGGAGGCCGGGGGACATCAGGAGCACCCAGAGCACCGCCTCGGCGCCCTGGCCGGGCCAGCAGGTAGACCCGCCCACTTGACATTGCTGTCAGCGCGAGGTGGTGGCAAAGCTCAGCATGCCCGCCTCCAGCAAAGATGGAAGCTTCCTCTCTGGGAAGGCAGGTCGTTTAGGCGGCAGAGACAGGCCAGCCCCTCCCGCGGCGCACCCAGCGCGGGCAGTCATTACGTGCTATCAACAACAGGGCCTCTTTAGGGCTTTGAGGGGGAGAATACCAGAGTGAGAAGTTCTGTGTTCTGTGTCTCTCTGACTCTGTGTCCCTATGCCTTGATTTCAATGAGAAAAAAATTTTAATTACTTATTGTTTGCTGCAGAGAAACTAAGATAGCAAACTCTTGTAAGGAACTTTCACTGAGATACAGAAATGGTACCTGGCCAGCAGGATGTCCAGAGTGCTTCTCGGACTCATTGGTGCCAGCCTCTCTCTCTCTCTAGGGCATCTGCAGTGTACGCTCTGGGGACCACCAGTCACAAAATGCAGTGTAGACAGAGCTGGGAAGCATGGCAGCCTGGCCACATCTCTTACCATCCCTTACATTGACAGGGAGACCCCAAATGCCGGAAATACAATTTTCTTACAAATCGGGGTCCTGAAAGGCCTGTCCTGCTTTATTTAGGCCTCAGGCAGGTGACTCCATTCTTATTTTTGTGATGATGAAAATGCCATGCAGAGTTTTTGAAGACATTTCCAAAAAACAAAATATTACTATCTGCATCATATTTTACCTTACTAGAAGAGCCCCCCCACCGCCCCTCCACCAAAGACAGTATTTTCTACTGTCTCAAACTTCACTGGGGCATAAGACACAAACACAGCTTGGGGAGAGACAAAAGAGTTTTGCAAAGGGAAATAGGGTCTGTTGCCTGAGGTGTCTGAGTTACAAATTCCACTGGTCCGTCTGCCTGCAGCGTCTGATAAACTTTTCAGGTTTTGACACAAATCGTCAGTTCCCCTAATGTGCATTACCAGTGTTCCAGCCAGTCTCAAAGTTACATGGAGCTGGAGCTGAGTATAAGGGGCGCAGCTGGAATCATCTGGGGTTTGGTTTCCGCTCTTCCATGCCTCGACTTTGTCACCATAGGACTCGGGAGCTTCCAGGGACCAGGCACGGCTGTGGCCTGTAGTTTTAGTGGTCATTCAATTGGGCCCATCTTTGAGTGAACAGCTGGATGGACAGTGGGCAAATGACAAAGGACATGGAGTGGGTGAGGAAGGAGTTCCCGTGTACAGATGTAAAAGTGAGTGAGGGGAAAAAAGAAGAGGGAGAAGGGACAAGAAATGAGAAAGAAGTGGAAAGAGAAATCTGAAAAACTGGGAGATAAAAATTTCCCAAGAGTAAGTCTGTAGCTCACCAATATAGAGAATAAATACGTAGCAGCCACTTCTAACGTGTCAGGGCTGGTTCTCGGAGCTGGAGACAGATCCGTGAATAAAACACGTCTTTTGGGCACTTACATTCTCGTGGTTCTGCTGGAGGGCCCACTTAGGACATCGTGGCAAGAAGGAAGCTACTGGGTCTTGCTTAGTTAAAACTTTGAAGCTCTTTGGGTCCCTTTGGCATCAGCCCCGAGGTCAGAGATCTAACTCTAGATCTGCCTCCAACAATCTAAAAGCTGAGACCCGACAGAGTGTCTGCTCTGAGAACTGCCCCAGCCATACAGGGCTGGGAATTGGAAGAGAACCAAGTCAACGAGCATGTTGCCAAGCAGCAGATCAGCCACCAACAACCTCAGGAACCTTCTGGGTAAGAGAAAAGCATCATGGTTGTAATGACAGTGGTAGGTCACCTGCTTCTTCCTTGAGTGGCCACAGAATAGCAGATCTTCCTCTTACGCAGGGCAGTCTCTCTAGGAACCCACAAGGGGTGCTTCCAGTGGGTAAACTGGTTTCACATCACCAGGTATGCCCAACCGCAGACTCTCTTCCTCCTTGTGCTGTCATGCTGTCTTTTTAAAACATCACACTTGCCTTTTTTTCTTGTTGGGAAAAAAAAAAAAAACCTCATTGACTGTTGAAAACATTTTAGAACAGGTAAGTAAAATGAAGAAAATTAAAATCACCTATAATCAAAAAAAAAAAAAGAATTTGGTGCCTATACTTCTGGTCTTTTTCCTTCTGGCATGTAATTGTGTTTCTGCAGTGTTTTGTTTTGTCTTTCAAAACAAGATCATACTGTAAACACGCTGTTTTGTAACTTGCTTTGTTTCCTCAACCATATACAGCGGCTGTTTTCCATGTTAAGTATCTCCCTATGACCAGACCTCTCTATCCGGATAAAGGCGATTTCGCCCTCTTACAAAGAAAGATTTGTCTGTGGGAGCTCAGGCCCCACTGAGAGCTCTGCAAATCTGCCAAATCAAACAGAGAAGAAAGAGTGAAGGAAGGACTTGGTGGGGTAGCCCTGGCATCCGAGCGGAAATTCCAGAGGCACCTGAGTTTGCCAGGAGGCCCCGGCACCAGCATGTTGCTCTTATCCCCTGGCCCCCCTTTCAGATACTTGCCGTCTCCTGGGACACGGAGCTTCTCCCCTTCCCTTCTATTGGGCGTCTGAGGTGGGTGGGATTGAGGGGGAGCTCAGAGAGGCCAGGGTGTTAGGACACCGGGTGGAGAGGCCGCTGCAGATGTCAGACACCTGCAGGTGGCCGGGCGGTTCTAAGCTAGACACATCCTCTCTCTTTCTGGACCATGATTCCTCCTGGAAAGAAAAGGTAAATCTGATCCTGCTTCACCTCCTAGGAGGGCTTTGCAAAATTCTTAGAAGGCATTTGCATTACCTTTGGGAAGCCTGTGGGGGCCTCTCTGAGATTGGCAGCAATGTCCGCTTTCTGCTGCTGCACCGTATTTAGGCCAGAAGCGATCCCAGCAGGGTAAACGTCCCCCTCAGAGGCGATGGGGGCACTGTGATCTCTCCCCAGCGCATCCCCGCTTCCCTGCCGGTCGGGAGTCCGGTCCCTGCATCACCGCAGTGTGCGTCTCAGGGGGTGCGGAGGGGATGCCAGATGCGTGGCAGGGAGCACGAGTGCATGCGGAGCCCAGCCTCACCCTCCTGCCCCGGGTCCTGCAGGTCATCCCAGCGGGTACAAGAAAACCTTTTCACTTGTCACAGCTGGGTTCCGATTTTAAAACATAAAGGCTGCTTGTCCTGGAGTCACCCAGCCTGTCCAACCACTTTGGAAATTGCTTTCTGCTTCGAAGAACTTGGAGTCAGTCACCCGACATTGTCCTGGGTAGTGAGAGGGGGTTATTTATGCACCGAGCCACTCTGAAGGGGCAGCCCTGGGTTAATTTTCTATGAAGGAGTGGGGAGCAGCACTTGAAGAGAAAGGTTCAGCCTGCCAGCTCGCTCAGACAAACTTGACTTTGAGAGCAGTGAACACTCAACTACCTGACAGAGGAGGAATGATTAACCTGAGAAATTAAACACTGTGGTTAATGGTTGTAAGTAAATGTATCAACACAGACCCTCTCCTTCGACCAAACTTCAATCAGGCTGCTCTGAGAAACTCTGCTCAACCAGGCCCGACTTCGGCCTTTCTCCTTGTCCTTGGAGAATCCTGTTTGAGCAAGAATCCTGCTAAAAGTTTTCCGGAAATCCCCATGCTGGTACCTGGCCACTCTGGGCTGCCTTCAGCGAGAACTCTGTTGAGTTAGTCTAGCAAGACTCCCTCTTAAGACCCTAAGGTTTCCCTTAGCAGTGGTGGGGGGACCCATCCACTGATCCCCCACCCTGCTCCTTGCCCATAAATCCACACTTGTCCCTGTGGGAGTTGAGGAGTTGAATCCCAATCTCTCCCCTACAAAACCCCACTGAACAGCCCCTCTTGAATGCATCTGCTTATCTTCAACAAGGGTCATGAATAATTTTTTTCAACAGTATCTCTGTGTGTTTGAAAATCCATCATGCAATGATTACCTGTTTTCAAAGAATTCCTATAAAATCCATTTATTAAACATAATCTTTCCTCCATGTCAGGCTCTTGCACTAATTCCCCAAGGGAATCACCTGGAACATCTACGATACTGAGTTTAAGCATGTGGTTGATGCAGGTTTGCAGGAGTGAGTGTCTGATGCCAGTCTGTAGAAGCAGTCTTGTTGGTTTTATCCTCATAGCTGCAGATTCCTTGTCAACTTTACTTTTTAAAGCAGAAGCTTTGCACAGGTGGGCACAGGCATAAGGAGCCCTGTGTTCGGATGAAGCCAGATGGAGGGCGCTGGGTGTCCTTTAGAGAAGCTGACAGCTGCCACCTGACGAAAGCCATTACACCAACCTGACGTTCCTGTCCTTTGGCCTTTCATTTACATGATTATCTCATAAGAAGAGGGGAGAAAGGAGAGGACCAGCAACACCAAACCCAAACCGGAGCTCTTGAATAACAGGAGAGAGAACATGGTGAAGTCACCACTTGTTATGCTGAGAACTCTAAAGGACCAAGTTATTAAAAATTCTTTCTTTCCTACAGGAACTATACTTCAGGGTAATTAAATAGATCTAGTGCATGGGGGGTGGGAGAAGCTTCCATACAGCATAATTCCAGCCAATAAACCCAGGGTAGTGTTTTAAAATTACATTTTGCAACTTCTAATTAACTGATTCAGACAACTGCCAGACAACTGAGGCATGTTTAGCTGAACCTTATAATAAAGGGATTAAGCTGTCATCCTCTGAGCCCACTGATCAATCTGAGCATCACTAAAAGGCAACCAGAGAAACACGTGTGTCAATAGGACACTAATATGAGACACTCTCACAGGCAAACTTTGAGACACTCTTACAGGCAGACTTTGAACTCTAACTCCCAGTCCACAGCAAGTCCAGGGGATGGAGACACAAGCGAAATGACACCCTGGGGAAGCCATCAGCCAACACCAGGATGTAGAATGTTTTACAAGACAACCGACCCCCGCTTCTTCAACAGGTCAATAATAAGGGATAAAAAGAGGGCGGGGACTGTTCTACACTGAATGAAACTCAAAAAAGACTTGAGATACAATTAAATATAATCATGGATCTTGTCTGGATGCTGATTCCAACAAACCAACTGTAAAAAGACAGCTTAGTCAATCAGGGAAACTTGAATGTATGTTGTGCATTAGGCAACCTTTAAGGACTCACTGGTAATTTATTAGATGTAATAATGCACTGTGGTGATGTTTTTTAAAAAGTCCTTTTATTTATGCGTGAAGTTAAATATTTAAGAGGGGATTAGATGTGAGTACAAGACAGTCGATGGCAAATTATAATGGCTACTGCAGCTGAGAACAAGCACGGAAGTGTGTCAGTTTCTAATTGTTCGAGAATTCTCATGATAAAATAAAGGATGGCAATCCAGAAGTGAGAATACTGTACATGCAGCCTAAGCAGCTGGAGGGCACTAACACCGCTGACAAATCCATGTGCTGTCACAGAGCGCCTCCCATCCTGTGTTTAAATCATTCGATATTTAAACACGTCTCAGATACAGGACTTCTTATTGTGTCCTGTTAAATCTGGCATTCGGGATTCAGTCCTTTGTTGAGACAATGGTTTTTGATGATCACCCAACATCAAACATTTTTCAAGCTAGGATTTTTTAATAATCTGATAAGCACTGTACAACTAAACAGAAGGCAAGCTTCATTCCAAAATCCTCAAAATCCAACAGAAAAACACAGAATAATTTTATTAGGAACATGAAAGCAAGTCCAATCTCACTCCCGGAGGAAACCCTACCTCTCTGCAGCTTCCTCACTCACACCCTATAATCACCTCCACGGGGGTTCTTTTCTACCTTGTGCCTCTTATTGCTGCTTTTAATCCTGGAAAATTTCAGACACATCCAGAAGTAGAGCTCCCGGGCATCCTCTGGCCACCTTTAACAATTATCAACATTTTCCAAATCTTGTTTCATCTACCTCTCTCTGACCTGGTTTGTTTTCTGGCTTTGGTTTTGGTTTTCGGGAGCATTTTAAAGCAATTCCCACACACCCCATCAGCTCCCCAGTCTTGTGATGGCACTTCTACAGCATCCATTGCACTGCAGTGGGTTCTGTTTGCACAGCAGTGCAGGATCTCCTACCGAACCGCTGGTCTTCAGAAACAGGACTGCTTTATGGATTTAGCAACCAGCACGGAAACTGGCCCATGGTGGGCACTCCATACACACTTGGAATCCACGTGTAATTAAGGGCAACAGATTGACTGCCACAGACTTAATTAAGAACAGGTCTTAATTCACAGAATGCATAATGCCTCAGCCATCAAATCCAGATTGAGCCAGAAGTCATCTACTTGGGACTGAAGACTGGCAGCATTAGAGTGGTGGCCGTGTAGCATGGTGGTTGAGGATGCAGGCTCTGTGGGCAGATGTCTCAATTTGAATCCCAGCTCTCCCACCACTTGCCGAGTCACTGGGTTGGGCAGATGCATTTTCCAAAGATGGCGGCAGTACCTCCTGTCCCACTTGCTCTCCGGGGATATGGCCATTTCCCCATCAGGAGGTGGAGTTTATGTTCCGTCCTCCTATGTGATATCCAAAGCCAGCTCACGGAAGGCAAGGCAGCTCCCGCCCTGCTGGCTGGAACACCCACACGGAGCTCTGTGCTGCCATGTAAATGCCCGACTACCCTGAGACCGCCATGCTGTGCGGAGGCCCGAGGGCCACGCGGAAAGGTTCTGAGATGAATGGAGAGACGCCTGGCTAGCCCCATGCTGCTTCGGCCCCTCGTTCTCACAGTCCCCACTATCCTTACTCCAGGTCAGGCGAGCAGCTGCATGAGTGACCCCAAACCAGAACTGCCCAGCCAAGGCCTTCCTGAATTCCTGACCCACTGAAACCATTAAAAAGAAAATTGTTGTTTTAGGCCCATCAAGTATTGGGATGATTTGTTTTACAGCAATAACCACAACACTGAGCAAGTTACTTAACCCCTCTGTGCCTCAGTGTCCACATCTTTAAAATAGCCATAATAAAAATACCTACACCACGCTGGGCTTTTACGACTATTAAATGAGGTGAGAACTTAACTGTCTGGCACACTGTGGCCCTCAATAAACGTCAGCAACCATCATCTGCGAAACACACATGGCTTAAAAATCCTGACCAACCTAATAAAGATATCATTTCCAAGTTCTCCCACGCCAGGCAGCGTGATACATTTTGGGAACGGGTGTATTCCACAACTGAAAAATCAACTTCCAGGTGGCTGAGTTTTGCATTCTCTCAAGGACTGGGGAGAAAAACAGAATTTAAAACATGGCTCGCGGCCTGTTAACTTGCACATTATAAGTCACCTGAGATGCAGGAGTGTCTTGGAGGGTGGCCTTTGGTTCCACGTCCCTCTCTGAACGCACCTCAGAACGCAGACACAGGAGGCCCAGGAACCACTTTCTCTTTTGTTCTCAGGCACAAGGAAACTAAGTAAAAGGCAAAGTTTCTCACCAGTTATACCTCTGGAGAGACCTCAATATCCTTAAACTACAAATTTTTCTCTTGCATGAAAACATGGGATTTTTATACTCATTTGGTGAATTTCATGCAGTTCCTTAGTAGCTGTGTCTGAGAATGGCATGGTTTGCTGAAATAAAAGACGGTTACGGAGCTCAAAGGATGGCATGAAGGTCACTTGTTAGAAGAGGTTCAAGACAAACACACAAACAAGAGAAATCGTACATTTCTGTCTGGTACCAGCGACAGCAACCTCTAATTACTAATGTCCAACAACCTCTAATCACCAATGCCCAGTGATCTCTAATCACTCATGTCGCACTTGTTTCCTGAAAATTACAGCCATTAACATCTACTCACTCAGTCGTTAAATAATACAACCCATCTCTTAAGTATTTTGTACACCAGGAGTTGGGACACTTTTGGTCTTTTCTGGAGTTTTAGATCGAGAGTGGGGAGCTTCAGAAAAGTATGAGCTAGGACCACATGGAGCCTCCCCATTAAAGGAGAGCGCTTCAGTTTCCCATTTGCTGTTTTTCCCTTCAAAGCACCCCCCCTCCCATCGCAGTGCCCTGTGAAAATTACTGCTCAGATTTCTTAACAGCTATTATTAGGGCCAGTATCAACTGAGAGACTAAATATTCTGGGTGGAGATATTAACAGGCCATGAAACAAATAACGGAATTAAAACAAAAGAATCTTTTTTTCCAGTAATGTGAAGACATTAAAAAAAATTTCAACTCAGTAAAGCCCCTTAAAGAAGAATTCAAGCATAAGGAACCAAAGACTTAATGAGGACTGAGCTAAAGTTGCAAGTTGTAATTTTAGAATCATAAAAATGTAAAATTAAGCAAGTTTTTTTTATCCCAAAGACAGTATCATCCGTATCCTCTTGGTTACACCCAGCACTGATCATCCACCAGAGCTCACTTTCATGATACAGGAGTCAAACTTTAATACATAGTTCCCCCAAATTCCAAATTTTAAATGCTTTACTTAGTAATGTATACCCCTGCGTAGGGCAGAGTGCTGGTGAGGAGCACATTGAGAACCAAATGGTACTTACTACTTTCACGAAAGACAGATGATTGTGGCTGACGGCACAGAGGCAGGGAGGGGAAGGCTGTGAGGTCCTTCCTGACACTCGTAACTGTGGTGAGTCAACAGCTCCTGCAATACTTGGACTGTTCTGATTTGGGGACCCAAGGGAAGATCACGATTTCCTGTATTTCTGAATTAAAATTTTCAATTTAAAAATAAGTAGAATACATTCACAGTAAAATGAACGATATGGGAGAATTTCTGGTCGAGAAAGGGTTACTCTATGGAGGGAAAGCCCGGCTGTTCACCTGGGGCATTTACAGGAGCACACACGCACACAGGTCACACTGACATCAAGGCTGAACAGTTTCAAGCGGATGCCGGGGATCCACCTGCTCTAACACGCACCTAGAACTTCGTGTCTGACAATGGCGGTGTGAACACAGGAGACCTTTATTACACAAACACTGCATCAGATGGACATTCAAATTTTTCAAACTGCAGGTTACATCCCATTAGTGGGTCATGAAATCAATTCAGCAGGTTACACCAGGGATACTTTTTAACAAAACAGTAGAATACAAACTATAAGAGCATACAGAATGTAAGTGTTATTTCACGGCATTTTTGTTTAGCTTTATACTTTTACACACACACACACACACACGTATGTACATACATATATGCTCCCAGATGTAGTACATTATGTAAAGTGTGTCAACAAACTCTGGTAACACCGATGCCCTAGGAGACGCACGCATGCCCTCTCCAGCCTTCCCATGAACAGTGACGGTCACACAGACGTCACTGGTTGGGCATTACTGTGGGTCAGGCGCTGACCCAAGCTCCTCTTGTGTATTTTATTTTTCTCATCCTCCTAACAAGCCTATGAGTCGTATCATTCACACCTACATCTTACAGGTAAGAACACAGACACACAGAGGGTAAGTAACATGAACAAAGGCATCGGCCCTGGGACTGGACCCAACAACCTGACAAGCTCGCGTGGCCTCCACCTGAACAGCCAGGTAACAGGACTCACGTCCTCCCACCCCAGCCCATCACCGCCCAGTCATCTCCCCGAGGATCAGCCAAGCCAACTCGAGAACACGGCTTCAGATTCCAGCCCTGCACCCTCCACCACACCCCATGCCATGGTGTTCCTAGTGAAAGCTGTTCCACGAAGCTGAAATCAAACAAGTTCAAAGAAGAGGAGAGCTACGTAAGACCATGTGTGAAAGAGAATGTATTTATTTACATTGCTCATTTCCTTTTTACAAATCCTACAGTTTTAAATAATAAAAATTCCTGGGAAATAGGGTCGTTTTTAAATTAAGATATTTTAACAAAGAGAATTTTCACAATGTGACTTTTATTTACATGGATTTTCAGAAGTTTTAAATAGTTTTTTTTCAAACTGCACAGCATAACTAAAAGCTATTTAGACCTTGCATCTTTCTCAGAAAATTTTTAGTTTGGGAAATTATGCTTATAGTCAGAACCTTGCAGTTCAGATCCTTAGGGATGAAGGTCTTGTTCAACACACACAAACACAAACCTGCTTCATAAATGATCCACATTTTAGCTGCAAGCTGAACCTATGTGACGTGTTTTGACGGTAAGCAAAGATATTTTTTAGACATTTTTGATTGCGTTGATTAGAACTTTCTAGAGGTTTTCTGTATCGGCCACGTGACTGCTTTCCAGTTCCTGTTACGTGTTCTGAGCACACATTAAATTCCTGAGGATGGATCTCTCTCCAGTTTAGCCAGCTCTGAAAGGGACTCACGGGGATTCGGAACTCTGCTGGGGCAGGATCCGGTGCACTTTCCTCACCTCCGGTCCTGTTTCAGATGCTTGCTTTCCCCGCTGCCGCACACGCGCATCACTTACTTTGAAAAGAATTGACTCTTCATAAAACGACTTTTAACAATAACAACACTCTGACATCCTTTCACATCCCACTGACAAGTTGCAAATATTTATTAGTGAAACTATAAGAGAGGATCGATTTTGCTAACATTTTAAGCATGAGTTCCTCTGAATTGTTGGTATAACATGCAATAAAAAATAGAAAAGATTAATTTTTACCATGATCAAGCTACACTTCCCAATGAAAAACATCCGGTTCTGCCTCACTTCTCCGCAAGAACAGGCGGGTCCTGGGCGTCACGCGGCAGCGATGGAGGCGTCATCCACGAGTCGGCCCTGGGGCTTCAAGGTGGAGAAACAGAGCGAGTTCACAAGATAATCATGACAACGAAACCTCTATTAATTAAAGAGATTCTGAAGCTCTGTTTCACAAAAACAGAACAAATGTGTGCAGGTATCAAAACAAAACCTCTCCTCCCACCTTCCTTCTTCGCTGGGACCTGCCGACCTCTGTGCCCCTGCTCAGGTCACCAGTGGCGGACGTCACCAGCTGGTCACACCCTCCACCCACTGAATCCGCCTGGTCACGACTTCTCCCTTAACCTTGTGTTCCAGCAGCCCCGCCCATCCATCACCGGGGGCTCGTGACAGTGAACTTGACCACCACTCCTGCTTAAGCGTGAACTTTCACGCTTCTCTCTCACTCAGCTGTGTCCTGAGCGTTAAGTCGGCCACAGACCCGAGCTGACGGATAAGCTCCTTGGGATTCAGTCCCCCAACCTCCTGCTTGAGAAAAAGTGACTCATAATGAACTCTAGGGCATTATCAATGAACACCACGAGGATTGAAGCAGCAGATAAAATCTCCCTTTCACTAAGCTCGCTGACTGAAAACATTTACAACATCACAACAGAGGAGGAAAAGCCAAGAGTGAGCAAAAGGTATCTAACTGCTTTGAGGTGTAAAGTTCTGGCAGGTCAGCAACACCCCAGAGAGTCGCTGAGTAGCTAGAAGAGTGAATTCTCACAAATAATTTCATCATTCAGATGGACACTGGCAGACCTTGTGGGAAAAGCACAAGAGATGGTGTTCAGTCATGCCATAGATCAGGGCTACAGCTTCGGCACCAAAGGCTGACCACTTTGCTTTAACAGAAGGATTCCTTCGGGAGTCCCTGAGGCAGGGAAGGGCGCGCTCCTGCCATCTGGCTGCTGTGTGGTTTTCTCTACGTATGTACGTCTGCACGCACACGTGCGCTAGTGAGCATCTGACATTCAGTGCAGGAATGCAGTGAATGCAAGAACAGGTTCCTGCTCTTTCCTACTTCGTATCATTTTTAGGACTGATGGAGGATGTCCAGTTCTAGAAACAGAATAAATGGCTCAACCAGGTCAAATCCTTACCAAACCTAGCTTTACAAACAGGGGCAGGGGGCAAGTATATGATGTAATTAGAAAACAAATCTATTTTCCAGAAGAAAAATATTGATCCAAGCTTGCTCTAGGGCAGCACTGTCTGATACAGCTCTCAGTGAGGAAGGAAAAACCCACGGCACTGCTACCCAGGATGGTACCCACCCATCACACTTGGCTACTGAGCACCTGAAGTGTGGCTAGTGCAACTGGTAACCAATTTTTAATTAAATTAAGTTTTAATTAATATTAATTTTAATCTCAATAGGCACATGGGGCTCAGGGCTACCATACCGGAAAAGCACAGCTCTAAAGTTTAATAAAGGTACAATGAACAAAGTTTAACAGAGGTACAATTCTAGTGATCGTTCACCAAGTGGGATAAGGGCAATCCTCATTCACGGTCTTTGCTGTGACACGTAAAACAATCTTAATTATTAAGTTTCCCCCAATGATAAAGGAACTGGCTCTGAGGAATCCAATCAAAATTTTTAGCAGCACTCAAGTTACTAGAAGGTAGGTCTTAAATTTAAAAAAAGATCATGGCAGTCAGAGAAGGGTGTGTTAATTACGTTAAAACTTATGAACGTTTATTTTTCTGGAACCTTCCCTTGTGGATTTACACACTATCCAGAAGAGGCTGAATGTGAAAGAAAATCAGAAGATTGAACTGACATCAGCTCGGATTAGGTCTGGGTGTGCTAAGCGCTACCGGCAGAGGAATGAAAGAGATTAACTGATAGACCCAAAGTGCTGGCTTCATAACATGATCAACCCTCATCTCAAGCTGTGTTTGTAAAGGTAGAACAGGACCAGCTTTGCGCACTGATACGTACTTGCAGTGATTAAAGCCATACTTTTGAGTTCAGGAACAGCAAACTTGGAAAGTCAAACAGCTAAAAGGACATCAGAGACCACCCATTCCTCTGCCCACCCCAGCCATGAATTTCCCTCCAGGGTGACCTCAAACATGACAGTGAGAAGCAGCAATGGGAACGTCTTTAGAGTGGGACCAGGTGGAAATGTTTAAAAAGCCACTGTTATACGGAGAGTGGAAAATCTCTGCACCTTCTTTTCGATTTTGCTGTGAATCTAAAACTGCTCTCTACGCAAAAAAAAATCTTAAAACGAAAAATAAAACCAGTGTTTAAACACGCAAGATCTAAAATTATGAGGTAAAAAAATTTTTAAGTATGGTATAGAAGAGGAGTTTAAAAGGGTTAATAAAATGATTTTTTTTTGCAGATGCAAAAAAGAAAATTGTGAAGTTTGGAAAGAAAACATGAAGATTATGACAGATACATGAACACAGGCTAATTTATAATCTACCAAATCCCAGATTACATAAACAAGGGACAGTTCCCCAGAACCTGACAGATACAAAAAAGAAAACAGCAACTTGTCATTCCAAAAAGGGGGCATAAACTTAAAAAAAAAAGACACACAGGATTCATATGCATTCATGTCTATCTGGTTCCCAAGGGCAACCAGAACTATCTGGAGAAACAGCCTTAATTTAGGCATCAAGAGTAGCTTAATCAGACGTGAAGCGACCATCCTACAGAGTCCTCTATACCGGAACTGCAAATCGTATCACTGTAGAAAATCAAAACATTAAAGGGTACAGTTTCCAAGCAGTGATCATTTTCAGAAAAGACCCAAATCCAGTAGTGTTACATAGTTAGAATCAGGAAAGTTCAGGGATTGTATTCAGAAAGTTAAGAATATCATAAAGAAAAATCTTTATTCAACCAAGGGAATAAAAATCTTTGCAATTAGATCTAAAAAAAAAAACCTATAAAATATAAATCTAAAAAACATCTATAAAATAGCTTTATAGAAATGAACAGCAGTATTGCCAAATAAACAGGCAAAACTATCCGTTAGCCTCAAAATACTATTCAGTGAAGTTTACGTGACAAAATATCTTCTTTTGTTCGTTTTCAAGACAGTGAATGTGAACAGCAGGAAACTGCTCAGCCTTACCTTTACAAAGATACTGGTAGGTATAAAACGCCTCAGCAGCTGATTTGTGAAGTTAGGAAATCTAAGCAGGTTGATGTTGAGGGAGGGCAGTTGCTGGTATCCGGCCATCAGAGGATAGAAATTATATAACATTTCCTGCTCGGTGCCAGGTAGGATACGTAATCGAATCTAAATCACAGAAGTTGTAGAGAAAGATAATCAAATACACACAGCAAGTACACTTGAAGTATCCACATGGCGTTACCCCTAGATTACTGACAAATGGTCAGACCCAAACCCTTCTGGTAAAATAATCACACCCTCTCCTGTTCCGCCTTCCACCCAGATTCCGAAATGCAGGGCTGAATTGGTATTGAGGCCAGGAGCACGCAGAGAACAAACGTATTAAAAACCGTGCATGATTTCTCAGTCTCCGCCAACATCTCAAAGGCAACTTACACCTGCTTCACAGTGAGAACAGGAGACGGAGCAGGATTTCCTGGGTCTTGGACCAGGCAGGCTTTACAGGCGTACGTGCTACGCGAGAATCTGCAGCACAGCATCTTTGTAAACATTCTGTGCACAGAAGACAAACTGGCTGCTTTCTGTGTTTTGTCTTAGAGGTTTTACCTTTGTGGAAAGGCAAGTAACTTCAGGGGGGAAAAACGATGTTTGTACTTTGGGAAAGAACACATACTGGTGAAATTTTTGGTATCTGACACTATCTAATTATTTTTAAGTCAGTATGTGAAAGAGATTAGAACAACCAAGAAAAGCTTACTAATTTACAAATGTGTACCTATGAGGACACGGTGTGGCACAGATAATACATGCATGTGTGCACCAGCACATCACAGCTAATACTACATTTAGTATCTGTTATAAATTTAAGTTAGTGTACGGACGTACAGCATCCTTCACACGTCATCCTGTTTTCATTTCCAGCAAGCACAGCACTCAGAACGCGCACGGCCAGGCGATGAGTCAGGTGGATACTGCCAGGTATTACGACACATTTGTTTCTCTAATTACATCCTTGTTACTAAAGCATTTACTGACCATCGAGGGGTTCTTGTTATCACTTGGGCAGAGGAGGACAGAATTCTCACCGAAACAGTTTTGCCTGAGAGTGAAGGTCCCACCCCCAAATCTGATGAACTTTTCTACCTCTGGTTGAATAGATGAATGAAAACACCTGGATCATTTATTTTTATGTACGGATACAAAATTGTGTCTAAACGTAGCAGTGAAATCTATACAAGATCAAAATCTCTAAAAAATTTCACTGATAGCTCAGAAGAGAATTAGGCTGTTTAATACGTGTAATCACACCTCAAGAACTCAAATTAAAAGATATACACAAACTCATCAGTAATGAAAGAGATCTAAAATTTTCAGAAAGTCTATTAGAGTCCAAGAATTTACGATCTCTTGTTTTTTAAGGAGAAAGAGCCGATATGTGTGACTTTAGTGTGAAAAGGACTGCCCATTTAATCCATGTCTATAGCAAGTTGTAATTAATCTTCAAAAGTGACCAGAAATTTACCACAATCGAAACAATCAGGACCACAGTCAGCCTTATCAATTCACTTGTGAAAACTAAATGTATGGCTTTCCACTTCCTGGTCACACTCTTGCGTCTTCAGAAGCAACTCAGTGAGGTAAGACCGGTACCTGTTTAAGCCCTGAGAACATGAAGGCATCACTGGGCTCCACAGAAACCTCCACATCCTGAACTAAGTCTGTCTTATTCTGCAGGTGATACTTGACAGGTAACGACTCTCTGACACGCCCAAATGATGGCAGGTCTGCAGAGAAAGACACGTTTCTCTTGGTTAAAAAAAAAAAGCCCACCATCTATGGGTTCTTTTTGTGAACAGGTCTCATTCCACAGACATGGGATTATTTAAATTAATGACAGCACTGCTGAGTAAGAAAGGTCTTTGACTGGACAACAGCCATGGGACAATCATACGTCAGCATGAGAAGGATCAAAGTCTCCACATTAGATTGTTTTAACTTTCTATTTTGAAAAATGCCCAACATTTACAGAAGTAGAATATGACCAATTTTGTTCTATCTGTACACTCCTCCTCCCTTATCTGACTTAGAAAGAGTCTTGGCTATCGGGAGCTGAACTGTATTTCAGGGATAATTTTTTTAATCTATAAAAGATTTCCTTACATATCAATAATGGCTCAGGATGGAATGACAGACCTCATATGCCCCCTGACGGGAGCACAGACCATTAGCTATGAAGCATTCTTGCCAAAAACTTAAACCTGAATCTGATCAAACCTATACATCTAACTACCAATTGATAGGGACAGAGAAACACTTAAAAATGATACGAGAACAGCAAAATCCAGACTGTAGGAAGCTCTACAGGACTCAGGACTCAGTTTCTTCAACAAATGAACATCAAGGCAGAGAGGGAGGAGGTGGAGCGGGTAAAGGAGGTGACGGAAGAGGTGGCAGTGGAATACAGGAGACGCGTGCAGATTTCAAAAGCACAGACATGCCTCAATGGCAATGCAGTGACCTTAAAACACACTAAAGAACACTCAAAGTCAGCTAGGGAAACTTCAACACTGGAATCTGGTGATATTAAGAAATTATTGCTAATTTTCAAAGTCCTGACAATGGTACTGTGATTGTGTTTAGAAAAATAGCCAGTAATATTAAAGATGCATATGAAATACTTACAGAT
Organism: Camelus dromedarius; assembly: GCF_036321535.1. Taxonomy (NCBI): domain Eukaryota; kingdom Metazoa; phylum Chordata; class Mammalia; order Artiodactyla; family Camelidae; genus Camelus; species Camelus dromedarius. Next base: position 26,801,727 of record NC_087457.1, read on the forward strand.
AACACCTAGGATTTGCTTCAAAATAATGAGGGTAGGATGAATATACAGACAGAATAAGACTGGGCATAATCTACTTTTGTAAATGGGCATTTTTCAAAATAGAAAGTTAAAAAAAAATCTTAGCAACTAAAATATTCTCATTGGATTCTTTCAAGTAAAAATTGAGTGCCCTTACCTGCATTCACATGGAGAGGGATATTTTCCACAATCACGTGTGGCAGAGTGATGACCGTGCTGATGGCAGGGATGTTTTCCATGGCTGAAGTCCTACGGCAGAAGAGGGTATCTTTTAAATTCGCATTTCATGTGAGACGTTAATAAATCAACAACAGGGAACATGGAGATTCAGCAACTGATTACGAAGGAAATACAAATTATCCATTTTCTAAAAGTTTATTAGTGGAAGTAGTTTTGTGAAGTAAGAGCTTTCATAATCTCATTTTTGTTTAGAGTATTTCCGATGAACAAATCTTATAACCCAAGGCTGTTTGGTCCCAGTGATGATGGAAGGAGTTGCATCAGAATATAAATCGACTGTGCCCCGAAGAACACCATTTAACACGGTGTTCTGTGTAAAACGTTCTCAGTGTAAGTCGTGGTGGGATGCTTTAGACCAGGACACAAACGCCTTCCACACTGAGGACTGTCCACAGATGCTCTGGCACCAGACCCCTTGGCGTGCACGGCTGTAACTGCAGAACTAAAAATAATTTACTATCAACAGACACAGTGGCATTCCAATATTACTGAGATAAAGTGAGTAACATTATGAAACTGTCAACTACCCTAACCCTAACCCCGTATTACAGCTGGAAGCTGGGAGGGAACTACAGGACAGCTGGCAGCTCTCTGACTGCCAAGGACAACCCGTGGGAAGAGCCTGGACGTGGACGTGGCAGAGCCAACGTGGTTACAACAGTGTCAACTATCACGGAGCAAACGCCGCAGGCAAACACACCCAACCCCCACTGTTAAGAAACTTGTGTCTCTATGGTATTACAGTAACAGGACAGAGTAATTAAGCAGTGCCTTCGAAATGCTGTTTTAATTCCTATAAACATAGGAATTAAATTAAACATCAATATGCTAAATTCAGGAGTGGGGGACAAGAAAGACAAGTTAGTTTTTCCCCCCCCCAAATAAAATTACACATTTTTCCTCATTTTTATCTTATCCACTGATATAGGATTTATAAAATGATTGAGCCATACCAAGATACTAACACATGAAACACCATGTATCTGCCTCCCAGTCTAAGATAAGATAACAGAGCTGAAACTTCCCTGGTACCCCTTTCTGCCTGCATCCCCCACCTGCCACTCCAGAGGTAACTACTAGCCTGATCTTGGCAACCATCCATCATTCCTATGTATTTCTTTATGTTTTTCCAAATTATACACATAGCCCTAAGAAACAAACGTTTTACATGTTTTCCAAATCTACGTATATGCAATTTGCTCCTATTCCGAACATCTGCAGTTGCTTTGTTTCACTTAACATTAATAGGCTGACATGAGTAACTCTGGTTCCTTCTTTTTCAATGATGTATAATATTCCAACGCATGACTATGCCACAATTTGTCTAATTTCCAGTGGGTGGACACTTAGTTTGTAACTTTTTACTATTATAGCCAGTGCTGCTATGAACGCTCTCACACATACTCCCTTTCTGTGCATCTGAGACCTTTCTAGCACTGCAGGGTTAGCCATCAGCTTTACCTGCTATTGCCAAGTAGACTTCCAGGGCAACTGTTCTAATTTATACTCCCCCTCTTGACAAACTTGCATCGTTAAACCTTTTTAATTTTCCAAAGTAGTAAGAGTCCATTTGAATCTCCAATTACTTGTAAGGCTGCCCTTTCCTCCCTATGATTGATTACTGGTCATCTGGCTTTTTCTATTCACTGCACAACCTTCCCAAGTGTTTTTCTCAACTTTCGGTGAAGAGACTTCTCTGTTTTTCTTATGATCTGAAGAAGTTCTTGATATGAATTCTAATCCTGCCAGTTTTAGATGCTGCAAATAGCTTTCCCCAGTTTGTATCTGTCTTTCCATTTTCTTCATGGTGTTTTCATGAACTGAGAAACAACTTTCAGAAATCAGATTCATCAGTTTAGTGGCTCGTACTTTTAGTGTCTTATTTAAAGAAATTCTTCCCTACGCCAAAGTCATAAAATGAGTCTCTCATTTTTCTACTAAAAGTAATAAAATCTTGCTTTTTAGAATTAGAACTTTAATAAACCTGGAACTAACTTCACACACAGTATTCAGGAGATATCCCATTTTTCTCCCAAGTTGATACCCAATTGTTCACCTCCAATTACAAAACAGCTCATCCTTCCTCCACTGAGGACAAAGCTACCTCTGTAAAATGTAATTTCCCTGTGCGGACCTAGGGAACTAGTTCTAGACTCTCTCTTCTGTTCCACTGGCGTATTTACATCTCCCCAAGCCAATACCATAGTGAGAATGATGTAGCTTTACAATAAGCCTTGGAATTTACAAGGACAAGTACCCTTGCCGAGTTGTACTTCTGAAGTATCTTGACTATTACTGACTTTTTGCCTTTCCACATAAATTTTAGAACCAAGAATGTCAGGTTCTACAAAAATCAAAACAAGCTGTTGAGATCTTGAGGGAAACTGCACCGAATCTACAGAACAATTTACAGTATTAAATCTTATCCAAATCCTATTAGAGACTGTTTTGTCTCTCTCCCATTTATTTAGGTCTTCCTTTAATGTTTTAAATTTAAAAAATTTTCTCTCCAAAGGTAATGCACATCTTCTAGTAGACATATTCCTACATATCTTACCATTTTGCTGTTATGTAAATAATACCTATTTTAAAAGTACTGTGCCTAGAGGTTTCTTACTGATACATAGAAATCCAACTGACTTTTTTTATATTGATTTTACATCCAGCAACTCTGCCAAAACTCTTTATAATTCTAATAATTTGTTGATTCCCCTGGGTTTTCTTTGTAAACAATCCTATTGACTGCAAATAAGGGCAATTTGTCCTAATGTTTTCAGTGGTCCTATCATCAGAATTAATTTGGCTAAAATTTCATCAGGATATAGGTCAAAACTGTAGCAAACACAAATGAAAGTTTAATTATCCTTTTAAATCTTTTTGTGTTTATGACAAAAGGCCAGTGACAGCACATGACTCCTAGTCTGCTCTCCAGGCTGACGGAAGCTCTCAACTCTTAAATGACAATGACACACAATAAAGCACTAGAACAGCACAGATAACAAAGGCTGATGTAATTTTACCTCTTCCAGGAGATAATATAATGCCCAGTCGCCACTCCACCTTCAACATTGCCAGTAGATGGGCAGCGAAGACAAAAGCACTCGCTGGCACTCTCTCCAGTCTGTAAGACAACTACAAGAAACAGTCTTCATCATCCTTGTGTGGTGATTTCACCTATGAAAACAGAGCTCTACATCCAAGTAATATAACCAGAAAAGAATACCTTATCAATTATACATTATTCACAGAAACCAAGGCTCAGAGATGTTACATGACTTTTTCCAGGTCACAATGTCCCTTCCCAGTGTTTTTCCTAATCTATTAATATTCCATTATAATAACAAACATGTGAGGCATCCGCAGGTCACTGACAAGTTTCTTTAGCAACTAATGAAAGGGAGAAGTCTGAAGTCAGAATAAAACCCTTTGGGGATTATTTTCCTTCCTCCAAATTATTTCATGTCTCCGAAAGAAACATTTCACAGTAGGGAAAAAGGAGAGAGAAAAATTTAGTTACCCCTTAAGGTACTCAAAATGTCATACCAGAAAACTCCAACTTTCTCTGAATAAGCCCGTATTTCTGACACCGCTCAAATGGAAACACATCACATACTGCTTCATTATTGCCTAATGTGACTGCTGAGCTCCTGTGCAAGATGCTTGATGCTTTCATCTAGCCTATTTGTTGGCAAATCTCCTAATGACAAAATAAATGCTCATCTAAACCAAGCTTCCTCTATCTTTCTGCACCTCACAGCCTACAATGGCATGCCTATAAATGCAAGTCAGTCGGTATCGGTGCCAAGCTAATGCCAATTTTAGCAAACCTATGAGTGAAATTTTCAAATAATGCCAACAAAGTCTCTAAACATTAATTGTTTTTGTGGTTTTCCAGTGAAGAAGGCTGTGATAAATTAACAGTTATGTTTATGGGTAGATATCAGAAGTGAAAGTGAAAAAAGCTAGATCAATCGTTTTTTTTAGACTAATCTTTAACAAAATGAACCGTCCAACTTAATGGAAGTAATGTTTACGGACTAGGAAATGATGTAGCCCAGTAAGTAAAAAACGTACCAATTCAAATCTCTTAAGAAAGCTTTTTAAAAAAAATCTGGGACATTCAAATTAAACTCTCCTAAAGTCCTCCCTAATTCTAAGAAGTTAACCCAAATGATCACAATGTTTATTAACGCTTAACATTAAGGTCAAATGTATGACCTAGGCAAGCTGTTGAAAGTGTCAAACGCAAATTACGCAAATTTCATAGCACATGCTGGTGGTGTTGGAGGTGGAGGACAGAATAACACCCCTACACACACCAAAAGATGCCCACATCCTCATTCCCAGAACCTGTGTTACCTGACTTAGCAAAAAGGACATCGTAGATGTGACTGAGATAAGGATCCTAAAATAGGGGGAGTATACTAGATTATCCAGTTGGGCCCAATGTAATCACAAGGGTGATCAGGGAAAGAGGGAGGTATGAGGGAGTCTGAGATGTGACCACGGAAGCAGAGAAAGAGAAAGGTCAGAGAAAGAGCCAGGAAAATGCTGCACTGCAGGTTTCGAAGATGAAGGAAAAGCCACGAGCCACGGAACCCAAGTGGCCTCCCCTACCTGTGAAAGGCGCAGGGAAGGACTTCCCTTAGAGCCCAGGAGGACTGCAGCCCTGCCGGCACCTGGATTTCAGGGCTTCCGACCTCCAGGACTTGAAGATAATAAAGCAGTGCTGCTTTAACCCGCTGCCTCTGTGGTCATCGGTGACAGCAGCAGCAGGGAACGAGTTCAGGGGAGACTCAAACTAGAGGTCATGCTCTGACTCAGCCAGTACTTGTTAACTAGCTGCTCTGGGGCTGGCCGTACAGAGATGAGGTGGTCACAGCTCCACCTCTAAAGAGGCACACAGCTTAGCAGGGGGCGGGGGCGTATCTATGAATGAATAACTCCAGTACAGCATGCTAAGTGTCCTAATGGAAGGACAAACGCGACATCCTGGAGTAAACAGGGAAGAGCACTTAGCCCTGCTAGGAAGGGTCAGAAAGTCAAAGCCTATCTGAGCCCCAAAGAGCAAACAAGAGACCAACAGGCTGAAAAAGATGCAGGAGAGGGACAAAAGTGAGAGTATGTGCAAAACCAGATGGGGGCCGTGCTTGCTGAATGGAAACCGCTTGGCTGAAGCCCGGGAAAGGGCCATGGGGGGCTGACTGTGTGGAAGAGGCCAGAAAGGGAAGCTGAGCCTGACTGGGAAGGCTCTGATGGCAGAAAAGGCGCGGCCAACGTAGTCCTTACAGACTTGAGCTCTAGCAGCAATGTGAAAGGACCAGGGGCGAGAGGGCAAAGAGGAATCAGGCAAGAAGCTGCTGCCAGAGGCCGGCGAGGGCGGCGGCGAGGAGAGACGTGCAGAAGGGAGGACCGGCGCCAGGCCGGACGTGGGTCCCAGGGAGCCAGCCGTGCCCTGCGGTGTCAGCTCGGACCGCGTGCGTGTGCGGGGACTCCCCTGCCTGGGCCGGGGAGTGCGGGCCGCCTAAGGCTGCGTGGCAGGTGAAGACTTGCAGAGAAAGAAGAGGGGACCGGAGTCAAGATCTTGGAAATGAGCAACGTATCGGGGTGAGAAAGGGAGCGAGGGAAGAATGGACAGCAACCAGCTGTCCTGAGCCGTCAGGAGACCAGCACGGGGCTAAGACGTTCGCTGTAAGTGACCTCCTACGTGGTACTTCATGTGCACTGTCTTCCTTAACTCTGAGAAGTGACAAAACAAGACAAAATGGACCGTCCAACTTCACGGAAGAGCCAGCGGCAGGCCCAGAGCTGAGTCCCGAGCGGCCTGACCGGGAAGCTAGGCCCGCTCCAGGCGAGCACGGCGAGGGGGCGGAGGCCCAGACGCAGCAGCCTCAGGCGGCGGCAAGAGAAAAGCGACTTTCCAAAGCGAGGAAAACAAAACTTAGGAAGGCCTTCTGAAACAAAACATGTCTATTATTATTACTCTCAAGAATGTGGAATATATTTTCAGCTTTTAAATAGAGAGGTGTAGGGACATGCTTGATTTTTATCTGTTATTCTTACACAAAGAGTTTGTGCTGAGATCTTGTGGAAAAAAAAAAAAACCCTCTCACCCCAGGGGGAAATGGCCCCTCCTTTGTGATGATGAGTGTCCTGAAATGCACAGAAGTGAGCATGGAGCCTGCCTGTTCCTTCTGGTACCTTCCAAAGAGTCCAGTCTGCTGCTTCACAGTGAAGCACTCAATACTAGTTCTTTACTTATTGATAGATATTGAAATGTATTTGTGGAGCAGGTGCAAAAAATGTTGGGATTCTGATAACTACTCATTTCAATCTGAATGGCAGATCAACCATGGCTTGTAACACTGAAGTCAACACAGCAAATAAAACAACTCATTCATATCTGGTTTTTGTTTGTTTTTGTTTTTGAGGGGGAGATAATTAAGTTTATCTATTCTGGGGGGGAGTACTGGGGATTGAACCCAGGACCTCGTGCATGCGGAGCATGCGCTCTACCACTTGAGCTATACCCTCCCCCTGCATCTGGTTTTAAGAACACACCATGATTTTTTTCTCTCACAATATTTGCCCTTATAATCTGATTGAGTACAATTTTGCTTGGGTTGACATTCAAAGTAAGTTTATTCCCTCTAACAGCTCCAGAAATACAGAAGCCCAAAGTACCCTGAACTGGAAAAGTAGTATCTCTTTTATTAACTGTTTTAGTTGGGTGATTTACTAAACTTACTGTCTACTTTTCAATATTTTCTGAAGTTTTCTTGATAAATCTCTTTTCCCATTTCACATTATAAACAACAGTAAACATCAATTTAAAATTAATTAGAATAAACAATCTATAAAAATCCAAACATGAAAAATTTTATTTTCAACTTTCTTTTTAAAAGAACCCGATCTTCTAAACAAGGTATACTCAAGCAAATTGCACGTGATGCTAATTCTACCTTAATTACAAATGTATCTACTTCTGTGTCCCTTGGTGAAAAGGTAACTCCTACAAGGCCAGCCTACATGAATGCACACACACACACACACACACACAAACCCACACATACACCCTGGCTTCTGCTAGTTAAGTGGGATGACGGACATCCTCACCTTTGTCCAGCTGGGACTCCAGCTGGTCCACGGGCATCATGGAAGGCGCGAGCCGCAGCTCGCTGGAGATGACAGTGAGGGCCCACGGCGAGGCGCTCAGCACGTCTGTCATCAGCAGGAAGGGGATGTCGGCATAAACCCGCTCCAGGTGCTCAAACTGCCGCGCATAAGAGAGAGAAGGTCTGTCAGGAAGGACACTGACCTGTTGTCTTCTTTCTGCTAACTTCCAAAACCTAAATGATTTCCAATATGCTTCAGAGGAACTTACCTTTGTGGAAACAAATTTAACTGCAACGTCAAACGGAAAGACGGTCTCTATTGTTACAGTTTCATCCTGCAAGGAAATGCAGCGGCACACTCAATGGCTTTTCTGACTCTTCACAATAGGTGAAGTTTTAAAAATACTACATAAAACACAACCAATTACTAATCAATAAACAATCCCAATTTATATATTAAGAAGCTAGAGCTTTCCCTTAGGTGATGTTTATAAAAATCTATGTAGAGAGACCGTATTTCTAATAAATTATTTATGGCTCTGTAACAGTTCACACCGTGAAGTGCTTTCTCATACATTTTTCCTCTCAGGACCTAGCAGCAGCGGGCGGGACAGGCACCGTCACCACCACTTTGCAGAAGAGGAACCAGAAGTTGAGGATGATTAAGTGATCGGCCTTAAGCCACAAAGCCAGTGGTATGAAGCCTAGAACCTGGGTCTTCTTTTTGTCTAAGTCCTTTACCTCACCTTAACTCAAGATGACTAAAATAATAACAGTAATATTGTGACATGGTATTATAGACACTGTGTACGTATTATGTGACGCTCACAGTAGCTCAAGGACACAGATGCCCTAATATTACTGCCATTTTAAGATGAAGTGGTCACATGGCTAGTAGGTGACAAAGCAGAAACTGAACCAAATTGACGCTGGAGCCTGGACCCTCAGCCAACCTGCTCCATCCCCCCTGCAAGAGTCTGTTCAAAAATCTTGGGCTTATTATAGCTTAAAGAAAAAACAAACAAAAAAACCATGCTGCCGGTGAGAAACCTTAAAAAAAAAAAAAGACCTGTTGGTTAAAAACTTCACATATGATAATTCTCAAAATAGCTCTGAAAAAAATACCTTGTGACACTTGCAAATAATTTCTTTTTCTTCAATAGTTGTATTGATCAGGTAAGAAACATACACAAGGAACATTCTTGAACCCACTGTTCCACAGCGAATATACAGCATTTTTTCCAGCTGTAAAAAAAAAAGAAAAAGCATTGTAATTACTATTACAGATATTCCCTCCTAAAGTACATTCTAGGATAACGTTACCATCTTGCAGTGTTTACTGTACCATCTAAATTCTTGACCACTTTTTACCACTGTTCCTGCCACAGCGTAAGAGGGGGATCATTACTAGCCCATCTTTTTTTTATTATCATTCTCAACTTTCCAAGGATTCTTGGTGCTTGATTTGGAAATAAAGATGGACTGAAAGATTATTTCACAAAGTTACAAATTTCGTGTTTTTAGTTATTTCATCAGGCAATTAATTCTCCATATTACAACCACTTGTTCTAAAATCTCTTGTATAAAAACTGCTTGAGACATTTTACACATTTAAATATGTGAAATGTGTATAAAACGTGCATTAGTTAAGTCACTTTTTTTTAGTCTTGGGATATGCTGTTAAAATGCTCTAAAACTGTCTTAGACTCATAACATATTTAAAACTACAACCTAACTGATTTCCTCCCCAATCACAGTGGACCACGTTCACCTGTTCCCCTGGATGTAAGTCTCCAACAGGAATGTCGGTGAGTAGAGCCGGGTAGGACTCGTCACACAGCTCTGTTCCGTGAAGAGTCACGTGAGTTTTCTGAGTTAAGTTGGCATCCTGTCCTAAAAGTATTAACGTGGGCATTTTAAAAAATTCAAACATTCCTCCGAACATTGAATACTTCACACAGAGCACTACGTTATAACCATATTTTAAACAAACTTCCTATAGCTGATAACACCGATGTTTATTTTATGTTGGATTCACACTGATCGAATTTTAAAAAGGAATGTTTACCGGGTTTTAAACCAGCAGTGAGCTTCACGTCTCTGATGGGGGTCTTTTCGTGGGACTCAACAGTCACAAGCAAACAGTACATTTCGTTCGTCAGGGCAGGAGGGTCATGCCGCAGATGGACAGAAATGTTTGGAACTCTGGAAATGATCCTTTGGGAAAAAGGTTAGCTAAGTAACTCATTCTAAAAAGCAAAGAAAAAAAAACCAAAGTACTTAAAGTACTCAAAAGTAAGCCGACCTTCTGCAATCTGCCCCCAGGCCGACTTACATGGTGCTGGCCTGGCCCACGACGCTGTCCCAGTGAACCTCTCCGGCCGCGAGCTTCGGTCTTCTTTTGAAAGAACGGGAGGCCTGTAAGGCTTCCTGGGCGGAAGCGGCGTCCCCTCCTCCTCCCTGCCAACTTAAAACCACACATCGTCCCGCCTCGTTGCCCAGAACCAGATCCACGGATGTAATCTGGAAGGAAGAGGGCTGTCAGAAACGCACCGCAGACTGGCTTGTCACCAGCCCCTTCCAACAAATTACAAGGCAGAGTGTTGGGTGACAGCGCCCCTCGGACCCACAGTGGGACAGCAGTCAGGACACCGACTAGCTGTGACATTGGCTAGCAGCGTGTGCGGTCTCCACTATTTCGTTTTTAAATCCAACTTGCTAGCTCAGACACAGACTGTACGGTATTGTTATCTTAGCACCCGGCGCAAGGCCCCAAGCAGCAAACGGTCAATGAGTGGTTGCTGAGTGAAATAAATGAATGTTTTGATAACCATGAACATACTCATCACCTAATTCCTGACTCCACACATCTTTTTCCTGAACACACCTACAGTATTAGCAACGAAGTTCTTTACTAATTGCATAAATGTTCTTTCAACTGTATCCATTAAGAAATATACTCAAAATAGTATAATTATGATTTATGTGTGGCAGGCTTCCTTAGGTACCTTGTGAAATATAAAACAAGTAATTAGGGATTTGGTCAAAATCATGAAGAATTTTAAAAAATGAATAAGCAAAACTTCTGGATATTGGTTAATAATAAAATCAACAGATTCACAAAAATTGTTATGGGAATACTGGGACTACAGTCTTAAGTTTCTGACTTAGAAATGGTCCCAAGTTCACATTAGCCAACCATTCCCATTCAAGCCATGGGAAAGAAGCACTTAATGAGAGCTTACCTGGTCCTGATCCCTACTCCAAGCAATTTACACTAACTGATTCAATCCTCGTGAAACACTAAGGAGTAGGTACTGTCATTATCCCCATTTTATAGATGCATACACTGAGATGCTAAGAGGTCAAGCAACTGCCCAGGGCCACAAGCTAGTAAGCTGGAGAGCTGGAACTGAAACCCACATAGTTTGGCCCCAGAGTAAAATATTACTTTCATCTCATATTTCTGAAGGACATTTTAATTATCTACATTAAATGAATCCTTTAAAATATGTATCTTCATTTTTTCTTTAAAAATATGCAATCAGCAACATATAAACAAAATGACATAGCTCTTTAATCTGAATTATGTCATATTACACAAAATATAATTGCTACAATACAGAATACATTTTTCTTCTATACCTTTTTCCATATACATGTATATTCCATATATATATAAATTTCCAGCTTGAAATTCCTTAACTGATTATTTAAATTCTTTAAAAACTGAGGTTGGTCTCATGTACTAAGAGGAAATGATGTCTAATACAACACTATTAAGTGAAAAAAGCCAACTGCTAAATATTACATATAGTATATTCTTGATGAAGGGAAACCTACAAAAAGCCATAATGAATGGTTTTCCTTGGGAAGTCAAGTGGAAGGTCTTAATTTTTTACCTAATAAGCTTTTGTATTATTTAAGTTTTCTTCTGATATATAATTACTTTTATCATTTAAAATATTTGTTAAACAAAATTCATAACTAACCTCAATTTTCTTTCCCACATCTTCAGTTTTTGCAACAAACTTAAACAAAAACTTCCTTGTTTTACCAGGAACTAAGCACATCTTTCCCTGAGTCAAATTTTCTAAAACTTCACTTGCTTTGGATGCTTCTTCGATTACACAGAACTGGTTGTATTCCTGAAAAAGAGGTTAGCAAGGGTCATGGTTTATGAGCTCAAATGTCACGTGTTTTGCTAACACTAAACACCAAATTATTTGGAGTTTATTAAGTTAAACTGCACTAAACTGAAGCAGTATGAAGGGTTATTAATTTTAAAGAAAGCATTTTTATGCCAAATGGTGGCCCTCATCCACTCACTCCTGCCACAAGACAAAGAGAGTTCACCACACACAAGTCGACTTCTGAAACGTTTGGACACCCTCCTCCTGGGGAGAGAAACAAAGACATATTCTTTGTTGCACTGGACACTTCTATCACCTTTTCTTAAAGAGCTTTCTTTTCACTTGGCTTCCATGACGCTGTATCTCCTGTTTCTCACCCTCTCTGGCATCTTCTGTTTTTCCCTCAAAGGTCTTTCTTCCTTCTTCTTGTCCCCCAAACTCAGAGGTTCCACAAGTCTCAGTCCTTGGCTTTTGGTTCTGCTTTTCTCTTCTGTTCATTTCACTGCAAAGTTTCACCATCTCTGCATATTTTGCATCTCTGCGCTAGTATTTCCCACATAAAAACATCTAATTCTGACCTCTTTCCTTAGCTAAAAGCTCATCTTCACAGTCGTCCATGGAGTAGTAATTCCACTATTACTCCAAATTCAACATGTTCTGAACTGAATGTGTGGCCACCTTCCCAGAAAAGCATACTCGTCACAGATATGGGGCCATGTTTTGTGTATGTATCTACAGAATCACCATCCTCATCCACTCAGTAAAGATCAAGAACTTTCCAAGAGCCATCTTCTCTCCCAGCAATGAATTATCTTCATGGAAAATTCTCACATAGTTAAAGTTTGTACTTTCCTTCTAACTTTCATATCTGCTCCTGGCGTATGAAGCCTATGTACCCACTAACATTTTTCTTGTGATTTGTATCTTAAATTTCAAATAACATATGCTCAGAATATAACTTCAAAAATGAACTGCTTTCCATTTTAATATTTTTATTAATCTAATTATAACATGTTCCATGTTGTTAAAAGGAAAAAAAGAAAGAGAAAGAAATGGAATAAGAGACTATAACAGGAAAAGAAAGGTAACAGTCTCTATACTGACCCTCTAATTTCAGAGTTAGACTATTTCAGAGGGAGCAAAAATAAAAATCATCTGTCTTCTTGCAGCTTACATTTTAGTAAAAACAAGTAATGTACCAAATAATCACAGGACAAAAGTTTAACCACGGCTGTGACAAGAACTAGGAGGGGTTATGTGAGCCTGGCTGGGCCCATCGGTCATGTAGGTCAGGGGAGGTGTCCCCGAGGAAGTGAGCTCTTAAGGGTATAAAACAGGCGGAGGAATTAAGTAAATGAAAGAGGAGGGAAGACCAATCCAAGCAGAGAAAACAGCACGTACAAAGCCACTGAGCTATACCCTACCCCCATCATTTCTGAATAGACTTTATCAAAGTCCATTTGTTAACACAAAACCATTAAGATCTAAAATTCACTGAGCTCATTTTACCTAACATAACTCAAGTGACAGTAAGATACACACATGGTAAAAACACATTGAAAACGTGTTTTTTTTTACCTGATTATTAAAGCTGACACAGAGCTTAGAAAACCGAATGGGATGTGGACAATCAGCCTTCAGATAAATATCAAACTGCACGGGAACATCCACATGAAAACTGGGGGCGTGGAACTTGGCTTTGCATTGCACTAGAAATGAAACAGAAAGGGCTGTCAGACACTCCCCGACCCCCCAGAGCCACACACAGTGTTCTCTGATCCAGGTGTGCTCTTCAGAAAGGAGTCAGCGACACTCCACATTCTTACTGACTTCTGCACTTGAAACATTTCAACAGACATAAATGTGGCTCACTTTTCAAAAAGCAAATTTAAACAAACTCTAGCTCCAAAACCTCTTTAATTTTAAAAACATGGTTGTACCTGAAATGTAACTGACATAGGATTTTAAAGAAAAGAGAACCATTTTGTTATTTTTAACTTAGTTCAAGGTACCTGCCCAGACATTAAAGCATAAACCTTTTAAATAACTGTCTTTTCAAATGAGTTTCAAATAGCATCTTAACTACAAATGAACAAAGCAAATTTTAAGACCTAACTAAGAACTTAAAATTTTAACCAACTTTATAAGTCAACAGGGAGAAAGTTTAAAAAAAAAAATCAGTTCACCTATAAAATGACTGTACTCTGAAAAATTCCTTGACTTACATTTACTACTCCTCATCTATTCATTTTGTAGAAATAAGAACAATTTCTCTGAAATAATACTGTAGAAGCTGGTTACCCACCAAATGGCACGAAGTCCTGGACTCCTATTGTGAAAACATTGCTGCCAGCCAGGGAAATTCGGTCTGCCCACAGCTTCTGGGCAGTTTTCACAGCTAATATATCACAGTCAGGTTCAGGGTCAGGACTTTCATTCTGCACCAACATAGGATTCAACATCTGTTCAGTTAGTTATATATATATGAGACACAGATTTTATACAAAGAATCCCAACCTACCATTAAAACATTTATGAGGTTCTTTTCTATCCGAGATTTCTGGTCATCTTTCAGAGTTGAAGCTAATGTGAAGGAAGAAGGGAAAAACTGAGAACATAAGTCAGGCAAGACTGCTACCCCCACTTCAGGTGTAAAAATACTGAGGAATAAAGATGTCTTCCAGGGTGGCTGAGCACAATTCTGGAAAACTGCCAGCACAGCTTTCTAAAAGTTACCCCCAGCACTGCATATATGTGCACTTGAACTCTATGTGAAAAACTGTTCTTAGCCACTTTCAAAAGGGCAGAAGAAATTCTTTCTTCTCAACTACAGTAAGACCCTCAGCTATGATATAAGTTCCACGAAAGTATAAACCCCTTCACTCAGCAAAGCGGCCTGCACAGAACAAAAGTACTACCAGATATTTGAGACTGAATCAGTCTCCCAATTTTAAGAAGCTTAAAGATGTCAAATGATGTAAAGATGATCCAGAATTTTACTGAAAGAACCTCAGGTTACCTCTTCCAAGGAGTTCTAGGGAATACGTAATGTAATCTTTCAGTTGGGCCATGAGGTAGGAACACTTCAGAGCGGTGGTCAGTATGGACGTGAGGAGGGTCCACCAGCCTTCGCTCCGGTAATCACACATCACATAGTCCAGCAACCTAACAGGAGACAAGCCACAGACACGCTGAGTCCGTGTCACGGGAAAGGGTTTGAAGAGTTCTTGGAGAGACCAAAATAAAGTGCTTGACTCATTTTACACAAACTTCAGAACATGGTACTGATATAGTTTAACAGGTATTTTCACATTAGGTAACTGTGAGGTTTCCTCAGACTTTGAAAATGATTGAACCAGCAGACAGTACTTGAAAAAAAAAAAATCACGGAAATGGAGTTTAACAGGAGTAGAAATAAATACGGAAATAAATCTTTCAATACAAATTTCCATTCTAATTTTGCTAGAAAGGAATCAGAAAACTTGTGAAAATAAGCAGTGAACAGGACTCACTTCAAAGCTTTGGTGTAATCCTTCGCATAGTAATATTCCTCTCCCATCTGAACCACTGTAAAGGAGAAAAGATTTTGTGTATGGAGTTTAAAATGACTCACAGCTACACGAAATTGTGGCACGTTACAGATACATACTCAGGTGACTTTTCATTCTTGGACATTTATATTTCTTAAATTGTGCAACAGCATTGCTCAGAAGAGTTATTATTATTTCCTGTTTGAAAAGATAAAGGGTAAAACATTTCAATAAAAGTAGTCTCATGTCTTCCTTGAATATGGTAAAAAAGCTGATATTGGAAAAAAGCTTACAGAGTGGACAACGCTTCTCTCCTTCAGCTGAACAGCAAGAATCCCCGCCTTCTCTTTCTCAGGATCAGAAAGATCAAAGCCTGCATAACAGAGGACACAACCCATTTCAGACAGCTCACTGAACATAAATCCTTCACGCAGACATCGGATGTGTACACTCCTTGAATCCTTTAATATAATGTACTGAAGATTCTTAAACATTCTAGAATTTCAACGATCCTAAGAGACAGATTTGTCAGCATGGAGACTGCTCTGTGATCTGGGTTCTGAAGGAAACATCACTGAGCTCAGTACGCTACTGCCCGAGTGGAATCAACCACCTCAAGAATAGTATCAGTATTACTCTCCAGACAGAATACGTTTCCTGTAGCTTCAAGTAAATAATTTCTTAACACATAAGGTTCAATGGCCAGAGACACTGCTCAAATTAAGTATGTACAAAACACAAAGAAGATGCAGAGAAATTATTTTTAAGGTCATACAAGTAATGATGTTTTAAAATATCAAATATAAAAAATCATTAAAGTTAACTGGAATTCAAATATTTAAACAGACAGCAGTGGCTTACTTATGTTACATCTGTTTAAGACAACAGATGTCCAAGTGTTCTGATCAGACCCACATCTTTAATTATGTTATTCTAAGATGTAGTGATACAAAGAAAACATTCTAAAAAATGAAGAACTGACACTTAAAATCTTTTAAAAACACATATTTTTACTTCAACATAATTTGTTATGCCTAATGCAGCCAATGGAAGAAGTATGATAGAAATCTTTTGCCTTCTGAAGTTGAGAGAAAGAGGAGGAAAAAATTATTTACTTAGTATTCCTTGTCGCCATGATCGCTGTCCATAGAAGTCAAGAACGCCTGTCTGTGTTTCTAAGGGGTCCGGACTGGGATACGTTACAGAAGGCTGCAAATGAAAACACAACCCCGAGTTAGCGTTTACACAACTCCACCCAAGGCAGCTCTCCCTCCATCTTTGTTAGGATGAAAAAGCCTTGATAAATACAAATACCAAACCCACGGTCGAGTATCAAGGTTGTGACTATTTTAACATAAATTAAATTTCCACAAAACCAAACTAAAAATGTTTCATCTAATACTAGGTAGTCTCAGAAAAATTAAACTAAATAAATCAACCTGATTCAGACAAATGATTTCACACTACTTAACCTCTTTACATTTTCTTTTAAACTATAAACCAGTAAAAATATGCTACAAGTTATGCTTGATGGTTATTCCATATGCATAAGTGCTTTACAAGCAAATGAAAATAGTATTACAAGGAGTTTTAAAAAGAAGACACTATTTTCCTTCTTTATCACTTGTGTATTAAATTTTGGTATTGATGGGGGAAGGGTATTTTTGGCACCAGAATTTACAAATTTACACTGCTTTACTTTTCTTTTTTATAACTTTTTCCCTCTGAAACCAAAATGTAATACAAGTAATTGCTGAAAAATGCAGAAAACTTCCAAAAGTAAAAGAATAAAAATTTAAATTACCTATAGACCACTGTTAACAATGCATACTTTATTCTTCCAGGTTTTGTATGCAAACATTTATTATCTACTGAAATAATTGTTAACCTGCTTCTTTCATTTAAGTACATTCTGTACATCTCACCATATCATGAAGTATTCCTCCAAAACATTTTTCATGGTTGCCTGTTGTTCCACATTGTAACAGATTCCCTATAAGTTGTTCATGTTGTTTTAATTTACATTACAATCAATAAATCTGTCAGAACAACTTAATAAATAAATCTTAACACTTGTCTCTCAGGATTTCTTATCTGCCTTAGGCTTCCTGAATGTGAAATTCTGGGTCCAAAGATAGGCATGCTTTTGAGGCTTCTCAAATTTTATTTGACAGAAATATTATTTTACATTCCAGCCAACATTTGTTAATGCACGTTACCTCGTATCCTTTTCAAGACCTACTTTTAACGACCTTTTAAAATACTTTGCTCAAATCACAATATGCCCAACTTTTAAAATACAAAACATGCAATGAAGTTATACACCATATACAAATAAAACGGTAGAAAATAGTCTAGTTATAGTATGGTTTGAGGGAAATTAAAATATAAAACATGCAATGAAATTATACACCATATACAAATAACATGGTAGAAAACAGTCTAGTTACAGTATGGTTTGAGGGGGGAAAAAAATCCAAACACTTAAAGTGCTAATATGCAAACTGCTTTTTTGAACAGTTTAAGCAGTACTGTTGTTAATATTCACCTATCTTCAGAGAAGAAATCTAAGGTTTTAAGTGAAAACAAACTGATATAAGTCTGAATGCAAATGTCTCTGTCTATACACACATACACACACACACACACACAAACACACACACCATGTTCTTAATTGAAAGGTATTTTTGGGGAAACCGGTATCTAAATATAATCATTCAAGAGAAAGGCAAAATGAAACGTCAAGTTTAAGAAACGACACGAGTAACATGATGCTTCAGATAGGTTCTTCAGAGTTTTCCAGAGGAAAACCCCAGGAAGAGAAGAAGTCAAAGTCATCCTCTCCTGTGGGTCAAAATAAAGCAGTGAGCACAGAAACCAAACAACGGGTTTACAGCGTGGCATGGAATAAATGGTGGCTTTATTTTACAGCAATTTTCTCTCGTCTAAATCACTAACTTATTGCCAATCATAAACCAGTTCGTCAGAGAAAAACTTCCTAATTCACAGGTGGAAGTTAGAGTACTCAGGCTGAAACTGAAAATAACCCTAATACCTGAAAAGATGAAAGATAAAAACGCATTATGTGCAAAGGCTTGGAAAAAAAATCACCAACACCAATCAGTCTTACCTTCCTTCCAGAGAAGATTAATAAGGTTCCTAAACGCCAGATAACACAGGAGTCGGCGACTCACCTCGTGGTGACAGAGGGCTTTTGCGAGCTGCTTCCGCTCCTGGGCGTAGTACGCTGCCTGCTGGTAATAGAAACCAGGATTCTGTGTTTGAATAGCTGTCAACCCCAATTTAATAGCTTCATCAAATAAATCTCCAAAGGCCTGGAATCTTAAAGAAAAAAAAATCAAGAAATTTAAAAAACGAATGAAAAAGAAAAAGGAAAGAAAAAGCAGCTTACGTCTAACAGTGATTCATCCTAGAACCAAAAACCTCAGCAGACTGCGTCAAAATAACGCTACTGATGAACTGTGAACTGTGGGGATCTCTTTGTCTAGACTAATACACACTCACTGTAGGTTACAGAAAAATTCTCCATTTAATAAGTCAACTCTTCTGTGCCAGTAAGTCTTCATAAATAAACCATCAAACCAGAGGTCAACATGGGTCCCACCACTCAAATACAGCCTTGTTTCTGGAAAAATTTTCATTTTAGCAACTTTTAATCATCAGTCTCAGCATCAGCAGGGATGCTGTCTTATTCACTACTAGACTCTTAGTATCTGGACATATGGTGGAAACTCAATATAATAGGTGTTGAATGAAAGAGATGGTACCATGAATTAGCTGATTTCCGTCAAGGAACTATATGAATCGATATCTACCATTACTTATGCTAGATTATTAAAAACCTACTTACTGGCAAAAATCTTGCTTCAGTTTAGAACCAAAGTTTATGCTGATTCCATCCCTCCAAGTCCCATTTGTTTAAAAAACATTCTGCAAGTACAATTTAAAACATACTGCTTAGACATCCATGCCGCATGCTCAAAAGACAGCTCCGCACTTCCGATCTTCTTCTTACACAGGTCGACGTGCTTTCGGAACTGAGCGATCGCGTCCAACGGGGTGTTGTGCTGGAAACACAGCCTACAGATCTGCAAAATGTCACATCGACCCCAAAGTAAAGGAGGAAATCAAAGTCAAAAGGCATATGCATTTCAAAATATGTAAAACTTGAGACTAACTTTGGGATTCCCTTCTCTGAAGTGCAACAGAATTGCAGTGCAATAATAGGACCGGGTTCCTCTGTTAGAAAGGTCATGCTGAAAGCAGAGGCTACGTCCCCTAGGGAAATTTTATTTCATTTATCTATTTGTAATGAATCTATTCTATACCTTTGAAAAATTTTCAAAAGTGTAGAATAGAACAGAGAAATATTAAACCCAACGAAGAACATAAAGATGGGCAAAAATAAAACATCTCCAACAGGGAGCTGAGAAAGGACAGGTTAACTTTCAGTTTTAGAACTGTTGGCACAGCTAGAGCACAGGAGACTCTGTACCAAACAAGGATTACAGAAATTCTTGAAAAGATTTTCTCTGGGATGCTATTTCAAAGTAAGAATCTATATGGGGGGTAAAACGAAAAAAAGAAACAAAGCCTAAGTGTATCTCCCTATGCTTATTACCAGTTTTAATATTTTTGTATGTGTAAAGGAATACATGAAAAGTTAAGTCTCTCATCCATCCAGTTTCCAATCTTTTCCTGTCACAAGACGTGATAAGCATCCTTGGACACGTGCTGTGCACGTCTTAGCATGTAGGTGGGATACACTTTCCAAAATGGAATTGTTGGGTCAAAGGGAACGTCCACTTTCAATCTGTACAGTCATTGCAAAAACAGTCTTGGCAGAAGCTGTAGCAATTTACGGTTACACATGCAATGAATAAAGTATCCGTCTGCCCTCACATCACCAACCCAGCGCCAGCCTCCTTAAAAGATGAGTGTAGAAAGATTAAAAGCAAAACAGACAGCCTCTCTTGCCTTCTGGGGCACCCATTTCTATCATATACAATCTTAAAATGCTCACATAACCTATAGAAGTTTCCTCTAAGATGAGGAGGTACATCTTGTCTGCGGCTGCGCCATTAAACCAAGGAGGGCTTAACACAGTTCTAATTGGTTGCATCTTAAAATTCAATACTATACGCAGCTTTCTTCTCACTCCCTCCTGCTCCCACTTAAAAACAAAAAAATACCCTCCTCAAGGAGTTTCACAAAAGTACAACTGCTCTGAATGAGAACTCTGGGACCCCTCGCCCAAAACCAAGCACACAAGTAGGCTGCTAAGAACCAGGGTGCTCCTTGAGATAAAGGACATAAAAGAGCAGAGCGCAATTAATCAAATACTCACTTCTCAACACAGATGACTAATTTGAATTTTTAATTTTAAAAAAACAATCTAATATTTAAAGCTAAATTTTCTTCATTTGGAAGTATAACTATTACCTTGTAGTTTATAAATCCTGCCATGGTCTTAATTTCCAGAATATTAGTTTCATGGGCTCTCAATTCATGTACAAGGTTATAGGCGGTCCTGTAATTCCTAATATAAACATGGGGAAGGAAGATTAATTTTAAGAAAAGATTCCTAAGAGCAAAATTGTTAGAAATAACAGAGATAATATTTACTCAACATTTCTTAGCACTCAACAGCTCAATAACACACACATATCAATCTCTGATTTCCTGAAAAATGATATATTGATTCATTATACTTGGGAGGAATCAATGACTTCTCAGTAAGGACCAAACCGTTGAACCCTGTTGTCATTAACATCTGTCTACAACTGATAGGAGATAAGTGGAAAAATGATAGTGAAGTGGAAAACTGTTCAAAGTTACATCAAAAAATCAGCATTCTGAAAAGAAAATCAGGATTCTGTTAGAAAAAAAAGTATTTTTTAAAACCATCATTACGACTTTCTTAAAGAGAAACTGTATTAGCAAAGAAGGTGCTATCAAGACAGACGGGTCAAAAGCTTTAAACTCAAGTAGCTCTACAAGTCGAGTGGGCACCCCTGGCCTCGGGGGGACGGGCTGGAGTGGGGGACGCCCTCAGGGCAGGTAGTGCTGAGGGAGACAGCCTGTGGGAAGGAAGCGCCTGGAGATGGAAGGTAACCAGAAAAATCTCAGGCTTCTCCACAGAAAACTGTTTGCTCCTAACTTCTCCAGGTAACATTTTTCTTTCCAGAACTGGTTTCGAACAGAATTGGAATTGAGGGTGTTTAACTAATACTAAGGACAAAAAATGAACTACGTGAAAGCCAGCTATACCTGTAGGAGTTCACCGAGATTTAAAGAACACAGCTTGGTGCTTAGCACCTCATTAGTAACAAGAAAGAGGAAGTTTCTGCAATATTTCTTTGAATGACAGATTTATTTATTTCTGTCCACTCCCTGCCCCCGTATACTTAGCCTTTCCTCAATTTTGGGATATATAGCTGGTTTTGATCCCTTTGCTACACTGCCACTGTCAATCTTAAAAAAACTGAGTTAAAGCTAGGGAGAGATGTTTTATTGAATTGTCCTTCATAAAATACAAAAGCAAAGGAATAGAATGTTTAACCACTGCCAACACACCTGCAACTACCCTTCAAAGCACTAAGCAGAGCCTTTGAATGAAAAGTGATGTGAGTGGCAGGCATTATAAACTAAAAAAAATAAAATAAAAATAAAATCATAGTTGAATTGAATAAATGTACTATACACCTTAAGAAATTAGCCTGATTCAGATAATGTTTAATATACATTAAACCTTGTAAACTGGTCTTAATACAAGGATTTTACTGAATACACAAATAAGAAGTGGGCAGCAGAATGAGAAAAATTTTAGTATTACGTGTCTTTAGATCACGAAATTTAATTAAATTAGACCAGAAAGCTTTCTGACACTATAAAATTTACTTCTGATAATAATGGATATATTTTTTAAAAAATACTATATTGTATCTCTAGACAAATTAAAGTGAATATTATAATAATATTATAATTTTATAAACCTGAATCTAACCAACATAAACATTTTAAAATTAAAGTCTGGCTGAGATTCAGAAATTGCCATTAACATGTTATTGAAAAATTTAGTTTGACAGCTGTTAGAAACTTACTTCAGAGCATTCTGCGTATCCTGTTTCAACTCACTGAAGAAAGCTATTTTGAACTGATGTCGAACAAATAAAAGCTGAAGAAAAGAATGAGAAAAAAATACCATTACTACAAGCATTCTCTTAAAGGATAAAAATTATAATACTGTTTATTAAGAGGAGACCTAAAAGTATGAAGGAAAATATTCAAAGTTAAAGTTCAAGAATTATTCCAATAAACAAATACAGTTAAGAAGGCCATAAAAATCTATCTTTAAGAGCTCTAAGGGCAAAGAGCATAAAAGACATTTGTTTTTAAAAGCCTTTTTAAAGAACTTCAAAAGTACAGAAACCATTTTAAAAAGAATCAAAGTATTAAAGACATTTGATAATCCCCTCAAAAATAATCCGTGATGAATAACCTGCTCTAGAACACTGCTATTATTTCCTTCTTTAGGAAAAGACATGTACCTGGTGCGTGGTTTTATTCAAAAATTCTTTGTGAGATTTCACCCGTCTGATCTCAGTGTAGTAATACGTCTGTGCATGTTCATAAAAGGCATTTTCTAATCTGTTAAAAAAAAAAACCCAACATTCAAACACTGAAGTTATTTTAAACCGAACTGTTTTCAAGAATTGTATTTGTAAGAACTGAAAGTAAAATCCTGACACAGATGATGTCTGGTTTACTTCATGATTAAGATAAGAAGGGAGGCATAATATAAACTGAATTTTTAGGTTAAAAAAAATCTACAAATAAGACAACCTCCCCACTTAAAATTATCTAGTCCAAGAAATAACTGATAAAAATAACTTTCCTATAATCTGTAAGATTACTCCCACCCCTACTATTTTATAATTTTATTAAGAAGTGTGAAGGAAAACAGATATCCAATACTTAATTAGATTTGACAATTTTTTGTGACTAATATTTAGAGTTTAAAGAATAAGAAAACTAAAGGGAAAAGGACCAAAACTAAGAACTGGCAAATGAGGTGAAAATAACATTTGTATAAATTAAATCCTGCTTCACTCCATAATTATGAGATGACAAACGAACCAAGAAATTTGAACGAGCAATAGGTAAATAACTCAAAGTTCTGTTTGTGAAAAGAAGTTCATATCAGAAGTACCTTCCTAGGGCACGAAAGAAAGCTGAATTCATGGTCAGTGGAGTAAGAGAGAGCCCAGCAAAGCAGAGCCAGAAGACAGGAGCTAGCAGGAAGCATACTGACAAGGAACGGCAGTGTGACCGGGGAAGTCCCCAGGTGCAAAGGACAAGCAGGAAATGTCAAAAGCCCAGAGAGGCAGTCCAGGGCCAGCCAGGAGGCCGGGATGAGTCACCGCGGAAGACGGGCACCTGCGGGGCTATCAGTCACCCAGATGTCGTCCCGGCCCCCCGGGGCTCTCTGTGGGTCATGTGCTCAAACTGAAAAAACAAAGCTCATTATCCTTTTCCTCTGCGTTCTGGGCCATCATCTCTATTCTTAGTGGCTACTGGTGTGACTTTATCTGGGGTCACAGCTACCGATCATTGCTTTTCCACGAACTGCATGTAAGTGGTCCTGCAGGTCATCTTCCCACTGGACCCTGCTGCTATCCTACGCCCCTTCCTCCTGAACAGATACTTCTCTTTCTCAGCAGCCAGGCCACTTTCACACCAAAGAGAAAGCCATGTGCCTTCCGGGAGCAGATCATTGGCAGAAGCCTGCTTCTGAGACGCAGGAACAAAGGCAAGAGAGGCAATAACTAAAGACAGACTACACTGTTCTTGAGTTTAAGGATGTTTACGCAGAATAAAAAGGGAAACCATTTTATAATTAAAATCAATGAAAATATTCATATCAAAATACATCCTAGTCAGAAATTGAATACCATAAAACCTCTCCCCTACCACACTGAATGCTAGAAAATAATGGGTAACAGTCACATAATTTGTGAGACAATGCTGTGTCCCCAGGTAACATGCCCGCTATATACCAAGGCTTTATAATGCTATTTAAGATATGGTGGAGCTCAGACTCTTTTTACAAATTACTTAAGAATATACATCAGCATATCAAAAATGAAGCAAAACAACAAGCCAGAAATGAAGACACTGTCATATAAAAGGACACACGGTGTTTACTGAAAAGTACAATGGAAAAACATGCAAATATTTTAAATGAAGGTGAGCTAGATCTACACGTGGTGTCAATGAGGTAACACCACGTGGTAGATCAGTATGTATTATATGATTACATTTACATATGTGTGTATTATAAAGATTATGTATTATTTGTTCTTACATAACAAAACATATTTTGAAAGGAAACTTAAGGAACTGTTACCTCAAGGAATTGGAGAAGGTTAAAGAAATGATGAAGACGACTTTATATTCACCTTATATCCTTTGTATCCTTTGAACTTTCCCCCACTGAACATGAATTTCTTTTTAAATAAATGGGTCTAAGCTCCCAATATCTCAATGCCTAATGAACAATCTAAAGAAAAAAAACGTTAAGGACCTTTATTTACCTTATAATATAACCCACCAGGTGGTCCGTGTGGGGCAGCACGAATAAAGACTTTCCTGAGAGTTCACACGCGTTACACAAAGCTGCAGCCCTTTCTGAAGCAATCACATCTTCCCCTGTTGACAAGTTCCACAAAGATAAAGAGAGAAATAAAATAATTAATGTATTTTTCTAAATGAATATTTTCCCAAATCAGAACAATGCAATTAAGAAAAGACCAAAACCACTTTTCACCATGTCTGTGGACCCCTGGGGCCCTTGAGAGCCCTGTGGGTGCTCAGAAGTTACTCCGTGCATATCTGTCAGGAGAACACCATGGAATTTTCTACAGCCAAGTCAGACAGCCCAAGTAATGCCAACAGACTCTCCACATAATCGTTTCAAAAACTGTAACTAAAAATGGAAGCAACAATTCATGAAAGTGGTTTCCAAAACTATTTAAGATGCTGTAAGTTTCCACATAGAAACAAAAAAATAATTTGGCCTCTCAAAGTCTGAGGTAGTAGAAGAAATAAGCATTTGAAACGAAGACATTTTCTTACAGGAAACGAAAATCCTAGTGTGACTCTTTGCCCTACTGCAAGTTAAGAAAAAATATTACATAAGGAATACAATTTCAAATAAATCTCAGATAAGTAAAAAATCTTTTTTAAAAATCAAGTGAATAACCATTTTGTCAAGTGACATGCGCCCGCGTGGGGAGGTAAGTGGGACTAGGGGAACAGGACTCAAGAAGCTCTGCACTCTTTATGATGTTTTTAGTTTTTTACAATAAGCATTTAATTATGTGTTACTGGTACTTTTTAATGTTAACACTCTATCTTTCCCATAACTGAATGCATAAAGCATTTTAACTTTAAAAACCATGCCTCTCGGTACTAAGAACGGGAGTTATAAACCAATCAATTAGTTATTAATTAACTACCTGGGGGCAAAGGGGTTTTTTTCTGTATCAGTACCACTGCAACTTTTGTGTTTCTCCCTTGTAAACTCTGCCTGCAGGG
The DNA here is from genome assembly GCF_036321535.1 of Camelus dromedarius. Taxonomy (NCBI): domain Eukaryota; kingdom Metazoa; phylum Chordata; class Mammalia; order Artiodactyla; family Camelidae; genus Camelus; species Camelus dromedarius. The sequence continues at coordinate 26,827,383 of NC_087457.1, forward strand.
GAAAAATAACAATAAAATTAATTAAATTGTTTTAAATTTTAAAAATGTATTCAAGATTTTACATAAAATACAAGCTTGATAATTCAAAGAAAGACAAATTTCAACTAAAAAATCCCCAAACTTAGGGGAACTTTTTTGCCACATACAAAGAAGCATAGGTGCCACAATGATTTAACTTTTTAAAGTGTAATCTCACATCAAGCTTCAACTCCTTATAAAAACTGGCTTTAAAAGCAAAAGTTTAACATACACTTTAATGTAAAAGCTAAACTACAACTTAATTTCTTTATAATGACACATTACAGACTAGTCAGCCAAAAGAATTATTTTGAAACAAATGGTGATAAAGCAGAAAGTGTTTTATGAGACTAAATAGCAAACTGCTATATCTTCCAAAAAAAAATCCTATAAATGCAAGAAAAAGCATTTGGAAATTCAGGCCAACCTGTCTTCTAAATTTCCTCACATTGCTCAGCATTATTAAGTTAACATCCATGCTACCTGTTAGGAAGGGAGCAGGTTTCACCAGAGGTCTGTGATCCCCCAACGACCGCTGTGGCCTGACCAGCACTCAGCTGCCCTCACTGACGGTCAGGGGTCAGTAAACTCCAGACGTGAGGGACCCGACGCGGTCCACCTGACAAACGGGGCCATACCTGACGATCTCCACTCTGGTCGCGCACTCGGACTGTTTTTCTTTCCACTGGGGCTCGTCCCAGTCCAGCTCGTAGAACACAACCACCAGGGCTGGCACCAGATTCAGATGTTTATTCATCCAGCCCGTCTTCAAGATCCCTTTGGGGATGTACCACTCGTACGAAGTTCTCTGCAAACGTTGGCAGAAGATGAAGAGATACTTGATCACAAGAGCGCAGGCACTTTCTGTGCGTTTAGCTCATTCAGCATACACACGCCGGCTTTTTGAGATGAGGATACTGAGGCTCACAGAGATCAGGCAAGAGTTAGCAAGTATTGGAGGCAGAATCTCAACCTTAGAGCCAGTACCATTTTCATTTACAGAATGACCAAAGCCAAAGCGTATCTAACGATGTCAAGGCTTTCAAATACCTGGAAGTAAACAGTCGCTTTCCCGGGATTCTACTTATAAATTCTTCTTATATTCCTCACCATCCCAGTTTCTGCTCTTATAAAAGCGCTCAAATTAAGTATTCCCTAAAACCCAATACGGCTTCATTTGTTTCAAAGTCATATTGCCAGGATGGCATTTCACCTCACTTGTGGGTGGAAGGAAAAATAAAGGACAATTCTTAAATACAGAAGCGTGACAGCAGTCACCAGGGGTCGGCACCGGGTGCCCCGTCGTGGGGAGGGAACGTGGTAGATACATTAGCCCTGGGAAAACTCGGGTGAGATCTCCAGTTTCCTCCAAGGCACCTGCACTGGCTCAGATACTCCAGCTCGCCCTGGTGCCACCTCTACTCCCAGTGAGGAAAGGGAGGGACAGCAAGGACACCTGACACAAAAAACCTGGGAAACAGGAAAGAACCAGGAATAGGAAAATGAGAATCGAGGAGGAAATCCCGGAGGGGCTGAGCTGTGCTGGGCCGCTGGCCTTCCCTGATACAAACAGCACATTCAAAACAAAAAACGTGGAAGGGCCAGCAGGGCTGTTACTCCCACACTTGCAGAGAAAGCTCAGTTTCTAGAGCTTGGTGGATGAAACTGCGTCTCCGCTGTGTGAATCTCAAACGTTCAAAAGAATCAGCTGGTGACCAAATCTACAGGTCCTCTCCCGCCCCAGCTTAACTGAGGACAGCTGGTATTTACATTTTTAATAAACACCCCAGGTGATGACGATACACTTGGGCCAGAGACCAGACTATCAGAATCACTGCTCTTAGGCAGGAAAAAGTGGGCAGCTTATTTTGCTCAATGTGTCCTACTAATGGACTTTCACATCAAGCTCGTTAAGGTTACAATAAATATTGAATCAATCAATATACATAACGTTCTTTAACAAGTAAGTGGATATAATAAGCATTATACATGTAAGAGCTGGTGTTATTAATGCATACTATCATCATGATAATTATTTTTCTGTGTAAATCAGAGTGTCTACCATGATGTTCACCCGAAAAATCTTTCCTGATTCCACACTGGAATATTGTTTTAATTTCTGTAGAACTCCAAGGACAGACAGCATCTCTTACTTAAATTTCTATCAGCAGTCTGCTGCGTAGTTCCAGGTACATAACACAAAGCAAGTGCTCAAAACATGAGTGTGAAATTGAACCAAACTGCAGAGACCAGGGACTCCATAAGGATACTGGCAATGATGAATGGGGAACGTAAGACCTTCCTTTTAGAGAGGTCTTTGTTAAAATTATGGAGACTTGAGGGTTTATTTTTTAAACAAATTTGAAAAAGGAAAATCTAGGGTCATAGGTTAAAAAGCTTAATAATTATAATCATTCCTCTGGAGTTAAAAGTGATTATTAGATACACCTGTAGCATATTAAGGTTTAATGAAATGGCCTAGCATTTTCTTCATGCACCACTGTAATCATACCCTTGATAAATAAAGGGTTTATTCACACAGATACAGGAACAAAATGATACACACATACAGAAGGAGGGGGAGAGAGAGAGAGCTCCCATGAAACCATCATGGCATTACCTTGGGTCTACATTTGGGATATTCGTGGTCACCTGGGAGCACCTTGAAAGAAATCGGTACCCGATCGGCCCTCCGGTTGGCACAGAAAGCATCCCAGACAGCTCGATGCACAGCATTATAAACCACATCCAGGCCCGTGAGGGTAACAAAAGCCATAGGCCGACAACATAGCTCCACAGGGAAGTCCCACTGTGTGGGGCTCATGGTCAAGGCGTCACAAAACTTCTGAAATACAAGTGTTAATACATCGGTAATTAATTTACTAAAAGCCCCCATCTGCATCTAACATGAGCCTCCACCATTTAAAAAGCATTACAAAAAGGCAAAAGACTTTGAGTGCCTGAAAACTGCTGCACCAGTGCAAAAGAAGAGAGCAAAAGGGAAAATTTTAATTCCTGAATTGGAGCTATTAAACTTTAATAACTGTTGACATTACATTTAAAAAAAATCTTTCATATTATAAAGGTTGTAGTCAACTTTTAGACAAATCAGGATTTTCAGTAATAGCTCAAAACATGCACAGATCCTTGGGATGAGCAGACCAAGAAGGCAGGAGGGTGATCAAATTACCTATTTCAGTTATAGAGAAAAATAATTATTGACTTATATTCAATAAAGTACAACTATCTCTAATTTCTCTGTAATGTCTTGCTAATGTCTAATTTCTGATTTTGTTAGGTATTATTAAAATAAGAGGCTAATTATCTAAATAGCTGTGTTTCCTCATTTCACCACAATCAATACAAATGTAATATTTAAAGGAAAATCTACAAGGGAAAAACCAACAAGGAATGGAAATCTCTAGGAAGACATGTTTCCATTGTGTCCTTTAGCTGAGAACTGGTCTACATAAACACAAGTAAGCACTTCCTTTTGAAAAGCAATTATATAAAAATGTGTTTATCCCAAACAAAATCATTTTATTTTAAAAACAACTTCTTACTTCCAAAAACATGCATCATTATGCCCATTTAAAAGGCGGTCTCCCCCAGCACGTCACACAGGACTCACATATCATTTCTGTGGAAAGCAAGCAGTGCTCCTGCCACCACTTGATAACCAAAATAGTATTTTTAACTGAAAAGTTAATTCAGGGAAAGACTATCAGGCTTCTTGCATTTAAATACAGAAGGAACAATGGGTACTAAATAAATGGCTCAGAAAGCTTACCAGAAATGACAAATGTCCACAGTAGACAGAGGAGTTTTCGAATTGTTTAAACAGATATTTTGAGGGTTGCGTTAAACTAGGAGGACAAAGGACTGCATGTTCAGAAAAAGAAATATTCTAATTCTAGGGAATCTGGGGAATTTGACCATCTCAATTAAAAAGAGATGGTCAAAACACAATTTGGGTACCGCTGCTTGATACCAAAGAGTCTACATTAGAGCCTTAAAGGCCCATTTCCTTTAATAACCCCAGAGGCTCAAGAGAATTAGCTGTGGTCTTTGAACGGAGTGGAAAGAAGGGGAAACAGAAATGGCTTTTAATCATTTAAAATCACAATGCTCTCCAAGAGAAATATAATATAAACCACATAAATTTTCTAGCAGTCACATTAAAAAGTAAAGAAGCAGGTGAAACTAATTTTAATAATATTCTACTTAACCAATATGCCCAAAATATTATCAATTCAATGTTAATATAAAAGTTATTAGCAAGAGATTCACCTTTTTTTGTGCTAAGTCTTCAAAATCGTGTGTATTGTACCCTCAGAGCACATCTCAGTTTGGGCTGGCCTACTGCAAATGCTCAATAGCTACACATGGTTCCTGGCTACTATACAGAACAGTGCAGCTCTAAATTAAGGTAATTCTGTCCCAAAATTACTGTACAAAAACTGTCTCAGAAATTCTTACCACATTTTACCTTAGAGAGCTGTGGCACTTGAAATAGCTGTACCTAATTCCACAGCCAAAAAAAAAAAAAATATATATATATATATATATATGGGCAAAAGACAGGTGAAGACGTTGTACGGATCTCAATAACGGCCTGTAGGAGAAACTTCCAGATCTTCTGGAGAAAGAAGCAACTAACCCAACTATGACATGGAAGGAGGTGCAAAAGTAGCAAGTGAACACTCGGGAAGGGAGATCATGCAGGGCAAGAGAAGTCATCTGGAAGCTGGCGTGGCAATAAAATAAGACTAAGAAAGAATGACAGACTGCAAAGAAAGGTGACCCAATCAAAGTGGCAGATTAAAAAAAATAATGTATTCACTACTTTTTAATTAACAGAGGTTCAAAGTGCACGACACAAGGCCAGTAAGGATGGGATTCACAGATGTTTAACTACAAAACAGTCAAAAGAGGAACTCCAGTTTGAGGCGGGGATGATGGAAAACAGCTGACGCCGAGGATGTGAAGCAACAACCCGACTTAGGAAAGCATTCCGTCCCCAGGGCCGCAGAATCCTGCCCGGGAAGCTCCAATGAAGAAAGGGGGAGAAGAAACGCTGCAGCCCTAAAGGCAGGCGCTATCTTCCTCCTCTCCTCCCCCGTAAACCTGATGGTCCCAGGAACAGGTGCGTCTTTTCTTTACAAGGTAAAAGAGAATTGCACTCGCTGATGCTGTAGGAAAACGCACCCCCTACCCTCCCCAGGCCAGCATTGTTAAGCACCAGTTCTCTCCCCTGGCGGTCTGGCCCGGACTCACCCAGGCCGCACGCCCCGGGCCCGCTGCAGCTGCTGCCGGTCGCCGCCAGCCGGGGGAGGACGAGGGGAAGCAGGCAGGAGTGTCAGAGAACGCCGGGAGCCTTGCCCACCGCCACCGCCCCTGACACGGGGCCAACCAGTGAGACTTCCCTACGTCCACCTGCGCAGGCACAGGAAGTACTCTCTGGGCCTGAGTGACAGTGGTCTAAACCAATCGCCGTGCCAGAACTTTACCCTGCTCCACAAAACGTAAGGAAGACGCTCCGCTTCCTAGAGGAGCAGGAGCTGGAGGCGGGGAGAGGAGGAGCCAATAGGAGAAGCGAGAAGGGGAGGAGGCGTGGCCTCTGCCGTTGCCGCCCCGCAGCCTCTCCCCAGAAGCCCCGGCGCTCCAGCTGCCGCGGTCTCGGGCTTCCAGCCCGCAGTCCCCGAGCCGACGGCTTCGCGCTGCCCGGGGGCCGGGGGTGCGCGTGACTCTCGTCTGCCTTGCGAAGAGTCTGCAGCCGAGGGCACGGAAAGGGGACGCCCCGGCCTCGGGGCCACTGCCCTCGCTTTCTCTTCGTTGTCGCGAACACCGTCCGCCCGGGAGACGCCCCGTGACCGGCGCGATGAGTGCCAACGAGGACCAGGAGGTGAGTCCCAGAGCTGGACGTCCCTTTCCCGCGCACGCGCGGTGCCTGGGCTGACCCCCGCCCCAGACCCCCTACGTGCCCTCGCCGCTGCAGCGACAGCCTGTTTGGGGTGCCCCAAGTTTACTGGTGTCCAGCGAGAAGAGGCCTGGCACGCTTGCCTGGGTAGGGGGCCGCCTCTACCTTTCCTCCCCCTGCAGTTTTCAGTTTTGCAAACCCCAGAGTCCCCCTCACCGGGTCTCCTAATAACAAGGGCGAGTGTCCTTGGTCCGCGAGCCGGCGCACTTGGCTCGCCTTAAATCCCGTGCGTGATTTAACCTTGTGTACTGAGTTAGACCGTTTGGAATTTGATCTGTTTTAAATTTTAAAATCTCTTGGCTGGTAGAGAAAGTTAGTTGAGTTAGTTAAATTTCTGATACAGGAAAATAATGACACTAGTGTCTTCTGGCTGTGTTGCTTTGTGGAAAGAATCATTTATCCATCTGATAGTTGTCTAGTGGATACCTGAGTATTGAGTATACCTGAGTTGCATGCTTTACCCTGATATACTTTCTCACGAAATGCCTCTTTGACATTGAGTCACATGGTATTAGAGTTGGAGGGGATTCTACAGGTCACCTCGAGGGGAACCTTCTAAATTTGAAATGTGTACATTTGAGAAGAAGGGTCTACAAACGTAAAGTGATTGTCCCAGGGATGCACAATGAGTTTGCAGTAAAATCAAGACTAGAATCCAAGTCTCCTGGAAAAGTAGTAATTGACTTTTCATTTAGAATATATTACTTGAAAGTTAGAAGTTTTACGCAATAGATGTGGTGGAGGATTGGTTGGTACCTTTAAAGAAAACCCCATGTCCAACAAGCTATGATATCTGCATCTGTCTAAAATATTCTTACCAGGTGAGTTCCTAAGCTAAGGCATGAACAGTTTGTACTAGTGTAATTTTTCTCAAAGTTTGGTCCATGGACCACCGCCTAGAACCATTTGGGTGATTGTTAGAAAAACAGACTCCTGAACTCTACCTTGGATGTACTGAATCAGAATTCCTGTGGTGGGGCTCAGGGATCCGCATTTAACAATAAAATTCCATTCTTCTTCCACATGACTGATTTTCAGATGTTTGAGGACCGTTTTCCTGCCCAGTTTTTCAGACCTCCTCTTACTGATTTTTAGCTTTTCTGTATTGGTTCATTCTTTTTAGTTCCTTCGCTCTTCTGGAATTGTGTGTCCGAATAGAGTGCAAGTTTGTAAGTGCTTTATGCAAATCAGATTTGTCTTTCATCCTCTACATTGTATGTTTAGGTTTCTAAAGACAAGTTAATCTACTTACCCTGTAAAGTTTCATCTTGTTCGATTGTTTTTCAAGGACTTTTTGAATTCTTACTCTGCCACCAGCACGACTCACTATCCCATCAGATTTCATCCACAAATTTGATAAGCCTGCCTTCAATTTTTGTTCCTGTCCAAGTCATTTAATTGAAATATGGGGAAGGACTAAGGATGGAAGGAATAGCACTATATTTTGTGTAAGGGTGTTTGTTCCAGTCTCATCTCAGTTCTTCTTGAATCCAGCTTGAATTGTTATATATTTTTTCTGTGAAGGTAGCAAGAGAAACCTGTGGGACCTTACTGAAATCCAGGTAGACTGTTTTGTGCCTTTCCCTAATGTACCAATCGGTTACTCTCTCTAAGAAGGGTTGTGTACATACATTGCTTTTTTCATATACTTACCAAGTCCTTGGGGCGACTCCTGACCCTCCCAAGTCCTCACAAACTGTTTCTTTAGTAATCTATCCTAAAATTCTGTCCATGTAGGTCAGACTCACCCATCTTTAGTTTGTAGAATTCTTGACATGCTACTTTTTGAAAACTACAATGTGTACCCAAGTACAGTCTTTCTTTCCTTTACCTCTTCATAGGTGTTTGTCAGTAATCAGGACACTGTTTGGGTCGTCTCATTTGTAAGCTTACAATGATTCAAGAAATATTTCCGGGCAAGGATTACTAGTTATACTTTCTCTTGGGGTCCTTTTTCCCACCTTGGATGGATAAGCTTGTCTACCTTTTTCTAACTACTATTTTTTAAAAGTTCCTTTTACTGTCCTTAAGTGTTTTTCCAAGTTTTATATCACTTTATGGTAAGGATTACAAATATAAATAATATATGTAAATAGTGGGGAATTACTGGGCTTCGTGGTTCTCATCTGCAGGTTTAATGCTCTTTTCTATCCCAGGCTGCTCTTCAGCAGAGTGATAAAGGGCTCCGGCTCTGGAGTTGCTGTAAACTCCAAATCTTGTTTTCCTCCCTGGAAAGGAGAGAATAACGAGATCTTCACAGGACTGATGTGAGAATTAAGTGAGAGAATCCACTGGAAAATGCTTAGAGGTGCCTGGCACATAGTTTTAAAAGATTAGTATTGTGGTGTGTTAGTGATATACATGTGTGTTACGAACATGGAAAGTGGTGTAAGTTAGCCAAGTTCTACATAGTTGAATGGGCTTCAATCAGAAATGAAAGATCCTCTATTTCCAATCCATTTGTATGACTAAACAAAACTCGTTTGATCCATTTCTTTCAGATGGAACTGGAGGCATTACGTTCTATTTATGAAGGAGATGACAGTTTCCGGGAATTAAGTCCAGTTTCATTTCAATATAGGGTAAGACATGGCATGAACAGGAGCACTTGCTACTTTGCTAGAAAAGACAAAAGTTGCTTTCTAAAATGTTGGGTTTGTTTTTTACATTTAGTGGTCAGAAAATAAAAGTGAATCAAGTAACAATTTAGGCTGAAATTTTTTGTCGTTTAATGTTAAATATTAAAAAAAAAACAAACCACAAAGCAGAGCATGTACTAAAAATGTTACAGGAGAGATTAGCATAGCCCCGTGCAAGGATGAGAGATGATGTGGTGGCTTCCCCTAACACCATAGTGAGGCGCCCAAGATCTGCTGGCATCATCCCTGGGGATGCTGGTTGATCACTGGGTTAGGGCGACAAAATCCAGATCTCTTCAATGTAAAAGTATCTTTTCCGTTTCTTAGTTATGAAGTAATCTGTGTGGTGATACTGCATAACCATGTGAATATCTTGTTTCTCAAGAACTTTTCACCTACAGATTTTACATCCATTAATAATCCTTGACTGAAACAGTCATTGCAGTGGTGGTTGCACAATGGCGATTTTCTAATCAAACCATGGAATGGTTCGTGATTAGTATCTCACGATTCGTGAGATCCTATCTTTCCCAGAGCCGTTTAATCAGAATCTGAGCAGAGGAAACAGTCAGTCCCGACCTGGGGACTTATACAAGAAAACTGGCCTGGATTCCTTTTGTCATAAAAGACATTCAAGAGGAGGTGGGGAGAGGGCTGAGGACTGTTCTCAATTAAAGCAGAACAAAGAGATAGGACAACCAAATGTAGTCCACGACCCTCAATGGATTATGGATTAGTGAGTTGAGGAAGTGGTTTATTAAAGGACACTTCAGATATGATTGGAGGACTTTTAATATAGATTATGAATTAGATAATATTTTTGTATCAATGTGGAATTTCTTGGATGTGATAACGGTATTGTGGTTACAAAGGAGAATGTCCTTATTCTTAGGATACTTTACCCGTAAATATTTAAGGACACTTCACGATGCCTGCAGTTTACTTTTAAATGATTCCACAAAAAACCAAAGGGGGGAAAATCATTGGGGAAAGGGAGTTGATCCTGTAAAGGAGAGGAAGAAAGAGGAAGCAGATGAAGTGAAAGGTATTTGGTGAATAAGATACATGTCAGTGAGTGTTCAATGTTCTATTCCGATTTTTTTGTAAGATTAAAATATTTCAAAATAAAAAGCTGGGGAGAGCAAAAGAAATAGAAAAAAATATTTAAATAATTCAGGTTAAAAGGGGGTCAAAATATACAAACTTCCAATTATAAAATAAATCTGGGAGGCGTAATGTGCAGCCTGGTGACTACAGTTGATGATACCCTACTGTCTCTTTGAAAATGGCAAAGAGAGTGGGTCTTAAAAGTTCTCATCAGAAGGAAAAAAAAACTATGGTGATGGATGTTAACTAGACTCATTGTGGTGATCATTTTGCAATATATACAAATACTGAATCATGCTGTACACCTGAAACTAATATAATGTATGTCAATTATACCTCATAAAAGAATAAATAAAAAGAAGAAAGCTTACTCAAGAGTAGCTGTCCAGTTTAAGGCACTCTTTTTCCTTATCTCTCTCTCCTTTTCTTTTTTTCTCTAAATTTTATGTTTCATTTCCTAATTTCTTGGGATTGTGCTAATGCATCTCAATTTACCTGTTCTTTTTTTTTTTTAACAAGTATTTTCCCCTAGACTAAGCCATGCATCTTATTTTCTTGGCAGCAGAAGTTTTAATTTTGAAGTCCAATTTATTGATTTTTAATTTTGCTATTAATGCTTTTTTATTGTGATAAAAAAATCTATAATGTAAAATTTACCATTTTTACCATTTTAACCAATTTAAGTGTACAACTTAGTGATGTTAAGTACATTCACACCGTTGTGTAACCATTACCATATCCATCTCCAGAACTTTTTCATTACTTTTCCAAACTGAAATTCCATTCCCATTAACACTAACTCCCCACAGTTGATGTCTTGCTTTTGTCCTCAGAAAGCTTTGATGAAACAAAAAACAGAAAAAGACATAGTCTTAGTGCTGGAAAAAGCTGAAGGGCTGGTCTGAGGGACGGGCCGTGGACATCTGGAAAGGTGTGTATGCAGACTAGGGGTGAGTTAGAGTCAGACCGCCCTCACCCTCTGCTGAGTCTTGGACTATACCTGTGAACTACTCAAAATACTGCATTTCTGATCTGATCGTGAACGTTGGAAAGAATTCGTCACTTGAAAGATCATCATTTAATTCTCTATCTTTGTAGCACTTTTTACAAGCCTAAGATTTCCCTTTCCTTCAGATAGGTGAAAACGGTGATCCCAAAGCCTTCTTAATAGAGATTTCCTGGACAGAAACATACCCCCAGACACCTCCAATCATATCTATGAACGCCTTTTTCAACAACACCATGTGAGTAGTGTTTCCTTTTCATTGTTTTTTTTTTGTGTGTGTGTGTGTGGTAACCCTCTCTTTGACTTCTCTCTCAGCAATATATTTCTTGTGCATTGTAGCTCATCAGCTGTAAAGCAGAGCATATTAGCCAAGTTACAGGAAGCTGTGGAAGTTAATCTTGGGACCGCCATGACCTACACGTTGTTCGAATATGCCAAGGACAACAAAGAGCAGTTCATGGAGAATCACCGTCCCTTTCATTCTACGGTGAGCCTGGAGATTCATTTTTGCCACGCTTCTTTGTGTTTGTTTTGGTTTTACTCTGCTGGTAATTCATTTTTCCTAATTAATATTTTTTAAAATTTGGAAGGAGACTTTATGTTGGATGTAAAATGAGATTTAAATCTGAGTTGAATAAGAACAATGAATTTTAGATTTCTTAGTGTCCATTTATCTTTAAAAATGAGGTTGTATCTTCTAGATTCTACCCTTCATATAAGACTAGAATGCTTCATGTCCCCACTGAAACTGAAATGTGCAGAACCAAGTATTTTTTCAAATTTATTTAACATCTTCATGAAGCCCTTTTTTCTTAGGGACCTGGTTGTAACAGTTGCGCTAAAATTATGTCCTTCAACGTGAATTGAAAAGAGCTCAGTGAAACCAATAATGTCCTAAAGTCACCTGCTCTAATGAATATGATGATGTAAGATTCTTTTACTTCTCAAACCTAGAAATTGTCGACTCATTTTAGGAGGTAGTCATATTTAGTGTAATTCAGTAAGTTTTAAGACAGGAGTCTAAGAATTATTTCTTTTTTTCTAGACGTCCATAAGCAACATGATCTCCGTTGAAACTCCTAGCACAGCCCCATCAAGTAAGAAAAAAGACAAAAAAGAACAGCTTTCAAAAGCCCAGAAACGTAAGCTGGCAGATAAAACAGGTTTGTATTACTTTCCTTCCTTTTGCAGCACACATAACTGGGTTGCTTTCAGTGTGATATGGGTGCTGAATAAGTATATTTAGATTTAGAAGATTAGTTCTCTACTCCTTATTCTTGAAACATTAGGACCAGAGACTAAGATCACTTAGGTGTGTGTTGAAAACACCGCTGCTTCACCACGAGAGAGAACCATTTGAGGAGGAAACTGAGTGACAGAGTAACTCTAAACGAGTCTTGAGGTTGAGAAACATTGGCATAGTGCACAATTGTGGGTCCTGCTTGTCGCCTGTCTGACACGTTTGAGATTTTCCTGTTTGTTTAACTCTATGGCAGGTATGTGTATTATTGGAAATGTTTTAAAATTTACAGCTCTCGTTTGAGATGAAATCTGGTGTCACATTACATCTTAACACAGTGAATAATTTAATGTTTTTGTCTGTAGTTGACTCATTTATACAACAACCAGGAGATTTAAGAACAGAATTCCTGTGTGTCCTAACCCGGAGTCCTTTGGTAGGGACATTTAGAATAGAGTATTCTAAATTCCAGCTCATTTCACCAATTACATTTGATCGTTTTTCTTTCTTTAACTGGAAAATTTGCAAATTGGTATCAGTCTGTAAACTTTTTTCCCAGTCAGGGAAAATGAAGACAATACCATGTGTGCGTGTTTACGTTTATATACACGTACACAAGTGTGTTTGGATACTTCTGTACTGTGTGTTATTGGTGTGACGTTACAAAGCAGCCTTCTGTTGAGAAGAACTGAGCCTTTTACTTTGGTGAGAAGGTTTAAAACAACGCCTTTTCTTTTATAAAGTGATGGTAGTTTTTTGTTTGTTCATGTTGTTTAATGTCTGTGGCAGAATAAAAAAATAGCAACCCTGTGTCGGCCCTGAAAATACATTTTTGAAATTGTAATGATTTGTAAAATAGAAAATGTGGGAATTCATTCTTCCTCATGTCAGAGCAGCGTTAGAGTGTAGACGACTGAAGCAGTAAGTCGTTAGCCGCCACTGTCTCTTTCCTCCAATTTTGGTTCATCTCTGTTTGGAATGTTTCAGCATCCATGTCAGTTCATGGCCTGTTGCGTTCATGCACGGTGACCTGTGGTTGTCCCCTTTCACTGACACCTCCCCACCTCCCTCTCCCTGCTGATGCTCACCTGAACGTCATCTTCCTGTAATCATGGCGCAGGAGTTTGTGACTTAGGACACTTAGCTTCAGAATAAAACTTGAGTGGGACAGTCGTGGCCTGTGGGTAGGTTTTAGTTAATCAGAATTGGTGATCTGTCCTCATAACCCATCACCAGAGAGAGCAAGGATTCTTGCTGGCATGAAGGAGAAAAGAACCATTAGCATCTCAAACGAGCGCCAGTGGTTTTGCTTCTCTCCTGTAAGAATCATAGGGTTAGTTTCTGTTTCTCTTGCTGTAAAATTAGTGCACTTGTTTTGAATGCAGATTCTGAAGGTTTCATTAAGTAAAACACATAAAGATACATCAAGTAAAGAGGAAATCAAGCCATTTTAAATTGAAAAAAAATCTTAGAAAAAAAATGGGGGGTGTACCTCAGTGGTACAGTATGTACCTAGCATGCACGAGGTCCTGGGTTCAATCCCCAGTACCTCCATTAAAAGAACTAATTAAAAAAATAAATAAATCTAATTACCTCCCCCACCAAAAAAAAAAGGAAAAAATTTTAGATTGTGTTTATTAAATTATCCTTTAAATTTGAATGCCGATTAAAAGAGTGAAATCACTTTATAAACCATGAATTCTTATAAAAAGATTGAGCTTGTTTTCAAGTACTCCCTACAGATTAAAATCTGGATTAAAAATGCCAGGTTAAATAATGGATATTTTATCAGAGCACAGCAGTTAATAAATAAGTTGGCCGGGCCTCTTAGACTTGAAGGCAAACGTTTGTTCAGAAGGCCTCTTGTCTTGAGCCTGGCTTCCTAGCGTGAACCCTAACTCAGGAAACAGCGAAATGACACAGCTTCTCACTTCAATAAGCAATGACCTTGTATGAAGTAGGCAACTGAGCCAGAGCATAAAACTGATAAACTGTCAGCTCCTCTTCCTGGCGTTACCAACTCGTCTCCTTATTTTTTCCTTGATAACAGGTTTTGTCTTGGACAGAAATAGGGTACATTGTGAAAAGAGGGTACACATGCACGATTTTGCAAGTATCCCCAGGAGAAGGGTGCTTTCAGTTCACAATGATGATAAATTCTTTTTCCAACTTAATAATAAGTGATTTAAAATCTTAACCCATTTGTTGTATAGAATAGTATATAAAATCTTACTTAAATTTAAATATTACTGATTAGACTTAGAAATAAAGTGACTGTTTTTATCCTCCAGATCACAAAGGAGAACTTCCCCGAGGATGGAACTGGGTTGATGTGGTGAAGGTATGTGATATTTATATTCCAGTCTTCCAGAAATTGTTGCAATTTATTGCCACCAAATAATGAAATTTCTGTCTTCCATTTTCTCCCCTCCAACCTGTGGATTTTCCCGGAATGTGTGTTTCCTTTTTCACATTCAGCATGTAAGTATTTTTAAAATATCCTTCACATCCTTCTCTTCCCTACACCCTCAATTTTAGATTTTCTTTTTTTAAATACTGGAAAATCTGTAGAAGTGAGTTATAACTACAGTAAAGTATGACTGTATGTAAGTACACCTAAAGAATGGACGTACTTAAATATGACTCTGAATTATTAATATGGAAATTCAAGAAACGAGTCATGAAAAGGAATGCTTTTATTTCTTGGTAGAAGTGAAGTATTTTTTTTTAGGGCAAGCCCTAAATGTAGCTTCCAACCATTTTCAAGAAAGACTTTCTGTTTTTGTTATTTAAAATTGTTTACTTTCTACTTGGAATTTTGTGACCTACTTCTCTCAGTGTTTGGCCTGCATTACTCAAAAACTGATCCTTAGCACAGGAAGGTAGTGTCCTGTATGGGGCTTCATGAAATGAGGTTTGCATGCAAGTTAGTGTCACTACTGCTGTGTGAGATAACTAATAGGATCCAAGGGTAATGAAAGATGAAGGTTTTATTGAGGACCCACAAACGTGGGTACTTTAAAAGGTAGTGTATTCTTAAAGTTTACTTTAAAACTGGCTGTGTGGGACATGAAATGCCTTTTCTGTAGAAACTAAAGTAAATTTTGTGCTCCTAAAATATGGTCGAAAATATTACCTGTGAGGAGGGAACCACGAGCTGCAGTTGGAATAAAGAAACAGTCCCAGCAGACCTTGTTTTACTGTGTTTTGCTTTATTTTGCTTCATAGATACTGTGTTTTTTATAAATTGAGGTTTGTGGCGATCTTGGATTGTCAGACTATGGTTCACATTTTTTAATAATAAAGTATTTTTTGATTAAGATATGTACTTTTTTTAGATGTATTGCTGTTGCGCACCAAATTGGCTACAGTACGGTGTAAACGTAACTTTTCTACGCACTGGGAAACCAAGAAAGTCTGGTGACTCGCTCTATTGTGATATTTTCTGTATTGCCTTGGTCTGGAACCGAACCCATGGTATTTCTGGAGTCGGCCTTTATTTCTCCTCGCCATCTTGGGCAAGAGGCTGACCCTGACAGGCTGTGTGTGCAGGTGAAGTTTCCCAGGTGTTCTGTCATTGACTCAGTCCCCTACCACGGACCCTTGATGGGTACTTCACGTTGTCCCAGTGCACTCGTATTTATCTGACCGGCTAAGTCTGCTCTCTCCTTAAAATGCTGCTTCCTCCAGCCCGAGCTGTCTCCCGATCAGAGTGAGAGTGTGTCCTGTCAGCGCGGCCCGTGCCAGCTGAGGGCGAGCAGAAAAACAGTCGGATCCATCTCCAGGCGCTAGTGCGCCTCCCTCCTTAGCTCCAGAAATTTCAGGTTTTGTTTGTTTTTAAGAGAGTCCTTGTCAGTATAAACTAAAATTTTAAGCCAAAAAACAAAGTAAGTTTGAAATAATCCTATAATCTTGGGAGATGGGAGAGAGATTTTTAAGGAGGTTATCCTCTAGCCATGATTTGGCCTCAGACTCCATCACAATGAGCTAGTGGTTTCCGCGTCTGGTCCATGGAGACCCTCCCACGGGGTCTGTCGGGCTCAGACTGTTTGCATCACAATATCACGGTGTTTCTGCCTTTTCCGCACCTGCAACTTCTCTCACACGCTTGCGGCGGCCGGTCCCCGGGGCCACGTGCAGGAGGCTGATGCCCTCCCCAGTGCTCTTCTGTCAGAGCACTGACAGAGCGTGTGCTTTCATATTCTTGTGTTTTCCAGAGTTTTCTAAGGCAGGAAACAGGTTTAGGATCTGAGGATGCTCCGTTTGTTCTCGGTGCTCGGACTGTGTTCTTGGGGCCTCTCCCCGCACACCTGCCTCGTAGAGAAGCCGGTTTGTGAGAGGCCCGCGGTCCCCTGCGCGCGCCCGGGAAGAGAGTGCGGGAACGCAAACCAGCGCTACTCTTCGCTTCAAGTTCCGGGGTTTTGTTTTAGAAAACACAGCTTTTCACGTTTAAAATGTTACTGGGTTGTCATTGTTAGATCTGCATGAATTAAATCTCTCAGTTTTCAGCTGCAGGTAGGAGATAGATTTCAAACAAACAAACAAAACCCACCTCTTGAGGATCCTCAGTTTTTAAGAGTGGAAGGAGGTCCTGGAGCCAGAAAGTTCTGGGAAGTGCTTCCGTAGCGGTTTCTGCTTTCCGCGGCTTTCCACATTTTCTGGGGTTCTGGGGGTTTGGGTTTATTAGGGTTTCTTAGTGGCTGGGTCTTTATTCCGGCCAGAATTGCCTTTGTATGTAATGTATTCTTGGCGGATTTTTATCTGCTCGTACCGCCCCTCCCACCCCCCAAATTTGCCAACTCCTGCTATGGAGTTTTATTGGAAGAAAACTGCCATTTAAGATTTGTATCACATTTTCAAAACTGTAAGCGTTGTCTGGTTAAGATGATAAATCTTACGTTTTTTACCGCAGTCAAAAAAAAGTTATTATTTATTGTTCGTAAAAATAAATAGGAGACTATCATTCATTGCATAAGTGGTACCTTTTGTATGTCCCTGGTTCCAGTTTATTTTTGAAAAGCTTCAAGTGATTTTCCCCTTGTTCTGTTGAGGTTATGTTTTCAGAGAATCCTGCTGAAAGTAGCTGAGCCTGAAGTTGAACAGTGGTTACAGGGGCAAGCTGTGGGCGGTGCAGGGTACGTGCACCTGGTTGCCTGTGGTTCTGTTAACGCTGAATGTTTACTTTTGATATAAA
Organism: Camelus dromedarius; assembly: GCF_036321535.1. Lineage (NCBI taxonomy): Eukaryota > Metazoa > Chordata > Mammalia > Artiodactyla > Camelidae > Camelus > Camelus dromedarius. Next base: position 26,844,567 of record NC_087457.1, read on the forward strand.
GTGGAAGTAGTGAACTCAAATAATACGATAGCTTCACCTTGTTGAATATCTCTTTTATCTTTTTTTATAGTTAAGCAAAACTGGCTCGAAAGAGGATGAATAGCGCTTGGAATGAGACACGGGAAGAGCATCCTTTAAACAGTAAACTGGGTTCAGAATCTTTCATTAGTCTTTTCTGGTGTTGAGGTGGCTTTTTATAAAACAATTTTTTGGTATGTTTCTTATGTAAGAAAAAATGTTTTAAGCTAAAAGTTCATGCAGAGATGTGGTCGTATTAAATTATTTTCACAAACTTGCCTTAATAAAAGGTGAAAATGTTACTGTTTAGTATACTTTATGAAGCCAGTTGGGCTTTTAAATGGACAAATATGGGGAATTATAAATAGCCAGTGTTAATTTGTAAGATCTCATTCTAGTGGATGTGGTTTTTTTTTTTTTTTAAAGGAGTATGAAGCTCTTTTCAGATTCTCATGCCAATGGAACCAAGTGTTGCATGAGCAGTTGGTCCACAGAATGGCCCATATTAATAGGTTTTTTAACTCTTAAGTCTTCATCCCTTCTCTCTCTTAATTACTGAAGTATGAATTGCTTCAGAGAAATTTAAATACTAGTATTTGAACTTTATACATAATATTCTTTGTAGTTCCTTTTTTTATTTTTTAAGGGTGAACTGCTTTTTAATAAATGAATATCCATTTATACTTGTCTCTTTGGGTCATGACATTTGATTGTGGGAGCTTTCAGTGGTGTGTGGAATAGGAGAAAGGAAAAAAATAAAACAAGTCTGCCAACTACATTAGAAAGCATTGACTAGAAGTGCTGGTTCCTATTCAAAGCATTTCTCTTTGCTGCCTATATCAAGATGGGAGTGAAAGATGCCTTAATATTTAATTTTTGTACTGTTAGAGACAGTGGTTTTAATAAAGTCCTATTTATCTGTTGTGTATTTTTCGTTGTTTGGTAACTGAGTTCTTCTAAGTGGTTTAACATAATACCACTGTTCAAGCCTTGTTTGTTTTCAGGTATCCAGCCCAAGCATCTTTGTAAAAATAGACATGGAAGTCTTTGAAATGCTGAACTGTAGTACACGCTTGATTGTTTTTTACGTCATGCATAGTGTAATTTTACCAGGAAGTTGTCGGTGTATGTGTGATTTACAGTGATTCCGTACGTGCCCCTCGCTTTACAAACGCTTAGAACTGTTGCTGTGGTACCTGGAGGGGTCAGCTGTTGGGTCTTCATGTTATACCTGTGTGGCTTGGGTCTGAGTTTTTAAAGAATAGATCACTTTTAAAGACGTCTCCATAGCAAAAGAGCAGTCTGAGTTGTATCCATATTTTTTGCTGGATTAACATTGGCGGCTGCAGCTAAATCATCTGAATTTATAAAGTGAGCATAGTTATGGTGAAGAAGTTCAGTGTCTTTTAAATACCAAATCACGTTTTGTTTCTTGAATTAATACGATAGAAACATCAAAATTCAGGACCCCTGGAATGTGCCGGCCTTTGTTTTGGGGTTGTGTGTGTAGCTTTTGTCGTGTTGATAGCAGGTGTCGTGCTACACATGCTAGGGGAAGAGTGCTTCGTTTCGCTCTGAAGACTCCAGAATTGTTCAGGCATGTTGTGGTTCACAGATTACAAAGAATCATGCAAGTAAAATGCCAATGAACTATTTTTACTCTTTTTATATGAAATGTCCAAATTTCGGGAGGGGTGATGGTGGCAATGGTGCCTCTTCCTACCTTCTGTCAAACACTTGAACATTCTTGTCAGTGTTGCCATCATCTGTTTAATGCTCCCAGTATATTTTCTCAAAGCCTGTTTACTTCAAATTGTGTGGAATGATACAATTAATAAGCAATAAAATCTGAATTACACACAGTGATTTTTCTACATGTTTTATTTCGCATCACTTGAGAGAGAATTGATTTTATAACTCTGCACAGACTTACCTTGCAAGATGGACCACCCTGCGAGAAACTGTTCCAAATGTTGGACTGAAAAATATGTTTTAAAATGAGCTGATGAGAGGGTGAAAAACATCCAGAGCCTAAAAAAAGTAAATGAAAGTTGGAACCTTGAGGTTAAGGACAGCTTTAGTTTTCACAGCCTCAGGGGGCCCAGAAGACAGAAGATGAAGTCCAGGATCCACCCTGGGTAGCCACACACGCATACACATGCACACGCATGTGCACACACACACAAACCCACACCCATGCATGAGGCTGAGACTGGTCCCCCAGTGTGGGGCCTGAGGAAAAGTTGTTGTCTTGCTCTTTGGTTCTGGACGGAGTGGTACAATGTTAGTGTACCTGCATGTATTCTCCTGACAACGCACACTGAGTTAGCTCACATGGGTATCAGCCCCGATTCCTCCCCAATGTGGGCAATCTCAAAACACCCTCAAGCCAGGATGGCACCAAGTGGGTAAGAGGTCTGGACAACTGGTAGGAATGACCACAAATTTATTCTGGAAGGTTGAACCTGCCTCCAACCCAGACCTCCAGAGATGCCTCACAGTGAAAACTGAACAAGAGGCGTTCTCTGATACGGGTTAGCTGGTAAGCTGATTCTGAATCCCAGTGTTTTTGATTATTTGACAAAATAAAGTGATGTGTGATCCACAGTGTTTTTCAAACTGCAATTTGTGATCCATTAGTGAAGAAATTAATTGAGGGCCTTTATCAGCAGTTTTTCTGGTGGAATGGAGGAGAATGGACTTGAACAGAAAATACTGGCATGTACTGTGTTGTCAGGGTATTTGGGGGTGTGTATGTGTAAGTATTATGTAAAATTTATTTCTTAAAGTGAGTAATGTAAAAAAAAAGTTTGAAAGCTGCTGCTGAGAGCACACAACAGATGGAACAAATTTTATGTGGAGACTTAATTTTTAAAAATATAAAATGCCTTTTGAAGTGTTAAGATCGTTTATTATTGATTTTGCATTATTCGTAAAGCCCAATTAAGTAAAGCTACATTGCATTGTGTAATGGGAGAGGAGCAAAACATTTGATTTAAAGTAGAATCTTTTAATGACTTTGTAAATTTGTAATAATGAAAATTCTTGCAGGAAAATTTTTTCTTTTTAAAAAATGTTTGGTTTTTGTTATTGAAGTATAGTTGATTTACACCTTGTCAGGTGTACAGCAAAGTGATTCAGTTACACGTATATATTCAGTTATATATAATTTTAATCGCTTTACTTTCTTACTGTTAAGAACCAAAAACAAGAAAATTAGTTTCAATTTTCCCACCATTTCCAGAGGAATAATCATTTTCTTCCTCAGTTTCCTGCATAAATCCAGTTTCCAAGATAGATGATAATCTGCTGATGATGGTGATAAACGAGACAGGAAACACTCCCACCCCTGCTGATCTTCCCCTGTTTGTTTACTGCTGGCGGCTGGGAAGTTTGAAGTGACCTTGCATGTTTCTCTGCGGCCCTTTGGAGCTGTCAGGTCTTTTCTGCGACTCCCACAAAGATCTGACCTGTTGGAACACTCTTGATATTTTAAACAACAAGCCATCTCTATGATCAGTTCTTTCTTCCTTCATTAATAAAAGACAATACAAGTTACAAAAGGGGGGTGCGGTCCAGGGGGCGGAGGGGGGATGCAGATGAAAACATTTTGCTTCATAATGAAGTGGTTAGAAATTAATCTGGAAAGCTTTCATCTATGACAGTGTTTAGTACAGAAGGAGAAAAGGAAAAGGCTCTCATTTAATGTGTGGAATTACAGAGGACGAGCCTTCCCAGCCTCACTGAGTGTAGCCTGAAGAAGTCTGAACGAGCTCCAGCCCTTGACTCCGCTGCTGCCGCAGGGCGACACTGCGTGTTTGCTTTTACAGAGGGCAGGAGTGTTCCGAGTCACTTCCTCCCCACCTCACTTGTGAAGGAACGTGCTACGACTTGGACCCTTGTGTCCTGGGAACATCTTAATCCCTCTGAAGTTTCAGTGGAAGCACAAATACTTTATTAAAATTCCTACATTCTTTTCACTGTCAGTTTTGAATTCTTAAAATCACACTTTTTTCAAAGTCTACCCCATCATATAATTTTTTTTAAACCCAAATGTAAAAGAAATTAACCACTGAGACCTTTTCCTCCTTTTTCTGTTCTCTTTCTCTGAAGATCACTAAATCTAGGATCTGTCAGTTGGCCATTTCACTTGATAAATTCTGAGTACGCTAAATATCCCTTACCTTCCAGGGGCTGCTCAGAATTTTAAATTGGTGGATGTTATTTATTTAAAAATCTTCATGGTTACTGAGAAATCATGGAATTTGGTTACAAGAATGTACGTCCATCTGCTAAGAGAAAAGCTTAACTCCCACTACATGCTGACAAATGCCATCTGTTAAGTTTTTTCCCTTCGTTTCTATCTTTCTCTCCAAGTCTGTTTTTCACTGAGTAAGGTGGACGGCCTCTCGAGGGCTTTTTCCCCCAGTCCAATTTTACTGAGATATAATTGACATCTAACATCGTGTAAGTACAAAGCGATGATTTGATACACTTATCTGCTGTGATTTTTTAACCCCTGCATCTCTTCACGTAATTATTTCTGCATGTGGTGAGAACATTTAAGATCTCTTAGCAACCTTCAAGTATGAAATAGAGTGTTGTTAATTATACTCGCCACGTTGCACGTTAGCTCCCCAGAACTTACTCGTCTCACAGCTGGAAGGTCGCACCCTTTGACGAACATCTCCCCATTTTCCCAACCCTCCGGCCCCTGGCAGCCACCAATGTACTTTTTCCTATGAATTCGGCTTTTTCAGATTCCACACGCAAATGTGATCACATGGTTCTTGTCTTTCTCTGTCTGATTTATTTCACTAAGCGTAATGCCCTCAAGGTCTGTCTATGTTGCCACAAATGGCAGGGTTTCCTTCTTGTGATTGAGTAACATTCCATTGCACAGAGGGGTTTGAGCAGAGGAGGGAGGCGATGTGACTTGTGTGAACAGTTGACTGTGGCGTCTGTGTCGGGAAAGGACTGAAGCAGGAGGAAAGGCAGGGAGAGACCAGTTAGGAAGCTGTTGCAGAAATATGGGTGAGAAGATAGTGATGGTTTGAACTAGGGTAGGAGGAGGAAGTGGGTGAGAATTGACCAAGTTCTGGATGGATATTGAGAGAACTGCTCACAGGATTTTCACAGGATCAGATGAAGAATGTGGAAGAAGTAGACACACACCCATTATGACTCCTTAGCTTTTGATCTGAGCAATTGCAGAAAGCTAATCAGAGATATTAATTCTCCCTAAGTTATTCCTAGAAATTTAAGGTAATCTCGGTGACGTTGCAACTTGCTTTTTTTTAAAGAAAAGAAAGCTTATTCTGAAGTTCATCAGGAAAACCAAGTTCACTAAAATTGCCAGAAAAAAAGTATTTAAAAAGAAGAGTAATAAAGTGAAATGAGTTCTACCCGTTAGTAAAACACGTTTCAAGCAACAGGAATTAAAACAATAAGGTGCTGGCACCTGCTCTGATCAATGAAATAAAATAGAATCTAGAAATAGACCTAAACATGGAGAGGAATTTATGCTGACCCTGTAGAAAATATAATTTCTTTAATAAATGGCATTAGGACAACTAGATAGTCACCTGGGGGGAGGAAAGAAAAGGCATTCCTATTTCACCCTTTATATCATAGAAATTTCCATAGATCAAGAAAAAAGTGATCCTGCAGCGAAGATAAACAGCAGAATGGCAAAGCTACTATGGAGTTTGCCGGGACACAGGACTTTCAGTGACAAAACTAGAAAATCCACAAGCTGGACAGCCTATTTCCAGTTGTGCCCCACCTCTGCTCCTGGTGTTAAATTCTTTTGTTCTTTGCATAGCTTTGTTTATATCTGTGCAAGCTTTTATGCTGAAAATAAATAGAAGTGCTTTTGCTTATAATCACAACTTAAAGGAAATTTTATGAAGGGAGAAAAATCAGGGTTTTTATGAGAGAGAGTGACAGGAGGCTCCGCTGCTTGTTTGGCGATGGCCAGGCGGCGGGGCTAAGAACAGGACGGATCAGATATTTGCAAAATGTCCCTTGCTTTTGGTTTGTTGTGTTCCTTCATGATTAGATTCAGGTCCTGTTTTGGCAGGAATATCTCAGTGGTATCGTGCTCTCAGTGTGTCCCGTCAGGAAGAGCCACGTAATATACGTCCTCTTTCCATTTCTGATGGTGTCAGCTGTGAACACTTGCTCAAGGTAGTGTCCGCCAGGGTTCTCCACTGGGAAGTCACTATTTCGTACCTTTATAATTAATAAATGTTTTGTAAAGAGATACTTGGATATTATGCAAATATTTTGTTCCACCTTTCCCCCTATTCGTTTCTCTGTGATTCGTGCCTGAAACAGGTATGACCATGGAGTGTCTCGTGGTGATGTTCTAATTCAACCATCATTCCTTCTGCAGTTATTCACTGGCATTTCACAGTACAGCATTCTCCTCCACACTTCAGTATGGACTCATCTCCATGCTGGATTGATCATTATTTTTTGTGCTGCTTAATTTCTCCCAGATTTGGCCGATGAATGCCCCATCAAACCGGCACTTGTACTCTTTTGACAGGTCCCTGTCATACCCGAGCAATTCTTTCACTTTCTGGCACAGCACTGCGCCAGCTTACCTCTTAATGAGTGCTTGGACAAAATCCCAAAGCGTGGCTCAGTGAAGGCAGTCCTGTAGACAGCCAAGACGCTATGATCCAAAAACGCTACTGACGGTCTTGCCGGATTCAAGGCTAAAGCACAAAGAAATCATAGGAAGGAGCCTTCTTCTGCCAATCTTCTGTAAATATTGCTTCTCCTGAATAGGCTTTTGATAAGATTTGGACATAGGCCATTTCAAGATTTTGTCTCCTGGCAAAGCACTATCTAATGTAACTTTCTGATAATGGAGATGTTCTCTATCTGCATCATCCAATAAGGTAGCGACTAAGAACATGTAACAACTGAGCACTTGATCCGTGTCTAGGATGACTGAGGAACTAAATTCTTAATTTAAATTAGTTCACCGTAGCTTTCATTTATATAACTGCATATGGCTAGTGGCTACCATATTGAACATACAGGTCTAGGGGAAGGTTTCCTAAGGCATTTATAGAGGATGCATTTAAATATATTCAAAGTGAAATGATGAGATGCAACCTTAAATGATTAAACAGTTGAAGCATTTTGTGGAGTTGCTGAACCGAAACCTCTTGGGAAGTTGTATCTATGCATCATGTAAATAGTAGATTATAAAATCACCGTGCCACCCTGAGGCGACTCCTAATTTGTGACATCATCACAGCATCAGCTCCTGGGATATTTATCCCTGTGGTCTCTCTTGCAGGGACTGTGTGTGCAGATCATCTAAAAGTTGTTTCAAATTGGTGACCTCTGGGCACAGTGATGGAAGGGAGGGAGGCAAAAAACAAGCCCTATTTAATGTTCCCTCAACAACCTAAACTTTACTTAAGATAGACTTTATTCATGAATTGTCTGTATACTTTGTGTACAGACAAACAGGATTATCTGACCCTGAAGACTTAGGCTGCCTGGCAATAATCTGGAATGGTCCAGAGCCTCCCCCTCTCCCAGCAGGAGGAGCTGTGTCCAAACCCAACTTCTCACAAGGTCAACAGGTGTTGGCAGCAGACAACTAAGTCCCCGAACAGCTGCCATCTAACTCCAGACTGCCTGATACCCAAGCAGACATCGTGTCCCAGTTGGCAAGGCCACTCATGCTGGCTCTATAAAAAGGGAGAGCAACTGAGTAGGGGGAGGGACTTGAGTCCTTCTCTTGGGGTCCAGACACATACTAATCCAACTTGCCCCAACCCACATGTCCCTCCGCAGAGCACTGAGATCAGAGACCGCGTGCGTCTGTCTGCTCAAGCTCTACTCGTGTGTTCCCACCTGTTCCGAAAAACTCTCACCTTGTTTGCTCAAGCCCTTTGAGGGATACATTTTTAATGAAATTAATCTCTATTGTCCTCCCAATAGCTGACATCAAGGAAAATCACCAATGAAATTTCAACATGTGATCCTGGAGGAAAGAATGCACTGGTGTGAGATCTGTGGACTAGATGGTAGGACGATTTCTCTGTTAATTTCCTGGTTTTGATGGTGGCCACTTTGCTTGCGTAGCACAATGTTCTGGTTTGTAGGAATTACAAGTGAAAGAATTAAGAGGTGATGGGGATACATCTGGAGAAAACTCTAATTCAAAAAGATACGTGCACCCCTATGTTCACAGCAGCACTATCTACAACAGCTTAGACATGGACGCAACCTAAATGCCCATCAATAGATAATTAGATAAAGAAGATGTGGTACACACACACACACACACACACACACACACACACACACAATAGAATACTTCTCAGCCATAAGAAGGAATGAAATAATGCCATCTGCAGCAACATGGATGGACCTAGAGATGATCATCCTAAGTGAAATAAGTCACACGGAGAAAGACAAATATCACAAGATAGCACTTATATGTGGAATCTAAAGAAATGACACAGATGAACTTATTTACAAGACAGAAACAGACTCACAGACACAGAAAAGAAACTTATGGTTACCAGGGGGGAATACCGTGGGCCAGCCAAGCTGACATGGAGACTACTGCAGAGGGTTTTGCAGAATTCAAGGAGAAGTTGAACAGAATGGGCATCAGGAGAGATGGGAACCAGGGGAGCCTCAGGGACCCACCGGGCAGCTGGCATGTGGGCCTTTGCGATCATGGTCTTCTGCATTTTGTTCCAGCTCTTTCAGTCTCAGTGACTCGATTTAAATAAAATGAGAGAAAAAATCTGGCCCAGTTTATGCCACAGGCCTTCCCTTAGTCAAATCACCAGCGCCTGGAAGAAAGTCTGGTCCTGAAACTATGCCAGTCAAGACCCACCCCTTGTGGATAAGCAATAGTTCTCAGCAAAGACTGGTCCCGAGGAGGCCAACTATTTCTAAATGCCCCCTACTGCATTTCTGTCAAGTAACAGATCATCGAGAAAGACCAATGGCTTATAATTCTGTCTGATGATCACAATCCCCTTAGAAACTTTAAAAATGATAGATGCTCTAACCCAACAATTTCCTTATGGGAATCTCAACAAGTATGACCTGGGATTTTTTTTTCCCAAAAAACTTATTGGGTGATTACGATGGTGGGCCAGAAGGAATGGTGAGCTTTGGCTAAATAAATCAGGTGGTTAGAGGAGATTCTTGATACGTGTGACTTGAACTTCCTTGGAGGGAGCACAGGACGTCATTGGCCTGAAAGATCAAATTCCAAGCAGATCCTTAAAAAGATTCTATAAGTCCTCATAAATTAAACTGTGGTATGGGCCCAAAAATAGCTGCACAGGAAAGACAAGTGGGCGTGTGAGACATTCATCTCTGCAACCTGACTTTCCTGCATGGGTTTGTCTTTGAATTTATCACATTGCTGTCATATTGTGATCAGTTTAATGAATCAACCGAGCTTATCCCTGTGTCAATGGGAACTGCATAACACCCTGGGAGAACTCAGGGCAATTGCACCTTGAATTCAAAGCCTAGTGGAACATAGCGATCTCTACCCTATATCATTTGGATTTGATAACATCTGATAATGGAAATACTGACATTCTGCCAGCAACTAGGAACATAATTTATTTAAATCTTGGCCGAAAATCACTTATCAGTTTTTGATTTGGAAAGATATCTTTTCTTCATTCTTATCGAGAGCAATGGTTTGGAACTTATCTGTACATATTACTGTACTGACAGGAATAACCGAAAGCTTAGATATACTCCTTGTAAATATTTGCGTTCTGGAGGGTCGAGTTCTCTAAATGTCACTCACACACTTGCATAAACACACACACGCACACACGCACACACAGCCTACACTCCCCAAATTCCCCATTGAGAAGAAAGGACACCTCTAACCAAACTCACCTCTATCAAACACTTATTAAACCACTTGCTGTGAATAATATGGAATTGAACCTTTTGCAAAATACTTGAATGCCCTTTCAAATTTAATCTGTAGGAAACATAGGGGTTAGAATTTTATAGCACAATGGGGTGAACCAGGGAGTGAAAAGCAATTAAACACTTTCAGATTGCTAACTGTGCACCAGGCACTGTTTTAAGCACTTTTGATAGATGATTTAAACCTCACAATAAGCTTATTAGGCAGGTTCTGTTATTATTGCCACCATTTAAAAGATGAGGAAACCTGGGTACATGGAAATGACTTAATGCACCCAAGTCACACAGGTCATAAGTCATGGTGCCTGGATTCAAACCCAGGCAGTCGGGCTCTGGGGCTGTGGAATATATAAGAAATAGACTTGGTCTCTGTCCCGGATTCTCAGAATTTCCTGAGTGGTGGAAATGTCTTTTGTCATTCATAAGGAACTCCTTGCCGTCCTATCTAAGTTTTTGTTAATGATGTGACGTAGGGTGGAGCCCCTACAGAGCCTCAGGACGGGGCTGGTCACCTGAAAGACCAAGTTATTAGGGCTGGAACTTCCACCCCACCCACCAACCTCTGAGAAGGTGGCTGGACATCTAGCTCTGTGCAGTCTTTTTTTTTTTAATTGAAGGATAGTCGGTTTGCAATGTTGGGTTAATTTCCGGCATACAGCATGGTGATTCAGTTACATATATATATATATATATATATATATATATATTCCTTTTCATATTCTTTTTTATTATAGGCTATTACAAGGTATTGAATATAGTTCCCTGTGCTATACAGTAGGACCTTGCTATTTATCTATTTTATACATAGTAGTTAGTATCCACAAATTACAAAGTCTTGAATAACAAGATGTGATGCGTTTCCTGGTTGGTAATCATACCGAGCCGTTGGAAGGGTGGCACACCAGAGATTCTGAGGAAACTCTGGACCCCCTACCCTTACACCTTCCCTGTGTATCTCTTCCTTCAGGTTGTTGCTGAGCTGTATCCTTTAGAAGAAACCAGTAAACCTAAGGAAAGTATTTCACTGAGTTCTGTGAGCTGTTCTAGCAAATGATTAAACCTGAAGATAGGGTCGTCGGAACCACTGATTTACAGCTGGTCGGTCAGAAGTACAGGTGGGTAGGACTTTTGACTGGCATCCGAGGCGGGAGCCTTCCTTGGGGACTGAGTCCTTGAATCTGTGGGATCTGATACTAACTGCGGGTAGTTAGTGTCAGGACTGAATTGCCGGATGCCCAGCTGGTGTCTGGAGAAGGAGTTGTTGCTGTCTTAGCTTTGACACTATTCCCACTCTCCCAGTGGTGATGGTTGACCCTGTGCAAATGGATGGTACTTATATAATTGTTAGCTTTTCCACTGAAAAGGGCCTGAGGTATAAAGCTGAGGTTGAAATGATGTTCCGTGTCATTCGCTTTAAGAAAGCAGTTACCTGTGTGATAAGTTTCAGAGGGACTGCCTTCAAGTCTGTAAAATTAACATTGCAGAGCTTACAGAAATAAGCTTCAGGGAGTTGAAAAATCATTCCCCGACTGTGATGCTGAAAGCATGAGCTGTTACTTCCTGCTGATTAACCTAACTAGTCTGCTTATTGGTCCTGTCTCACTGCAGAAGGAACACAGTCAAAGTCACATAAGTCTCTGGAGGAGGAGGGGGTATTGCCTCGATGTTTTGATTTTCCATTTACCAATCCAGCCCCTAAGCTAGTTGCAGGCAGCGTGTGAGCCTTTTTTCCAGCTCTGTCCGAGAGTTCTCAGCATTCTTTATCAGCGACATCCCTGCTAACACAGAAAGGGCCAGTGCATTGCTCCTATTAATATGCTGAAAATATTTGCTTCCGACATCTGTCATTTTGCATAACTCTGGATACAAACCATAGACACCATCTGGGATGTCAGAGCAAAGGGGAATGTGATGGTTTGAAATTCTCTTCCGATTTAATTTCACAGTTTTTAGAATTCTTGTTTTTCTTCCATGATAATCACAGGACAAAATAATGAACAATTCTCCTCTGAGTGAGTGATGGAATTACTACAAATTAAGAAACTGTTATGAATATAATTTACAAATAATTATATGACAGAAGCATGAAAAGTGCAGAACTAATGAAACAAAATTAATTAAAGCTACTGAGAGATGATTTTGGTTTTTATTTATTTGTTTTGGTCCCTTCAGGACAGACTCTCCCAAAGTGCTTTACAACACTGAGAACTACAATTCAAAAAGATATCAGGAAGAATATTTTTAAAAAAAGGGTATCTGAAGAACTCACTCATAACTGTGTATGGCAGATGTGTTGGGTTGCATTGCCCGTGGCTCAAGGTATAGGTCTCATCAGAACCTTCTAAAACACAGAGCTGTCCTAATGTGAAATGTTACATCTATTGACAGGAACATGAGGTGGGGGCAAATAAGTCGATGTCTAACCGGTGCTTCTTCATTGGAAGGGACGTCAGAAAAGTAAACAAAGTAAGACCTCTGAAAATTATTTCTTCCATAAAAGTGAAGAGGAAACTGGTAAAAATTGTCAGAATATATTTGTCTTTTCAACAAATGGAGCTGGAACAACTGGACATACACATGCGAAGAAACGAACCTAGGCACAGACTTCATCCCCTTCACAAAAATTGAAAATGGATCATAGACCAAAATGTAAAATGAGAAACTATAAAACTTCTAGAGAATAATGCAAGAGAAAGCCTGGATGACCTTGGGTATGCCTGTGACTTTCTAGATAAAACATCAAAGGCACCATCTATGAAAGAAATTAGCTGGCCTTCATGAAACAAAAACAATTTATGCTCTGTGAACGGCAATATCGAGAGAACAAGAAGACAAGCCACATTCAGGGAGAAAATATTTGCAAAAAGACACATCTGATCAATGATTGTTTCCAAAATATACAAAATACTCTTAAAACTCAACAGTAAGAAGGCAAAAACACTGATTAAAATGGGCCAAAGACCTGAACAGACACCTCACCAAAGAGGATATGCAGATGGCAAGTAAGCATATAAAAAGATGTGCCCCGTCACCTGTCATCAGGGAGATGCAAATTAAAACAGCAACATAATTTTCTTTTTAAACTCCGACCACCTTCAAGACTTTATCGGTTATCCTGTTTTTAGCAATTTGACCATAAAGAACCTGGGTGATTTTTTTTTTTCCCTCCAGCTTGGAATTCTCTGAGTTTCTTGAATCAATGGTTTATTGTCTTGAATTAATTTTGGAAAATTTTCAACCATTATCTCTTCAAATATTTCTTTGTTGCTAGTCTCTATCTTTCCCTTCTGGGACTCCGATTTCACATACAGTAGGTTGTTTGATACTGTGCCACAGCTCTTGGTTGCTCTAAGCTTAACAAAAATTACTTAGTTTTCTCTTTATGTTTCAGTTTGAATAATTCCTATGAACCTTCACATTGCTTGACCCCTTTTTCAGTTCTTCCCAGTCTGCTCGTAAGTCCATTATAGGAGTTCTTCCTCTCTGATTTCATGTTTATTTATGCCTAGAATTTGCATTTACCCTTTTTTATAGTTCTATCTCTCTGCAAGAATTTCCCATTTGTTCGTGCATACTGTCCACATTTTCTGCTGGTTCCTTTAACATATTAATCCTAGTTTTTTTTAAAGACCTTGTTTGATAGTTCCAACCTCTGGGCCATATCTGGATCTAGTTTTGCTGATAGGTTTACCTCTTAACAGACTGCTTTTTCTTGTTTTTTTTGGTGTATCTTATAGTTTGTTGTTGTTGTTTATCAGCTTTTTAAAAATAGACTGTGTGTTTTGTTTTTTTTTTAAAAGAGGACACTATGAACTCATCTACAAAACAGAAACAGACTCATAGACATAGTAAACAATCTTACGCTTACTGGGGGAAAGGGGTGAGAAGGGAAAAATTTGGGAGTTTGAGACTTGTAAATGTTAACCACTATATATAAAAATAGATTAAAAAAAATTTCTTCTGTATGGCACCGGGAACTATATTCAATATCTTGTAATAAGCTTTAATGAAAAAGAATATGAAAACAAATATATCTATATATATGCATGACTGGGACATTATGCTGTACACCAGAAACTGACACATTGTAGCTGACTATATTTCAATTTAAAAAATTTTTTAAAATGTAGTACATCTTGAATATTCAAAAAATTTTACATAGTTTTTTTTAAGAAATTTTAGATTTGCAGCAAAGAGAATTGCTGCATACCCCCTGCTCCCGCCCCACACACAGGGGGGCAGCCTCAGTCCCTTTCTGTCCCAGCTCAGTTTGCAAAAGGCTCTGACATGTAATTCTTCTCTATTTGTAAGTGTTCCATTTAGTTTGCTTTCAATGATTAACTGTAAGTCATTTGAAAACACACACAGACACAGCTTTCCTCACTATCAGCAACCCCCCCCCCAGGGGGATGCATTTGTTTTAACTGATGAACCTACCCTGACAAACTAGGATCACCCAAAGCCCATAGTTTACATTAGGGTTCACTTTTCGTGTTGTACATGCTATGGGTTTTGAAAGTGCACGAGGACGTGTATCTAGCATCGTCGGGTCCTACAGAACAGCTTCCCTCCTCTAAAGATCCTCTGTGCTCCTCCTACTCACCCCTCCCTCCCCACAACTGTTGGCAACCAACCACTGATCCTTTTACTGTTTTATGTTAACCTTTTATGGTTTTGCCTTCTCCAAAATGTCATGTAGCTGGAATCAGACTGTATGGAGCCTTTCAGAGAGGCTTCGTTCACTTAGTAATATGCATAAGATTCTTTCATGTCTTTTCATGGCTTGATAGTTCCTCTCTTTTTTGTACTAAATCATATCTCATGGTCTGGATTACCAGTTTACTTATCCACTCAACTATTGAAGAACATCCTGGTTTCTTCCAAGTTTGGACAATTATTAATAAAGCTGCACAAACATCCATGTGCAGATTTGTGTTGGACGTAAGTTTTCAAGCCCTTCGAGTAAATTCCAAGGAATGTGATGGCTGTGTTCTATGTTAAGGGTATGTTTAGCTTTGTAGGAAACTGTCAAAACTGTCTTCCAGGGTGACTAGACCGTTTTGCATTCCCACCAGCCATGAAGGAGAATTCCTGTCGCTCCACATTCTCATCAGTGTTTGGTGCTGGCAATGTTCTGGGTTTTTGCCGTTCTGATAGGTGTGTGGTGATATCTCATTCCTGTTTCAGTTTGCAATTCCCTACTGACATACGACATTGCGTATCTTTTCATATGCTTATTTGCCATCTGTACATCTTCTTTGGTGAGGTGTTCAGATCTTTTGCCTATTTTCCCCCCTTTTCAATAGACTTTACTGTGCTTGCTTCGGCAGCACATACACTATGTAGACTTTACTTTTTAGAGCAGTTTTAGGTTCACAGTATGTGTTTCAGATTGGCTTTGTTCATTTAGTAAATGTGCATTTAAGATTCCTCCATGTCTTTTCATGGCTTAATAGCTCATTTCTTTTTAGCACCGAGTAATATTCCATTGTCTGTCATAATTTTACATAGTATAATAAATAATGATACTTTAAAAATGGGATATCTTGACCTAACAGAAGATTTTTCTGGCCTGCTTTTCTGTAAATTCATTGATTAGATCATTGCAAGCTGCACTTTTAGCAATTTCATTTTTCATCAATATAATTGAAAGCAACATCAATCACTCTTGCCAGATGCCAGATCACTAATAATTTTGGATAATTTTTAATTTTGAGAAAGAAGAAAATATTTCTGGAGCTCTTAAGGGCATTGGTCTGTTGACACCATGATACATTTCTGATAAATTACTTTAAAATATAATTTAGCACATCTAGAGATTATTCTCACAGAATAATTTTTCTAAAAAAAAGGATTTAATTCTTAGTACAAAATTGATTTCCTGTAAGTCTGAATTGAGTTGTAAATTTCAAATTACACACTGGCGTTTTAATAGTTTTTCTGGTATCTCCTCTAACTTGTGGAGGTTTTTGAAACTGGCCTCATCATTTTTATGTAACTTCAAACACTAATTTATGCATTCTGAAATTGTATCTTCAATTACAATGAAGATTTAATTTTAAGAATTTTTTCCTCGTTAATATTTGCTTTATTCGGAGCTCCTTATGGAAGTGGTGTTCTTTTCCGTTGAATGCCATGACCTTTAAATTTCATTTCCAAGCCTGTGGATATTTGCTTTGCTTTGCTTTGCTTTGCTTTGCAATGTTCCAGCAGTTTTAAAGACTGGAGAGCCTGAACTCCGAGAATTCTAATAGCTTCCTGATAAGCTTCAATGCAATGCCCACGTGTATGGTTTCCCTTTGTAATAATTTACTGGCAAACTTTACTGCTTGAGCACCCACAGTTCCTGTCCTGGGGCTCAGGCCGGAGAGCTAATACTTGTGCAGACACTGCAAGGATGGGCTCTGGGGACAGAGGGTCTTGCTGCCTCCCACCCCAGGTGCTGGCAACCACTCTTTTTTCCCTGTAGCTGCAGCTGGTCTGTCTCCACTGCTTCTGCTGCTGCTGCTGCAACTGTCATCAGCCCCAATCAGGGCCAAGTCCTGGCCCGGCCACCTTGGGACCCCACTGGGCCCAGACTGTCCCCAAGGCATCCATATGTGTGCTTGGCCATCAAGCCAATTGCTCAGGGCTTGTCTCCTGACATTTCTCTGCTGCTGACATGCATATTCCATTGTCCCTTAGGGCTTCACGTACAAAACACAAATGCAGAGATTAAATTATCAAAAATTTCAAGATGGCACCAGTAGAGCATTAAACCACACACAGTAAGTGAAAGAAACCAGTCACAAAAGACCACATATCAGAGGATTCCATTTATGTGAAACCAAGTCCCAAACTCAGGAAGGCAGGCTTGGCTTTCACTTGTCTGTTTCCCAGTGTAGTGTCACCTCCCATCAGTAGCACCCGAGGGCCATTGGAGTGGCGGCAGGCATCCTTTCCCCTGTGTGACGCCCCCTTCTGCTGTCTCCCAGAGCAGTTACCCCACCTCCTCCGTAGGCTCCCTTCTGTGTGGTTGTGCCTGATCTTCTCCATGGGCTTGCAAGACTATTACTCCACGATGCCAATGGGCCCTTCCAGTTCAACGGACCCTTCGGATCACCGTCTTCTCACGCTTGTAATCAACAAGCTGCCTGTTTTGCCAGAGAAACGACTCAATTCCTTGCATGAACTGGACCGCTCTTCTCCTCCCACCCACAGCCCCTGTGTCCTCTCTGTTGGCAGCAGTGGCTTGAAGAGAGGGATACAGACAACATTCAAAGAGATCACATTCTTACAATGCAGGGATTACAGTCTAAAGAGTGTTAGAGAAGACACGTTTGGATGGTGTGTTGTTCTATGTTTGAAGCTATAACTTCCCAACAGAACAGCTGACCTGACTGGAATGCAAATTATTGTTCACGTTTTCCTGCATGTCCTGGATAAGACCTGCATTTGTAGTCGTGATCAGTGAGGCACTGTAACGACCTGTGAGAGAGTCATTAGAAGCCCAGTGGACGGTGCAGCTTCACAAGTAATGACGTAGCCAGCATTAAGTACACGGTGTGGGGAGCTGCCGAGGCTGGAGGCCTCTGTGGTTCAACGCATCCTGGTTCTGTGGAGCCCCGCATTGTGAGTGTGAACAATGCTGCTCACCTTTCTTTCATGATGAGATATAAACTTTTTTATTGAGTGTCCACTAGCTGATGAATGTATAGCTAAAATGTGTAGTATATCCACACAACAGAATATTATTAATTGGGCAGTAAAAATTAATGAAATATTGACACGTGCTACAACATGGATGAACCTCGGTGAAAAGGAATCAGTCACAGAAGTCCACATAGTGTATGATTCCATTCCTGTGAAATGTCTGGAATAGGGAAGTCTGTACAGACAGAGAGTAGATTAATGGTTGCTTGGGGCTTGAGTAGGGGGGTGGAGTGGGGCGTGGAGGAGTGGAGGGAGTGGGGAATGACATCCAATGGGGACAAGGCTCCTTTTAGAAGGGACAAAATATTCTAAAATCAGATCATGGCAATGGTTGCCCAACCTGGTAAATGTACCAAAAAAAAAAAAAAAAAAGACTTTAAATGGGTGGATTGTATAATATGTGACCAATATCTCAATAAAATATACAAATTTTTTGTATTTGGGTTTTAAAGTATTAATGACTTATTACAAATTACAGGCATACCTCATTTTCTTGTACTTCACAGATAACCGCTTTTTCTCCAAATTGGACGTCTGTGGCCACCCTGCCTACAGCAAGTCTATCGGCATCATTTTTCTAAAAGCATTAGTTCACTTTGTGTCTCTGTCTCACATTTTGGTAATTCTCGCACTATTTCAGACTTTTTCGTGATTGTTACGTGTTACAGTGATCTGTGATCAGTCATCTTTGATGTTACTGTATAATTGTTTGGGGGAGCCATGAACCACACTCACCTAAGACAACAAACTTAATTGATAAATGCTGTTTTGACTGTTCCACTAACTGGCTGTTCCCCCAACTCTCCCCCTCTCCTCGGGCCTCCCTATTCTCTGAGACACAACAACATTGAAATTAGGCCCAATAATAACCCTACAATGGCCTCTAAGTATTCAAGTGAAAGGAAGAGCACGTCAGTTGGGCAGACTTCATTGTTGTCTCATTTTTAAGACATTGCCGCAGCCCCAACCTTCAGCACCTGCCACCCTGACCAGTCAGAAGCCGTCAACCCCGAGGGAAGACCCTCCATCAGCAAAAAATTATGACTCGCTGAAGGCTCAGATGATGGTTAGCATTGTTAGTAATGAAGTATTTTTAATTAAGATATGGACATTGTTTTTTAGACACAATGCCGTTGCACACTTAATAGACTACAGAATAGTGTAAACATAGCTTTTATATATGCCTTGAGAAACCAAAAAAAATGTGTGTGCCTCACTTTATTACAATGTTTGCTGTATTGTGGTGGTCTGGACCCGAACCTGCAATATCTCCCAGGCCTGCCTGAATAATTCAGCTCTAAATATTAGAAGAGTCTCACTTCAGAACTGGGTTACTTAGACTAGTAACTTTAGGCTAAGGCCAGGTTTGTAATACAGAACACAACAAATAAAAAAGGCCAAGTTATAAATAGGCTGGTTCTCGAGCTTCTCCCACTCTGTGACTTGCCTCCTGTTTTCCTCCAACATCTGTCAAATTCTGACGTGAGGATCTCAGCACAGCCGTTGGAACACTGGACGAAAGAAGACTCGTGGTGTGTAGCGTGTGCCTGGCAACGGAAGCTTATAAATCAAGCTGAAAGGTGGTGAATCCGCAAGATTGATGGCTCATGGGGAAATATGCCAACTCAAATGCAAGTTGATACCAAACCAAATGGAGCAGCATCTTCTTACCTAGCACTGCTCACGCTGTCAGGCGGTCTTTGCGAGAATTCACTGCAGCACGTTCAATTGAAATGGAGTCTCCCATGACTTGACGCTTTCAGGTGCTGCTCAAGACGGTTTCTGACCAGCTTGCAGAAGAGATGGACAGTCTCCAGCGCATGCCTTTGGCTGAAACGGCGAAAGGGATTTGAAAAACATTAATTCCGGAGTCCCTTAAAATAGCGATGGGAATATGGGGCCTTCATTTTAACTTCATTTAACCCTTGAGGACAAGAGGCACCCCATGCCTTTACTTAGGGAAGCTTAGCCTGGCTTTAAAACCTTTTGAAAATGATCTGCCAGGGTCACGAATTAGGAATGTTCAACAGATCAGGAATCGTGAATGTCTTTCTCTGTGAGTCTTTTTTTCCCCTCTTCTGTTTCTCTAATGGAAATGGCAGTGGTTGAAATTGCTTCTTGAAATAGCTGGAGTTCCAGCCATCTTTCAGGAATCCCCATTTTCTGGGCAAATTTTGCCTCATAATCCTAGGTCAAGAGGTCATCTCTCCGCGATGAGCCACTCAAGACTGGTTAAGAGCTGACGTCCTCTGGTCTTCTGTTTCCGGCTCACTTCTGGGGGGGACTTCTCTTCTGTCTACAGGGTGCCTTTGCGCCTCTTTGTGCTGCCCGGCCTCCCCCCAGGACAGTCAAGACTCATACAAACACCAGCTCTGCTTAAACCGGAAGGGGTCTCTGTGGAACCTCCTGCGGCTCCCTCTGAATCCGCTGGTGTTCTGAATAATGACCTGAGATCTGTTTTCGTTCATGCAGTCCTTCTGCGTTTTATATTCCTGGCATCAGGTTTAGGATTTGAAAGCCTGCATTTCAAATTCTCACTTTCTCTAGCTGAAAATTGTCTTATGCTATCGAGCACTAGATTGAGTTATTTACTAAGACAGTCTGCTTTTTTTTTTAATGGTATATATTTTATTTATTTTTAAAATATTTATTTATGTATTTATGTATTTAATGGAGGTACTGGGGATTGAGCCCAGGGCCTCTCCCATGCTCAAATTAAGCACATGCTCTACCACTGACCTACACCCCCGTACTTTCTTTATACACTGTCTCTGACTAGAAACTTAAAAGAGCTGTTTTTCACAGACTCATGTTCCTTCCACCCTGACTTGATTATATTTTAAGGGGTGTTAGACCAACACATTTCCTGAACTAGGGAACACTAAATCTCCTAAGGCATATATAGAATAGTGAGTGATATTTTAAATTTTATGACCAGTTTTTAAAAAGGGGGCAGGAGAAGAAGACGTGAGCTGTGGACATGGGAGACACAGAGACAGAAGGAAAAAGCGTTTTTGGAATCTTGGAGAAGCCGGTGTTCATCAGACCTCAAAATACCCCAGAACATGAACCTAATGCATCAGCTCTGGGATTTGGAGAAAGAACACAGTAACTAGATGCTCCCATAAGGCCCTGACATGCAGGTGCCCAACCAGAATCACTCAGCGTTCCTGAGTGAAAGGTACAAGCACTTGGTCCATTCGACATCTTCATTCTAAGAAAACAGGCCTACTGAGAAGGGAGGATATGTTTAAAAAACAAAGACACTGGACTAGATTAACAAAAGTTTCACGACATTCATTCAAAAAATATTTATTAATGATGTGTCACGTGTTAGCACTGTTCGAGGCACTGAAAATACAGCCATGAGCAAAATAGACATAATTCCTGCTCCCAAGGAGCTACAGTTTAGTGGGAAGAGACAGTCAAATAACCATGGGCTATAAAGAAAGGTTCACGGGAATGGGGGGGTAACACGTCCTTGGGACATTTTCTCTTTTCATTGGTGTTTTTTCCTTTCTGTTTGAATTGTCTTTATCTACCATCTCAAATTTCCACAGATGCAAGATTCATTTGGATTACTGTCATATTAGCAGGACAAACATTATTAAAATTCTCTGAGAAGGTGAAGGTCAGATAAGCATCCTTTAGTTGGAGTTTCACAGACTATGGTCTTCCTCCTAATCTATTCATTTATTTATTTTTAGAGGAGGTACTGGGGATTGAACCCAGAACCTCATGCATGCTAAACACGCACTCTACCACGTGAGCCATAACCTCCCTTCTTTCCTCCTAATCTAGATGGCGGTGGATGAGAGTTTTGATGGGTCAGAGGAAACAGAACGTTGCAGAGCATAAAATAGGTATCCATGGAGTGGTTGCGGGACAGAGGGAGTGAGGGAAATGGACATTTGAGAGCAGAGCACTGCAGGCAGAGGGGGAGTGAGTGACGATGTGCTCAGGACACAGCAAGCTGGTCCATGTGGCTGTAACAGAATGAGCATAAGAGGAGTGCCAGGAGGAGATGGAACTCGGAGCCAGGTTAAGTGGGGCCTTTTAGGCTGTCATAAGGACTTGGGTTTTACTATATGATGGGATGCCACTGAAAGACTGATTCGCTGAATCTCTTTAGCTGCTTTGTCGAAAATAAACAGAAGGCAAAGGGAACCACCAGGAAGATCGGTTAGGAGGCTGTTACAATCGTCCTCGCAGATGTGATTAATAATGGTCTAGATGAGGTGTGGAGCAGGGGAGCAGCAAGCTGCCCAATGTGTTTTCCAAGGTCAGATGGACAGAATTCGCAGACAAACTTGTTTCGGAGTAGAAGAGAACAAAAGGAGTCAAAGATGACTCCAAGATTTTTGGCTTCAGCAGCTAGAAGATGGAATTGCCCTTGACCATGAAGAGGAAGACTAGAAAAGAATAAGTTCATGGCTGGGAGGGAGTATAATAGTCAGGGGCTAACATGCTCTGTTGGAGAGGTCCGTTAGACACGCGAAGGGCAGTGTTGAGAAGGCAGCTAGATATGCAAGTGTGGATAGAAGGGTTCTGTTGCTGGTATTTATTTGGGAGTCATCAGAGAGTCAAGGGTGTTTAAAGCCACCAGACAGGATGAGATCCCCTAGGGAGAGGGTGTAGCTGGAAAAGACTTCTGAAGCCTTCACCTAGGACACTCCGGGATGTGGAGGACAGGAAGAAGGGGCTATCCAGCAAAGCAGAATGAGAAGGAACCATTCGCCTCCCATCCAAGTACTAACCAGGCCCGACCCTGCTTAGCTTCCGAGATCAGATGAGATTGGGTGCGTTCAGGGTGGTATGGCCGTAGACAGAAGGAACCATCTGTGAGATTGGAGGAGATTCTAGAGTAAGTATACTTTGTACCCTGGAGACCAAGTGGAAAAAAAAAAAAAGCATTGTAAGAAAGAATGATCATGGTGTCAAATGTTGGCAGGAAAAGATAATGACAGAGAACTGACAGTCGAATCTGGTAATGTGAAGGCATTTCATTGGAATGCTGGAGACAAAGCCAGGGAAAGAATGGAAGGCCAGAGAGACAAAAACAGACAGCAATTTCGAGTTGTTTCTCCATAAAAGTGAGCAAAGAAAATGGGATATTACTTGGCAGGGAATGTGGTGCCATTTATTGTCATTGTTTTTTTTGTCTTCTTTTTTGTTTTTGAGATTAGAAGCATAACAACACTACATGGCAGTAGAAGAGTCCAGCGGACGGGGGAATCACGGATAACTGAGACGGAGGGCATGACTGCAGGAAGGGAGTTCCTGTGCAGGCTCGGAGTGGTTGGCCTTGGCATTGGACAGCCATCCATCATAAGGAGACGGGAGTCAGGCCGACCAGGAGTTCCAGGAGAAATAACAGGCGGAGATCTCCGGTTAACTCGGTGGTTGTTGTCAGTGAAGTAAGAGGTGAGGTCATCACCCTGTGAGTGTGGAGGGAGGAGGGGTCCTGGTGGTTTGAAGAAAGAAGAAAAAGTAGAAAAGGGATCTCGGAGAGTGAAAGTAAATTGACTCAGTGCAGCGGGGATGGCTTGGGCTTTGTCATGAACTGAAGGAATGGACGGTCAGCACAGTTGTGTGTTAGTCTAAGCTTCTCTCTAGCCACCCGACTGCAGAAGCCAAGTCGGCTGAGTTGGGTTTAAACAGTGTTGAGAGGTGAGGAAAGAAGCACGCTGGCTCAGAAGGTTTGCCAGTGGGGGATCAGCTCGATGGGCCAGGAATCTGAGTCCCATAAAGCAGCAAAAGCCAAACTGAGCAGCTGAAAGGTGGGCGGGTTTGATGGGAATGTTTTGGAGGTCCTGGTGGTACCGGAGGTGCTCAGGTCAGAGTGGAGACGGGAGTGAGCCAGATCGATGGGGGGTAGTGGTCAGAGGGTGGGAGGCTGGAAACAGAATTTACTCTTGGAGATTCCGATAGTCGCAAAGTCTAAGATGACACCGTGTAGGTGGCTGGCTGAGGTTGGATGGAAAATTTGAGGTGAGGAGGTCAAGGCCAAAGTATTGAACAGATTATTTCTGTCAGTGATTTCCAATGTTTTTGCAACTCACTGGATTAACAGACCACTTGTTAAAGTATTTAAGCAGGTCCTGCAAACTCTCTCCCACACTAAGTATACTTCGCGGAAGTGCTTCCCCGTAATCCTAAATGCACTCCTGTTGGCTCAAGAGGAACAAAGTCTTGTTTCAGATCTTCAAATGATGTGAAAGTGACATATAAAAAAAAAAAGTTTTTTAATCTCTCGGTTCTGGATAGTTAACAATTTAATCTACTCCTGGAAAGAGAAATCTGATTAATTTAAGATGAATTTTAAAGACTTAAATAGAAAGACAATAATTTCTTCAATTTCTTTTTCCTTCTCTTAACCAGCTATAGGAATCTTCTTTATTTTTTCATGATGCAATTAGAAAATTGCCAGTAAACTACATCTTAAATTTAGTCAGAATGATCCAGAAGTAACACTGAACTGACGAAGATGTGGAAAATATTTGGTGCGACACTCAAGCACCAGCAGCTCAGAGCTGAAGCTGCTGCAAGCTTTTTGCAGTCAAAACTCTTCCATCACTATTTACCACAGTTTATAGGCACTTTTTTCAATCTGTGATAATTCACTTTTTTCAAATTGGTGGGAAATAGAAGTTTATAAAAGCTAAAAGGCAAACGTACGCTCTAAAGATCACAGAAGAACCTTTCTGAAATTTGGAGGCTGTTACGTCTCAGGAAGGCACAAAAGTACAATAAAAGTCTGTTGTAAAGGCTGGGAATTGTTAGCTGCCACCACGTCACACCCTGGGTGGGTAAAACAGCAAGTTCTTCTCTCGGGACCAAAACCATTACCTCCACTGAGGCCACACGACCCCGTATCACTTGTCTAAAACCTGAGCCCTGGGGGAGAAAGCTAGCCAGTTGGCCCAGCATCGTTGTTGTCCGTACGTGGGAAGTTTCTAAGATTAGTGCACTATATAAATAAGCTAAGGGCCCTGCTCAAATACAGTAATTAGATCTTGCTGCTCAGAGCCAGTAGATAGCAAAACGCTGCTCTTTGAAGACAGTCAAGAACAGGGAAGAAAAGGAAAACTCTACATGTTTTTAAAAACCGAAACAATACATTGATGCTCTAAATAATGGAGACTGCTAAATCAAGAACCTGCTAGCAAGTGGGTAACTGAGGAAGTTATCTGAAAAATTGTAAGGATTTTTTGGGGGGAGGTACTGTTATGCTGTGCCCCACAATGACTGTAGACCAGGAATCGCTCTCAACTCCTGAAAGTGTGACATTGAGGGGCTGCAGGTTTTTATCCTGAGATCAGAAAAAACAGACAAAAAGAAAACTCCTGTGGAGTCAGGAGAACGTCCGTTACCCTAATAATGAGAGAGAAAGCTGGTCACTACCTTACAGGGTTTACAGAAACCTTAAGTAAGAGGTCCGTTGCATCTGCGTGTCGCTAGATAAATGCCTTGAAATTAAGACAGGTTAGTATTTCTGTCTCATACTGATGGACAAGACCCAGACTGCAGCTGTTAATCTTCTGTTGCTCAAAGTGTTTCCCGGAGTAGCACGCTAAAGCTGTGCTCAAAATTCTCTTTACATCCTTTTGATGACATCATACAGAAAGATGCAATTTGGCATTTACATGTTTTTTACCCCTACCTAATATTATTTACTAATCACACCTTTTCAAAAAGGGAGGTAGGGTTTGGGCTCTTCTTTCACAGACAATACTACATAGCTGGAATTTAATAAAGTTGCTTTGTTTTCATTATATTTTTTAATCTTCAACGCACAGAAAGTGATAATAATTTTCCCTTTACCAAAGTGATTGATATGCTCCTTTCTAAAAATAAGTTGACGTCAAAATGTGAGTTGTTTTGAAGAAAAGTATAGAGTTAGTAATACTTTTAAATATTAAATTAGAATGGTTTGTGGAAAGGGCAAACATCCATCAGGCTCTTTCTAGTGTCTGACATGTAGAAAAACCCTGCCTACAAGTCTGGTTACCACATACACAAATTAAAAGCTGTTATTTTATTTTTATTTTTTTAAGAGCTATTATTTTATAAACTACCCAATTAGTGAACCTTGTGCCCAGAACTCTTTCCTACGAGCAATATTAAGGGGCATGAATAAAGACCACATTTTTAGGATATCCGTATCTTAAATCACGCTTTACAGCTGAACAGACTACAGGCCAAGGACAGGTGACCTGACTGGGGTCCTGGAGGAGCCACATCTGGAATCCTAGTCCCGGCCTCTGCCTTCCCATTCAGGATGTGACAAAGGAGCTTTGGTTGCTCTGATTGATGGAGAGTTTAGGCAGCACAGCAAAGGTAATTGCAAGATAACTTTTACTTTATTTAAAATAGATTTTGAATGGCACCACATGATAAGGACTTGATTCAAAGGCTGAAGAGCTGTCTCGCTTCTTTCTACCAACTGCTCCTTCAAGGCTCCTTTTCAGGTGGGGGAGATGAGGACAGACCCCTTGGAGGAAGCCACCTGCTGGGTGTATAAAAAGGCCGACGGAGCTACCATTTTCCTGGCTGACGGTGGAGAGGGTTTGAAATTTTAAGTTATTTTGTACAGTTCTCTTTTTCTCACACTTGCATCCAGGCAAAAGAATGAATTCATTTGAAGTTATGACCAAAAGCTCCAGCTGACCCTGTTTTGACGGGCACTCCCGGTCCATTCAAATTCCCCGTCTCCTGAGTGAGTGTCTCCCCCCTCCTCACACGCACCTTCCACTCCCTCCCGCAGACTTCCAGCACCTTCCCCATCTCAGCGCTTCGCTAGGAGCCCGGAAGCTGCTAGAAGAGAACGATCCCATTTTCCCAGCACCAAACTTAGCACGCGGTGTGCATGGACACCAATTCGCTCCGAACCTCAGCACCACTGCGTTAATAGACTTTTGTCTTGTTCTGGTCACTGCTTTATCCTCAGCACCCCAAACAGTGCCCTGGAAATAACAGGTATGCAGTATTTTTGAATAAATGAGTAAAAACACTGCCTGCCCTTCTGACACATGAACTGGAGCTGCCCCTGGGCCTGCTGGACGTTAACCCCTCATAGTCCTGGCTGCCTCTCCTTGCCCGCTCAGATGCCACGCCTGCAATCACCACTCCGCCTCCAGCTCTCATCGGTCCCCTTCTGATGGAATATTCCAATCCGCATATAATCATGCTGTTTTCTCCTTAGGAGTTCGAATCCTCCCTTAGCTCACCTGCCCCGTCTTCTGTTCCCCTTTACATGGAACCGTGAGCTGGCCACAGCTGCTGCCTCCGCTTCCAGCCGCTCCTGCTCCTAATCCTCTCCAACCAACCCTTCATCCCAGACCCCACAGCCGGTTAAACTTAACGGTCCTCAGCTTACTTGCACGGCGCTTGAGATCGCTCCCTTCTTGAAACACTTTCTTCATGTCTACTGCTGGTGTGCCGTTTTCCTGGTTTATCTCACTGAGGGATCTCCCAGTCTCCTCTGCTGGCTCCTTCCCCACTGACACGTTGCACTGCAAGGCCGGCGCCCCCCTCCTCTGCATCCGCACCAGCTTCTCCTCAAAATGTGGGTCCCTGAACCGGCAGCATCAGCACCACTGAGGAGCCTGTTAGAAATGTAGGATCTCAGGCCCCAGGCCAGAACTACTGAACCAGAATCTGCATCTTCAGAAAACTAGGTGATGCACTTGCATCTCAAAATGGGAGAAGCACTGATCTGCTTACATGAGTGATTTCAGGCAAATGACTTTCAATTCCCTTCATAGGCTGAATTCCCAGTGTTTTATCTCCTGTCTTTTCCCTTAACTTCAGTCCCTCAACTCCATGCTGGGTCCTCCCAGACCTAAATGCAAAACAGAGGTCTTAATTTTTTTTCCTCTCTCAAGCCAAAAGCCGGAGTCATCCTTGCCATCCCTTTGCTTTCCAGTCTCTGCACCTCTAAACACCAGCGGAGTCCTACGACTCGCCACCACTTCCACTGTTACCACCCTCATCTCAGCCAGCAATCTTTTTGGGGCAGACTTCTGAAAGAGCCTCTAGAATGTCTGGTCCAGGAACAGGGACTTTTCTTTTTCTTCACCCATCACTACTTAGAACAGTGCCTAGCACACAAGAGCACCCAAGTATTGAGTCTTCAAGTGTTGCTGGTGGAACTTTTGGGGGCAGGGGACAGACTCTCAGAGAAATGTCAGCACTCATGCGTGTTTCAGGGCCACACACATCTGGATGTGGCGAACCCATTAGCAGTTTTCAATAGATTCAACGTCTCATAATACGGCAGTGGTCCTACAACTCTTCTGTACATTAGAATCACCTGGGGATCTTTTAAAAATTCTAATATTTAAACTACATTCCAAATGAATTAGATCACAATTGCTGGGGGTGGGACACAGGTTATCAGTTTTTCAGAAGCTCTTGAAGTAATTCCAATGTGAGACAAGTTTGGGAATCACAGGTATAGAGTAGGAGTTGGCAAGCATGATATGAACTAGTACGTGAAATCTATGATACTTCAAAAAAGAAATGCCAGTCAGAATGTTTATGCAAACGTAAAACTTCTATTTCCTATGTGGTACAGAAAACAAAAAGTAATTCTTAAACTGTTTCAAACATTAGGTCTTAAAGAGAACACATCTTTCAGGATGTTCCATGTTTGTTTTCCTGTCAAGCCTAGTCCAAATTTGGGGACTTCTATTGGTAGGTTCATTTTTTTCCCCATGTGCTGAGGCAGATTTATGTACGAAGGTGCCAACCTCTATGTAAGTCTCATCTGAAAGCTTTGGGGGCTTTGCACATACTGATATTTTTAACGGTATCAGGTAAACAGCTCTATCCTGGTAACAAGAATATAATCACTAAGACAAAATGCTGTATTCTCAAGAGAGAAAAGGATTTCTTCACAACTCAGTATTTCTTGCTTTAGAGATAATATAATCAACTCTGGTCATCAGTCAAAATATCCTTAGGATGGAAGCTAATCAAATATTGTGCAATTACCTGCCTCTAAGCTTGCCTTTAAACTGTCTTCATACCTCAGAATGAAGGACAAAATTAATGAGAGAAAACCAAAATCAAAAAATTTGATTATTAAAATCCTCACTACAGTGTAAACACTGCAGATTTGGAAAGAACCTTGGAGAAAGCTAAGCCAACTGTATACTACAGAAAAAGGGCCTGACACCGAGATGGGGTGAAATAACATGCCTAAAACTCACACAGGAGAGCAAGAAGAGAAAAAAACATTTTTTTTCTTTTTTTTTTTCAAACAAGCAGACAGGATTTTTCACAGATTAATCAAAAAGAATGAAGATCATTAGATTAGGAAGAAATGAGGAATAAAAAGTATGTTACACATAGATTTTAAGGACTAGTTAATCCGCTCCCCCCCACCCCTGAAAAACGGAAAAATTCTCCAAATATATGGACATATATCCATCAAGCTGCTTACCCTTAAAATATTCCAATCTTGGAAAATTCAATTTACAAATACATTATTAATTGCATTGTGATAATGAAATTGGTTCATTAAACGTGAAGACAAACAGCACCAGTACCAGGAAGTTAAGAAAGTAAATACACTATTACTTAAAATAATATATAATCACTGATTGGGACAGAAATGAATTACAGCCACTCGCAGAACTGTTTAAACTACTGTTTGATATAAAGGCGGTATTTAAAGACTAGTATGTGCTCTTTTCCCGCTGACAGGCCAATGGGTAGGCAGCCAGCAGTGGGTCAACATGACACTATTAAATAAGATGCATTTTTTAAATCGCTCAACCTTGAACCATGATACTGCATAACCCAAATTTTGCCAATCTAAGCCAATGGCGGCATTTTTGGTAGTCTTAACTGCTCCTACTTGTCCCAATTAAAACAAAACGACTCCCTTATTAAGCACTAGATTAAATGTAGCTATGAAGCAGCAGCCAGGCCTTTATAAATGGGCTACTGCCAGTGTATCAAAATGCTACTAAGGAAAATACAGCAGCAAATACTCTAATAAGAGCACATTATTCCACATGGAATCCCAAATTATTCTTATCTCTAGTTCCTTAAATTCTTGGAAGACTAGAGATGAACACATGTATGTAGAAATGGGGCCAGGGAGAAAGAAGCTCTGAGTGATGTATGTTCCTTTTTAAAATTACCCAAGATAATCTAAATGCTTGCAGAGAACTCCAGCTATATCTAAATTTTTTCAAGCACATAGAACAAAAATGCTAGCAAAACTTTGGTGTTTACCCCAAAATCAGCATTGCAGTTTTCAGTGAAAATGAAATAGGCATGGTTTGTGAAGTTTTTATCATGTTCACGCCACCCTTCCCTATCCCCTGCTTCTTCCATCAAGTGATCTGAAGACTACCTGCTTTAAAGTATTTGGTAACTCAGTGCAGAAAATTAAGGTCACAGACAAAGTACAACAACTTTTAATACACCATTAATACTAATGATTAAAAATTATTGCATAGTCTTATGCATTTACCCTAAAACATTTTCTCAAAGTAAATCTGAAAGAATTATATAAAAGACAAATAACCCTTTAAAATGTGCATGGCCTTTACTACCTCGATCTTCTATCCTTTTTTGTCTTTTCAGTACTTTTGTCCATCGTTTTCTCATTATCTCCCCTGCACTTTGGGCAGTACCATTTCCCCTTTGGTTTATAGGTAAGTGAAACACATGAAAAGTGAAACCATTCAATTGGACACTGTTCATTGTCACATCCAATCATTTCCCCGTAAGACACTTGGTTACATAAACAATATGTAGGTTCATTGGGATCTATTGCAAACTCAACAGGTGAAGCTTCCCTCTCCTGCTTGGCCTTGGAGCGCTTCTTCTTCTTGGCTGACTTGGATTTCTTTTCTTTAGGTGGCTGGTCGTCACAGTCTTCAATCCCATTCGTCATGTGACACAAGTCACGGCTCTCACTGGTCCGCTGTCGGCGGGGTCTTCTCGAAGAGCGCTCTGGTTGGCTGGACTCCATCTTTGCTTTATCTGAGGCTCGTTCGCCTTCGGCGGGGTCTTGGAAACACTGTGAATGCAGCTCCATCTGTCTTGCCCGATTTTCCACCAATTCGAGCATTTGCGTGACGATCTGGATTTTTTCATCTCCCAATTCTTGACTATTGATTAATGCTCTCTGGAGATGCTGCTGGAGGCGTTTTTTCTGGTTTGAATCGTCTTCTTTCTTATATTTTTCATAGACATCATCAATTTCCTTTAATGTTTCTAAAAATGGAAAAGAAAAATCAGAACGCTATCGTGTGTTGGCGCATGTATAACGTTTCTCAAGGTAGCTATTTTTCACAGAACTGGTGCAGTTAGAATGAACTCAAACCATAAAACCACACTCCTTCATAGTATGAATGCATTAAAAACATTTTATTTCCCATAAAAAGACCACATATTATCCAGTATAAAAGTATGTTCAGAAAAGAATGAACACAAACTCTCTAATATTCACTATTCTATATTAGAAAGGAGAAGAGATGTGCGGCTAATCAAGCCTTTTACACACGCCGGAACCCTCTCTGCCACTTCAGAGTCCACTGAGTGTAATATCTCCTATACTTCAGTTGAACCTCATAACAACCCTGTCTATAAAATTTCCATGCTGGGCTCTGGTCATAAAACTTAAAAACAGTGCAAGGACTAGGCTACAGATGACCATCCAGTTGTGCTTACAGGATTCACAGTTCAATCAGTGAGCTGCTACGTGACTCCAGACACTAGACCTTTACTTTCCTATCACCCCCTGGACATTCTTAAGCAAAGCTGACACAGAGAACTCTTCATTTCCCATCATATGAGTTCTAATGGCTCTTTTATTTCATCACAAGGGAGAGTCTGAAAATCAAACTATTTCCAGAGCAGATGCAGGTTCAGGTTCTGGCATCAAACTGACTAAGCTACTAACGAAATTACAGTCAAGTCAGCATCGGACCACTGTGCTTTTGTAGATAACTCAGCAGTTGGTACTAAGCTTTCTGAACTGCTGATTTAGGTATTGTATAGCATGTGGGACACACTTAAATCAATTTTAAATGGCTGAGTCATTAGAAGCTATATAAAAATCTGAAAATAAAGTTCTCGATGTCACCAAAAATTTACCTAAGTTTCTTATTCATATCTGTTCTATTTCTTATATATAATATAATGCTGTCTGAGTTCTGTCTTAGTAAAGGTGGAGAAAGTTAATTTTTATATTAACTCTAAGTTATCACAGCACATGCCGTACCACTGTTTTATCTTCCAGTATCATTACTGAAGGATAAGAACAGAGATGTTAGATGAGTAAAGTGCATACACTGGGGATATCTGCAAGCAAGGGAACACGGAGCAAGTATTCAACACAATTTATGAATTAGCTTCTCCCTGGAAACTGTAGGTACTCACACTTGACGGACAACGACTTAACCTGGCGTACATGACAATGCACCACTATACATTTGAGGGTGCTCATACCTGCCTAGCATATTTTTAAATAAAGCTCACATCTAGCCCATTTGTCCAGCTAGGTATGTAAGCGGGTATTATAAGAATGCACTTTTCCTCCAAGAAAAATAAGGAAATTATATATTTTTCCCTCAGACACACAAAATTTGAGGTTTAAAAAATAAAGACAAATCTTCAAATATTTCAAATATTTTATATCTAATAATCAGAAATTAGAAGCTAAATATATTATTTCATACCAGCATACTGATACTATACATGAGGAAAAATATTCACAATTTTAAGACATCTTAATCATGGAGTGAAAGAAGAAAGGAAACGAACACTCACTGAGCCCCTTCTACGTGATCTCGCACTAAACCCCACAGCAATCCCACGAGGAAGCCATCGCTTCCAGATGTGAAGAAAACGAAGCTCAACAGGTAACAACCCCAGACTTTGAACTCTGCCAGATGTGTAGGTCTGGCTCTGGCACCCAAGCACTTTCTACTCAGCTGCATGGAAGGCACTTGAAATTAAGCATTAAATTTTACTTCAAAGGTTATTCACCTAAAAAATTATGAACAAGAATATTGGAACAAAAATTGAGGTTCTCTAATAGCCATTTCCCATAATATATACTTTATTCAACTGTGAAATTGTTTTCTTCACTTCTCTGACTTTAAAAATTTTTAAGGCTACTTTTAAGGTTCTTTAGTAATTTCCGAAGTGTGTCAAATAGGTAGGAAATTTCTTTCACTGCCTATATAATTTATATCATAAAATACTTCTATAAGTATTAGCTCTAAAAACAGAAAATACTTAAGACCTAGCAAAAAAATAGAAAACATGAAACATAAACCAAGAAAACACAAGTACATAAAGCTAGTAGCTGGAGACTATGAAAGTTGAGCTTAGTAAGCATGTGCACGAGTAAAAATTAAATCATTGTTTTTATATTATGCTTGAAAATGAAGTACAATCTAAATGGGACAAAAAAAAATTTCTAATCTCTTGATCTTTTCACGCCTAATACTGTTTCTCATGTTACCAAAATTACTTCTGTCATTTCTAGGTGGTCAAGATGCAGATTTCCCTGTAACAAATTGTTCCTCCCCAATTCAAATGAAAAGAAAATAGGTTAACTTTTGTGAAGGCAAACATATCTTCAAAGAAATGTAAAAACCAGCAAGCTGTATGAACTTCAGAGTTATTATTATTTGAAAAACAAAAAAATGTTAAACATACAATTCTTAAGCACCATGTAACATTTTAAAGTAACAATTCATGTATGTGCTCCATGTTTATCTACAAAAAATACCTTTGGAGAGCTTTTCTTCCCCTTTTTTTTTAATTCTTATTTTTTATTGAAGTGTAGTCAATTTACAGTATTAGCTTCAGGTAAGCGAAGCGATTCAGTTATACATATACATACATACATACATACATACTTCTTTTTTCCAGTTTTTTTCCATTATGGCTCATTACAAGAAATTGAATATAGTTCCCTGTGCTATACAGTAAGTCCTAGTTGTTTATTTTATATGGAGAGCTTTTATTAAAAAAATTTTAGTTTAAAAACAAGGATGTGCACCTGAAGTAGCCAAATCTGTGGAGTTAAACATTCCCCACGTAACTGAACAAGTTAGCTAAACTCCTTGTAAAATTGTATTTGTCTTCAAAATGAATTTTTACTTTATTGGGTTAAGATTAAATGAGATAATGTTCTGGATCTGGTACAGCAATTGATAATACAGTAATTAATCTGTACTAATTCGCTTCCCCCCTAACAGAGATCAGTCCTCTCAATCATATGGGTTCAAAAGGCAGAAATAAAGTATAGATTAAAAAAAACACAGGCACTTAAATGTTCTAACATGTTAAGGCCCAAAAGTATCACCCACAATTGGGGTCCTCAAGAGATTAAATCATAGGATGAGTGACGTCTATAAACACAGAATGCGTCCAAGAAGTTAATTTTTTAAAGCCCATATGGCTGATTCCACATTATGCCCTAAGTCTGTTCCTTGATTCAGGGTTATTAAAAGCAAACGGCTCCGCATTTAAGCTCCTCCCCTCCCAGTAGCAGGCGCAAGGGCCTCCAACGGTAAATAATAAATAATACTGTTAGGAAGGTTGAGTCCCTGTCCCGGCTTCCTGGGTCTGATCACAAAGGGCGGCTTCTGCCTCATCACTGAAACTTGGCGGAGGACGGACCCAAGGGTTAAGGGACGCCAAGCGGTTGCCCAGTCAACCAGCTCACAGCCTCCAGGAGCCCGGAAGTGACGCAAGGCCCGGAACCTACGCGAGGCCAGGGTCAGCGAGGATTCCAGTAGCTGTGTCTTCGTCGTGATCGAGGATTGGGGAAAAGTCGAGGAATCACAATAAACATGTCCCAAATCCTAACACTAACTCTGCTGAGGACGAGCTAACGTCCCAAACGGCTCCGACCCCCTCCCAACCAGCCAGCTTCGCCAAAGCCTTCCCGCGACCAGCCATTTTCCAGACGGGCGGGAGCGCGCCCGTCGGCGCCCCTCCCAAGTCCTACGTCACGGCCGCAGGCCCCGCCCCGAG
Organism: Camelus dromedarius; assembly: GCF_036321535.1. Taxonomy (NCBI): domain Eukaryota; kingdom Metazoa; phylum Chordata; class Mammalia; order Artiodactyla; family Camelidae; genus Camelus; species Camelus dromedarius. Next base: position 26,879,247 of record NC_087457.1, read on the forward strand.
GGCGGGGGGGTGCCTCCCCGCCACACACACCCCTCTTCTTTCCCCCGCAGGGACCCCCCAGCCTTTTAACCATTCGTTTGAAGGAGCTGGGAAAGGCTGCGGCCCGGAACTTTCCCTGGGGCAGCGGAGGGGAAGGGACTCCTCCGTTCCCGAGCCGGAGAGCCGAGGGAGGGACCTCCCCGGAGTCCGCCTTCCCAGCCCTCTCTCGCCCCCTCCCCCCTGCACGTTCCAATGCATCTGCTCTCAGGGGATGGGGGCCCAAGGAGGGTGGGGAGAGCCAGGCCCCCGAGACCAGCAGAAGTCCGGCGGCGGCGGCCGGCCGCTCACTCCCCGCAGTCCCCTCCCGGCTTCACGCTCCCTGGCCAGGGCAGGAGGGTCTGCGGCACCGGGCAGGCAAGCACCGGAACAAATGCTTGCTGCTTAAAATGGCTGATTCCCCTCCACACCAGCTGCAGCCGCTGGGTCTGCAGCGGAGGCCGACGAGCGGCCCCCCACCCCCACCCTCGAGACCCCAGAGAAGTCCTCACCGACCGCAGCGGGGGAAGGGAGGGCCGCGAACCCGGTCTCCTGCCCCGCTCCCCCGTCCCACACACCAGACCCCTCTGTGCACTCGGGGAGACTGACACAGGAGAAATGAAAAGTGGCACTTCCCCGGGCAGGCTCCGAGCGACCGTGCCCGGCGGCCAGCGGACCCGAGTAGGGGAGGAGCCACACCGGCAGCCCCGCGGCCCCCTACCTTGATATTTGTTGTCCAGCTCTCGCAGCACGGACACGTTCCTCTGCATGTCGTGGGGCAGCGACTCCACACACTCGAGGTAGTCCTGCACGTAGCAGGTGAGGAGCCGGCTCCGCTCCCCGGTCAGGAGCGCGGCCGACGAGTATAGTTGCTGCTGCTGCTGCCCTAACATCCTGCCGCCGCTGCTGCTCCTCGCCGCCGCCGCCGCCGCCGCCTCCGCATCCAGCAGCCACACATGCAACAGTCACGGCCTCCGCGGCTCCTCTGCTCCGCAGCCCGGCGCCGCGGGGACACCGGCAGCCGCTCAGGAGGGCACAGCCGAGTCCCCCGATCTCCACTCCCCCCAAAAGAAGCCTTCACTCCCCGCCCCCGCGGTAACAAGCCCAGGGGCGGGGCGAGATCAGGGCTCCCTCCTTTTCCCCCTCCCTCCCCAGGACTAGAGCAGCGGGGATCCCCCCAGCGGAGCTGGCGTCGGGGTCCCGGGCGTTGACACTTCCTGTCCCCTTCGGAGTCCTCAGATGCTACCAATGCCGTCTCGCAGCTCGGATCCCCATGACAAGCCTCTCGCTGCCCCCCTCTCCTCCCAATCACCCTCCGTGCCTGTCGGAGAGTCTCTCACTGGCCTGCCCCCGCCCCTCCGGCGGCGGCCGCCTCTGCGCCTGCGCAGGACTCCCTCCTAATAAGGCCTGGGGCCCGCCCCTACCGCCCTACCGAAGGGTTCGCATTCTCCCGCCTTCCCTCCGCCACCCGGGCGATTGGTCTGTCAACTCTCGGCCCGCGGGGAGGGTGCGGAGGGCGGCCAAACGGCAGGCTGCGCCCCGCCCCCTCTTAAAGGAGAAGCACTGTCCAGCTCGCCTCTTTGCTCGGTGTCCGAATGGGACTTGCGGGTACTGGTGGCTGACTCCCTCCTTCCGTCCTTCCCCCAGGGAGGGGGAAGCCAGGCCCAGCTCCCCCGGCCCGGGGTTACCGACTCTTTCCCCATCAGGTGGATCTGGCGCGGCCCCTCGCCATCCTTAAAAGGAGCAGCACGCGGACGCTTTCCGCCGCGGCCCGGAGGGAGGCCTGTGGGGACGACTCTGCCGGCGGGCTGCGGGCGCGGCTCCGGGCATGCGCGGCGGCTGTGTCCTCCTCCCCGCGGGTTCCGTCCTCCCGCCGCGGCATTCGGGCTCCCGGAGCACCGGGGACTGATCCCGGAGGTAGGCGGTGCCCCCGCGGCGCCGTGCGGGTCCTTTCTTCCGTAGTCCGCCCGCCGTTTGAATCTCCCTCCTGACCTCGGCGCGCTTGCTCCCTTCCTCAGACGCGGGGCCTCCCGCCGCCCGGGGACCTTGCAGGTTTTGCCCACCCTCCGGCGCATGAGGAATCTCGTTTAATATAGGCTGGCTCTGCCCCTTACCTTGGCCAACAGACAACCTTAAAAAAAAAAAAAGTCCTTCCACACCCCCGAGAATGTTTAAGCATGAAACGTCGGCGAGGTCTCCCAGTGGCGTGAAGGGCACCGCCGCCTTTACATCTGTTTCTACCCTGAGACTGAAAAGCACAGGAGGGACGAGGGGTAACTGAGACGCGAGAAAAACCTAACCAGTAGTCAGGCCCGCGTCCTCATCTACGTGGTCGGCTGCCAGGGTTTCAATTCCGTCTGATGTTAAATGAAATGCCCAGCAGAGGAGCCGATTTTAATTCCACATGGTCTCAGGGTATATCATAGCGTGTGTTTTTGGAAAGAAATGGGTGTAAAGAGAACGAATACACAGAGAATTTTAATGGAATGCCTATGTAAACAAACACTATTGTGAGTAGTACCTTTAGGCTAAAAACCAAATGTGAGTGGGTGATACAGTTGGATTTCTTCTTATATCCAGTTGGTTCGCAGCGGTGGTGCGCCTGTGTGGTCACCTATTTACAGCACTTTTGTAACAGCTGTTAATAGTAAGTAACCGCTGACATGCAAAGAGAAATCTAGACCTTGATCTAGAGGATATTTTAAATTTGAAACCGAAACAAAGCACTCTTGGAAATTTGCGACTTGGGAGCAAAATATGTATATGTATTACACAAGACTTGGAGATTGTGTTATTATTCTGTGACACTTTGATGTTTTACCACTTGAATATTATAAGTCAACCCAGACAGTAGTGTCTTGTATTTCTGAGAACCATCTAGAGATTTTACTGTTGTCATTCTATTTAAATTTTTCAGATGACCCAGCCCCATCTTGTCAAAAAACAAATCACAGTTAAGAATTGAAGTGGGGGAGGGGATAGCTCATGCTTCCCACGCAAGAGGTCCTGGGTTCAATCCCCAGTACCTCCTCTAAAAATAAAATAAAATAAAATAAAATAAAATAATAAAATAAAATATAAACTAATTACGTCCCTCCCCCAAAAAACACCAAAAATAAAAAAAAAATTTTAAAGGATTGAATTATTTTTCCTCTCAAGACCCTACTACTTTTGTTTACTCAGATTTGAATCAGCTAGTTTTTTTTATTGAAGGCCCAAAATAAAGCAAGTGCCTTATTATTTATTGATTCAGATTAGACACAAAATGCACGTATGGATTTTATTCAGGGATCTGCAGGCAGATATTACACAAGGTTAGAAACTAGAAGAGAGAAAAGGCAGTGGTTCGGAGTACCTAGAGCACTCCTTCCAGGAACCTAGAACAGGAAGAGAGGAAGGAAGGATGTGTGGAAATGAAGGCCTTTTACAGCATTCTTTTCACCTTTCATAATTCTGTTGAACAGGCTGAAAGGAAGCAGAGTCCAAACAATGATTTTTCAGCTTGTGTTGATCTAAACCTATAAAGAACACTCCTATATGTGTATACATGTGTGTCTATATGAATTATTCCAGACATGTGCTTTTCTTGCTCTATTAATTTATAAAAGTTAAAGGCTTCTTCCTGCCATACTTGTGAAAGCAGACTCTGTGGGGAGAGTTAAAAAAAAAAAAAAAAAAAAAACCACCATACTCCTCAAATTCAACCCTTGACCTTGGTTATTTATCATGTTCTTTCTCCTCAGTAATCACTTACCTGGAAATTTGGGGCCTTTTCAAATTGGGTTGCTATACTATGCTAAATGCAATATTTAAAAGTCCCCGGTTCTCCACAATATACAGTTAAGGTGATATTTAATCCTATGAATAAAGCAAAAAGACATCTATTTGCTTTTCATTACATATTTTCTACCATAAAGTAACCTTAAAAAAGATAATACCCCCGAATTAGTAGAAGTACCTGGCATTACATTTATTTATTTATTTATTAAAGTGGCAGTTTCTTATTTATTTATTTATTGGGGAGGTGGTAATTAGGCTCATTTATTTATTTACTTTAATAGAGGTCCCTGGGAGTGAACCAAGGACCTCGTGCATGTGCTCTACCACTGAGCTATGCCTTCCCCTCACCGTTATCTTTCATTTTAAATCAGTTACTTTAAGGGGTACCTGGTAGGATAGTAGGAAATGTTTAACGGGTCCCTGGTAGACCTTTATTTATACTATTGTGAGGGAGTAACCAATTCAAACTAAGAAAACTATAAAAACAAACTAACAAATAGTTCTGAAGGATTCCTAAAGATACCTCTGGAGAAGATTCGACTTCTGCTTGAGTCAGGCCAATCACATTTGAAATGCTTTTTTTTTTGTTCTACTTTTTAATATTTTTAAAACCTTTATTGTGGAAAATTTCAAACACACACAAAAGTAGAGGTAATAGAAAGAAATCAACAATGAAAAAAAAAAGAGTAGAGGTAATAGGACCTCTAATATACCATTCGCCCACCTTGAACTTTTATCAATATATAGCCCGTAACAGTTCCATCTCTAACCCTTTGCACTCCCTTACTGTTGCTGGGTTGTTATCATTTTATCTGTAAATACTTTTAAAATATGAGCGGCTAAGAGATGATTTTTTTAAAACATCCACAATATCATTATCTCATCCAAAAATTATCTTACTCTCATTTAATATGCAGACAATTGAAATTTCCCTATTGTCTCATTAAAATCTTTTTACACTTGGTTTGTTCAATAGGATCCAAACATTCCACACTGCATTTGGTTAGGTCTTTTCCAAACCAGTAAGAGGCAGTTAATTCTCTATTTAATTCAGTGCAGCAGATAGCAATGTTTTTCTAAGGAAGATATTTGGATTGTTAGGGAAATTCAAGAAAATCACTCTGAACAAAATCCTCATATTAAAAGGTCACCAGCTGATATCCCCCTGCAGAAATGTAACTGCACCTACTGCAGATAAATAAATCCTTAAAAATCTGAGCATTTGTTTTAGAGTATAATTTGTTCTAAAAGATCTAAGTGAAACATTTTAAATTGTACTAAAAAAACCTTAAATTTTAAATCAATTCATTAGTACAACAGGCAATAACAACAAGGAAAAATACTAACAGTCTGCAGCTCCACTGAGCTCAGTTTTTAATTGTTTGGTTGCATAAGTAGTACACATTGATTGTAGGAAAAAAATAGACCAAAAACAAAGACATATAAAATCACTAAAAACTGGAGATAAATCTTGGTATCTAAGTACACCCCCAAGATGATTCCATTTTAGTTTTTTGCTTTATGGAAACACTTTGGCTAGGACTAAAGGACAAAGTTAAGAAAATATTTAGATTTTCGAGATGGAATATTGGAAATATGGGTACTGTTAGCCTGCACATTTAATTTACGAGGGAGACAAGCACAGATTGGTGTGTACAGTTAATCCTATTATAGGTTACAGTACTGTTCAGCAATTAGAATGACTACTAACAGCAAAAGATGATCTTAAAATATTTTAATGAAGGACTCTATCACTAGGATTATAGTCATAGAAAATTCAGTATGATAAAATGCCATTCCCATAACCAAGAGAAAAAGCAAGCACGTATTACCCACTTTGGTTATCCCAGAGAGAATAAAATAACACATATGGTATACTTTGCATATTGCTGACCAGAAAAACATTCAGTTTTCCCTGGATGGTTACCATAGTTACATGCGCCGTTTATAACATCAAGAGGGGGAACTAGGTCACAATATTGAAGGAGTTTGAATTATGCAATTATGTTTCCTAAAAGCAGGATAAAGGGTTTAAAATTTAGGGAAGAGGGCTTTATACTAACGTCCAAAATTGAAATTCTGGTCTGATTTTGCTGGAAAAACTTCATAAATTTGTCCAAAATTAAATAGTTGATATTGTAGACGTAAATTGTTTAACCTGACAAATAATGTCATAGCTCGATCCATAAGTGTGATAAAAGAGATGCCAGCACATTCTGTCCTCGTAGAAAGCCCTTTATCTTAGTGAGCTCTCTTACCTTAAAATGTTTTTGCAGATAATCAGTAAGCCCAATGATAGCCTAGGATCTGGGAGTAGCCAAAACGTGTAAACGAAGCTCTGACCTCTTACCTTGGAAAGTCTGAGAGCTTGGGGCAATGCCTTTCATATGCTGCTCTTAATTTATTGTAGAGATTTTCCTGTTAATTTTATCAAATGGACAGAGAAGCGTGGAATATATTGAAAGCCGTGATAGCATAGACTTCACTTTCTTTAAATTACACATTTTTTTTTTTTTTACTAAGAACGTTAGAAAAGATGATTTTATTCAAGAACCATGTCTGCTGTATCAGAGCCCTGCACAGTGCTAAAGAAACAGAGGTTAGATGAAGGAACAGCGAAGAAAAAAAATGCATCTCAAGGTTGCACAATTTCAGATTTTTTAAATCTCATTATCACTATATAGACTCAGATTTTTTTATACCTGAAACTAATCTTAGATCAATGATTTCCCCCAAAGGAAGAGAGAGTAGCTGGGTGAGCCCCTGCTGCTGCTGTTGTCCTGTCTGTAGGGAGAGATGGGGAAGAGGTTGAGAATCCCTATTAGAAATCACCTCTAAGCCAACTTGTCTTTTACAGGTGATGATATGGAGACCCAGAGAAGTCAAGTAACTAGCCCAGGGTCACACAGCAACTCATGAATAAGTGTACATCTAAAACTGAAGATTAAAACAAATACTAATCTTACTTTCTGGTTGGTAATCATTGGAAAGGAGAAAAGTACCCATGGGGGGAAAAATTAAGAATTTGGGGTATTATAAAATTACTTTTTCTGAGAAGTCTTGTGGCAAATTTAACAGTATTACCTCTGAAAGAAAACTAGAGTTTCCAGAATAATATTTAAAATAATCATAAAGTCTATGGCCATACCACCCTGAATGTGCCCGATCTCGTCATAAAATAATCATAAAATTCAAAGTACTGGAAATCATGTATCCTTTGGACTGTCATTTATTTTCAAGGGCAAATGCCCCATGCCTTCAGCTCTAGTTGAAGTGGCCTTTTAAAAATGAAACTCATGCCTCTGGCCAGGAGCTTTTTGCTAAATCTTTTGTTCTTTGTAATGAGTCTAATTGATTATTTAATGAGGCTTTATTGAGGCTGTTGTTACATTAATTGCTCTTGGCATGGTTGATTTAATCCAGCACTTTGGTGACTATTGATTTAGCTTCTGAGGGTAACAAATTTTTAAAAATCGCTTATCTAATCTATTTCCTTAAATTGAGGTTCTCTAACTCTTTTATCTGTGGAAACTAGTATATCTCTCTTTATACAATATGTGTGTTTCTGAAAAATTGTATTAAAACCTTATTTTGCTACCAGTAACTTTAAATACGCTGGTTCTATAATACAGAAGACCCACGTTTTGAAATTATTTATTCAACAAATAATTTACCTGATTGTCTTTTGTCTTCTAGACTGCCCTCAATTGTTTTGTTATGCTTGAGAAAACATAGGTTGTTTTCTTCCTTATCTAACTGCAGCCTACCTGGGGCTGCTTTTGCTTGTCCTAACCGGTGTTCATTCCAGATACTTTAGCATAATATCCTTTGCTCACAGAAATGACATCTTCAGGGAGAAGACTTTGAAGAAATGCCTGATGTGACAGTAGAAATATTTTCTTCCGGTATCTCATCTAAAGTAAGTACTGGAATTAGATTAAAACAAATATATAAAGGTATGGGGAAAATTTTGTACAGAAAATATTAGAAGCTAAAAAGCCTTCTGTTATGGGGAAATTGAATCAGAGAAAGGAGTGATTATTTGAGCCATTAATGGTGGGGGTACAACATTAGAATTAAAATTTAGGGAACATGATATTTAAATTATATCTGTAGAAACTATTTGTAACACTTTTATGCATAACAAAAAATACAAATGTAGTACAGGGTTGGACTAAGAGTCTATCTAACTTAATCTTTGAAAAATGGCATGTTGATTCAAAAATAATTTCAAAATTGCTAGTGACTTCCTTACCAAAGTGCCTACTATATCGAAAGAAATAGTTTTAAACTCTTGCCAGGCCCAGGGAAAGAGAAGTCACCTTATTTAGTTATCAGATTTACATCTCTTATGATCAAACATATGAACATGGTCCTGTTCAACATGAAACGCTCTCCGGCAGTCACATTGAGGTCCCTTTATGGTAATGTGGGCTATTGGGAATCACAGGTTTCCAGGTCTACCCAGGGTTCTCTCTTCCATGCTCCAAGTACAAAATCCTGAGGCTTCAGTTGAGAATCTAAATCTACTATTGAAGGGGGGGGGGGCAGGCTTTCTCCCTGTGGAGTCAGAGGAGGCCCTCCCACACTGGAGGAAACACAGACCTCAGACTCTTTAAGTACCACCGGCCACCTATCAGTCTGAAACCTGAAGTGACTGGCTCTCCTTTTCATCGATAACAAAGAATGCCTGCACTACAGATGGTTTACAGGCATATGGTTTTTGAATAAACTTCTATTGCTGCTCTTGTGGTGGTGGTGGTATTTTTTAAGAGGGGGCTTATAAAAATGACCCAGATTAAGAGTAGAAATTTTCAAAATAGGCAGCCTTAAAAAGAAGTGCATTGAATTTCAATATTCAGTCTACTGCCCAAAGTTAAGTACTTTTAATACTATTTTGTATGTCCTTCCAGTCTTTTTTCCATCTGTTTACTTTTTTTTTTTACAGAATTGAGCTGAAATGTATACATTCATCTGTATGGTTTATGATGACTAGGTAATGTTCCATCACATAATAATATTGTGGTTAATTACTTTATACATTTTGGTTGTTTAGGCTTTTAGTTTTTCTGTCTTGTAAGGCTGAGATGACCATCTGTGTGCTCAGTTATTTTTATGTGTTTTGGATTATGTCCTTAATAGAGGCCCCTTCCAGCAGAATTATTGGGTAAAATCTTCTGCTACATATTGATATTTGGGCAGGTTTTCTCTTTTCCTTCCCCACTCCCTTCCTCCTGTGATTGTTCGCCAGTATCCACAATAGTAGTTGCTTCCTTCTGTGCCTTATTTTATACTCTTTGGGATCTTGTATTCTTCTCAGATTCCTCTTTCAGTTGCAAAACTGCCAGCTAACACAGTGGGACCCCTTTGTATTTCTCCATTAGCCCCAACTTGAGAAAGAGACAAGCTCAAGATTCACATTTCATCCATCGTACTTCCTAAATTTTCATCTCTTCCCGATCTTTTAACAACAGAAATACAAATCAAAGTATTTTACATATCTCATCTTATTTAACCCTCACAATTACATTAAAGCAGTCTTATCATCTTTGTTTTATAGATGCAGAAATTGAGGCACAGGGTTTAAATAACTTGCCCAAGATCATACATTAAACAATAGATTGAAGATTTCAATCCAGGCTTATCTAACTTCAGAATTCTTTCTATTTTACCACTGTTTCTGCCTAGTTAAAAGAAAACTCTATGAACAAATGCCCAGTGGATTAATTTCCCAAATAATGATGTAGGGGAGGCAAACCTTCCTCTTAGATTCTGTGTCTAGGGCCTGCGAATTAGACTGAAAAGGATACACTCACAGGAGAAATGGCATACAAATTTTGTCTGATGCTAATATTTCAATTTTTTCACATACATGGAGCCCTTCATGTAAAGTAACTATCTAGAGAAGCAATTAAGCTCCGGGGGCGCATATGCCATCTTAACAAAGGGTGATAAATTGTGGAGAAGTGACAAGACAAAGTAAAAGGGCTTTGGGCTTCTGCACATAGTACATTGTGGGAAAGTAAACACACTAGGGAAGGTGATGGAAGCAGGGTGATTTAGTGAAGTTTCATTTACGTAGACTTATCTCGACGTCACCTCCATCTCCTGCGGTACACATTTTTCCCTTCCTGGTACGGGAGAGGGTAACACCCTCACAAAGGGAAATTTGTGCTCAGCTTTGAGGCAGAAACGGTGAGAGCAAACAGTTTTTCTTGCATCTGCTGTTTCTCAATTTCCATCAGCTCAAAACAATCCAAATGCCAAAGTGGCATATTTGGGGATGGCGTATTCCAGTCCTCTTCAGTTTACCACTGCCACTTGATGTGATTAGAGAAATGACTGAAATCCAGCGCTCCTTTATTCTTTGTTTTCCTCTATTACATTTTCCTCATGTTCAGGCCACTTATTCTTTCAGTTTTTCCCTCAGTCTTGGCTCCATGACTGTGAAATTGAAATTTTAATTAGGTAGCACAAAATGATTTTCTAAGAGTGCTGTTAATTAATAAAAAGCATCGCTGCTTTAGGTGCTGTTTTGAAATTAAGAAAATTGAACAAAATTGCATTTGTATTCTGCTTTAGTAATAAACATAGCCTGATGCAAAGGAACTTATGAATATTACCAAAACAGATAATATAGCCTTACCTTTTTTCTTTTCTTTAGTAGTGTTGAATGCACATGTATTATAAATTACTCAGGCCAATGTTATCCAGATTTGCTGAGATTGTTGCTCCTGGAAACCAATAAAGTAATCAAAATTCCCAAAGACAGTGAAAACTGACCATACTCACAAGTGAGACAGTAGAACACTATATGGTCACGTAAACTTGTGGAGAAAATGTGTGTCATTCAAAGTAGAGAATTAAAAGCAAGGCAAAGCTGGATGATGGTTGTACGTTTATTTGGTCTGTCCGTGAAAATTTTCACCAGGAGGAATACTGAATAAGAGGCACAAATGTCAAATGGCAAAGCCACGAAGCAGATCAGAGGCAGAGTTAGCAGCGGGGTTTCCAGCCAGTTTTGAACCCTCTCCATCAGAATGATCTTCAGCAGTTACTGGAAATGCATGTTTCTGCACCGTAGCCTAGTGTGACTTAACAAGAAATCGCAGAAGCAGGGCCCTGGAATCTGCTTTTTAGACAAGCTCCTCGTAATTCTTTACTCACTGAAGTGGAAAACCACAGCCTTGTCTCTGATTCCCTGCCTAGTTGCCAGTCACTTGAAGAAGTCTAGTCACCTTGTGGCCCCACATTTGTCATTTTCATGTGTAGCTAAATGTTGGCAAATTTTTCTTCAGGGTTTGCATTCTTGAAATAATCAGACATTTATAAATCCTTTAAAATACTCTGGTATTTTATTAATAAAGTGCTTTCCATCAAATTATATGACGAAGTTAGAGACATGTATCTGATACCATTGTAAACAAATTCGGCTGAAAAATATTTCCCTGATAACATATTAAGAAATCAAAACCATTTAGGGAGACTTCTGAAATACTTAGAGACAAATGATTTGCTTCACAATAATATAGGAAGTAGGGTAGTTGATGAAGTTACAGATGAAATATGATTGACAATGAGTTTGTAGATGTTAAGTTGGGTGATGATTATATAGGAGTTCATGATATTATTTTGTCTGCTTTTATATATGCTTAATATACTCCATAACAAAAAAAAATTGAAAGAGACAAAAGCTGCCCACCCTATGCTTTCTAAAGACTGTCTTATTACAAAATCCCTGGGGTTTGCTGCTGATTACTCTCTTGGTTTCGCTACTGGGAATTTTAGATATAAAACTAAGAATATATTAACTGTATATTAGTTGTAATTTTAAAGCTCAGTTAAGCCTAAGTTAAGAGACCCAGGATGTGTTTACTATTGATAAGATTTTTTCAAAATTAAGAAATCCCTACAGTGTTATCACTGGATGAATAGAAAAACAAAATGTGATATGTTCACATAAAGGAAAAGGAAGTCTTAAAAGGGAACAAAGGTCTGACACATGCTACGATATGGGTAAACCTTGAGGACATTCTGCTAAGTGAAATAAGCCAGTTACAAAAGGACACATGCTGTATAATTCCACTTGTAGGAGGTACCTAGAATAGTCAAATTCATAGATAGAAAGTGAAATGGTGGTTGCTGGGCTGAGGCGGGGTGGGGGGGATGAGGACGACAAAGTTCTGGAGATGGATGGTAGTGATGGCTGCACAACAATGTGAATGTACTTTAAAATGACACATTTTGTGTTATGTGTATTTTACTATAATTTTAAACATTATTGAGCATCTACTAAGTGACCCCTGATGAACAAGACAGTAAGTTGCCCGGCCTCATGAAGCTTCCATTGTAGTGGAGGAAACAGATAATGACTAAGCAAAAATTAAGTAAGATAATTAAAGAAATAAAGAGGGGTTTGTGAGTACTGGGAGTAAGAGAGATTCACTCTGGATAGTGATATGAGGTAAGACCTAAAGGATGAGAATGAACCTTTAAAGTCATTCTAGGTAAAGGATGCAGCAAGTATTAAAGTCCTGAGGATGGGAAGAGGAAGAGAATGAGGCCAGGGTGATGGAAGAAGCATGTACTACGGTCTGGAATCTTTTGAGTTTGTTTGAAGAAGGATAATGGTGGGTTAGAGCAAGAGTCGGCAAACTTTTTCTGTAAAGGACCAGATAATAAATCATTTAGGCCTTGCAATCCCAGAGGAAAACAAACAAACAAATACATTCCTACAATGACATTGGTTAAGAGAAATGTCTGACATACTGTCTATAATTTTAAGAAAGGTGAGGCCAATAGTGACCATTTCTTTGCTCCACTTAGAAATGACCAGAGCCCTACCTGAACTATCCTCCATCCAAAGGTGGGACTAATAACAGGAAGAGGAGCCATAAGTGAGAAGTAACAGAAAAATACAATGTTTGTTAAAAGGCTTACTTGGATATTTGGAAGAGATCATGCTGTTGAGCTAAATTAGAGGTGATGTTGGAAGTAAGCAACTTTGTTTTTGATACCTGTGAGCACCATTCCATTCTCCAGTAAATTCCTTAGGTGTTTGGCATATCAGGCCCAATACGTGTTTATTGAATAAGAGGTTTATGTGTTTTCTGTGTTTCTGTTTATTTCCTAAGAAATCAGTGCCCTAATGCTGCCCCCTTCTGGCCCCATGACCCTCTCTCTGGACTTTTCTCCTGAGCCTGAACCTTCCCAGGCAACGCTGCCCGCTACAGACCTAGGTGGTTTGACTGTGTGGTTCCCCTTCCCCACAAAGATACTAAGATGTTAAAAGACATCAGTAGTGTAGGTAGAGTAAGTTAGTTTTTCCTACTTTTGAATTTCATATTTGATTTTTTAAAATCTTACCCAAGTTGACCTACAACTCTTATTACGGACTTCTACTGTGTAAGAGGGTAGTGAGCTGTGGTATGTGTTATATAATACAGATATGTGCCAGAGTATTTTCCCCACATTTAAAACTAAAAGTGATTTTTGCCAAATGTTCTCTTAAAAAATAATTAAATTTAGCTTTTTTTTCTGGAGATAAATAATTCTTTTTCATAAATTTTTAAAGTCATAAGGGAAACACAATAAAGCAAATAACTGGTTTAAGCCAAAATTGGGATTTAATTTCTTAAAGGTAGTCTCGGTAGATTGACTTTAAGTTAAGGTTATAAATAGATTTTTTTAAACATTTTTTTATTGATTTATAATGATTTTACAATGTTGTGTCAAATTCCAGTGTTCAGCACAATTTTTCAGTCATACATGGACATATACACACTCATTGTCACATTTTTTCTCTGTGAGCTACCATAACATTTTATAAATAGATTTTAATTAATGTTACTTACAGCATGAAAATATATTGACAATGTTCAATAGTGAAGCTATTTAAAACCATCAGTCAAAGCAGTATTAATAAAAATAGATTCTAAAACAATTTTTTATAAGACTTTGTAAAAACATTTTCTTATTGAGTGAAATGATCAGACTCACATATAAGCTCAGTAGTTACAAAATTATTGTTGATGTGTTGGTTTCTAAATCTCTTTTATAGGCCTACTTGTGCATAAAAAATATTTTTGAAACTGCAAATAAAGAGTAAAATTTGCCTCTTTAAAAGGACCCTGTGCTTATTTTGGCTGTGCAAGTACTTGGTCCTGGAGTGAATTTGAAATACACACTCCCAGATGTCATTTTCAATTGAAATGAGACCATTTTGGTCCTTGTTCTTGATGCTTGTGAAGCTCCCAAAAGCTTGCTCATTTAACTTGAGCATTGCTGCAAAATTTTCATTGTCTGTGAGTAGCAGACTTTTTTTTGGTGGAGGTACCGGGGACTAGAGATGTGAATCCAGGACCTCACACATCTAGGCATGCACTTTACCACTGAGCTACAGTGAGATACTTTTCTTTTGCAGAAATACTGAACTTGTCTAGAGAGAGATCAGGAATCTCCTCTAGTGCACACCATCAGACTGCTGTTTACAAAGTTCCTCCTCTTTTTGCAAAGTGAAGTCCTCAAGCTGAGCAGAAGGTTCAGAGGCAGGGTACCTCGCTGAGTTGTTGAGTGGTGTTGGAGGGGAGGGTCAACATGTTCCACGATGTCTGTAGTTCTTCCAGGAGGTTTACAGTAAGACTTGAGACTCTCAGAAATCTTTCCTCATTCTTAGGGCCAAACAGCAGTGGAAACATTGCAGGATGTTTATCAACATGATTTTTCCAAATATTCAATTTCTTTTTTAGACCCAAGCATCTTGTTACTTGGAGTCAAAACATTTTCTCCATGGCCTCAAAGATACTTGTTCAGCTAGTTCCTGCGATGAAGTATTTGCCACATAGTCCAGTTTCTGCTGACATTATCTTCAAAGCATTCAGAAAAATCGGATCATCAGATAACTAGCATATGCTACACCCAAGAACAGTTAGAATTTTTATGCTATCCATGTTTCATTGAACCACTAATATTTAGTTTATACTAGTTTTTTAAAGTAAGGGTTTTCTAGGTTTACTCATGCAGCAATCTCAGGGCTTCCAAAAAGGGCCACCTTGTTCCACAACTCCAAGGGACCTCAGTGTAGTCCATGTGAACGTTGGCCCCAAGTGTTATGCAACCCAGTGACTCTGGATTTCTTACTCAAGCCCTCTTTGTTTCCATCTCTTGGACCTTCCTAAGGAGGGATGCATTCTTTGATTAGTCAGGGGGTAAATGAGGCCGGCTCATTACATGGAAATTGTCATTACTCCCACCGCTGCAATACTGACACAGGTAAAGCTCATGCCGGGGACGAGAGGTCATGACCCACTTGTCTCGAATGCCCCCTTCCCTTCTTTACCTGCCTCCTCAAAATCTAGTAGGGCTGGAATGGGGGATTTCTACTTCTTGGCTAACCCTGTATGGACTTCCCCAAAGTCACGTTACCCTTCTCTCCTTCCCTATATGAGTCATAATGGCAGGATGACTGCTGGGGACTGTGAATTTCAGGGGAAGGGAGGAGTATTTTCAGAACAGTATTCTTATTTTACCTACTGTACCTATATCAAAGGTCTTGTTAATTGCATTCAATTTTTTGAAATGAAAAATGAGGACAAAGGTGCACCTCTTTACCCAACATTGGTTTCCAAACTGCAAGTTACTGGGCATGTGATTCTTTCATTAAATAATCCACGACAGCACATACAGGTAAGACAAACTTGAGATGCTTTTGTGGACCTTTTATTAGCTTTTAATTCATGAGAACCATTTTTTTCCCTCAGCAAGTGTAGAAAAATATTTAATATACAAATGGCAAAGAGTAATGAGACAGGATTCATTAAATTAGAACCAGGTAATTATTTAGTCTTCTAAAAGAACACTAGGTCTGAGTCCCTACTTCAACATTTACACATGGTGAGTTCTTGCAGTGCTGACATAGTTTTATTTTTGACCTAGGTAATTGTTATGTTGGCATTTAATAATTGGACTTTATGGACTTCTGCAATTATATTTCACAAAAAGAAATGGTAACTATTTTTAGTGTTATATAAATGTTAATTTATGTGATGTTCCCTTAAGCCTGACCTGGGTCCCTACTAACTGTGAATTCTAATATTGCTTATTGCTTAAAACAGGTTAGTTCCATTTAGTAATTGGTGGCTTTCTGCTTACATCCACTACCTGTTGCAGAAGGAAGCTGCCATCTACACCAGGCCTCACAATTGCTAATCCTCCTTCTGTTCAGTCCCAGGAGGAGCCAAGGAATTGAGAAAGGTAGAAGGAATTCAGCCTTGGGGTGTGGCTGCCCTCCTTCAACCAAAGTAGGTCTGCTCCTGTTTTCACACACCCAGGGCTCCATTTTTCTTTGAAGAAATATGCCTAAAAGAGAGCTTGAAATCCACTGATTGCATATTCTGAGCTCAGGTTTAATCATTTCAACGTCCAGATTAGTCGTAAGGAAAACACTAGGTGATTCTGATCTTGTGGCTGTGTCTTTACATTTCTCTTCCAGTTTTGTGCATTATACTTAAGTTCCACTTCTACGTAAGAGCAGTTTTATGGCTCCCTGTACTTGCTGTTTATGCTGTATCCGTTTGGTTGTTCCTAATGACTTCCAAGGATACTGATTCTACTCATAAATGTTTCAAAATCACAAAAAGTATTTGATTGCTTTCTGTTAAGCACCGGCATATGAAGTCTCTAGTTTTTACTAAAAAGAGTATCCTGTATCTAACCCTTCCTGTTTAGTATTACTTTTTTTCTTTCCAAGTTAGTCAATTTAGTTTGGGAACTTGCCCACTAACTACACATTTTCTTGCTGTACAAACCACAAAGGAAGAGATAAAAAGAACTTTAAAAATTAGTATTTTTACATAATGATCGTCCTTCAGTAGTCTTTTTAAAGAAGGGAAACAGAAAAATGGAGAGAGTAAAGTTGGTAATAGGGAAGGGAAAAGGAATGGTTCCAGCTGGACAGCAATTAACCTGCGTTCAGTGAAATTTCCTTTTTTTTTTTTGCAGAGGGGTAGTAGGAACATGAATGGCTTGACAGCTCTGCACTCATCTATTTTTGTTTAAATGGTAGGAAGCTACAAAGAGCTTCTTTAATCATCAACCACAGAAAATATTTTTCAAGTCATGCTTGAACAGATACCCATAGATTTGCCAGTGTCTCAAAGTGTCAGTGTAGGACTTCAGCACCACTGAAGACAAAGCCTACCAATTCTCCGTAAGTTATTCACAGTTGTAGAATTGACCTGCTTCCAGACGATGCTTGCTTTAGTTAACTTCTCACTACCAGTCGCTTTGGAATCCAAAGAGGAAGGCGAAATCTGTACCAAGAAAAGCTGTACTTGGCAGAGAGAACGATGGCCCTTTCACACCTAATTTAAAATGGAGCTTGCGTCTGATAACACATACCAACAGCCTTGGAATTACACATATCCTCATGACAATTACCCCAGCCAATGGCAGCAGCTGCAGGCCCCCCAAATTGGGGTTAAACTCATGAAAATACCATTCTTTAAGAACAACTTCCTAACTTTACCATTAAAAAAAATTCCCTATTTTAGCACCATCAAGAAAAATTAATTTCAGGACCTCAATTCACCTTGACTTAGAAGAAAAACCAGTATTTCCTAAATTGATATCCTATTTTATTTAGTAAACTGATTGCAAATTATTATTATTTAACAACTTCAACTGCACCCACATGGGTTACTTCCCTAGTTGGAAATATTCAAGACAGGCAAGTACTACACAGCAGCAGCGTATAAACATGAGAGTCCCTCTTACGTGACTCACTTGAAGGAAATGAGCCTTTGGAATGATGTGGTCACTTAAGACCGGTAGAAAACCAGACTGAGGGGGATTTTCAGAAATGTAAGTACTTAAGAGAAGTGAGAAATAAACGACAAAACAGTAAGAGCTTGGACTCTGGAATCAGGTATGTGCTTGAATTTGACCTTTGACCACATTACTTTTTCAGTTTCATCTGAAAAACAGGCCAAATGAGAAGTTACTCATCAGGTTGTGAGAAAGTGAGGACACATACACACTTACTAAACTATGGTACCCTTTACATGTATTATCTTGTCTGATCTTCAGTCTTAAGGCGGCTCTTTCATTTTACAGATGAAGTTAAAATGTTGAATTTCCAGGTACATGCCTACTTAGAGGCAGAGCCAAGATTCTACGTCAAGATCACAAAGCTTGTCTTCTTCTGTACCACACTATCTTGAAGAATTGTAAAACACACATTTCTTTTAAATCAGCGATTCTTTAAGTTTTTAAATACGGTCATAGCAAATAAACGTTTATAAATTAAACGTTTGTTTCTACACTAAGCAATTCCCCCAATTCTACAATATAAAAAGGTTATAACTGAAGTCTTCACTTTTATATTAACTTGAAGTTTAGCCAATTTAGGAAATTACTAAACCACCTAATTATAGATATATTATAGAAATCTATTCTTTGTAACATCTGGCTTGTTCATCTTGTAATCATTGCCCCACAAAATACACATTCCAAGGCTGAGGAAACTGAGGTAATTAAAACTGCTTTCCCAACTCATGTTACTGCTCCTCACAATATATAGTCAACCTGTTTACAGAATATGAACTTTATCTTTGGTGTTCAATTTAACATGCTCAAACATAAACCATTTTAAAAAGTTATGTAGTGAAATAAAAACAATTCTCATTATTTCAAGTATATAAAGACTCCTCTATTATTTCTAGAATATAAAATGGAAATAACTCCTACATGCTTACATTGTGCTTTTGTTCAATATTCCTACTCCAATACAACTGCCGTGTAAAAGGTTATTTCCCTGATTTTCCTCTGTACATTATCACCATTACTGCTCAAAGTTCAACATCTAGAAAGCCAGAAGGCCACAGAGATAACACTTTGGGCTAGAGTTGAAGAAAAATGAAATAGAATACCCCACCAGAGAGTAATGCAGTCAGAATCAGGTAAGTAATAGAAGTGCATTTCATTTCACTACCAACAAACAATTCAACTGAATAGGCTCATTAAAGAGCTGAGCATGGCTGCCCTATTCTGCCCAGTATTCTTCCATGAGGCCTGTAAACAAAAAAACCATCTAGTTCTAGATTTGTACTGTTAACTTCTCTATCCATAAAAAGTTGTGTGTCAGCGATGAAAAATTACCTGGTCGTAATTTACGACGAGTGGGGGAAGCCTGTTCGCAGGAATCAGTTTTGACTTAAGGGGGTGAAAAAAAAAAAACCACAACTTCTTGAAAAGGTAAAATAGCTTAAAGCATTTAATTTCTAAACAAATCAATCTGTTAATAGTAGTAGTCACAAAATAGGCTTAATATAGAAACCCACATTTATGTCCTTAAGAAAAAGTGTAAATTGTATTTTACCTCAAAACATAAATTAACCCACTTAAAGAATCTGCAGCAGTCAAAATCACGGTGAATTTTAAAACAACTTCAGAATAAAATTACCTTAAGTACTTTATACTGCTTTATATCTAAAAAATGCTTACAACTTCTCATAAAAATAGTCTGAGGCAACTATTTTTTCTTTTATTCTTTAACAGACAAGTTCAACATTATGGGCAACATTCTTTAAACCTTAAGCTTCACAGACTTTCAGACATTCAAATACCATGGTCCCCTTTTCTTTAATGTGAAGGTTTATTCAGCTAGGAAAGAAAAAGCATGGTAGACAACTGAATACATTTTCACCAAATTGAAAGTAGTACAAAAGTTTTAAGACTCTACAGAACTACACATCGTACCTAATGTATCATTAAAAACAGATGACAGTATTTCCTTCAGCAAATAAAATGGCATACTGGTATGCTGTTAATGCATACACCATTTAACCTGTACTGTCATTCACAAATTATTTACAACTTTCGCTGTGTGAAAAGAACTAGAATGTAAATTTTCTGCAAAACTGGAAAAAAGCAATACAAAATTTGTGAAAGCCTGTGTTTTGTATTATACAAAAGTAAGCCAGTTTTTTCTCTTCAAATACCAGATACTGAATGCAGTGATATGCTGGACAGTTTACAGTAATTCTTGAGGATGTTTTAATGCTGGAGGTAAGTTTACAGGCCTTGACTCTTCGTCGAGGAGTACTAGGTCTTCTATTTCACTGCCTCTGTATTTCCTTTTACAGATTTTTACCACCACCTTTTTCTTGAGAAATAACTTCAATGCTTCTCTTGATGCAACTGCTTTTGCGTTTTCTTTGCTTTTTCCACAGCCAGTGCCCAAATACACAGACTTACACCTCAATTCACAAACAATACTTTCTTGAGAGCTTTTATTTTGAGGCAGATCTGCCAGTTCTTTCAGTGGGACAAAAAACACATCCAGTGTTGCTTTCAGGGCCTCAATAGCTGCATTTAGGAGCTCTCCATGATTCACACTGGGACTAAAGCCACCAACGGCCACCAACTTCCACGCCACCGTTTTATACAGTCTATTGAAAAAAGGTTGCTTCTGTTTCACATCTTCATTGGTTAACTTGCAGCAAGAGAATTTGACAGAACTCTCACTTGACTGTGTAGCACTTTTAGAAGGCAACTGTGACGTGCTAGTCTGAGAACTACTCTTAGAAGCCAGCTGGGACACACCTGCTGTGGAAGTGCTCTTAGAAATGAGAGCGCCACTGGTCTGGGAGCTGCTCTTGGAAGCTAACAGCGATGCAGCGACCTGCGAAGTGCTTTTGGAAGTCAGCATCGATGTGTTTGTTGAGGTGCTGCTCTTGGGAGTTAGTAAAGATGTGCCTGATGAGGAACTGTTTTTAGAAACCGATGATGAAACACTTGCCTCTGAACTAGTTTTGGAAGTTAACCCACTTGAAGCTGTCTCTGAACTAGGTTTGGAAGACAACAGTGGCAGCTCTACTTCTGAGCTTCCTGAGGAGCCCAACAAGGGCACCTCGATCTCTGAGATGCTCTGAGAAACTAAGACTGAAGGGCCTTCCAAAGCACTCTTTTTCGGTGAGCCACTCTGTTGTCTGGAATCAGTGGACTGGGTCACGTGACTATTCACACTGGACTTCAACAATGAAGAAACAAACGACGCTGAACCATGTTTATCTGGAGCTTCCGATTCAGCTTTTCCGGGACCTACCGTTGTTACCTGAGAGGAAGTGCTGCTGCTGCTTTGGCTGGAAACAGATCGGTCTCCATCACTTGTGGAGCTATTCTGACTCGGGGTGCCAGAGCTCCGACTCGAGTTCCCACCACTCTCTGACTTGGTAGATGACCCCGAACCCGCTGAGCTGTTTTCCTGCTGAGATGATGTGCGGTCTGTTTTGGCAGGAATTTTTGCATGATCTTGCTCAACTGCAGAATTGCCTTTTCCTTCTATGGCTCGTTTTTTCGTTGGTTCTTCTACCCCTTCTGAAAAGAAAGAAAACAGGTATGTGACTAAGCCTACCTCATACGTATCAGCTGAAAATTTACGAGAGATACTCATATTAAAATAAAGGCACAAGGTGAAAATATTTCAGGACTCGTAGAGTCTTTAAAAAGTTTCTTTAAAAACTTCGTTAATTTCTTAAAACAGCGTTGAATTAACATCAATGATTTCTCATAGTAAAAAATCAACAGCGTGGACATTTAACACTTCGAAATCTCAGAGTCAAAGGAAACTATAAAACACAGACACATAATTTAGGTTTAACATTCCAACTTGATTAATAACAGTATGTAAAGTCTAGCTTGTTAAAAAAAATTAGTAACAATCATTCCTAATTATATCAAACTTAGGTTCTAAACTCCTATGTATGTTCACATCTATGATCTGCTAACCATTGCTACTCGATATCCCTCTTTTCTTCACCTTGGCAACCAGTTCGTCTCTTGTTGTATGGATTGGAGCATCTGTCACTTTGATGCCTTCAGCCATACTAAGTATTTTATCCATAACTTTTTGGGGATACCTGAAAAAAAAAAAAGGGGAGGAAGACACTTTAAAAAGCATTTCTGCTAAGCTGCCACCTCTCGAGTACAAAAACAGGCCACAGGAACTGCATTTCCTTGTCGTAATCAAGAAACTGAAACAACCCCCAGGAACTTTGTTTCCTGGAACCCCACAAACACACACCCGGGGTTTGGGAGGCGGGGTCCCTCCTTACCAATCTAATTTAACCTAGTGTCCCTCTCCCCTAGAGCGCTGTCAGCTCAACGCCAGCAGCTCCCCACCCGACCGGGGCACCTCCAGACGGCTAATCATGTCGGCTTCGGGCAGAGACGCCCTTCTCGCCCTTAGAGGGCAGCCGGGCCCGCGGATTCCCGCGCTTCGCCACTTCCCTTCCAGACCGAGGGCTCCGGGCCCCAGTCCAGGGCGGAAGACAAAACGGGGAGAGCTGCTCGGGGACGCCGGCTCACTCACCGGCACCCGAGGAAGACGTGGTTGGCCCAGGCCATGGAAAAGGAGATGAGCTGCTGCAGCTGCCGATTGCGGGTCCCGCTCCCGGCGTCGGCGGCTTCCTCCTGGTTAGCGGAGGCAGCGCCGCCGGCGGCGGGGGCCAAGTCCCCGGCGTTGCGGAGCAGGAACTCCCTGCGGTGGCGCCAGTGTTTGTCGGTCTCGCCGTCGCAGCGCAGCGCCTCCACCCAGGCGGCCACCCGCGGGTTCTGGCTCAGGTACTCCGACACCTCCTGCGCCATGTTGGGCCTGCAGGTCGCGGAGGCCGCGAGCAGACGCTGCTCCGGGAGGGAGGCGGGGGGCGCGGGGCGAGCGGCCCTGTCACTGCGGCCTGCACCGGCGGCCCGTCCAGAGAACGCCCCTCGAGAGGCGCACGCACCAAACAACAGCGCCGGGAGCAGCCGAACCGCCCACTTCCGCCCGCCGCTGGCTCCTTCCCTTTTATAACCTCGCCGCCGCCGAGCGCCCGCGCGTCCTTCCGGCGCGAGCCGGCTCTCCCAGGTCGCTTTGCGGCGCGCGAGCGGCCGCGACGCTGCGGCCCCGGCCGGCGGGGGGAGGGGAGGGGAGGCGGGCGCGCACCTCCCGACCCCAGAGGGCGGGTCGTCAGGGGTTCGGCCGGGGCGCCCTCGGGCTGGGCGCGGACCTCGGCGTCCCTCCTCCGCTTTGTGACGCTGCTCCGGGCCCGCCGGGCAGGGGATCCGGGGCGAGTGAGGCCAGGCCTGGTGGCCGAGCGCGGCCGGGCAGGCGGGCCAAGTCCTCGCGCGTCGCGCGCGTCCCCGCGGATTGAGCTGCAGTACGGACGCGAGGTCGGGGCGGCTCGGCCCGGGGACGCTGGTTTCGAGCGGGGCCAAAATAAACAAAAGCTCGCCTCCATCTTCCGACTATGTCAGAAAACAGCTTTCAGCGCTATTTCGAATGTAGACAAGCGGCCGTCCGGGTCTCGGGCATTTAGGAACGTGCGGGTGCATATTAGCCTAAGTCGTAGTGATAATAAAGGTAGTAAGGAGACGTTTAATCATATTAGCCTAAGTCGTAGTGATAATAAAGGTAGTAAGGAGACGTTTAATCGAGTTCCATGTTGCCCTGTGGAGCCCTCCTGCAAGCAAGCTCTGGCGCCGCAGACTTGGGTTTGGTTTTCGCGGTTCATCCCGGGCCGAACCGCTTTCTCTCGGGTGGGCTTTTGGTCAGTAACTTAAACACTGGGCGGAGGGCCTGCTGTCTCTGTCGCGTTTCCTTAAGTTAACAGCCATTAACCTCCAGCTGGACGGGGAGCCGGGAGGCGGCTTGGAAAAGTGCGTATGTCTACGCCCCGTTTCCCTCTGAGAACTATTTTTTTCTTTGCATTTTTTTCCATTTTAGAATGTCCACACTTGAAACATTACTGCCGGCTTCCTCATTGTTATGTTTCCAGTATTAGGTATTTGGGTGTTTTAAGATTAATGAAATTTAATGATAAGTTAAAATAAGTGATATATTAATGATAAATTACGGAATTAAAATTTTTGCTTTCACTAAATATTTGTCGATTTTAAGATAATGAGTCAGAATAATCAAGCAAGCAAAAAAAAAAAGTCACTTAGATAAGATTAATTGAAAGAGCCGTGTAGTTTACATACATACTGGAACAGGCAAAATTCAGCTATTGTATGAAAATAATAGTGCCCACTTTCCTGCCATGCCAAATGAAGCTGCATAAAAACGTAGGCATGGAGAAATTTTGAAGCTTGGGATTTTGCTTCTAGTTTTGCACTTTGCTCTTTTTCCCTGAAACTTGAGAGGGATGAAAGGATGTGGAAATCTGGCAAATTAAAAGACTAGAGAAATTTCGTGGTTTTTCATTTTATGAATTATTTGGCAAAGGTAGCAAGTTAAAGAATCCATGATTCCACTACTCAGCCATAAAAAGTAGTAAAATAATGCCATTTGCAGCAACATGGATGGGCCTGGAGACTGTCATTCTAAGTTAAGTCACAAAGAGAAAGAAAAATACCGTATGATATCACTTATATGTGGAATCTAAAAAAAGACAAACACATTTACAAAACAAAGACTCAGACATAGAAAAACTTCTGGTTATGGGGTGGGAAGGTATAAATTGGGAGCTTGAGATTTGCAGGTACTAACTACTATATATAAAACAGATAAACAAGTTTATACTGTATAGCACAGGGAGCTATATTCCATATCTTATAGTAACCTATAATGAAAAAGTAAGAAAACGAATATATGTGTGTGTGTGTATGACTGAACTATTACGCTGTATGCCAGAAATTGACACATCATGAACTGACTCTACTTCAATTTAAAAAAAGAATCTATGATTCCATACCTAGATGATATTCGTACATTTTAAACCAAGAATTTTCTCACTTTTTTTCTTTTTGCCCTGTAGCCTTCCACCCATAGGCTTCATTGCCTTGAAGGGAGAGCAAGTAGAGCCTGGATTTTAGAATTAATTTTTAAAATTATGATAAAAGCAATATGGTCTGAAAGTTGGAGTATTTCTTATTTGCAAAAGCCAGTTGCTTGATAGAAAAGATATTTCCTTTTTCTTAAAAGGTTGACTTTGAAGATTGAAGACTCAGGGCATAGACCATGGACCACAGAGTTAAGAAGAGCATATATTGAACTGAAAAAAAAAAAAAAAAAAAAGACTTCTCACCAAATGGAGGCAAATTATGTTCTAGATAGGAGGGAGGAAGGATTCAGAGAGAAAAGGTGAGAAGGGAACTTGTGAGAATCCGGGAGGGCGGGGGTGGCCTGGGGGGGAAGTGTTGGTTTCGCCTGGACCTTTGGGAGAAGACAGCCCATCAGTCCCTGAGCCAGCTTGGGGTGGTCTTTGGAAGAGAAGAAATGAGCACAGAGCTTTTTTAGCTCTGATAACCAACTACACCACTCCCTCCTCTCCCTCTAACACACGCACGCACGCACGCACGCACACCCACCCCTCTTGTCTCTCACAGACCATAGGGTTGGACTTAGAGACTGGAACCATTGGCAGGCTTAGTAAAAGCAGTTTTGGTGGAGTGGTGGAGGCAGACGCAATACTGGAGTTACTTCAGGAGTAGTAAACAAAGACACTCTGCTGTGAAGGAGAGAAGAGAGAGGAAGCTGGAGAAGGTCATGGGGTCCAGGCCACTTTTAAATTTCAGATGAGAGTAGCTTAAGCATATGCAAGTGCTGATTGGGAGAAGCTAAAAGAGGGAGGGTTTGAAGATACTGAAGAAATGGGGGCTAATGGACAATTTCTGAAGAAGTCAGGAGGGCTGGGATCCAATGCACAGGAGGAGCGATTAACCTCAAGTACTTGGAGAGGCACTTCCTCCATTTTAAAAGGAAGAAAAAGATTGTAATTTGGAGATGGGAAGTTGAGATGGAGTCTCTGTGATGGAGTAGAGAATGCTTAAAGTGGACATTTTAGAGAGCAGGGAAACAAGCTGCCTTGATAAACATACTTTAAGTTCTGGCCGATTTTTTTTTAAATTATAAATTATATGTGCACACAGAAGTGAAACATTTAAAGAGAATTAAAAGCCATAAAATGAAAGTGAAAATCTCCCTCCCTTCTCAGCCTGGTCCTACTCTACAGATATCATCATTAATGTCAGTTTGTCTCTGTTTCTTTGGGTGGCTGTTTTCATAACCCCAAATTATATGCTTATGTTTTTATTTCTTGATTTTCAACTTTAAGCACTTTATTTCATTCCTGAATGGGAAAGGTGGGTAAATCCATATCACTTACACTACCTCTTCCTTCTCCCAATTTTTGTTGTATTTTAAGTGTTTATCTGTTGGCCACCTGTCATAAATTTAAATATTGTACTTAATCTTCAATTTCTTAATCTATCAACTTTAGACAGTCAGTTCTTGATTCTCACGTCGTGTAAGAAAATTCTGGGGAGAGACCGTATGGCAGCTCTTTGGACTTTCAAAAAAATATGGCTTTAAGAGAAAATCTATTCCCTAAGGGTGAACAGGCAGCGGGTGGAGAATTCTACAGTGCTCCTGCTTACCTGCGGGCTTTGTGCCATTTTATTTTATTTTATATTAAGCCCTAACATTAAATAAATGTCAATAAATGTGTTTGCTGCTGTGAGAATTAAATAAGATTGTGAAGTTACATTTTTCATACAGGTTAGTTTCTAAAATCAGCATGTAAATGAAAGTCAGATAAGACAGGCTAACACTCTACCTCCTTTTCCTGTGGCACAGCAATTCCCTCAATTTTAGAAAGGCCCCTTGGGCATCTCCTGATGTGAAGACGAAGGAAACTGGGCTTTCTCTACAGGTTCACAGATTCTAGTTTGATTAATTTCAGTTGCAAGTGACAAAAATTATGATTTTAAAATGGCTTCTGCTTAACCAAAAAGAGAATTTATTGGCTGTATGACTGACAATCCAGGGAGTAGACTTTTGGGATCCAGGTACTCAAACAGTATAATCAGGAAGCCTGCCTCTCTTCATCTGTAGACTTTGCTTTCTCTGTGTTAGCCTCAGTCTCAGAGAAGATCTTCGTGCAGGTGGCAAGATGGTTCCCAGAAGCCCAAGCATATACATCCCCATAGTTCAGCAGCTGCTGTGGAAAGACAGCTTATCTTTCCTGATAGATTCTGCCATTGTCCTGAGGGTCTGTTGGGTCATAATATTTATCCCTTAAATAAACACTCTAGCCAGGGATATGAAATATTCTGATTGGACAGGTCTGAGCCATGCCTCCACCCTAAGAAGAATAAAACATCTGAGTAGGGTCAGTATCATGCAAGGGAAATAACAAACTCAATAAAGCAAATTTACACTCAAAAAAGCCAGGGTAACAACCATATGCACAGAAGGATCACCAAATACTTGAAAAGATTTTAAAGAAAGGATGATAGTAAGGAGCTTCGAATGACACAAGATTATTCTCCAGTGGGAAACCTTATCAAGATGACTCTCTTTCCTCCACATCTTAGCCGAAGTGATAAAATCATTTTATGCCAATTTTATATTTCTTTACATAGCCTTGTATAGACCTTTCCTAAAAACAGTTCCATGGTTTTAGTCTTCATGTTCCTCCTAATGCCAGCAAGATGGGGTATTATTTTCTGTATGTTCCCATCCCTTTGTGACCCTCTTTGCTTGTTTTTATCCCTAGATTTAATCTAGGAGTGAGAGACAGACATTTTCCATTTTAAGGACCCATTCCAAGTAGCGGGAAGTTAATTTCAGTCCATTCAGGATCACGGGTATCCATTTTAGGGCGCTTACATAGTGTGGAGGCATGGGGCTGGGGCTGGGGCTTCAAAACGAGGCATTCCCAGGCATCCTTTGGAATATCCACCTTTCCTGTCAATTTTTGGTCCATGTCTGTCCGTGGAGGCCACTGCTTCATCCTCCTCTTCCCCACGGCGGGGCCTCTTTAGGTCAGAGGACTGTCCTTGCTAGACCCATGCCTGAGAGAGGCATGGGTAGACGTTGCCTGTTGGACCTTGCTGGGGGCGCTGATTCTCTACAAGGCTTTCTCGGGTCCATTTGCCCGAGCATGTCTGATCTGTTCCTCCACACCACGCTAGGAGGAGGGGGCACTCTGGATATCTTGCAGCTTCCCTGGGATCTGCTGGGAAGGAGGTGTGGGTCAAGGAGCCCCTGGGCCCTGCTGGACTTTTCATCATCCTTTCCTTCCCTCTTCCCTCTGCAGTTCTGCCTGGAGGGTAAGAGCAGGCAGGACAGGGGGCCCCTTCCCAGGGAAACACACCAGCAGCCTAATTCTCTTGGTTCCCTCCCCTTCAAATTCTCCTTTCCTTTGAAGAATTTCTTATCTGGGTAACAGGTAGCCTGGTTCTTTATCTATTCTTTTAATCTCTTGTTATTATGCCCTACCTGGATTTTTGACCAGTCAGTCAAGACTTTGCATCTTTCGTCTTCTATATTCTGCTGCATCTTACAAAAGGCAGTGCCCTCAGCACACCCTCACATTTCAAACTAGCCACATGGCTATAAAAGTTAGAGCCACCTCTGCCATACCTGAGGAGAATGGGGAAAGGAAGCATCTTTATCTAGATCTACCAATTCCCCCTCAATATCAATGTTAGAGACTGATTTTAATTTTTAGTAAGCAATTTCTTTAACCCTGTTGAGGAGGTAGGGTAGGCTAGTCAAAAATTTGCAAGTTCATGAGGAATATCTGGGTTGATGGAGTCATTCCTTCAGTCTTTCATTCTAGCAAGTACTAATTAACTCCCTACCAAGGGTCACACCAATGAGACCAATGTTATAAAATATAATGGGGGGAAATAAGGCTGAGGGGCAGGAAAGGGTTCAGCAAGTGGTCCAAACAGAAAGAACGCTCTGTGAGCTGTAAAGGCAACACTTAAAAGTCCCATCACCTCCTTGCTCTCCCCTTCTATGCAACTGTTGGTTGACTAAGGATGCGGTTTTTAAAAACCTCAATTAATTTTAAGGAAGGAAACAAAGTAAGTGTTTTTCTTCTCACCAGGGAAGGCAATTTTGATGTTAAACACCTCATTGATAGTGGTAATACTATGCAGTTAATTTGGAAGATGAGAACAAAAGAAGTGTTTTCATTCTCACTAGGGAAGGCAGTTTTAAACACCTCATTGAGGGTAGCACCACCAGGCTCATTCGGGACTTGATAATAGCTCCTCTTGACAAGACAATACCGAACCCAGGGTGAAACCTACCAGCACTTAGACGAATTTTCACCCCCACCTACTAGCAAAGGCATATTTTCTCTCTTTCCCGAAAGGAGTGTTAGAGTGCAATGCCATCCAATTATTTTTACAGCGCCAAGTCCCATGGAAATGGACTCAGGTGCTTACTCCATTGATTGCAGTGGGGCTTGGTAGGGTGAAGTGGGTTCCACAGGGCTTTGATATAGAGTGAATTGGGCAAGGAGTGGAATTTTTACTCACATTTGTTAGTTTTTCCTAGGTAGAACTTAAGAGGCTCAGAATGCTCCTTTTATCACTGCCATACGAAACTAGAACTAGTAAATAGTGAGGGGAAAGAAGCTAGTTATATTACCTCCGTGGCCGTGAATTCGCTCTTTATTGTGCAGAAAATCGGATTGCACTTTTCAGTAAACACGTGACGGGAATCAGACATTCGTTGAAGGCTTCAGCCTAGAGTTACAAGAGGACCTTGAGATGTTGGACTGCCGGGCAGCTCCAAGTAGACACGTCATTGCCTCAGCGGCTCTGGGTCATAGGGCTCTGGACCTACTGTCACTTCTGTTGTCTTGAAGGACAGGGATCATACGACTCTAGTTATTGGCGCAGAGACAAGAGCTGTAGCTTGTTTTATACATAGCAGCTTGTACCTCTTAATCCCCTCCCCCTGTATTGCCCCTCCCCCTTCCCTCTCCCCACTGGTAACCACTAGTTTGTTCTCCATATCTGTGAGTCTGTTTCTTTTTTGTTATATTTACCAGTTTGTTGTATTTTTTAAATTCCACATATAAGGGTTATCATATAGTATTTGTCTTTCTCTGATTTTTTCATTTAACATAATGCCCCCTAAGTCCATCCATGTTGTGGTAAAGGGTAAAATTCCATTCTTTTTTATGGCTGAGTAGTATTCCATCACACACACACACACACACACACACACACACACACACACACACACACACACACACTCCATATCTTTATCCATTTATCTATTGATGGACACTTAGGTTGCTTCCATGTCTTGGCAATTGTAAATGATGCTGCTATGAACATTGGGGCACATGTGTCTTTTTGAATTTGCCTTTTTGCTTTTTTCAGATATATACCCAGGAATGGAATTGCTGGGTCATATGGTAATTCTATTTTTAGCTTTTTGAGAAACCGCCATACTGTTTTCCACAGTGGCTGCACCAATTTACATTCCCAACAACAGTGTACGAGGGTTAAAAAATCACATGAGAAGTTTTCTCAAAATTTGCGTCCCTGAGCCCCCACAGAGAAATTCTGATTTGAGAAATCCGGGCGTGGGCTCTGGATTCTGAGGTTTTTAACTAGGCTTCCAGCTGTGCCTTTATCACGCTTTGAGAAATACTGGTGTAGTGAAGAGTCAGAACAAAGCTGGGCCTTCTGTTTGGGGCTTTGTCCCTGAGTGACCAGGAGGGACGTCTCTGGGCATTCTATCCAGGGATAAAATGTATATAATTTATACTGCAAAGTTTTGTCTACTAGGAGGGAAAGGCATGACAAATTCAAGTGTCTTAGGCCAACTCAATGTTTATTAATGAAAAAAACCCTGGTTTCTCCCAAGGGTGAAGCTGCCCCTGTGGGGCAAGACAGGGAGTAACCTTTCAGCTGCTCCCATCAGGCATCCCTGAGCCTGGGTCATGTTGTAAACGGCTTGTGATGGCAGATGCGGGGGCTGAACCCACCTGTCCCAGCTGCTGGTGGCTCCAGCATTCCTTGGCATCACTCCCGTCTCTGCCTCCGCCTTCACGTGGCCTTCTCCTCTTTTGTGTCTCTCGAATCTCTGCCTATCCTAAAATTGCAATAACTACTATTGTGGTTTTTTAAATATACACTGTAATAAATGATAGCATAAGTCTTTTATTTTTAAAAAATGTCTTCCAGGTGAACCTAGGGATCTCGAATTTAAGTCTTATTTCTGTCAAGGTCTGTTATCACCACTGACATCCGCTACCACCCACCTCGTCTGAGACGCTGAGTAAAACACAGGTAGGAATTAATTTGGGAAGAATGGCCATGTCCCAATATTCTCATCCAGAAAAATATGTCTGTTTATTTGGATTAGATCCTCATTCATATTTCAGCCTTCTCTCTCCCTCCCACCCTCAGACAGGCTTAGGGAGGGGATTAAGCAAGTGGTACTTACCCGGGTCAAGACGGCACTGCATCCCCTTTTGCTGCAGATAAAGGGGACCCTCTTTCTGTTTAGGGAGGTGTTCCTAATGCTTGGTCCTGTCCTGTTTGCTGCCCAGGCCCTTTCTCTCTCAAGGTCAGTGATGAGAAAGCCTCTCCCCACCCCTGCCGAACTTTAGCTATTGAGGGCATTTGGCTGCATGCAAAGGGAAAGGTGCACTTGAAACTTTGGCTTGGGACCCATTTGTACCATTTCCCACTCTCGCTCTGTAGACATTTGCTAGTATTTTATTTAAAATTTATGTATCTATCGTAAATGATGTTGGTCTTGTGGGTGTGCCCTTGGCAAAATATTTGTCAGAGGCTTGTACCCGGGTGATACTGACTTCAAGAAATGAACTGGAAAGCTGTCCCTCATTTCCTATGCGCTGGAGCAAGCAGAAAGCCGGGACCACGGGTAATCACCGCTCGAGCTGGCCTCAGGGAGTTTGTGCAAAAACAGCGCAGAGAAGGAGCAATTAGAAATACTGCTTGGGGGTGGTCTTTTGGACTGGCAGGCAGAGCTCTCTGTCTCCAGATGTTTGCCATATGAAACAGATTGTGTCTCCACCTTGCCAGCTGGTTTAGAGGGTAAACTCCAGCGACCTCACAGCTCGCCTGTCAGAATTGTGCAAAATCCTCCAGGCTGCATCCTCGCCATCTCCCCTGAGCTGTGACTTTCAGTGCCTGTGCTCCGCAGCGTGGACGAACATGGAGGGTGGAGGCCAGGCCTCACAGCCCTTTGAGCTGTTTCACTTGCCAAGGCCAAGGGGAGCGAGTGGGTCTCCCATTCCGGGGCAGCTGCATCTGCGTGTATGGAGGGCAAAGTTGAGGGACCAGGGCGGATTCTCATTGTTGGCTTTAAAAGTAATGTTGGCAGTTGGTCTTTAAAAAAAAAAAAAAAAGAAGAAGAAGAAGTCTGTAAGACACAAGGAGATTAGACTGTGAGTCTAGTTTTGTTCACCTTTGCGGAAGAGGGGGTTCATGTTTTCTCACCAGCGGGTTGACAGGCTGCTGCAGTTGGTAGCTCCATTCTGAAGGGGACTGAAAGTAATAAAAGCCGCTTCCTATTTTGTACTTGGATCCCCTTGTGCCTGCTGGATGACTAGACGGTGGGTGCTGTGGGGGTGATGAGAATAAATGGAGGCAAGGATGAGAACCCCAGGGACTTGTTAGAGCCACTGGTCACTCTCTTTTTAGCACTGATTTTATATACGTCTATCTCATATACATTTACAATTACATAATGTATAATTATATGTTATATATGCTTTATAGATAAGTGTATGTATTATATATAAATATTTTATATATAATATGAAAAGTAGAAGAAGTGTCATTTCACTTACTGAACACCATTCGTTTCAATATATGGACATTTTAACAAAATTACAGAAAGATTTTTCCTTCTCAATTTCACCTCAGGGTTTATGAATGAAATGCCAGTCTGACATGATTTTAAATGACCAGGTGAAGATTTGAAATCAGATTTTAATGTGGCTGGAATAATACTGACATGGAAATCATTGCTTTTCAACAGGTGGTCCGGCAGGTTCGTGATTGGACCTACAAATTCCAGGCCGGCGGGTCGTGCCTGGGAGCCCTCCCTGGGTCTCGGGGAGGAATGACCCCACTTCTCTGTGATTCCACCTTCTCTGAAGCTTAGAGACACTCCCACGAAGGAAACTGGGCAAGGTGTGGAGGTGGAAGCAGGCAAATGTGAGGCCCAGAAGCCCAGGAAGACGTCTTTCAGGGAAGACGTGAAGAGCTGGGTCTAATGCGGATAGTGGGCCAGGAGAATGAGGCCGGAGAACTGACCGCATGGAGGTCACTGGTGCCCCTGAGTAGATGGGATGAACGTGTGAATATAACCACATACAAAGAGGCAAAGACAGGGGCAGATCATGGGGTACTACGTCCCAGGCTGCCGTCCTCAATGTCAATCCCCCGTGTTCACTGTTCTCTTCCAAAACACTCTACCTGTGCAGACCCAGGCTACTCCTGGCGCTTAGCGGCCTTCTTCAGCCCAGGTGATAGGCTAACCACTGGTGGGGGTGGGGGGGAGCAGGAGGGGCTGCAGCAGAGAGCCCTGCCATTGCCTGTCGGATTCCCTCTCTGAACTTTGCAGAGATAGGCAAGGGGAGGTTATGAGGGAGGAGGGTCATGCTGGACCCCGAGCAGGTGAAGTTCAAAGCAGGCAGAACGTGTGAGCAGGGAGCAGAATGTATGGCAGAGAAGATGGCATGCAGACCAAAGCGCCGTGGCTGCCTCGTAGAAGGAGAAGTGAGACATCCCCCCAAGTAGAAGAAGAGGTGGCGAATGTGGCTGTCATCTCACCGTGGGCACCACAAGGCATCGCCCTGTTCTGGAACCTTCCATCAGTCCCAGTGCCCCTCATCTCTGAGCCCTGCCCTCCCATCTCCCCGAGGCTGCTCTTCCCCAATCGCTGTGAAGGTCTGCGCGTGAAGCCCCCTACCGGAGCTCACGTGAGTGCAATGATGAAAACCCAACAACACAGCCGTCACTATTGCTAGGTCAGAATGTGATCCCAGCGAGATGTGCTGAGATGGTCCTGAGTTAAAGCAAAAGAACAGAAGCAAAATAGGGAATGGGATTAACAAAGTGCTGGACTGTATTCCAAGTACGGTAGCAGAGCAGGGTCTTCCCAGGTGTCTAACAGGAAAGGGGTGGGTGTCTCATGGACTTCTGCCCCCCTGGGCTTGCCCGAGCACGTGATGAAGTGAGGAAACCATGGGGAAGTCCAGACTTTCATAGTGAAGAGACTGAACAGTTTCTGTTGTGTCGGAGAGACTGTGTCAGGTGTCATCCTCAAACTGGGAGCCCTGGGTGAGCTGGTTTCTTGGTTTCCTGAAGCTGAGTGTTCAGGTCATATGCATTTGCTAAAGACACCCCAAGGTCACTAGACCTTTGACTGAGGCGGTTATTTTTGTTGAGTTCAGCGGTCCAATTTGCTTTTTGCACCATGAATTTACATGGTTTCTTGGGACAGACTCCATCTCAGTGCTGGGAATGCCCGGTGAGACAGTAACATTCCCTTCCTGAGCGTGACAAATAACTCAGCCCTTCACCGGATAATCAGAGGTGCCAGTGTGCTCTGCATCTTGGTAATGACCCTGATGGATAAAGGCTAGAGGCCCCACTCTGTTTTTTGGACACCATACCATATGCCAGTGATTCTTGTGTGGCCCTAGAGATGGGAGGAGACCCCAAACATGACTGAGATTGAGTTTCTCACCACAGAGGCAAATTGACTTAATATGACTTAGAGAAATTCAAAATGTTGCATTTTTTATGCTGCTTGTTTTAGAGTAAAATTTGTAACCTTTAAATATATATATTATCTCGTTAAAACTCCTAAGAATCCTATGAAGTAGGTATTACTGTCATCACCATTTTGCAGAGGACATTGAGCCTTAAAGGGGTAAATAACTCAATTACTCACAGCTATTAAGGTGGTGCTAGGAACCAACCTGCCTGGAAGGGATTGCCTGCCCCTCCCCCCCAGCCCCATCCTACTTTGCATAATAATTGACTATGGACTTTTAATTTTTGAATTTGGCTAAACCTTTATTTTGAAGTGGTTTCTCGTGAATTCCTTCATAATAAAGCACCCACTGTATAGATCCACTTGGTCACTGCAGCTAGATGGCCAGATTCCTCGGTGGAGAACAGGGATGCTGTTCCCCTGCAGGAAGGCACAGAGAGACACTTACGCTTCACTCACTACACGCCCCCAACTTGTTCTCAATCTGCAGGGAAGGGAGATTCAGGCTCAGTGAGAGAGAGAGAGAAACACCTATAAGAGGGTCCTTTGTAACAGTTTGGTAACCCGAACAGAAAGACCTTTGATAAGATCCCTGGGAGAGCTTAAAGATTTCTCCTCTCTCGCTCTCTGTGTACGGATGGCTGCAGGTCAACCCTGAAACAAGATGACCGGTTCCACCAGCATCAATAAAGCCCTAATCCTGGAGGAAGGAAGTGGGGTCCGGTTTCCACGGTTGCTATAAAAAAAACCAGGGCTTTGTTTCTCAGGATTGCTCTTCCAAGTAGTTGTAACACATGGCCGTTTGCTTTGGCAGGAAAAGCGCCTTCCGAAGACAAAGGGCTGTTTTACGCCGGAGCCGCGCTGAGCTCGCGTGATGTTCCGCTCGGCGGCCACTGGGTGGTGCTCGAGGAGCCGGGATGGCGGGTGAGGCTCCGGCGTCCTGCTGGGTCGGGTCCGGAGTCGGCACGTCCGTCACAGAGGCAATGCTCAGAGGTGACCCCGAGGCAAGGAGAGTGGGGCCAACCCCCTTCCCAAAGCCGCTTTCAGTGTGGACAGTCGCGGTTTTCTCCTTCGTATATACGATAACGAAGCAATCAAAGCATATTTAGAAAAGATTTTTTTCTCGGAAAATGCTATTTTTATTGTTCTGTGAAAGGCCATCTACATCAGAGTGTGCAAACCCAGCGTCAAGGCCACCTCCCCCCCTCCCCCGCCAGCTCGCAACCCCGCAGCCCCTCCTACAGGGAAAGAGCCCAGTGGAATGTGCGCCCTTCCTCCTTGGTTCGGCCCTCGTGCCCCTAACGCCTCCTCGTTGCTCAGGGACCCTGTCTGTGGGCTTCCTGTGTTTCAAATCCGGGAACTACCCCCCTCCCACCTCCCCAGGGAGCAGCCAGACCTTAGCCAGGCCTCATCCTATCCCTGGGCTGCTCTCTTGAATAAACTTGCTTAGCAACTTCCATCTTTAAAACCAAACTACCCAAGAAACAAGGGGTCCCTCCTGGCCCTTCACTGCCCTTCTACTATATATTGCCCATCGCTTGCCTTCCCTTCCCAACAAACGGATGGACTTGTCTCTGAGCACGGCCTCGTCTTCCTCCTTCCTATTTACTCAAATCCACCCTGGCTTGGTTTCTGTCCCTCTTGCTCCACTGAAACGGACTTTGCCCAAATCCCAACTCCAGGAGATGCTTTTGTCTTTTTTCTGTTTTATTTGATACTGATCATCTCTGCCTCCTTCCTGAGCTCAGTCCCCCCTTCAGCTCCTAAGAGTCCCCTCCCTTCGGCTTCCTCCCAGGCCCTGCCCCTGGCCCCACCCTCCAAGGCCCCACCCCTCCGGGGCTCCACCCTCAAACTCTCCCTCCCCGCCCCCACTGGGATCCACTTGCAGAGAGCTTTGTGCTAGCTGTGGCAGCGGGTCCACAAAAGGCCCCACTACAGCGTCGGGGGAGGGTGAAGGCTTGGGCCTGGGCGACAAGGTGACGAGTTCCCCATCCCCATTTATTTTCACTAAGTTAGACGGACGTTGGCCAAGGACCTAGCCAGGCGTTTTTCCTTTGAGGTTGGTGATGAGGAAGTGAGGTGTTGTGCCAACGAAGGTGGACGTCCGAGCCGCAGATCGTCAACAGAAACCACTAGTTTACCCCACAAAAGATGCCAGGTAACTGCGGGGAGGAACGACCGTCTCACTCCAGACCCAGAGCAGTTTTGAGCCTGTGACCTTGAATGACACTGCACCTCCCACAGCGCTTCGCTAAAGGGGAGAATGATCGCAGTCAGTGGAGAGGATCCTTTCAATTATAAAGGTGGCGAAAGACAGAAGTATCCGAAGTTCAAGGCCTGCGGGCTGGGCATGGTTCAGGGCCAGGAACTGCAGCGGCCTTTTCTCACCAATTAGGCACATTTTCCTGTACAGTCCTCTTCCCTTTGCAGGCATTGAATTCGTTTCCCTTTCACTCAGAATGGCCTTCTCCAGGAAGAATTATAAAGTGCAGTGAATAAGGTGAACATTCATCTTAAAGGAGTTTCCACCAAGGGGACAAGAGAGTCCAGGGGTGTTACCAGAAGTCAGTTTATGATCCAGGAATTATTCCTCTGGGAGTCCCTTCCATCTGCATCAAACTCCGGGATGAGCTTGTGGAAAGTCTACCGGGGCTGAAGCCCCGGCCTCTCCAAGACAGCACAGCCGGGGAGGACTGGGGGATTTCATGCGATTTTGAGCTGGACCCTGAAGAATGGATAAGATTTAGATCATCAAAGAAGAAGGAAAGAGGAGTCTGTCCAAGAGAAGTGGGGCAGGAAGCAGAAAAGAAAGGAGAAGGTGGGAACCAGGCTGCCTGTGGCCATAAAGGGCCACATACTCCAATGTCCCATGGACCTGGGTTCATTTTCTGCTCCCATTTTCTAGGACCTTTGGCAAGACTTTCTTTAAGTCTCAGTGTTAATACCTAAAAAGTTGGGATTAGCCAATATGAACTACTGTACATAGAATAGATAAACAAAATGGTCCTACTGCAGAGCACACGGAACTCTAGTCAATAGCTTGTGATAACCTGTAATGAAAAAGAAAATACATATGTATAACTGACTCATTCTTCTGTACACCAGAAACTAATACAACATTGTAAATTAACTAGACTTCTATAAAAAAAAAAGTGGGGATTCAAATAACTACCTCAATAGAGCTGTTGTGAAAATTAGGTGAGATAATGGATACATGGTTGTGGTTTGAGGAGGCAGAGTTAGGATCCTATGGACTTAGTAGTCGTGGGTGTGGACGTGTGCCTAGGGAGGCAGGAGCTGGTCTGGTGTGCGCTGGGGAGGAGAGATCAGTGTAAAAGGTAGTGGGGTGTGATTGTGAAGTTACGCAGAACACTGGTGCTAGAAGATTGGATGCACCACTTCCCAACAGAGTAATCAGAACCCCAGAGAAGGAAGTAATGTATTAGATGAATGCCGTGTTCATAATCCCATCTGAATATCTGACCTTCTCAAAAATACAAGATCTCTGAGGGCAGAGGCTGTGACTGACACATCTTTGCAAAGCCCTGCAAACCCCCAGCACATCATATGGGGGCTCAGTTACTACTTTTTGAATGTCTTGGGGGAGGGGTATGTAGCTCAGTGGTAGAGCACATGCTTAGCAGGCACAAAGTCCGGGGCTCAAACCCCAGTACTTTCATTTAAAAAAAAAAACTGTCTTAGAGTGTTTAGATTAAAAAAATTTTTATGTGTTCAGTCCTGACAATATTTTCTCTTATGTTTTGGGTTTTTTTTTTTTTTAGATCATGTTTAGAAACAGCTTTCTCTTCTCGAGTTTTCTAAAATGATGCATCCATGTGTTTGTCGTGCACGTTTCTGATTTCAACTGTTCTCGTGTCAAATCTGATCCACCTGGTGCTCTGATGGGAGGCAGGCCTGAGTAAGCCCTTACAACCTTCCTCCTGCAGGGGGAGGGAGGGGTGTGGTTAGGGGCGTGGCTCCAGAGTCAACTGCTGTGTGAACTTTGACCAGTTCCTTCACCTCTCTGTGTTTCAATACGTCTTCTGTGAAATGGCATAACAGTAGAACACACATCAGAGGAGTGAAGTGTAATTGAGATAAGGAGTAATTAAGGTAACACATAGCATTTAGAACCCTGCTTTGCACAGATACTTACTGAATCTTGACTATCATGTTATCATCCACCACTTGCCTATCTCTTAAAGAACTTCAAGATGATGGGCAGAAATCTGGGCCGCTGCTGTCCCCGGTCCCAGTGCTTGGGCAGTGGACCAAGCCCCAGTAGCACTGGCCCGAGGGCTGGAAAGCAGCATACAGCTCTGTCTGGCCCAAGGGCGACCCAGATGGGGCCAGGCCTGCAGGAGGGCCAGCTGGGCAGGGCTGGAAGAGGGTGGGTGGACGGAGCACGGAGCCAAGGCTGGAGCTGCAGGGGCTCCACGCTCACTCTCATCGCTAGGAGTCTCTGTTGCCACTAGATATGCTCGCGGCTTCCTCCCCAGCTTGCCGGCTAATTCTCAGAATGAAATCTCTCTCGGGTGCCCTTCCAGCCTCTTGCAGCCTTGCGGTCCCAGTGGGATCGGTGTGCTTTTTTAATAAAGGAAATTAAACAAACACTCTTACATGCACACGCGCGCACATGCACACACAGTTTAAATAATTAACAAATCGAGGATTAAGGATAGAGATTTCCTGGCTTGGGCTGGGTGGAAGCCAGCCACTTAACAAAGGGCAGCTGATGAGGGCACAGAGGGGCAGGCCCACTTCGGCCTGCGAGCTCACTGGGGGCTGGGGGAAGCCTGGGTAAGGGGCGGGACCCGAGTAGGGTGCCGCGTCTTTCCACGGCCCCACGGCTGGCATTCCCTTCTAGTTTGGGGGTGCACTGGGTGGGCTGCAATGGTCAGACACCCCACGTGCGGTTTGTAAGCCAGTTGTCCTCAGCCTCCCCTCTGCCCTGGCACCTGCGCTTCTGCCGGTGCCCAGTTCTGTGCCACGTGTCTGCGGTACTTCACAGCAGGCGCCCTTCTGTCCCAGCACAGCAGGCGCCGGCTGGGCCTCTGTCCTCCCTCTTCACCTGGTAGGGATGAAGTGCACCCTCCCCGAGTCACCCAGGGGTCCCTCCCTAATTACCTTCATTCATCATCCCTCCCTGGCTCCCAGCTGCCAACCGACCAGAGCAGCTCCAGCCGCCCCCGTCACAGAACCCAAGTTCTGCTTCCTCGGGAGCCTTCACCCCTGCCTACGTGCCCCCTTCTCTCTTTGCCAGCCTGCATCCTTGCGCTGGTCGCGTTCTCCATC
Organism: Camelus dromedarius; assembly: GCF_036321535.1. NCBI lineage: Eukaryota > Metazoa > Chordata > Mammalia > Artiodactyla > Camelidae > Camelus > Camelus dromedarius. The sequence goes on from NC_087457.1 coordinate 26,918,890, forward strand.
TTCACTAGTCAACCCAGGCTGCCGAGCTTGGCTCCGAGCATCCTGTTCACCCCAGTGCCCTCTCAGCAGACACGCCTACATGTCAGGGCTGGAGGGAGTCCCCTGTTAGAGCGGGAGGGTGTGCCCACCCCACTCCATGATGCCTGGAGCGCCCTTCCCCAGCTAGTCCTTATGGTCGACCCTTCCTCTTTGAAAACCCTGTAGCTAGCTTTTTTAAAAAACTTCTGGCCCTCTGGTAGAGTTGCACTCTTGTGTCTCCGTACTTCCTTTGAAGTACATGCTACCACTACTGTATTACTACGGTAAATCGATAATTACTGATTACTTGACTGCACCTTTTCCTAGACTCTCAGATCCTTGAAGGCAGAGCTCACGTCTTATTTATTACTTCATTAAGATAGCTTAATAATATCTTAAAACAATTTTTTGTTGTTTTCTTTTGGGGGGAAGTTGATTAGGTTTATTTAATTAAAAAAATTTTAGCGATGGTACTGGGGGTGAAACCCAGGACCTCATGCATGCTAAGCACTCACTCTACCCCTGAGCTATACCCTCCCCACAATAGTAACTCACATATCTTTATGTTTCTAGGACCAAACAGTACCTTGGGATCCTCTTTTTTTCTCGAATGAGTCTATAGTGAGCCACTCATTCCCTGACCATGTTTCTAGAATATTCTTTTCTTCTATCTTATACCTCCTTTACCTTACTCATCCTAGTCCTAGATGTCTGCTCATGAGAAAACCACATTTCTTAAGGATGCACATTGGAAATGCTGAACTCACAGGGATTAGGGTTATTTTGTTGATTTGTTCCAAGAGCATGACCTATTATTTACAGAAGGGAAGCCTGTCTTGCTCTTGAGAGAGGAACATATTAAGGAGGAGGTGGGGATGTTGGCCAGAAGCTCATTTCACCGGCACACCTGGTAACAGGTGCCTGTGATCAATCCCACAATGGCCCCTGGGACTTGCAGGCAGTGGCTGTTACTGACTCAGACAAGAGAAGAAGCAGGGAGTTTCTTTAACAGAAGGAAGGCACTGGTGGGTGTGAGAATGGGGTGGCATAATTTCCTTAAGACTAATTTTCATACTAACCTAAGGATAATATTGTAAATAACCTAAGAAAATGGAATACTGCATTTCAGAACCGAGTATAAACTATTATCTTAGGTAATTAAGAAGAATTGCCTGTATCATAGGTAGGATGAACCTGGACCGGGGGGAGGAGAGAACTGATTGATCTGGAAGAAGAAAGTCAGGACACAGAAAGTGGAAATAGAAACGGGAAGGAAGTAAAAAGTGTCAGCTTCTTTAAGCTGACATGGTTTATCCAGGACAGTCTAGCCTGATCTTCAGGGTGCTAAAATGGACAAATATTTATTTGTAGGCTACCTACCACTTGTCCTTTGAAATTCCTTCCTCTCACGGGTCTGTGATATGGCCTCATTCAACATTTGGGCTTGTCCCGTGCAGTTAGCCTGATTCATGAAATGCCAGAACAACCCCTCTGTACGTTGTTAGGGTTTCTAATGATGGTTCTCATCTGGATAAAGTCTCCTTTGAGCTACTGGTGTTACTGCCTTAATTATATTTTTATCTTCAAATTCAGTGCTTTATGAGAATTCTCCATTTGCTAAGAAACGCACATAGCATTTAAAACAATTAAGACTGAGCCCAAACAAAAGTCATGTACCTGACTAACTACAGAGCTTGCTAACTGGTAACCCACAAGACACTTGCAGACATCAGATGTTTTGTCTGTTGGCTGAGACAGTGTTTTGTTTTCGTTTTTGCATAGTTTTCAGAATTTGGAGATTTCTCATAAAACTCAGGATTTCTCACTTGCATTGAAAAATCAGAAGATCTTGCATCATCCTAGACCCCTCATCCTGGATGGTAAAAACCAGTGGGACCTGAGTGGGTGCCACCTCCTTTAGGTGGGACAATTTATCTCCATTTTACAGGCTGCCCCGGTCATCTTGTCTACCGCGGTTCACACTCAGTTGTGCAACTGGCCTGCAGATCACCACAGGAGATTTTTCTTAACTAGTAGTTCTCTAGCTGTTTCCCACTTGGCAAAAATGTCCTTATGTAAATGCTTCATTTCAGCTGAACTATAAAAGAGAATGTGGGCTACGGAAAAAGAAAGGTAAGACCAGCCTTTGTTACAACTATAATGAAGCCTATAACAGGAAGTCCTTTTCATTCATTTTATGATGCAAGTTTATTCATTTTACAGATGCATGTTATATACATGTACCCATCCCATGTGCTATAATGATGTTAATACACTTGAACGTGAATTTTTGTCAAATTATAATAGTTCTGCTTGCAAGTCTGGAGGGTTGGAGTTAGGAGAAGGAATTTCCAAATTTGAAAATAAAGAAGTTGGGCATATTTTATACTTCTGAAAAATCAGTATTTATGGCCAAGAGTTTATTGTCATGTTGAAATGTGTCTTGGTTTGATAACCAGGATAGAACCAGAGTTATACTTCAGTCAAAATTCTCTATGTAATGCTTTCTCCTTCCCAAGGTGCTGGGTAAAGGAGTGGGTGTAATAAAGACATTTCAGAAGTCTGTTATTCATGGCCTTGCTCCCAAGCCAAGGATCCAAGAGACCTTCGAATTTCACATCAGCCATTTGGAAAATGAACCTTAAATCTCCTTACCTTGGAGAATAAGAGTTTTGCTATTTAGTGCCATTTCCAAGACAGGACTGAGCCACATTGAAACACTCCCTGGGGATGGTGGCATTTATCATGCAGGATGCTTGAGAGGCCAAAACAGAATCAAAAACATGTAAACATCAGGGGTCATTTTCAACAAGATAGTGGGAAGAATGCTAATAAGATTACTTTTTTCTTTCATTATCTAGGCTGCCTTTTGTCAAGTCTTTTTCATTGTATCCCATTGACTCAAGAGACAGGCAAAATGGAGGTTTATTGGACTGGGTGAACAGCCAAGATTTAGTTCACGAAAAGTTGGTGAGAAGATGTGCAGTGTGATGCATTTGGACATAAAAAACTAAGATGCGACGTGTCCATGAAAGGGACCAAGAGAGCGTGTTTCCTGGTTCTGGGTTCTCCCATATTAAGGGCAGGAGCCTTACCTTACTGCCATTTATCTACTAATGAGAAGAAGGAAAACAATTTAATGCCACTAACCTGGAGAAGACAGAGAGAAAGAAAGGAAGGAGGGAAGGAAGAGAGGGAGGAAGAGAGAAGAGAAAAAAGATGAAATTGTGGCTGAGCTGTGGTTCCAAGCTGCGCGAGGAAGTGAGGGAAATGAGAAGAGTTTTAATTTAGATAAATGTAAGGTAAGACACCTGGGGAAAAATGACAATCAGCAAATATATAAAAGAGAAGGCTGCTGTTTAGGAAAAAGCCTTGTAGGAAAAAACCAGGGAGTGATACTAATTACTTACCTAGATACGAGCCCACACTATCGTCCCTACAAAAAAAGACTGATGCTGCCATGGGCTGTGTTTAAAAGGATCCCTTAGAAAACAGAAGTGATAATAAAGTTGCTTCATACGGCCTTTGTCTGGCAGTAATTTTCACTATGAAATGCTACTGCAGACTTGCAGAAAGGGATGCTATAAAAAGGACATAAAAACACTGTTGAATGTTGAAAGCTGAATAGCTGGAATCCAGCATTTGCACGGACGGGGGAGTTTCAATGGCTCATTCAGATCCCATTTTTATTGAAAGATGTCAAATCCACCTGGGCCCCCATTTCTCTAGATATGGATTTAAAGTGGCACCAGGTTCCGTATTGTTTACTCTGCTCTGTCTCCATATTGGAAGAAGCACATCCTGCAAATGAGCTTGGTGACACAGCCCTTCACATGCATGGGTTCCACATCCCCAGATTCAACCAGTCACAGACAGGAAATATATTTTTTTAATTCCAGAAAATTCCAAAAAGCAAAACTTGAAATTGCCACGTTCAGGCAACTATTTACATAGCATTTACATTGCTTTTGAAATACATTTTTCCAAAGCTATAATTATAGAATATTTGATCTGGTTATCAGACACATTACTGTAAGATGCTTTATCATAACAGTATCAGCTCCTGGTTACAAGTGATAGCAAACCCCATTCAAACTGACTTAAGATGAAATGTGCATTTAAACTGAAAAATGCAGGGGTCGATCTGCCCGATCCCTGGCTCAAGCAATACGGTCGGAACTTGGTTTCTCTCTTTCTACCTTTTGATCTATTGATAAATAAAATGCCCCATCATCTCCAGACCTCCCATTCAAATCTGTATAAGCCTTGGGACATAATCTGCTCGGACTAAACAGAGTCATGTGTTCATCCTCGAACCAATCACTGTGGCTGAAGGGATCCCGTGCTCTGAGTGGCCAGGCCTGGGTCACATGTTCTGCACCGGATGTGAGCCTGGGGGAAACGCTGCTCCCCGAAAGGAAATGCAGGCCGGATGGATGTTGGACAGAAAAGACATTAAAACTCCATTCAGTGATTTCTATACAGAAGCTTGAGGAAAAAGGCCAAGGAAGGAGTGAAGCTTTATAGAGAATTCGTGCCACCGTGAGTTTTAAAACAAAACACATACTGCGATTGTCACAAGCCGTCACGTTGCCCAGAAATGCAAAGTTGCATTTCTGCTGCTATCTGGGTGACCCGGGTTCCTTTGCAGATTCTACTTTCATTTTGTTCAACTTTTATGCATGAGACAGTAACGTTTGCACATGGCTGAGACTTGCCTGGTCTGACTCTCCTCAATTATTTGGCCAAAGGAAGTCCACTTTGTTTTAAAGAAAAAGTAGAGGGAGTGGAGGACCGTGCTTTAACAGCCAGGCTTGCTTAAAACACAGTCCCCTCCCCTCCCATTTAGTTTCCCCGAAGTCAAATGGCAATGTCCTTCTTAATTAGCCAGGGGTGTCAAACAACACAAGAAAGCTATGTGTCCTCTTTTCCTTTCCCAGGTGATCGGTCGGGCTTTGCGTCAGTAAATTTTGGCTGTGCCCCTGTCTCAAAGCTGGAGTGACAGAGACCCACGGTAGGGTATCTAAATTGATTTTAATGACTTTGCTAGAGGTCATTTTGGGGGAAAAGTTTCAGACAATCCACCCAGCCGTGAAGGACAACGCTAATGTTCTGTGTGACGCCCTGGGTACAGGAACACGTGCACGCGTGTAACACGCGGGTTCTGGGAAAATGATACCTCAAGGCAAGCTTGTCGCCGCAGTCGCAGCATACAGTGGGGGGACCCGCCCGACAGGACCGTCCCTCCTGTCTGACCCCTCAAATCAGTGGCTCCTCCAGGTCTCCTCCTGGGAGTGTCACCCCAGAAGGTGATTGTAATGGTTTTTGAGATTCTGAAAGTTTATCGGTCGTATTTCTTAAGGTAGTAGGAAGATTGCTCACATATTTGTAGAAAAAGAAAAGTGTATAATGTCTTTAATTTCATTTACTTTTTTTTTAAATTGAAGTATAGTTTACAATGTTGTGTCTCGGATCACAGGCCATCCCAGGCTAAGGTGTTTCTAATGAATCAAATCAACTTGGTTTTGAGTGTGGGCTCGGCAACTTCTCAATGATGAGATCTTGGGAAATTTTATAAAATCTCAAATTCTCATTTACAAAATGAGGGTATTAATACTTACCTCACGGGGCTGGGTGAACATAAAGGGTAATGTGCCCCAAAACACCAGCACGGGGGCTTGGCACATAGTCGAGACTCGGAATTGGCCGGGAGACTGTTCCTTCCTCCCCGCCACGGCCTCTCCCGGAGGCAGCCTGGGGACACGTGGGAAGGAGGGGCCACCAGAAGCCTATGCAGACCGTGTCCTTCTCAGAAATGAACAGCAAAGAGCTGCAGTGTGGCTGGGGACCCTCTGGAGAGAACGGGTTTCCTGTTTCTTCACCCGTCGTCAGAATCTGCACCTGCCAGGGACGGTGCGGCTGCGTGAGGCAGCACCTGATCAGGAGCCGGGTCACAAAGCAGATGAAGGAAGGGTGAGGAAAGATGTCCTTCAATACCGTGTACAATGTGTGTACCACAGTCTTGTAACTTACATCTACCCCTCTCCCCGCGTGTCCCCAAGCCCCTGCGTTAAGTGTGGAGACTGTGGTGACTCACGGCGGAATTGCCCGTGCTCACCCCGCTGCCTGGCCCTTAACTGTAGGTGCTCAGTAGTGACTGATGACTCATGAACTGAATGAAGGACACGCCCAGCCTCCTGAGGACCCAAATTTGCATTTCCCTGCCTCTGAGAAAAAGCGGGTATTTTATAGGGCACCGAGTTCCCAGAGTTTATTTTTCTGAGGTATTGCCACATCCTCTTAGAATTCACTCTGGGCGCTCCTCTGTGACTGCAGAGTCAGAGTGGACAATCCCAGGAGAAGGTCTGATGCAACAAAATGCTTTTCTGTGTGCCCTTCGGGGGGAAAATCAAGAATGGCTTTCGTCAGGAATGCTGTTGCACCAGGCCTTTAATGTGTACAGCTTGATGAGTTTTGCGACAGGCACGCATCTATGAAACCATCACCCCAGTCTGTGTTGTGAACATGTCCGTCACCTCCAAAAGTTCCCTTCCACCCGCTTGGCTTATTGTCTATTGAGTGTCTTATGTGCTGGGACATTTTAAGGGTCGCTTTCATTTATCAAGTGCAGATTGTACGCCTCTCAGATACTAGACACTTTACAACACATCTTGTTGGAGCCTCAAAAGATTTTCATCTAGAAGAAAGAAAACTGAGGTTCAAAGAAGTTAAGAGAGGAAGATGGAGAAGCAGGGATGAGGCAAGGAGACTCGAGACTCGGAGACTCGGAGGTGGGGGGTGAGGGAGCTTCTGCTGTGTTTTTTTCAGGGAGGCTGGCAGAGATAAGCCAGTCGGGCCGAGTCCGAATCAGAGCGGAAGGACACATGTGAACCGTGTGTCCCAGACAAGCCTTGCCTCTACTTAAAATCTTGCTCAAAAGTTCCACTTTCATTACTTAAAAAAATATTGCTGAGTGTTTAAAAGCCTGGAGTCTCCAGGCCAATAGCAATTACTGTAAATTGTTTTTAAAGGATTAATTGCTAGTGTTTTTTTGTTTTTATCTTACGTGGAGAAGAGTCCTTTTCTTTGTTCCTTTATGAACTACTCAACACTGGAAACCAGCATTTTAAGGACTACACATGCCAGGAATTCCCTGCAGGGTCCTTAGTACCTGGAGCTGGTGTTAAAAAGATCATTAAGAACAGAGGGTCCCTTTATTCCCTGGAGCTCCTGGTAATTTGTGTTTAAAGACCTAGACTCTAGCAGAGTTAATATTTACAGTGAGGTAATATATTATTTACATAGACCCCAGACACCAAAACATCTATAAATTCACACACAGTTAACCTCTTTCTGCTCCTTCCTTTCTCTACTTGCTAAGTCAATTCAAGACCCCGTCTATTATTGGATATAAAGTTCTTTCAATAATTTCACCCACAAGCCCTTTAAAAGGAAAATTAAAAATGAAAAGAACTTACCAGATTCTCATTTAACACCAGGAAACTTTACAGACTTCAGAAGGGGTGGCTCTGGGTAAGGTAAACGATAAAAAACGTGAAAGAAAAAGAAATTATTGTCATTTTGTCCTTGGCGTTATATACAAATTGAAGAAGAGGAAATGGATCCCAAGGGATGAAATCTTCCTCTGGAATATAACAAACTACTCCTAAGGATTTCCAGGGAATACAAGAGTGTGCATACGAACAGACCAATCCAAGAGGCAAATAATCCTGCTTAACAGTACGTGCATTCATTAACACTAATTGACAAATCACATATTGCACAAGAATTCTTCAGCAAAGGTTCTCAACCGAGTCCTAAAATTATGCACCTGCTGTGGCTTTTTCTGCACCTCCTGCAGCAGCTTGGTGACTCCAAGTTCAGGCTGCCTGAGTGTCCAGGTGTCGGGGCATCTCAAGATTTCACCCTAGGGCTTAATCCAGCTCAGGCTCCGTGATCCGCTTACCTTTCAGGGACATGAATCAGGGGAATTGCCTCACTTAATTACACAGCAATGAGGCCCTGAACGTGGGTAGTAACTGGGAAGGCCTGTTGGGATCAAAGTAGCCAACCAATTTAGAAGCTAGAGGAGTCCACACAGGAACTTGTACACAAATGTTTATGGAATCATTATTTATAAGAGCCAAAAATGTTAACAGTTCAAATGCCCAGCAACTGATGAATGGATAAAATATGGTATAATATCCACACAATGAAATATTATTCAGCAATAAAAATAAGTGAAGTACTGATAGATACTACAACGTCGATGAACAGAAGTCACCAGTATCAGTAATGAAATGGGTTATCACTGTGGATCCTACAAACATTAAAAGAATAACAGGGAATATTAAGAACAACCTGATGCCAACAGATTCAGCAATTTAGATGAAACTGGACAAACTCCTTGAATAAACTCCTTGACTTGTGACTAGTGTCTGGACTGGGCGGGAGTTGGGCGGGCAGTCTTGTAGGGTTGAGCCCTTAACCTGTGGGATCTGCTGCTATCCCCGGGCAGAGAGTGCCAGAACTGAGTTGAATCCTAGGATACCCAGCTGGTATCTGAGAATTGAGAAGTGACTCGGTGGTGTAGAAACCCCCCAGCCCTGCCCCCTTGCATTGGAATAATCAGTGATTAGAATCTTAGTTGGTGTCAGAACCCTCAGCACACCACGCACACCCCACCACGCCCACCCCCATCACCAACACAGCCGCACCAGCACCTCCAGGTGTCGGAGAGCCATCATTCGTCCAGAGTCGTGCAATTTTCAGCATTTCCCCAAAGTGTTTTCTGGTATTAGTGGTGGTTTCTCTTCCACCATTGGTGGTGGGATGGAAACCATCAGAACTATTTTATTAATAAATACATTCTTCTGAGTCTTGTATTAAAACTATTCACCAAAACCAAAATCAGAACAAAACATTGAAATCAGCTGTGAAATACCTTTCTTGGGGGGTCTGCTAGCTGATTTGTATTCTGAATGGATTCTGTTTTATTTTCTTATAGTGGAGTCATTGGTGACTGAAGAGCAGCTAAAACCCTACATATTCCATCACACCCTTTCCCTCATTTTCTCTGGCTGTATTTTTCTTTCTAATTCTTCTCCTTGGGCTTTTTAGCTCCATCTCCTCCATGGCCTCCCTTCCATCATTTGTCCTCTCACAGTTCTTTTATTGGGTCTACCTTATTTCTGAAATGTTCACTACTCAAGGATCTCACAGTTCTTAAAAGCCCCAAAGCATTCAGAACCTCTGGTCCTCCCTCTCCCCTCCTGCTCCATCTTCACAGGAGCCAGGGGTATCTTCCTTGCAGACCTGCTTGGAGCTGACGGTAGATCTGAGCGCTCCAGACGCCTGATTAGTTTTCCTTCTATTGAACCAATCCATTTACCTAGACAATTTCTTATCTCAAGTCTCACCATCTAAGCGTGGCCAGCACTTTTAAAGTAGAAGAATTCTTGGTCAGAAATAGCCTTCGCTTTCTCTCCTAGAGACATCCGCCAGAGGATATCAATTTTTTAAAGCAAATGTAAAGAACCAGTTCATAAAGAAGAAAATTCCAATTCTCACAGATTTCACCCAGCTCTATTTCCTTCTTATTCATGCCTGGCCCATTTGCAGGGCTCGTTCAACCCCTGTGGTTATGGGAAAATGCCAAGTCTCAAAAAGGGTAAACATTCCCTAAATCTTCAATAATATCTACAAAGTGTGTAATTTGATTCTACCCTGACACATTTGATGGTTTCATGGGTTAACAGATTTTATTGAGTAAAAACCTGAAATAAAAACATCCGCCCATCGGCACTGTGGATTCGGGGTCTGGGCACCCACAGTCCACCCTCTGCTCCTGGCGCACTTTACCTGCCAACGCCTGACCGCCCCCATTCAGCTTTTAGGCTTCAGCCTGGACAACTCGCTCCTGGAAGTCTGTCCAGACCCCTCAATGAGTGTTGGGGGCCAAGGCATCCTGAATTTCTCCTCCCACCGTGGTTATCACACTGGTACCTTGTCTGTTCATTTCTCAGTGTCACCAACATGACCAAGCAAGCAGGCCTCTGTCTCTGTGGCTCACAGCTGCATCACAATGCTTAAAACAATTTTTAGCACACAGGTGGACCCAATAAAAATGCCTGGGCTGGATGGTGAGCCATCCAGTCCTGCTCTGCCTTCCATTCCTCTTTTTTTTGCAGCTTGCATAGCTAGTGAGATCCAGTGTTGCTTCCGACCAGGGCCTCTGACTCCCTGTTTTCTGTCTTTATTATTCTCTGGTACCCTGGGTGAGGATTCCAACCTCTAGCCCTCAGCTGTCAATGAGCAGAGTTTTAAGGAGGACTTCACTCTCCTTTTTGCTGTACTGTAGACCCAGTTTCAGTCCCAAACTGCAATTATCCCGCCGGCCTCCCTTCTCTGATGTGTATTCTGACCTTTGGGGACAGAGAGCAAGGAATATGCATACTTACTTTGGTTTTGATCCACGAGAAAGTGACAGTAAATTGGTTTTAAACAATTTCGGGAGCTGGATCTCTGGCTGGCTGCTGTCAGCTTGCTGGTTGTGTAACTTTATCCTTCTGTGTGTGTCCTTGGAGGAGATAACAGTGGGAATGTTTTTAAAGTCTAAAATTAAAAAGCCCATAAACCAATAATGAGGATGGCCAAGCTACAGTAACTCTCATGCGATGCAGTCTTTTTCTGAATCCCAACAATTTGTTTCCAGCTCTGACGACAAAGTCGGGTTGATCTGTCCCAGCTCCTTAGGCCCAGCGCTGGTCTGAGTGGCAGGTTGCGTGCGGCCCGTCCATCAGCAGGGCCATTACAAACCACTTGCCCAGGGCCGGGTTCATCTTTGCAGTGATCTCCTTCAGGCTCGGGCGTGCTGTGTGGTTCCTGGGCAGACAAAGACCCAAATCTTTCCCGTCAGAGCCAAAAGACAAATAACCCAATCATCCGTGAAAAATTCATTTACGAAAACACAGAGAAAATACAATAACACAGGAACTGTATTGAAATTAATTAAAAACTGGAGACACTGCCCTTCAGATGTGGCTCCGGGTTCCAGTTATCAGGGCTGCTAAGAACAACCTCTATATTTTCTCACTGGGCCCTATCACTAAGGATTTCTTGCATCGAAAGAACAAAGCTCTACTATAATTAAATCAAAGGCTGATATTATGCGCCTATTGAAGTGTGAAAATTCTGGAAGAGCTGTGGTAAAAACAACAGTCATGGGCCCCTCTCTTCACTGTCAGAGGATGGTTCCCTTTGGTGGCAGTGTCCAGCTTCTATGGGCCTATGCTCTGCATAGTTCCTTGATAGGGTCTGAGAGGTCTGGCCATTTCTCAGCTCGTCACTGAACTATGGGTTAGGAAGGGGTTGGAGGAGATCAAAAAAGAAGGGGGAGGCAGAAGAGAAGGAGAGAGAGCAGCAGAATATTATTGTGCAGAGAAAGATAAAATCCCCTGTAGTCACGTGGCTTTGATTCTTCTGCTAATCGTCACTGGGGTCAGGGTCCATCCCTCAAAAAGAAAAGTCTAGCCTGAGCATGCACAGAAGTTCCTTTTCTCAGTGTCTCTTAGTACAAAGGAGACAAGCCAGCATTTTTGAAGGGGCATTGACAAAGGGTCCACCTGCGTGCTCCAGAAAATCTCAGTGGTATGCTAAAGGCAGATTTCCCAAAGGCAGATGTCTGATCCTGCCACGGTGAGGGTCTCACTCCCTAGGCGGCTGCAGCTTCACAGACACTGGGGCTGCCCTTGCAGGATGGGTGCACCTTAATTCAGGTCACCCCGGAGCTGTATCTTCCTCGTTACTGAGGGAAGCCAGGCTCCCTGTATGCTCTGCCACTCAGATCTGGTTTTCCACGTGAGGGAGTCACCATGGAGACCCTGAAGATCCAGACAGTGAACTGCTCACCTTTTGGTGGGACCTGCCAACCCCACCTCCTGGAAGATGACTCTCCAAGTCTGCAGGTCCCCCCATGTAACAATAGCTGAAATGTGTGATAATGTGTGATATTCATATAATGATACACACACATTCCCTCCTCAGACCCGGAGGCCCGGCTCAGAGGAGCGCAGTAACTATTAGCTGAGTGAATGCATGGCACTGTATTTCTCATATTGACTTACGGAACACACACGATGGACGTGCCTGTAGCCCAAGAGATGCTTAAATAAGCACGCTGGGGGAGTCACCAACTTCCCCAGGTCCTTCCAGACTGGATCATTACTTAAAAGTCTCTTATCTTTTTCATTCCCTCCTTCCATCCACCCAAAGCCTTCTGCATGGATGCGTTTTGTATACAAAGAATCAAGAACAAGTATGTGTAAATGAGATGTCCTCCTCCGAGCTCCCAGCCGCAGTGGTAGGAATTACTCAGGGGAAGTAGGGCTGAGAGCAGCTGCTGCGTGGATGGAAAGAAACACGGAGGTTGCAGGTCACAGAGCACAGGGAAGTCAGGGAGGTTGGGGACCAACTTCAGTTTCTGAACAATTTGCTCGAGGTACAAAATTTCAGCAGATCTTTGGGAAATTGAGCAATTAGCTTCTGGAACTGTGCACACAGGAAGGTAGGGTTGCTAAGTGTCTTAACAAATGGACAGGACAACAGAAAAGTAACCAGAAACCTATTTACATAATGAATTGCTAGGAACACGGTCATGAGAAGCAATTTTGACCTTTGGGATTGGCAAAGATGAAAAAGAACGTAGTTCATGGGGTTGCCTGTGGAAGTGACGACACAGGTGCTTGCAAACCTACTAGGGGAGGGTGCGTTAACACACAGTTTCCACGGGAACAATTAGCTAAGATGTAGCTTGGGGGAGTAGATAGAGCACATGCTTAGCATACACGGGGTCCTGAGTTCAATCCCCAGTACCTTCACCTAAAAAAAAAGTGCACTTCCTTTGAATGAAAACACTATGAGAACACTCTTTGCACTTTATTTGAATTCCTTGTTTAATGTGTAAGTTTTCTAGCAGACTAACCACTCGGAAGGAGGGACCTTGTTCATCTAGATCCTTGCTGTGTTCCCAGTGCCAATAGAGATGTGCATCAGTAAACATTCAATACATGTATTAATGAATTAATAACTACCTCCCCAGGTAGTTGTAGCTCCAGGAAACAATCAGACAAGTGTGCAAAAATGTTGGTAAAAGTCTTTTATGTCTTTGTGGCTTCCAAAATATCTAAAAATGAGAGTCTGGTTAAGTAAATGCAGGGATTCTATCCAACAGAATACGATGCAGCCATTCAAAATGATGCTCTTTCTTTCTTTATTTTTTAATGGAGGTGGTGGGGATTGAACCCAGGACCTCATGCATGCTAAGCACAGCACTCTACCACTGAGTTATACCCCCCCATTATTTATTAACATAGAAAGATAATCATAATATAGAGCTAATGAGAAATGAAGCCAATTGCACACTGTGCACCATCTATTATGAAATTTTTGTAAAATAAAAAAAGCTATGTAATAGGAAATCAGGTCTTTTTACTTTCTTCTTCAGGGTTCTGTATTGTCTGATTTTTAAAAAATTCTTTAAAAAATTCCTTCTATAGTGTGAAAAGCCAATAAAATCACTTGCACTTTGAAAACAATGTGCTTGTTCGTTCCCATTTGGCCTTTCTCCATATCTGGGGCAATTATGTGTTGCACTTGTGAAAGCAGGAAAAATGGCTTCAATTAGAGAGCACAAGAAACTCGCACATCATTAACTGAAGGAATTAAAAAGAAGGAATTGTGGTCTACTAGACACATTCTCCCCTTTGTAGCAAACAAAAAACCTGAAAAGGCATTTTAAAAAGCCAAAGAAAGAAAAAGCATCACAGGCCATAGGTTGACTTGGTGCCCAGGGAAGACTCAGACAGCGGATCTGGAAATGATGACTCGCAAGGGGGCCTCTCCCTCTGACCCGTACACGTAATTCTGCACAACTGTAACCCAATGTTGGCCGCCTGGATGCTGCTAACCCTCCAGTCTTCTGCAGATCATCCTTTTTCTTTAATATCCAAACAAACTTGCTTGAGGCCCTATGCCAAGCTCTGGCTATAAAACGTTCGTGGCTTCACCAAGATTTCTGATGACTTCCCCAGATTTGCGAGAAATGGGTACCAACCAGCTGGATCCCCACAGTCACCTGTTGGTACAAATCCCTGCTTTTACGGAATCTGGGTGATCCGTCCATCGTGTCACTTCCTAGGGCTGCTCCCCCTTTTCCACACCGCTCTGCCCACCCCAAACAGACCTCTCTCTCACTTCCCAAAGCACCAACAGCCCTGGACTGTGATGAATGCTTAGGGCCTGAAAAGACTCTTAAAGCGCTGCTCAGAAAAGGCAGACTTGCAGCCACAGCCGGACCTCCATATCCACTGCTTCCACATATGTGGATTCAACCAACTGCAGATGGAAGATATTAAAAAAAAAAAAGATTCCAGAAAGTTTCAAAAAAGCAACTATTGACATAGTATCGACATTGTATTCACAACTATTTACATAGTGTTTACATTGTATTAGGTATTATAAGGAAACTAGAGATAATTTAAAATAAATGGGAGGATGTGTGTGGTTATATGCAAATAAGACATCATTTTATCTAAGGGACTTGGTTATCCATGGATTTTGGTGTCTGTGGGGGTCCTGGATCCAGTCCCCCTTGGGCACTGAGGGCTGACTGTGTATATCAGACATCACAGGGCTTAAGTCCCCTGCTCCCGGGCCACGGGGTCCTTCTCACTGGCTGTCCCTCAGTGTCTGCTGTCATGTTGTCTTCTCTCCCGTATCTGCTCCTCCTTTTATTCTCCAGGCCCACAAGGCCTTTTCCCTCCAGAACTGCCAGAGGACAGTGCCTGCCTTCCCCGGACTTCATTCAGCAGGGCAACCTCAATTTCCCTCCCTCCCCACCCTCCCTGCCTAGGCCCAACCATAGAGACCAGGCAGAGGACTTGAGCTTCCTGACCAAAAGGCCCATGCATGTTTCCCAAGCAGATGCACCACCTTCTCTGAGTAATGCTTTTCCCCCCAGAATGTGAAAATTCTGTACTCATGTAATTTTGTAAATAATAATTTTCCCTTCTCATAAAACGTAGATATCAGATCAGTCAGAGGCACCTAACTTCATGGCCATTTGCGTCATTCCTGTGTTTCTGTATGCACAAGCTTACCCCTGCACATACACAACTCGTTTTTTAAATAAATAAAAACTGGTGTATTCTTTAAGAATTCTTTAAGAATGTTCCCATTTCTGTTGTACAAACTTTTGAGGTGGGGAAACAAAACAGGAACATATGGAGAAGGTATTTTGGGGTTTGGCAGAAGCATTTCATAAAAAAAATCTCAAAGCAGCTATGTCTCAGTGTATTTGTGGGGTGGGGTGTAGAACCATGGAACCCAAAAGTTTCCATTTAAAAAATTTATTTATTTTATTTTGGGGGAGAAGTAATTAAGTTTTTATTTATTTATCTTTAATGGAGGTACTGGGGATTGAACCCAGGACCTCCTGCATGCTAGGCATGCACTCTGCCCCTGAGCTCTACCCTCCCCCGGGAGTTTCCCTTTTGAACGAGGTGCCTCCCAAGGCCCTCAGGGGCTTGTTCTGAGAGGGCTCAGCCTCTTGGTCCTTGCAGATGGTTCCCTGCAAGTTCCCCACCCAGCTAGGCCTTTTCTCTTTGAATTCCAGTGGAGAGGATGCCCCCAGGTCCAGAAGAAACATGGGGTCCTTTAAAGTGGCCCCAGGATGTAGAGTTATGATTTCTTCTCGGTTTATTCCAAGCTGTGAATAATTTAGAGTTGCATTTCAACCCCTAGACTCCATTGACTATTCAGCGAATCTCTGCTCTGCCCTCTCTTTCTGCCTTGGATTGCCCTCAAAACGTTTATTAAAGCATCTGACATTGAGTTTGTGCCTAAGCGTTCAAGAAACATGACTGAAATTACCCAAGCACATGTGTGTGCATTGACTGGAAGTGGCATAAATATTGCCTCAAAGTCATGTCCGGGAAGCGTGATGGACTTCTGCTGGGTAGCCACGTTCTGGATGGACGTTTACAGAGCCCGCGAAGAGGCCAGATAATGGCCCCATTTAGAACAGCCATTTAGCACCATAAATACATTTCCTCAAATAAATCTGCTGATTATCCCTGCACTGACTTGACAGCTCAACCAAGTGGTTTGCCCTCAATGCTGCCAAAGGCCCCGCCATGGGTTCATCCACATCAGGGACCTCTGCTGAAGAAACAGAATTGGCTGGCCCTTTTAGGAAATGATTGCACAAAATGAGAGGAGAAATGGGGGGAAAAATCTCGCAGGAGCATGCATTTATTATCTAGCTAGTTGCCTATAGAAATCATAACTGTTGCTGCAGGAAAAATCGGCCACCATTCAAGACCCAGACGAGTGTAACTACAAATGCTTTTGAGACGACAAAAGGGAAAAAATAAAGTTTTCTTTCAGCTACACTGTGAAGATTAGGGTGGATGGTAGAAGGCTAGTTTGATAACCCTTCGGGGGTCAGTTTGTTTAAATTCCTTCAGGGCCTCCCCTTGGCTTTTAGGATAAAGCTCAAATCCCTTAGGATGGCAGAAAAGACCCTTTGTGGTTTGACTGGGTCCTTTCTGCCACCGGGAGCCTTCAGTGATCTGCTCTAACCTTGCAGAACCACCAGCAAGTGTCTCTTGTTCTCTGGAGTTTTCTCCCCTCTCCTGTCACCATCTTCCTCCACCGAGTGAAATCTCATTTGTCACTAGGAGCCCGGTGTACAGGTCATTCCCTCTGGAAAGTCTCTCTCGAGTTTCGTCCTCTGCCCCAGACTGACTGGGATGGCCATCTGCTCTGCCCCCTTGGCACCACCGGCTGCACCGGTCATCTTCTGGCCCACTTTCCAGTGGGCTGAGGGAAGGGGCCATTTCCCTGGTGCTGAAACACAGCAGGTGTCTGATAAACATTTCTTGGCTAATAAACAACAACATGTATTTCTTCCTAGTGTACCAGGCACTAGTCTTAAGCCTTTTCCGTGTCTTATCTTCTTCAGTCCTTCCAACAGCCTTACGGGGTGGGGACTAGGAACAGACTCATTTGACAGGAGAAGAAGCCAAGGCACAGATGTTTGGGCAACATTCCCAAGTCATACAGCCAGTCAGCCGTGGGGTCAGGATTCGCACTGGGCCAGTCGGACTCCTGAGCCCATATTTTTAAATACCACGCTGGGCTGAGTGATGGATAAACAATATATCGTTCTTGACGCTATGTCTTGAGAGTGGAGGAGAGGCGGGGCAGCTGGAGTGCTACTGTCAGACCCTGAGAGTAGCCCCTGGCGCCTCCTTGGGCGCCTGTGGGGCGGGAGGGGGAGGGGTGGGAGGGGGCGGGGCGGGAGGCGCTGCATTTCGTCTTCTTGCTCCTTGGACATCCTGCCAGTTTGTCCCTTTCTGGGGTGAATAATTATAGATGATAGGAGTAAGTGTAGGTTATTCCACCTACATCTTAAGTGTCTTAAGCTATAAATAATAAGCCCCACTGGCCCTAATTACTGCTTATTAATATCTTAGAAGAACATTAATATCTTATTAAAAAATGCCCCCTCCCTCCAGCCCAGACATCTCTTCAGACAGAAACTGCTGCAGATCCTTTCCACATGCACTGGTGTCCCGGCCACAAATCATCAGTGGCTCTGTGTCTACCCCTTCCGGGCTGGGATGGCCCACCAGTCAGATTCAGGTGGGCGTGGAGGGAGGGGTGATGCTGCCGAGTGGCCGGAACCAACCCAGGAGGCAGCTGGGGTGGCCACAGGGCTCCAGCAGGACTCTCCTCTGGATTGCCCTGAGAGGATGGCTGTTGGACATGACCTCTGGGAAAGGGCAGAGGGGCAGACCTGCAGACAGCGTCCTTTGGACCTTTGTAGTGCCTCAGCCCCCGGAACAGTGCTCGGGGCTTCGTAGGTCCTTGGTGAACGTCTGCCTGCCTGCGGAAGGTAAACAGAAAGAGAGGAGGGAGGAGATAGGTAAAGGAAGGAGGCACAAAGAGAGTGAGGGAGGGAGGACCAGGAGGGTACAAAGACTTGGGTACTGGAGAGGTGAGGGTTAGACACACGTAGAGAAAGCCATGGTCACGGTGAACTCAGGGTAGCGTCATCTGAGGATGGAGGTGGTCTCTGCAATGGCGGGTTTTCTTTTTCCTTCTGTTCTTTTTTAATTGGCTCTATTCCCATGTTATATCATATGTCCTTGTCTCTTATTTTATAGTTTGTACCTCTCACACCCCAACACCTATATTGCCCCTCCCCGCTTCCCTGTCTCCACTGGTCACCACTAGTTTGTCCTCCATATTTGCGAGTCTGCTTCTTTTTTTGTAATATGCACCAGTTTGTTGTATTTTTTAGATCCCACATATAAGTGATATCATACAGTGTTTGTCTTTCTCTGTCTGACTGACTTCACTTAGCCTCCAAGTCCATCCAAATGGTGGGGTTTACTTTCAGCTTTCATTTAAGCATCTTCTCTTTCCCACAGCTCGGTTTCTTCTAGGTCTTGGATACACGTTCATTTTCCTGTCTGCAGGACTTGGATTTGTGGATGAACAATTTGCTTCCTTGGGGTTTTGAAAAGCCCTCTGAGGTCCCGTAGTGGCTCTGACGCAGACCTCTTTTGTCACAGCTCTTTTCTGTTCTCACCCAGCGCCGCATGGTTCAGACCTGCTCATGATTTCACTTGAAACACGAAGTGACTTTACAACGGATGTATTTCAGTCTTAGGCAGAATTGTGTTTTGAATGGCAGAGAATGGTTCTGAGATTTCAGGACAGGTTATGGAATTCAGTCACCACCATTCAGTCCCCACAGTCTCACCACAAGGGCCTCCAAATGAGATTTTATCTAAGCATTACCCAGTGGCTCGTTAATTATTTTTCCTGGGTATGCCCAGATAGATGACGATGACGAACCCTGAACTCCGGTTATTTTATCTCAATGAGGTCAGCTTGATGAGAGATCTCATGGCTGAGACCCAGGAAATATCATAACTCACTCAAGATAAGCTCAATGCCATGGTGTAAATCACAAACTCTAGAGTTAGAACAACCCTCCCATATATGCTGATGTCTGTTTTCAGACGTGTTCTTAATCAGGTCTTCCAAACAATGCATTCTTTATTTGAAGGGTTTGCTGCTTTAATCTCAAACAATAATGGCCATTCACTTACTCAAGCCGGCAGCTGCCTTCTCCTCTCTATGAAAATTCCTTAATTGGAATCACCCTCTCATTGACCTAAACCATTCATTACAAACTATTTCAGACAAGCTCCTGATAACCCTGAAGTGGAGGTGCCACCTGCTTTTTTCTCATCTAAGATGCTTTTCCACTCTGGGAAGCTCTAATCACTGCTCAGAAAGCTAATTTCGTTTGTCCTCACTTTCACAGTGAACAGCTTTGCATTTGTGTAGTAGCAAAACCTGGGACCACTAGATCTTTGGGTTTCCTTATTTATCCAATGAGGTTGATGAGAGCTGGTGCCAGGAAATAGGTATTCTCCAACGCTCCTTTTTTTGTTTTAATAGAGGTACTGAGGATTGAACCCAGGACCTCATGCATGCTAAGCACACACTCTACCACTGAGCTCTACCCCCACCCGCTTTCCTACGCTCCTGATGTGAGTGTAGGTTTATACAGCAGCTCTGGACTGATGGTGGCTGATCCGCTTGCTTGTTCTCATCCGTTTACTTCCCTAGACCTCAGGTGTTAAGCCGGGCGGTTTGAAATTTTAATCCTATCCAATAAAAAGTCAAGTGAAAAAAACCATTAAGAAGTATCTTGATGGGAAACCAAAGCTCTCTTTCTCCCCCTCTCTCTCCGTGTACGTACAAGCCCTGTTGCTGGGTGGACAAAGCAGTTCCCCTTGTTATAAATTCTAAGCTCAGGCTTTTCCATTAATGTCCACTAGGATGTAACTAAATCCCTGACTCACGCTGGCTTAAACAAAAGAAGCAAATTTGTTTTCTTCTAACAGGAAGTCGGGAGGAAGTTGGGAGGCAGAGCGGCCCTGGGGCCCCTGGCTCAGTGGGTTTCACCAAGTACCCGGGGCCTTCCCATCGCTCCACTCTGCGGTCCTCAGTGTTGCCCCCCACTGCAGGCTGGAGGCAGAACTATGGGGCAGGTTCAGGCGTCACACCTGCACGAAGACGGGAGACCGTCTCTTCCTGTGGGGCTCTTTTAAAGCAGAGGAAATGTTTCCCAGAGGCCCGTTCCTGTTGGGCAGAATCGGGTCCCCCGTTCATTCTGGACCCGATCACCTGGAGGAGTAGGACTGTGCTCAGTCCAGACAGGCCCACCCTGCCTGGGGCAGAGCTCGGTGGGCTTGCCCACCGCCCACTCCAGGGAACACCGCTGCCTTCGGGGAGGGTGGCTCACTGAACAAAGCCGGGTGGGGGAGAGATGTTAGGGAGGAGTGGGGGTGATGCACCCTGGGGGGCAGTGGTCACCCCCGTGCAGTAGGCTCTGTTTGGTTCTGTGGTGACAGGCATGGCTATCTCCTCATATTCTGCATATTCGGCTCTGTGTTTCAAATGCAGATGTGACCCAGGATGCTGGGGGGCCTAGGAGGTAAAGGCTAAAGGGTATGAGGTTCCTTTTCAGGGTGATGAAGGTGTTTTAAAATTGATCGTGGTGGTGACTGCACAACTGTGACTCTATTAATCTTACACTTTAAATGGGTGAATTGCATGGCATGTGAGTTATATCTTAATAAAGCTGTTACCAAAACCATAGTCTTTGGATTGGAATCTAATCGTAATATGTTGAAGAAAAGACAACTGGTTGTGGCTGTTTTCTGAACTCCCCAGTTTGCACTAGGATTGGTGCCCATAAGCTTCTTACTTGTTAGGCCCTAAAAATCCTAAATACTAGGTTGTTGCTCATCCGCTTGCCTGTGTGTAACTTCTTTGCGTTTCGGCACAGCGGATGCCAGCCCCGACAGACCAGCCGTCCCGGAGGAGGGGAGGACATCTTGGCGTTCTCAATCAAACTGAGAAATTTCAGTCCCCACCCTTGTTAGTTCCTGCTGGGCACCCCGAAAAGCAGAAATGAGACAAGAGGCTTCCTTTGCATTGGGATGCCCTCCGAGGTGCTTGGAGAAAAGAGATGCGTGTATTTTGTCTGAGGCAGGTGTGCAAGAACGAGGCCCAGGTCAGAGACAAAGCAACATCAAAAGTAGCCACCCAGTGTCCTGACACGGCGATCCCAGGCCGGGGCTGTGGGGGTCCCTTGATCCCATGTTGGGGTTGTTTATCTTCTAAAGAGAGACATGTACATCTACTTTTAAAAAATGTACTTTGCCAGTGATGGACTTGAGCCGTTCTTCAAAGAAACCACCCAATGAACATTTAATGAAACATCTTTCCTTTTAGATTATCTTGTAATAGTCATAGAATACTTACTTCAAAAAATACAGTTACCCTCAGCAGGGGCAGGCCGCTTTACATTCTACCATGGCTTAAATATCCAGGTCTGACCGCGCTGGCCGGGTCCAGGCACCTCTCCTTGTTCATGGCCGTAGTGTATTTCATGTCACCGCATCATTGGCTTAGCCGTTTCCCCTGTTGTATGTATCTGGCCGGTTTCCAGTTTCATACTGTGTTGAACTGTAGCTTCCATGTATGTATTTGTACATATTAGGTTTTTCCCTCTGGAGTTACTTTCTTGTAGCATATCCCCCAAAGCGGAATTACTGGGTCAAAGAGTTCTTCGCTCTTGTTACATATTGTCCGATTTTTCTCAAGAAAGAGGAGCCACTATAAAGAGCCACCAGCAATGTACGAATGTGCTTATTTCCTTAAAGTCCTGCCAGCATTGTGCTTTATTCTTTAAAGAAAAAAAATTGCACTGGCTTAATAGATGGGAGATTGTTTTAAGTGACATTTCTGTCATTGCTGGGGGTTTGAAATCCATCAGCGTGGCTTCTGGCCAGATGGCCGTGGGTCCGTGTAGGGTTCCCAGCAGAAAAGGCTATTGCAAGCTGCGCCCAGGGAATAATGAAGAGGTCACCTGGGAGGCAGCCCCACCAGTGCCCAGTTGTCACTTCTCTTTAACATTAAGGACTTTTTTTTTAAGACATCGTTTTTGTTGTTTTTTTTTGGGGGGGGGGTGGTAATTAGATTTGTTTATTTACTATTTTATTTTATTATTATTGTTTTGATGGAGGTACTGGAGATTGAGCCCAGGACCTCGTGCATGCTAAGCAGATGCTCTACCACTGAGCTACACCCTCTCCACTAACATAAGTGACTTCTCCGGAGGCTTCCACCACATATGCAAGGTAGATTTTGTCCCTGAAGGTAGATTCCAAGAATTCTTTACATTAATCTGGACCTGAAAACTCTATCTCTCACCTTTCCAGAAGGTGGTTGGGGTGAGAGTGACAAGTCTGGTTTTTATGAAAGCATGGATTAAAATGGAGTTCTGTTGGCCCTGGGGGGTACTCTGGGAAACCACACAGGGCCTGGGAGCTCGGCTCTGTCTCTGCTTCTCCCCACTTGCAGAAAGAGAAAATCCCACCTCATATGTGGGCGGAGGTTCAGGCCCTAGTGCGTCCGATGCATCACCTCTTCTCCAGCAAAGAAGAGCCTTCCACCCAAACAGGAGCCAGTCCACTGGCTGAGCCCGGAGGCCCCCACAGAGGAAGATGTAACTGAACCCAGAGATGCTCAGTTGAGTGGCCCCAGATGGGAGGCTGCTTCCTTGCTGGGGCACGGTTTTGACTGTGGAGATTCTTGGGCTGATGATGATCCAAGATGATCCCGGCTGGAGAGCCATCAGCACACCCTGGGGCTTCTGGCCTCTCTGCCTCCAGACCGCTGTTTCCTCTGCCTGGATACCCTCCTCCATCTTTGTTCTTGCCGAGACCCTTCACTTCAGTTTCATCTTTCCCCGGAAGCTCGTTCCTGACCTCCGGGTCTGGGTTAGGAGCTGCTCTTCTGAGCTCCCAGAGCATCTGCCATTCCTCCTCCTTACACTCGGTGCACTGAACCCCAGTGGCTAGAGCTATGTTTGACCTGGCTCAGTTCCCACCCCAGTACAGTGCCCTGTGCGGGGCTCAATTTGTTGAACGAACAGACGAATGAACATTTGTGATGACGAAAGGATGAATTAATTAATTCCGGTGCTTACAGTGGCTACCAAGGCCTACTGTTTGCAGAAATTCAGGGCTGAGCCAGAAACTTGTGGGACACCCAAGGCAAGTGAGCCCTTGGGTTCTCTTGACTTCAGAACCTGGAGATGAGTGAAGCTGGCGCCCCCAAGTCCGGCAGCAAGGGGAGGGCCCTGGAGTCTGGGAGGCAGCTGTTCTCCAGAGATCTCTCAGCTTCAGTAAAATTAGAATCATTTTTCCCAAACACATTTTGGGCTGTAGTCTTTGTTCTAGTAACCCCAGAGTCCCTTTATGAGGGAATGAGGCCATAAAATAAAAAATAAACAAAAATGATCAATCTAAACTTTGTTGCGAGGAAGCAGACTGCCTCTTCTTTTATGTGGCTCTACAAAGCCTTTCCAAATAATCACACATGTCTCCCAGTCCATTTCAGGTCCTGAGTCCTTATCCCCCTTCATTCACTGACCTTGACAAACGTTAATGAGACATTATGAAGTTCTAGACACACTGGGAGGCCAGGGCTGGGGTTCTTTGGGTTGAGGGTAGGTGCAGAAATTCTAACCTGAGACAGCTGCAAGGAATACAAAAAAATACAACCAAAAAACCCCACAAAACCCAACCCCCCCCCCCCCCCCCACAGATTAGAGCTGAGAATTTTGCTGAAAGCTGGACCTTAGACCAAGGACAGGGACAATACTTGAGGGTGTGTTGTCAGAGAGGAGTGTTTTGAGTGGCCGTGGCAAGATGGTCTCTGAAGGGCCAAACACACTAGGAGAGGAAGAAGCTTTCAAAAAGGAAGAGCATATGGCCATTGCCTTTAAGGGAAATCAGAGAAACAGGCTGTAGCACACAGAATGGACTGGTAAAAGGGAATATTATTTCCCAACCACGGCCATGTTCATGTTGCAAAGATGCTAAATACATCAACGTAACTTTTCATTTTAATAATTTAGACGATGCACGTTAGTCACTTAAGCAAAGCATTGGCTTGATCTGTGTTTGATATTACAGATGGTTGCAGAAACCAACCTTTTAGGGTAATCTTCAAAATTTTAAACTTGTGCATACGCTGGTGGAAAAGAAATAAATCAGTAAGTCCAAAAATTCTTGCAACAGTGTTGTTTTGCAGCATTTATAATGGTTTTTGCCAACTTCCGAATCTTTACAGAAGCACATTAGGTGGGATATAAATGATAAATCAATAAGTAAAAATAGAGTCCCTGGATTCTACTATTTTCTCTTTACCACAGGTGATAGCCAATTAAAATTTAATTTTTTTTCAGTATATCACATAATTAAAGAAAACAGCGACTCTTTCTCAGGCAACTAGATATCCTATTTACTCTCATTATAATTTTCTAAAACATAAAATTCCTTAAACTGGGAATCACAGATGCCTAAGCACCTGCCAGATTTAAATTTTGTATTTTCGCCTTAGTGATAATTTTTTTAAATTAGCAATTATAAAGAGAAAACTTAACAATGGCAATTTACACTTGGTGTTTTCTTAAAAAGACTGAGTTTCTTGTCATTGTTTTCTCAAACTGGGATTCACAAGCAAATTCTGAGAGGACTAAAAAATTATTTCCCTTTAAATTCCTTAAATTTAAGAAACATTGCTGTAATACACATCCTTAGAATTCAAAGCCCATTCTTCTCTGGTTCTTTTGAGCTTCAAATTAATGGCATATTAACAGTACATCTCATATTTTGCAATAGCTCTTGAATATTAAATGAAGGCCTTGGTTGTTAAAGATTTACTTCTACTTTTATTTCCTAAAGCACTTCTATTTTTCCATAACAAGTTTTTAAATTTGTCAAGAAGCATGTTTGTTTTTTCCTTCCAAGACCATGATTTCCTCCATTGTTATTAAAGATTCAAGTAGGAGTCTCATGAAAGCCATTAATTCCTTATTGTGAGGATCATGCAACTGTTAGAAAGCTTCACTTTGCCACTTTACAAGAATACATTTTGAATTACGCCTGGGTCACGATTGCTTTAACAGTCCAGTCAAATGCTTGGGACACTGGGATAAAAGGACGTTCCATTCAGATGAGGAAGGTTTATTCACGATGTCTGATACTATGAGCTGGACCTTTAATAAGGAAACATCAAGGAGTCAGATAAAAGAATTCCAATCTGGGATCTTTCTCTAACGGCAAGGAATAAACCATCTAAAATGAATTTTATTCAAATCCTGCCCAACTTCCTGGGCGAAACTCAAATGCCACTTACTCCAGGACATCTTCCCACATCAGCTTATTTCTTCCTTTTCCTCAGCTGGCCCTCTCCCCTCGCTGCATCTCCCTCAATCTGTCCCTAGCCTATGGCCCTCCCTGGACCAAGCGTTTGTACACTTGGAGTCAATGAACTCCAAGAAAGAGGTTCTTCTAAATGGGAAAAAAAAATCACATTTTTACTAGCTTGTGCGTATTATGGGAACGCAACACAGATACCTGGTGCAGGAAGGAACCAGTGGATAGATGGATGGATGGATGAGTGGGTGGGTAGATGGATGGAGGATGAATGGGTGGGCGAGTGGATGGACAGATGAAAAGATGCAGGGCAGATGCAATGCACTCCACATTTACAATGTCTTTAATCTATTCTTCATCTCTTAGAAATACAATTTTCCTTCCAGCTAAGGCTGATGGAAATCTTCATGCTGATAATATCGACAGCCCTACTCCCAAAGCAGGAACCCGGGGAAACTTGGCAAGAAACACTGACTCTGGCTCCAGCTCCCAGCCTTGGCCACAGGAACCGCAGTGGATGACCCGGGCACCTGATCCTCCTAATCTGAAGGCAGGGGACACACAGTCACACAAAACTGCTGTGGCTTGTGCAGCCGAGCCAAGCCTGCCTGCCAAGCCTTTTCCGATGGCACAAACCCCAGTTTTAGAAGACTCCAGGTGGAGAAGGACTTTGGAAAAGGGCACCCGTTTTGGCCAGTGTACGATAACAACCCAGCCGCAGGAAAAAAATGCAGTTTCTCATCATCCTGGGAACATGGGTTTGAAAGACAAAATACAAAATAAAAATAGTTAACTCTCATTTATTGAGAGCCTCCTAGTGATTTGCAACTTGCATAGTTGTCCCCAACCCTGGCAGTCACCTTGTGAATGTTGGTGAATTGTCACTATTGTCACCATTTTACGGATCAGGAGACTGAGGCTCAGAGAAATGAAATAAGTTGTCTCAATTCACACACATGTAAGTAGCAAAGTGAAGGGTTTGAATCCAGGTCTTTCTGGTTCCAGAGCTCCAGGTGTTCCATTTTCTTTAAATAAATTATTTGTGGAGAAGCATCATTCTCTTTGGGAGGTTGGGGGAGGTCTCATGTAATGATCCTGAAATCAGACCACTGTTGTGAGTACTAGGTGGGGGTTTCAGATGTGAAACAACCCCAGGGTGCTCTTGTTCTTCTCTCCCGTGCCTTCTCCTCGGGTCTGTCCCGTTTCAGTACCTGCTGTCACTGGCCACCCAGAGGATCGAGCAGCAATCCCTGATATCACCGTAGACTCCCCACCTCCCCACCGCCCACAGCCAGTCCTCAGCAGGTCCCGCCCACGCCCCGGGCAGAGGACACACCTGGATTCCTCCGTCTCCAGCATCACCGCTGGTCCCTCCCCAGGCTGAGCCGCATCACCTCCACCGCAGGAACCCCCGCCCTGTCTGATCTCCGCCTGCAGCCCTGGTCTCACCTGGTCCCCCGGTCACCTTGCTCACAGGTTCTTGCCACCGCGCCCTTTGCTTGTTTCCTCAACCACATCAAGAATGTTCTTGTTTGGCTTCACTCTCAAGTTCCCTCAGCCTGGGATGGTTTCCCCCTGGTCTTCGGTTAGCGCTTTCTCTTTGGTTAGTTCTTGGCTCACACGTTACTTTCTCAGAGGCGGAGCCCACCCGTGGTGACTTACCAGCTTCTACCATCGCTGGTGTTTTCCCCTTTCACCTGTTCATTGTCTGTCTCCCTCCGTGATGGGGAGGGCTGTGCATTTCGTCCCCTGCCAAACATCAGGGCCAAGCATGGGGCCTCACACATAGTAGCTGCTAAATAAATATTCGTGGCCTAACTGAATGACTGTGACACCAACCTGTTTGTCCAGTGTCCCCTCCTGTCACCCCACCGTCCACCTCATCCTCTCGCTGGCTGCTTGAAAGGATCTGGGAAGAGGGGCTACAGCAGTCCCAGACTGGGCCCCATGCCTGGTCCTGCCCCTACTCCTGTCACCTCCCCCTGGAGTCATGCCCTCCCACCTGGCTTCTGCCTCTCTCCCCAGCTCCCAGCTCTTTCCGGTGCGTGGCAGGTGTGTGGTTATTGTTTGCATGGGATTTGGTCTCTCTCCCAGAGAAGCGACAGATACTCTGATGGCCAGGGCCCAAAGGGAGCTGTGGATTCCTGCCAGAAGCTGGAGGTGCGGGAGAGTTTTGGAAGGAGCTCGGGAACCCGAGTCTGGAGGCCAGCTCTTTGTCTTGACACTGGTCCTAAGCAGGTGCACGGTGTCTTCAGGCCTCGGCTCCCTATAAAATGAAGCCACGGTGGTGTCTGAGGTGTGGGCTGATCCTGGATCCCATGAGTCTCTGGATACCCACTTCCTCAAGAGGAGGGGCCAAGGCTGTCACTGATTTGCAATGATTTTCCCATCTGCTAACTGGAAATTCACTTCACCACGAGGGTTGTGCGCCTAGATTAATATTTAGAAAGGATTTACAGAGAAAAGAACCCAGTTAATCCTGAGATACAGGGCTTTTCACTTCCATTTGCGAAGTGGGTGGAGGCTGAGTCCTTGGCAAGGACAGTCCCCACGGTCCTCCGTGTAAAGCCCCTTTACTGTTACAGTTTGACTGACCTTACAGCCATGAAGCCAGCGCCAGCTTCCGTGGCCTCAGCCCCCGCTGCTGTCGGATGCACTTAGCGCCTGACTCTGGTCCAAGGAGGAGACACTGAGCTAATTGAATGCCGAGGGTTCGCAGGTAAAACTTCTAGACAAAATAGGCCATTTTAACAACGGCCAAAGACTGCTTTTTATAGCATAAAAGATTAAGACTTGGACTTCGATGTTTGATTTGGGCTTAAATCTTCCTCTATGTATGTCAAGCTAGTTGGCTTATTTAAGCCTCAGATTCCTTATCTATTAAATGGAGTTCTACCTGTCTGATCACAGGTCTTATGAGGATAGGATAACACAGAAAAAGCCCATCTCCTAATGCCTATCAAACAGTAAGTGCTCAAAAAACACTAGCTATTAATGTTCTACTTTATTCTGTCCCTTGCTCCCCTCGGTCACTGTGTGACAAGACGCTTCCCTCACTCTCCAGAACTCAGATCTCACATTATTGTTTAAATATTAGTCCTTTTGAGGCTTGGAATAAAATCTCAGCTGGAGCCTCAGAAGATGGGAACATCAGATAACTAAGCTTTCAGAAACACTCCACCCACACACACCCAACAATGAAAAGGGCTTTCAGATCTGGTGCTGGAAATCCACTGGTTCCTCCAGGGTTCCCTCCTTCCTCCCTTAAATGTCACCACCTGAAACTGACTGAGGGCACTGGCAGCTGCTCATTTACCAGTGCTTACGTGCGGGCGATGCATCCTGCTGAGTACGTCAGGACAGCCTCCTCTGCTCTGGGAGTCGGAGGGCAGCCCCCGGGGAAGGGCCCACATACACTGCTCCCCAATCTGTCCCTTAGATGCTCTGCTGGACTGACACCTCCCCACCACCTGCTCTCAGTTCCTTCACCCCTAGAATGTCCTGAGAAAAACATGTCAGGCCAGTGGGAAGAACTTTCTGACCCCGAAACTCTCACATAGGAAGCAGCTGGTTCCCAGTGTAAAGACCCAGGCACGTGTGTTAAAATATGCAGAGCGGTAGGAGTTTATACTTGTAACAGATATTTCCTTACAGTCTTGTGATGGCTCCCCACCTGGTTTTTGTTTTATTTTTTGGTTCCAGTGGGCAGGGATGGGATCTTTTTCTCCCCGCTTTGATGAAAGTTTTCAAGGGCCATTCAGTAGATTGCCTGGCAGTTATAAATCAAACCAACCAATCTAATTGATAAGTGCTCTGAATTTCAAAACTTTAATTTTTAATTTTAACTACCAATGTCCTAAATGCCTAGAAGCCTGAGAGTCACAGAGCTTGGTGGTGGTTGGAGGACTAAGGGACCATGCATTGCAGGCGCTCAAGGCCTGGCAGGTTCACGGGGCCGCAGGTACCTCTGACATGCTTTTATTGCAGGAGGAGTACTCAGGCTTCAGTGGCGGCAACGGCAGAAAATCATGCCCGCCTTGTTTACCAAGACAAACATCTATCCAGCTGCGACCTCGGGGCTGACTAGTGCGCCTGCGCAGCGCAAGTCACCATTGCATACATGGGTCCTGCGCATGCGGGATCGTATTGCTGAGTCACTGGGCGCCAGATGTCTCGCCAGAGAAGTCACCTTGAGCAAAACAGCAAAATTCAAGAGGTAAGTCGAGTAGGAGGGGCTGGCAAAACGCAGAGCAGCCCCCTGCCCTCCGGCCTTCTCCCCCGCCCCGCCGCCCGGGGCTGAGCTTCCGCGGCGGGTCTGGGGCCAGCCCAGGATGCCGGCGGGTCTCAGACCTGGGCGGGCAGCGAAGCCAAGGGCCTAGTTCTCAAACGGTGATCTGCGGTGTGTTTGAGACTTCCTGCAGGAGCTCGTTAGCCTGCCGAGTCCGGCCCCCAGCTCCCGTGGGAGACCCTGATTTGTAATGTCTGGGCTGGTCCCGGCGATGGGCCGAGCTGGCCCACGCTGACTCACGAGAGACGAGGGTTCCTTTTTCAGGAGTTGGTTGTTAAACATAGCTATCATTAAAATCAAGTTATATAAACTTATAATTAAGTTACATTAAAACAGACGTATTTATTAGTACTTAAAACTTATCACTTCCTGATTATTTTATTTCAGTTTATTATATCTATGCTCTTGAGGTTACTTACATCAGTTGTATTTACACGGCAAAAATACTGTATCATGCTGGGCTATGGCAAGTCTCTTCCTAACTTCATGTTGGTAGCCTGGGATTGTTTGGGTCGACGCTATTTACACCATGGAAATTGGCAAAGGCTATAAACCAGGTCGCCACCACCTGAAAGCAGGTGTTAAACATTTACCAGCACGTTACTGGGGGCAGGACCCAAACTCAAGCTGGAATGATGCCCAGAGGTGGTTCTGATTTAGACAGAAGCTCTTCTGGGAACAGCACTGCTAAGCGTAGACTCAGGGACCAGTCGCCTACCTCCTCTGTGCTCTCAGAAGAGAACTGAGGCATCTGCAACCAAAGCTCTAAAAATGACTTTGTGATCCTGGGCAGGGTACTTGCGTCTCTGCTTTAGTTCTGTCACCTGCTAGGGCCTTCTTGCCGGGTGATGGTGAGGATGAACTGAGCTAATGTATGTGAGAGTCCTCACACAGTGCCTGGTAAGTAGGAGGCATTTGATCATTGCTACCTATTTATTATGATCTGACGAGAGATAAAAAGTTTAGTCCATCAGGTTATAGTTTCTTTTATAACACTTATTTTTTTTCCTCCTTGTGAGAATCCTACAGGGTTTGTAGAAAATTTAGAAAATATAATGAAAATGAGGAAAAGGAAAAGCATCCATCTCTAGTGCCCTGTGAATGTTTTGGTCCATCTCCAGCCTTCCCGTCTTCTCCCTGAACCTAGACTGTGTCCATCTTGACACCCTGTGGGAACAGGACAGCCTTGTTGGCCAACTCATGATGTTTTGGCAATGTTTCCTATCCCTCTATAGGCGGTGACCGAGCTCACATCTTTGAGAGTCCATTGGTCCTGCTCGGCCACGGGATGGTCACTTGTCATCATGAGGACAGGTGACTGGCTGTGGGGGTCAGCATTTCCAGTGTCATTCTGCCTAAACCCTCACCCACATCATCTGTTTATTAGACACGTGTTTGTCGAGCACGAAGTAGACACAGTGTGTTGTGCTGTGAGGTTGTGAAGGCAACAGGGTGTTTTTTCCTGATTAGTGGGCTCATGGTGTTAATTGTGAGAATTACTATTTAGCAGGACAAGGAATATTAGAAAAACAAAATAAACTATAGGTTTTCTTTTAACTGAAAAAAACCAAAAGCAGAACCCTGTGTTTAGCAGGAGGAAGCCCCTTGCCGGAAGCACTTATCAGGAGATCCTGTCAACAGATGCCAGCGGGCTCCTCAGGGGAGGTAGTGACGATCGCTGTTCCTGCAGTTAGTGATCCTCTGGACCCTCCTCTCACAGCAGGGCTGATTCTAGCGTCTTCAGATTCAGTGGGTGTTATTCCTACAAGATCCCAAACCAAGGCAACTACTTGATCTTGTGCTCAGCTCAGGGACCAGTGGGGAATCCAGCCCAGTATGGGAGAGGCTGGCATGCAGGACGCTGGGAGGTGCGCGTGCGTCTCCAGAGCCTCAGGGATGTTTTAAGGGTAATTTTGACAGTATGGGATTTGTGTCTGTCACTGACTTCAGACTCACACTCCCAGAGCTCATCTGGGGGCCCCGCTTCGGCCCCTCTTCCCGTGCACCTTCCCCGCAGCAGGGCCGCTGGCGCCGGCTGAAGATGTGGGGCTGGAGCAGGCCCTGCCCAGGGGCCACCTGCCCTTACAGCAGCAGCCAGGCTACGCTTTGGCTTCTGGTGGCCTCATCCGTGTGGCTTCTGTGTCTTAGATGATATGAAGAGACTCATCCCTGGACCCACCAGTCAGGTTTCTAAGATGCAAAAGCGATCGTGTCAAATCCTTGCGTATCATCCTTCAAAGGCTCTTAACTAAAACCCAGATCAATTAGCTGGTTGCCCCACCACCCTCCTCTTTTCCTGGGGGCTCCCTCCCTCTCCCCGCTGCACGACTGTTCAGTTCCCAACCCATCCCCACCAACTGGCTTCTAGGAGCGACCCTTCCTTTCAGGACGCCTTTGCCTGCCTCCTGCCCCTGAAGTAGCCACCCTCCCTGGGCACCGTGTCTACGAGAACATTCTACACACCGTCTCCTTCTTTGGGCTGGTCTTGCAGGGGGACAGATCTCCGCGCCCCTGGCTCTTGCACGGTCCCTGCGGCAGCCACGTGAGGCTGAATCAGGGAGCTTGCTGGGGCCTCCTGCTGCAGCCCTGGACTGGCAGAAGGGGCAGCCCAGGCAAGCTGGCCCAGGCTGGCAGAGGCAGTGTGTGTGCGAAAAGGGTCAGGGTCTCCGTAGCCCACGCGGTTTGGTTGGGACCACAAGCTCCATCTTGGGCATGAAAGCATAAAGCTGAGGAGAGAAAGAAAGGCCAACTTTTCCATGCAATGCTTGCCAGGCATCAGGTAGAACCTAGATTTGGTCAATGGCATCATTAACAGCGCCATCTGATTTACTTTTCACGATAGATTTATTTTCTAGTAATGGCCACAAAAGTACTTCCCGTCCCACAAGCCCTTCCAGGAGCCTGCTGCTACTCTCCTTGAACTGCGTCATCTATGCAGCTCGGTGGCTTCCAAGACCAGGTCATAAAAGGTCATTCAGCCTCAGCTGACACCACTAAGGACAGAGACAAATTGTCCCTACTGACTGCGGATGCCTGAGCAAAGTACACGTGCATGGCTGACTATGGGCTTAAATGACTACATTTTGGGATAGTTTACTTGGGAATGTTTGTCGACCCTTGCCCTGGACCGGGAGGTTTCCCAGGATGTGTGGCTTTGGGCAGACGTGGATGGCTGGTCACCCTAACCTTTGGCCCGTCGGAAATGTACATAATCTGTGGGCCTCTCAGGCTCTGCTTATGAGTTTCTTTGTTCCTGTTTTTGTTTTGTTTTTTAAATCTATGTTCCCGAGGTGGGGAGAACGCAGTCCTCCGTATGCTGAACCCTTGTCATAGTTGTGTTCTGGCTGAAGTACAGTCTCACCTGTGCTCTGGGAGCGCCAGGGTCAGAGCAGCTGATCCCGGACCTGAGATGGGGAGATGGGAGCCCGCTCTCCCCCCAGCCAGGGCAGGCGGCCTCGTGCTGCTCAGTCTCAGGGCTGCTGCGCTGGGGTTTCCTCCGCCTGCAGCACTCACACCTCCACTCTTTTTATTTCTTTGAATGTGTGTTTTTACTCATTTCCTGAAGGTCTCTGGCTGCTGGAGGGTGAGCCCCCAGGGGCAGGGGCAGGGGGAGGGTCTGCATCCTTACGGGTCTTGTGTCTTCAGCATTTACTGCCTGGCCAGTAGGAGGTGCTCAATTTTTTTTTTAAAACATACTGAAAGAATAAATGAGTTGGAGGTTATTCAGTTCCAACCCCCACCACAGTAGAAATTCCTCCCCGGAGCCCTGACAGGTGAGAATCACCTTGTAAAGACACCTCTGGTGTCTGAGCAAAGTCCACGTGCGTGACTGACGGACCTGGGGGGTGGGTTGAGGTGGGGGGAGCTCCGCCCCTCACAGAGCAGCCTGCTCCTTTCCATTTTTTGTTGAGTTGCAGCCATCTCCCCATGGTTGTTAATGATTGCTCTCGAGAGCTTTTGTCAACTTGACTGCCTCCTGGGAGGAACGTTCTAGGCCGTCATTATCCCGCCTCCTGGTGTGAGGCCCTGGGCACATCTCTAGCCCTTTCTGGACCCCTATGTCCTGTGCAAACTTGAACAACTTCTTGTTTCAGTACACTGAGGCCAGCTATGAATCCTGAGGGATTCTGAAAAACTGTAAAAGAAAGAATTCGTCTTCTTGTTTAGTACCTGATGATGGAAAATGGTGAAGACGCGTCTTCTGACCCGACTCTCGGGCTCACTTTGGTTCATCGGGATCAGGCGCCGGCTCTCCCGCCTCCACTGAGCCACATCGTAAAGCTTCTTCTCCGATCCTGGACTAGAAATGTGATGGGCAGTGGTTCTGTTTCATGGGTTAGAATCTTCCAGGGTAGTGGCTCCACTTTAGGAACCTGTGTGTCTTTCCTGATCCAGGCAGGGCTCTCAGGTCCTGCCTCTGGCTGTGGGTGCAGGAGCCCAGGGGCCCTGTGGGGAGAAGCTGGACCAAGCGGAGCCTGAGGCAGCCGTGGGAAGGTCGGGCTCGTGGCCTCTCCCCCTGTCCTGTGAGGCCCTGCGTTCTGAGGGGTCATGTTCTGCTGAAGTTTGCTCTCAGGTGTGGCTTAAATCAGACACACAAACAAGACGATGCCTCAAAGGTCGGCGCCCTGGTGGCTGTTCTGTCTTGGAATTGGCGGGAGTCACCATGTTTGATGTTGCTTGGTTGATGTGGCTTAAATGACAGTGAAGACAGCTCAGCTGTGGACAAAGGACACCTCTCAGATATTATGAGATCATGCTTCACCCCAGGTCCTTACCGAGGATGGAGAGAATCTCAGCGTGAAGTCCTGAGCCTCGTGGGCTGCTCCCTTTCTTTGTACCTCTGGACACAGCCTTGGTCTTTTTCATTTTAATTAACCCAGTGAACCAGCCTCTACCTTTCAAAGGAATCTGCGGGCAACTTTTCTGCCAAGTCCCAGCCAAGTCCCTGTGACACTCAAGAACGCGGGCCAGGCTCTTGTGTAGGTTGAGGAAGTCTGAGAAGAATAAAGATTATAGGCAAACAGTCTACCTTTCTTTACAAGGTCTTGTTTTGCATCCCTGAAATCTCAGATTCAGCTACGACAATGAGGTCCTGTTGTTGAAAGGGCTGGCTTTTTATCACCACTTAAAATCTAATTAATCCATATTGAAGCACAAAGATTTCTGTTGTATTTTAGGGTGAGGGGTCATAGAGACCTCTTTGTTCATCCTTAGATTTATAATCATCAAGCATTGGGGATATAATTTTACCAAGCAATTTGGAAGGTAACAAATCAAATCCTTATCAGAAAGCCTAACTCATAGCTTTAACAGAGTCCTTCGTCCTTTACATGAAACATTATATTCGAGAAGAACAAAACGCATTTCAGAGTGCGCAAAGGGTTAACGACAAAAGCTTATATTCCCCAGGCAGCGTAGAACTAAGAGCATCACGCTGCTGTCCACCGCAAAGACGGCGGCTCCTATAGGGGTGGCAAGAGTTCTCAGATTGGTGGCAATGGCTTTAGTCTTTAGAGCAGTGATGCAATTCGTTGGAATTTTACTGTCTTTGCTGGGATGGGTTTTATCCGTTATTACAACTTATTTGCCACATTGGAAAAACCTCAACCTGGACTTAAATGAAATGGAAAACTGGACCATGGGACTCTGGCAAACCTGCGTCATCCAAGAGGAAGTGGGGATGCAATGCAAGGACTTTGATTCTTTCCTGGCTTTGCCTGCCGAGCTCAGGATCTCCAGGATTTTAATGTTCATGTCGAACGGGCTGGGATTCCTGGGCCTGCTGGTCTCGGGGTTTGGCCTGGACTGCTTGAGAATTGGAGAGAGACAGCAAGATCTCAAGAAGCGGCTGTTAATCCTGGGAGGAATTCTGTCCTGGACAGCGGGCATTGCAGGCCTCGTTCCCGTCTCTTGGGTCGCCCACGTGACAGTCCAGGAGTTCTGGGATGAGACCGTCCCAGAGATTGTGCCCAGGTGGGAGTTTGGGGAAGCCCTCTTTATCGGCTGGTTTGCTGGCTTTTCTCTCTTGCTAGGAGGGTGTCTGCTAAACTGGGCAGCCTGTGGGACCCGGGCCCCCCTAGCTTCCGGCCACTATGCAGTGTCAGAGATGCAAACTCAGTGTTCCTGCCTGGAAAATGGACGTGCTGATCCTAAACTGTAAGACTTTGACCAGACCAGAGAGATGTACCTCCTACCTCAGCTGTCACGGAGGGGTCTGCATGATAAATGGGTCTTTGTTATGTAACTAAATCTGTACTACTCACATTTTCTCATTAGATAACTACTTTTCTAGCCTAGATACCCCATCCCCCCAAAGTCTGGGGAAGTAAGAAAGATGCAAATCTATGTCTTAAAGAAAATTATGAACAACAACAACAAAAAACTCTCACTGATCTGGCTATTTAAATCAAAATGTGGTAGCAGTTGTCCAAGATGATCAGTATTAAGCTTTAACATGTAAATTTGATAATAGAAACCTTTTTGGGTTTTGTTGGGAGCTGAAATTGATAATACTTAGTTCCTGTTTCCTGAAGAAAAAAACTAACAACCTGAAATCCAATAAGCATTCTACACTAGCAAAACCACACGTTAATCCTATCCAAAGTGTTATTTCCACAACAGTAACTTGGTCTTTTTTTGAACAGAGGTGGTTTGTGTTTAGGAAATTACTGGGAACTCTGTATGGCAGGACTTTATGAGGCTGAAGCTTG
The DNA here is from genome assembly GCF_036321535.1 of Camelus dromedarius. Lineage (NCBI taxonomy): Eukaryota > Metazoa > Chordata > Mammalia > Artiodactyla > Camelidae > Camelus > Camelus dromedarius. The sequence continues at coordinate 26,955,285 of NC_087457.1, forward strand.
TAGTGCATCGTGATACCCTCAGATTTAAAATACTGGCCAATCTCTTCTCTCAAAAACTTCATATTTTAAAAAGATACACACTTGCAAAAATCTTTTGCTTAATATCCAGCTCATCTGCCCTAATAAAACCTTTCCTTTGTTCAGTTAAAAACAGCAAGCATAGGGATGAACCAACAGAGAGGGTGACTACCCTGCAAGGCCCTACTGCTTCTACTTTGCAGGCATGGAAAGCATATTTAAGCAAAGAAACAAAAATAGCAAGTATTTATGCCCACGTGCCTGGAGCTGACTGGAAGGCATGTAGGTAAACAGACTTGATATTTAGTTCAGAATTGTTTCATGTGTTATGGGATGTATGTATCCTAACGGATTTTATTTTTTTTAAAGCCTGATGTAAGTTCTCCAGGAGAGATTTCTGAGAAGACTGACTTACTTGGTTAAGAAACACTTTTCTTGAACGTATTCAAAAAAATGATAACACTTAGTATAACCACAACGTGTATGTTGAAATGTGAGACCTTTTAACCCATGAAAATATGACAGGTGCAATTAGTAAGATACAAAGCGGCAGAAACTGAATGAAAACTGTCAATGAAGCATCTTGCATGTAAGACTTCTTATTTCCTTGACTTGCTAGAAAGGTTGGCAACAACATGAAAGCCATTTATATGTTAGCAATGAGAGGAGGGTTATCACCACTTAATGTTATTTTGGGGACAAACTGCTTACTATCAAATGCAGCCCATAGGACGTGAACATGATCTGGGCCGCACCTTGGCATTACTGGTTTGCAGAATTATTTCCCTATCCTTTTCTGACCTATTCAACATAGAATCGAACAATAGCAACTCTGGCAAGAATCCTCCTAAATACACAATGAAAAAATACTTCTGAGCTCTGTAAGGGATGACACAAGTGTCACACTTCTTTTCGCAGCCACTGAAAGGCAGGGATTAGTCTGACTTAAGGTCGCAGGGCTTTATAATGGCTTTAGTATTTAGAGCTGTGGCACAGTTAGCTGGAATTGCATTATCTTTGCTGGGATGGGTTTTATCCTGTCTTACAAACTACCTGCCACAATGGAAGAACCTCAACCTGGACTTAAATGAAATGGAAAACTGGACCATGGGACTCTGGCAAACCTGCGTCATCCAAGAGGAAGTGGGGATGCAATGCAAGGACTTTGATTCTTTCCTGGCTTTGCCTGCCGAGCTCAGGATCTCCAGGATTTTAATGTTCATGTCGAACGGGCTGGGATTCCTGGGCCTGCTGTTCTCGGGGTTTGGCCTGGACTGCTTGAGAATTGGAGAGAGACAGCAAGATCTCAAGAAGCGGCTGTTAATCCTGGGAGGAATTCTGTCCTGGACAGCGGGCATTGCAGGCCTTGTTCCTGTCTCCTGGGTCGCCCACATGACAGTCTGGGAGTTCTGGGATGAGACCGTCCCAGAGATTGTGCCCAGGTGGGAGTTTGGGGAATCCCTCTTTATCGGCTGGTTTGCTGGCTTTTCTCTCCTGCTAGGAGGGTGTCTGCTAAACTGGGCAGCCTGTGGGACCTGGGCCCCCCTAGCTTCCGGCCACTATGCAGTGGCAGAGATGCAGCACCACCATCTACACCTGGAGATGAAAACCACTCACCTGAAACTCTAAACTGGAAGGGATCAGTGATGTTTACTCCTCAGATGATTTGGTAGGATTCCTTGTTCCACAGTCACACGTTTCACTATGCTTTTGATTTTCTAAAATGCATTTTCCCTTATCGCTTCTGAAATTATAAATTCTTTCTAAGATGGGAAACCACTTTTATATTCTACTCAGACCAAAACCAATCGAGACTTAATAATCATACTCATTACTGTGGATGAGGTTTCTCAATTTTAAAACAGATTCAGTGATTGCACAGAACTGGTAAATAAAACGTTATATTAGTACTCACAAGTCTTTCCAAGGTGTTATTCATAGAGGTGAATCATTTTGGCAACTAGAAATGTTACTGCTAATCATTTACTTCTTTCAAGTGTTTAAGATCACCTATTATACTGAAACTAAAGTCAGGATGCTTATTTATTTAAAAGGTACGGCATCTAATTATACCAAAAACATTGCTGGCTCTCTGAAAGCTTGAGAGGTGCGGTACAGGGGACACATCATCACTTTTTGTTTAAAGGAATAACTTTCTTTGTTTTTTAATGGAGGTACTGGGGATTGAACCCAGGACCTCGTGCATGCTAAGCATGCCCTCTACGACTGAGCTATACACCCACCCCACCACATCATCTCCTTTTTAATTGGAGACCTCAGGGCCTCTGTGAAGCCTCTTCCAAAAGTCAGACACCTTCATTCATGCCTTCTTTATTATGTCAGGAGCAGAGGTGGGCAGTCTCCTGCTCTGAAGATTCATGTAGAATCTACCGCACACATGTGCTTTTGCTCCTGGGTCCTGTGGCCTGCAGTAGGTAGCTCAGCCACAGGGGGCGCTGCAGGGCAGGACTGGGGGGTGTGGGCAGAGCCTTTTTTTTTTTTTTTTTTTAAATCAGCAATACATATGGTCCAACCAAGAATTATTCACAACAAGCTGCTGGCTTGGGGGATTCTTCATTAAAGATTTTACATTTGTTTGGTACCTGGTTCAAATAAACTTCTGTGTTTTTGCCAATCAGGGAAACAACTGAACAATAAACGACACTGAAATAAAGTATTAGGCAATAGATATCTTTGTTAAAAAAAAAAAAAACAGAATTTTTTTCCCCACCCACAAACACATGAAAAGTGCAGAAACCAGAGTTAATCTATGTGATGTATTTGCATACTTTTACAAACAAGACAAATTAAAACAAACATATTCAGAATTTAACCTGATTAAATATTTAGTTCAGTCCTGAGCTTTTGATGTTTAATACAATATAAAGTAATACCAAAAAAAAAGAAGATTTTAAATTTATTTGATTTGCATGCTACAGAGATTCAGCTAAACTTTGTTCATTTGGCTAGCAACTTTTTTTTGTACCTGTAACAGATTCTGATATACAAAATGATAATAACATACTGATAATTCAGACTTGAGAACTAAATATTACATTCTTTTTACCCTGGGAAGAATAAATTCTACCTTTAAAAAATAGTATTTATAGTATTAAAAGTCATGTTTGTCCATATGGTTTTGTGGTCAAGTTATTAAAATGTTTTGTCACTGTGAATCATTGGGTTAGTACAAATATGACAGGATTGTTAAAAGCTGCCTATAAATACATAATACTATTGCTGATTTTTAAAGTGTGGAAAAGGATTATATTAAATTCGTCTCTCATGTTAGAAATGAGCAAATGTTGTAAAATGAAACCAAAAGCATCTTGGTCACAACAGTTAACTACCAGCCTGAGACAGATTTTATTCTTTAACACTTGTCTGAAACTCTTTGTATTACAAAAAGTTTACAGCTAATCTGATGGAATTTATAAAGCTGTAAATATTCCAATATAGCCTCTTCTATGTCAAACATTTAAGATGGCCAGAACCGAACTATATATTAAACAGAACATAAATAAGACCGTAAATAAATAAGTGAAGAAAACAAAATCGTACGGTACAACTACACATAGTTCTATAAACATTTTCATGGTCAAACTAAGAAGCTGAAAACAGCTGACCTTCACTTAACTCTACATTAAATAAACGTCTTTTTCACATTTGACCTTGACCTCTCCTGGTTCTCCTCAGCCATCTAGCAGGATAAGCTGGGTGGCCCAGGAGGACTGTGCTCAGTCAACTAATGAGGCTGGCTTTTGTTCAGAGTGGTGCCACGTTATTGCTTTAAAGATTTTATATAAGACATTTTATATAAATGCTGGGACACTTAGGAAAAAGTAATTGAAGTTCTAAGCTCAAAACTTGTTAATTTGAATTTTGATTCTGATAAAACGAACTTTCTAAAATATGTATAATTACTTTCAAGAAAATAAAAGTTCTTACCAATGAGGACTCTAGCTTAGGAATAGAACTTGTGTTTCTTTTTTTTTTTTTGAGGGGCACATTCCTTTAAGATGATTTTTGCATCTCTTAAAAAAAATTGATTTTACTTGCTATGTAAGATGGCTCATCAAAAACGGCTTCTCCCGGTGTTACAGACTGAGGGATAAGTATGATTTAACTTATATAAAACTGTTTATTTTAAAAGCCTTTTATGCTGGCAGAGCTACACTGGGGGTTTGTTTCTTTTAAGAAGTGTCTGGGCTGGGGAAGCTGAAATTCCCCAGTGGAGGACTCGGTAGTCAGCTTCTACCCTTATACTTGTTCATCTAGAATACGATTTTTTTTTTTTCAAATGACTCAGCTTATACTTCAAATTAATAATCTCCCCAGGCACTCTCTTCTCTTGGCCTCCCGATTATAGGTAGGATTCCCTAAAAACGAGAGCTGTAAAATAATTCCTGGAAAATGTTAGAAATGTGTTTCCTAGAGTATTTCTAAAATTCGTGGCAACCTTGATTCAATCAAGATGCCCTCCCCCTCATTCCTGGTGTCACCAAGTGCGTGCTGCCGTGTTTCCCTCCCCATCATCGGCGCTGTCGGGCCTCAGAACACCGGGCCACCTCCTCCTTCTTGGTACCATCGCACCCCGGGACAAAACAAGACTGGTGCAAGCCAGGCGCTCACACTCGAACACTTAGGCAAACTCCGGCTGAGTGAGAAGCAGCAGCTGCTCGCTGATGGGCGGCTGTCGGTGTATCCGAGGATGGCTGGCTGGCTTTCTGCTTTCGGCTCCCTGCCCGCAGAGTCACGGCCGCAGGACCCGCAGCGCAGCCACGAGCGCTGCTCCTCTGCGTTCCTACGTTCTCGCACTCAGCATTTTGCTTTTGCTTTCTTTAGACAAATACAAAAGGACAAAAAGGAAGCTGTTTGAAGGAAGCGAAGTGTTCAGACAGAGGTGGCGAAGTGAGCGCAGCAGCCGTTCGGGTGGACCCGCAGCTCCGCGCCGGGCTCACGCCTGGGCCGCCCCCCCCCCCCCCCCCCCGGCCGGACACGCCGCCGGGAGCCTGCGCACCAGGGCGCAAAGGGAAAGCGAGAGGCATTCTGCGAAACCACGTCCCCTCTCAGCAGTCGGCTCAAGAGGACAGACACGGGCACGGCCGCTACTCCATTTTTACAAAACAGCCCACTGGCGATACGACACACTGTGCACTCGTGTACCAGGTTAGCCCGTTTTGGTTATCTGATTTTTTTTCTTTTTTTTAAAACATATAAGAATTACATTCATGGTACTTTACAAATTAACATTTCGAAAATCTGACGTGAAATAAAAGCTCTTTAAGAGTTGATGGTTATATTACAAAAAACAAAACCTCCGAATGTTCAGTCTTTTGCCCTCCCTAAGAAATGCAGAGGTGAGAAAATGCAGTCGCCGGTGCCGGAATCACGTCATCACCCGTCATCACACGTCATCGGCCGGCAGGGCCGGGATGCTTATCTTTGCTCTGGTGAAGTAGGCAATCTTCTCCCTAGAGGCGGGGGCGAGAAATACACCGACTTCAACGCAAGGTGGAAAATAGTGTGTGCCCGTTAAAAGTTCTTCTCAAGGATGCCAGCGTGGTCTCTCCAAGCTGGGTGGGAGCTCTTTTCCTTAGCTAGGGCTCCGCTGAAAACCGAGACTGCCTTTGCCTTTTCTCGGAAAGACGCAAGGGAGGACAGCTGTGACCCACAGGAAACCGTCTGTTGACCAAGGCAGTGAGTTCCCGCCCAGGATTTCCAGTGTGAGAGAGGTCTTGAACCATCAGGGGCTCAGTCTAAGTGTTTCTAGACCAGGTAGGAGAGGATTCCAGAGGGCCAGAATCCACACAGAAAAGTCCATGATCCTGGGAAAATTCTTTGAAATCAATACCATGCTCAGGAAAGGGCAACTTAATTTGCAACGTCACGACTCAGACCGAGGGAAGAGGAGGAGGCTGACGGCTGATCGCCCTGCATCCTGACACAGGGACGAGTAGCAGTAGCCTGAAAGGGAGACGCCGAGAAAGGGGGAGGAACGGTTTTCAGAGGTTAGAAGACTGTTAAAAAGATTCGGTTTTAGGGTTGCATAGCTACTATTTTCTACAAAGTCTTCACAGCGGGTAGTGTCCCTTCCGCGCACGTCTGCCAAGGCTGAGTTACGCACGGGGGGACGGTGAAGCCGTAAAGAAGGAGAAAGCACCGGCCCTCCTCTGAGACACCAGCCGTTAGATGGTCGGGGCGGGGGGGGGGGGGGGGCGGGGTGTGTGTGTGTGAAGACGCCAGAACTGAGGTGGGGAAGCTATAAAGACTAAGGAAAGGAGAGAGACGAGGAGGAAGGGTAAAAACTGGGGAACTGGAGGGAGTGTTTTTGTGGTAGCGCATCCTTTCCACTGCTCAGTTCCATAAGAGAGAAAATTAAGAGTTAGAAGAGGCGAGTGGGCATGGTCATGACGTCACTGAAGGCAGAACTCAAAACTGGGACCTTTTCTTCAGTGCTTCCTGCAAATGAATTTCTTTGGCTCACATGGCGTTTTTTAAACACCTGAATTAGGTGTCAGTGTCTACATTTAAGATATTTCACATAAAAATTCCCGATTTCTACCTTCCTGCGACAAATCAGAAGACCAGGGAGCACTGGGACTTTGATCCCAGGTGAGACCAGCAGCTTGGGCAGAGTGCCCCAGGCCCCACCGTTCCCAACTCTCCCCCTGCCCCAGGCGAGCGCAGGGACCAGACACCTGACTGTTTCCAGGCCAACTGTCTTCCCTGGTCCATCTCACCTGCCTGGTGGTATAAATGGCTTGTATGTTAAGGGACTGGGGGAGTGTTTATAAATCTTTACTTTGGGTTTTAAAAACAACCCTTGGGGGGTTGGATGACTGGACAATGTTTCTTACTCTCAAAGTGACCACAGCACCAAAGGCATGAGAAGATTCCTCTCACCGCGCTGCAGTTCTAAGACCCAAGGAGCAGCATCCTCTGAGAGTTACAAGAGCAGTTCTGGAGCACAATGGAGGCAGGAAAAATTTGACTTTTTACTCTGAACCATCACATTGAAGAGTCTTAAGCGCACAATGCCTCCATCTCCTCTCCTCTTGGGACTCCCTCGGGACAGCATGATCCCCACTCTTCCTCTGGCCCCAAAGCCCATCCCTTCCCAACGATCCTGCCCCACACACATCCGGTCTGCCCCGCACGTCCAAACGTGCTCCTTGCGCTTCTGCCCCCTCAGCCTAAGAGCTTCCTCCAGACTCCTCTACACCACACACACGCATGCATACGCACGTGAGCACCACCACAGACCCACCACAAACCACTGAAACCAAACGTCTTCTGCGGCCCTCCTCTCCCTTGACTGAACCATCCCTGGATGGTCACCAGGGGCCTCCAGTCTGGGGGAGCTTTTCAATCCTCTTCTTTGCTGCCGTATCCAACAGCACCAACCTCCCCCCTCTGACTCCTGAACCGCAGCCCGGTTCTCCTATCTCCTCGGCCGTTCCTTCTTACACCTCATGGTCTCCTCTCCTGGTCGCCTTCTCCCACTTTCTGGGATGGCTGACCCACATCCATTGTGGAGCCACCATATGTGGGATGAAGGCTCCCATTTTTATCTCCCATCCGACCTTCAATCCTGGCTTCAGATTTTTATTTTTACTTGACTGCTGGCCACAGCTTCCTGAGCTGTCACATTGGGACTGCTGGTCTGGTACGTCCAAAAGCAGAACTGACCGCCCCCGGCACATGACCGCTCCAGCTCCCGTGTCCTCAATCTCTAGGCAGGACTGGAGCCTGGAGGCCGTGCCCGCAGTTCCCACTTACCCCCTCCAGGCTCCCAGGCCCTCTCCACGTGCCTCTGATGTCTCCCACGTGCAGTCTCCCCACCACGTACTCTTGTGCGCGATCCCTGCTGTCTAAAGTCACAGGTGAAAGCACGGCACGGCTCACGGGGCTGTGTGTGGTCTGAGTCCAGCTCTGACGGGCTCCCCTGCTGGCACTGACGTCTACCTGAGGCTTGGTGCCTCTGTCCGAGCTGGTCCCGCCTGCCTCGGTCCCTTCTCAAACCTGCCAGCCCTGGTGCCGGACACACCTGGACCTGTTCTTCTACCCCGGGTTCAAACGCTGCCTCTTCGACCTCGTCCTGCCTCTCCCAGGGGTGAGGGTCCTCCATGTGCCCCCCTAGGACCCCACTCACCCCTCAGGTGGCTCTTCCCACGTGGCCCTGCCCAGGCCTCCATGCCCGCAGCCCCCCACAGGCTGGCATCTCCGGGGGGCCAGGAGCCCTTGCCCTTCTCGGGACGGCCGGGCCCCGCCCTGGGCATGGCTCCCAGGAGCCCAAGGACTATGTCCAGTGAGGCAACAGCAAGACCCTGGAGACACGTGACTTTCCTGTGCCCTCTGTGTTACGATTTCTCCATGAGGTGTGCTAACTGCTTCGAAGAGCTGGGGACAGCCCAGGCCCCTGGGGAGCCGGGCTTCAGCTGAGTCAGGACTGCAGCCGGTGGGAAGGAGCCGGTGGGGGACGCACACCTGGGGCCAGGAGGAGGGGTCTGAGTTCCTGGGGTGCCCACCTGAAGGACTGCACCTGCCGGGGCACCTTGCGGCTCTGCTCCCGCAGCCGACACACGTCCTTGGAGACCTGTCTCATCAGCTTCTCCGCATTCAAGTCTTGCTTCTGCTCCTCTTTCGACTGTTCGGCCTGGCGAGGAAATCAAATCACAAAACGTTAATTAGAAATTCCAAATACAGGCTCTAAGCCTGAAAGACACCGGGCTAACGCCAGGAGCCGGCCTGGCAGCTGAGGAGGAGGGGGTCTTTTCTCAGCATCGGGTGACACCCACGCGCCCAAATGCGCTTTTGCGAATGGATGGTTTTTCACCAGGCCCCAGGGAGGGAACTACTGACTCAGTAAACACAAGGAAGTGACTTCTACCATGGTGCGCTGCGTCAGACGGGGAAACCAGTCACCCTGCTGGAGTGCTGCTGCTGGTCTGACTCCTGGTAGCCTACAACACGAGCAAACCAGCCTCAAATGGCCGTCTGCCTATTGGCGTGAAAAGACGGACAGATAGGAAAAACCAGAGAAGGAACGTACGTGCTGGATATTCTTAGGTAAGAAAATCTGGCCCAGCTTCCGCAAGAAAATGTATTTTATCATATCAGAGATACAACCGGCCCGCGAGACCTCATTCAGTATTCTGTCCCCTTCCATGCGAACGGAAGCGAGGTGGTCTGTCTCATCCCCTGCAGAGCGCCATTAGGCGGCCCCTCTAAGCCGGCCAACGGCTGCTGATAGTTGCAACTGCCAGCGTTCACGTGGCGACTGCAAAATCACTTTGTTTTGTGCAACATCGACTGACCACATGGAACACATGAAGATACTCCTCTCCCAGCTGAATAAGAACACACTTCACTGAAGACTCTGTTTGTCCCTGTGTTTACATATTTATATCTGTGCCTAGAGCTGTATCTTCCTCCAAAAGTCTGGGCGCCAAAATTTATGATAAAATTTTCGTCAGCAGCCAATAATCAGTCGTAGCCAACTTCGCAGGCAGTTAAGTCTCACTGCTGAGCGCGTCACTGAAATCGTTAAGATTTATTTTGTTGAAATGAGGTGTATTACTATCTCTGACACATAATTTTCTTAGTAGAGTCTAACTTGTGAAAATGTTAACATCTGTATTATTTCAAGCTTTTAAGAAGCCTAGCGTCACAGAACTTAGGCATTTTGACAGGGAAACCCTCAGAGGAAGAGAAAGAAACTTCTGCTTTGTGCGCAAGTGAGGCTCCTTGGGAGAGACACCAACCTGCCCGGCCTCCCCCTCTCACCCCACAGGTCGTGATGCAGTCTTTACGACCCACGTTCCAGGGGAGCGTGGTTGACCTCCAGTTGGTGCGGTGGGAGCCTGAGCTGCAGGAAGGCCCAGTGGTTCACTCACAGTCACACTGAGAAGCCTGGCGACTTAAAGAACACAATCCAGCCTAATTTACAGTCCTGAGCTCCTCGCTCCCTTTCCTCAGGGGGTTGTAAGATACATGGGGATACTAACTCTGATTCAGTTTCCACTCTGAGCTACAAAACAGACAATCAGCCACAAAGGGGGAAGGTTATGGAGTGTGACGCAGAGGCCTGACAGCCGTCCTGACAAGGGGGCACATCTGGGATTGCGGCTGGCTCCCACCTCAGCTTTCCTGGGAGCCACATTTTTTAGGGCAATTGGCAGGCTCTTTGCTCGCTGTTAGCATTTTATGGCCACGGTGCTGGAAATCTCACAAATCCCCAACACGGAGGGGAAGTGGTGGACGTGAATGGGCAGGCGTGTGTGCATGTGTGCGCGTATGCGTGCACATGTGCATATGTGTGCGTGCATGTGCGTGCACGTGTGCAGGTGCGTGCCCCGCTGCGCCTGCGGGGCGGTGAGGGGCGGCGGGGACCGCAGGGCCAGCAAGAGGAAGCCGGCGGCGGCGACGGCGGCCCGTACCTGCTTCTCGGCCTGTCTCAGGAGCCTCTGGAACCGCTCGTCCTCCAGCACGCCCGGCGGGAGGTCGGTCTCGCCCTGCGCTTTCAGGTCCTCCAGCTTCTGCCTCAGGCCCCGAAGGGCCTGCAGCTCGTCGTTGAGGCGGCTCTGCCGGGTCAGGGAGGCCTGCAGGTCCAGCTCCAAGTCCAGAGAGGTCCGCACCGGGCACTCGGGCGCCGTCCTCCTCAGGACTGGCTGGCACACCGCCTGGAGCGTCAGGAGACGGAACAACACGACGCCCTCGTTACGCGGGCGCTCACCAGCCTGCTCGCCCTCCTTCCGGGCCCGTGACAGGAGCGCATGTCCCTGCTGCCTTGAAACGAAGCGGAACCGGCCCGGTGACCCGCCTTGGATGGAGGGCGGGGCGGGGGGAGTGAGGTGTCACTTCCAGGCAGAAGGCCTTCGGAGTGTGAGAGCTGTCCCTCTCTGTCCCCTGCGAGAGGGACAGCAGAGACCCAGCGGCGGAGGCCCCGTGGCGGGGGTACGGAGGGAGGCCGAGGAGCAGGGCCCCAGCCTGCCGGCGGGGGACAGGAACTAAACCAGAAGTATGCCTTGTTTTAAGCTGCAGAGATTTTTCAAGTTGTTACCATGGAACAGCCTAGCTTAGCCGGACCGGTTTACCACCCAGAGCCAGCCCCCTAAGAAAACAGCACAGCACACTCACAGCCCCTCCGTCCCGGGACACACGGCGGTGGCCTCGCAGGGGACACCTCCCGCTGTCACTTGTAGAAGCGCTGGAGCGAGGGCTCTGACTCCCTCCTCCCGTCAGTATCCTTCCGCTCCGACTCCCTCCCCGGCTTCCCATCTGCTGACACCCACTTCCACCCCTGAGCCCCTGGGGCCGAGCTCATCCACTTATTAAATAATTACTGAATGTGTATGAGTAAGTGTCTGCTGGGGGTTTGGAGGCAGAACACCAGACAGAGAAGACACCATTTCTGCCCTTGAGGACTTTGTTTCGGGAATGGCCCAAGACAGAAAACAGCAGTGAACCGTGAAGCAGCGTCTTCTGTCTCAGGAAGCCAGGGCGGGGGTGACTCAGGGCCGGGTCAGACTCACTCGAGGAAGGGAACTCGGCCGAGACTGGGCAGGGCGGCCTGAGCAGAGGGAAGCGCGGAGGGCCCTTCTTGCCCAGGCTGCTGGCAGTGGGGGTGGAAGACAAGAGATCACTAATAAAGCCGGTACTATCTGCTACGAGAGAGAAGGGGCTCGGACTTGACAGGTCCACCAGCAGGAAGGCCTGGAACAACGGCGGGGCTCACGACGGACGGAGGGAGAGGGCCTGGCTGCCCCTCTTCGTGTTTCAGGGCTGCAGCCCAGTCTGAATAGCTCTCATTGTCTCCTCCGATTCCCCGTCTCCCTGCCCACAGGTCTGCCGCAGCATTCCCCGCTGCTCTCATTATCCGGTTTCCCTTTATCCAGCCTCTGCTCTAACACACTTATTACACAGCACAATCACCCAGACTCACACTCTACGACCGTGTTACTAATCTTTCAAGATCAGAAATCCTTCCCAGATGTCGGGCCCGTGGGGCTCCCTAACAACTCTGATGTGTGGCGGCCCGCTGCTCCTCTGCTGCATATGTAACTGAGGCCCCCTGATCTGTGCGGTTTGCCGGGTTCCTTGGTGCCAATGCTCCCGCCATATCTGCCTTCAGAGTGTCAGCGTGGGGTCGCTGAACTGGGAAGAGCTGTGCCAACAGCTCCCCCCAGCCTCGTGCCTCCCACGCCGGGCCTGCCGCCTTCCCCGTCCCGGACGCCTTCCACTGCTCTGTGCTCTTCACTGTCTTTTTCCTGCTGTAACTCCTAAATCAGAATAGTGTTCCGTATTCACTTCTACCAAACTTTAGCTGCTCCCTTTAAAAACCATTAACTATTATTTCCTAAACGACGTTTCAGGGTTAACCTTTGTCTGATGCAAGAAGTTCTAATAACTAAGTTTATCAGTAACTCGACTGTTTTCAGCTCCACTCAATTCATAAACTTTAAAGTTCTCTGAAGAGCGCTACCATCCTAAGGAGCTGAGAAGAACTTTCATTCAAGAGGATGGACATTTAAGTGCCTTTAAAGCAGAAAACTTGGTAACCCGAGAGACCTATACTTCAAAATATCAAAAGGCATATTTACCTTTAGAAAAGAGAAAGATGTTTATGACTGTCAGGTAACTAGGAGGCTAGAGGAAGTTAAATGCTGCCCAGGCACACGGCTGGTACTCTGCACACGTTGGCATCAATCCAGAGAGTCACTGGGGAAGATATCGATTCAACCTCCTTTCCAGTCCTCACGCCCATCTTTTCCATCCACAGGGCCGAGCTCTGGCCAAGCTGGATCATGCCTTATGCCCTGAATGTGTTTCCATGCCCTGTGTCATTTCATGCCACCCACCGATAGCACCCAGGGTCCATCTCTGTCCTCCCAACAAAGCTACCACCTTCTTTTGAAAATTTTCCAGGGCGTCAAGGCCAGAGAACTTCCCTGCGAAGCCTTTTCAAGTCTCCCAACCAGATGCGCTCACTCCCTTCTATCCGCGCTCTGCTGAGTCCTGTGCGCTCTCTGAACGCACACACAGGCGGAGCATCCTGCCCGCAGCACCACATCACTGCAGAGCTCAGTGCGCACGGTGCCTCACACTTACCGAACGGCACGTTTTAAGGTGAAATAAAGCAGCCTACTAAATGAGCACCAAACAAATTATTGGTAAACAAACAACTTTCCATTTGTAGTTCAGCTGTTGGTAAGTAAACAGGAATTTCTGAACAGTCCAAGCTTCCAGTTTATTTAAATATTCTCCCAGAGTTACCCTTTCAAGCTCATCCAAAGACCTCTGGCTTCCAGGAAAAGCTGGCTTAAGCTACATTAACCTTCACCTCAAAGTATCTGTTTTTAAAAGCAGGTTACTCCTTGTACACTCCTAAAACCAGGTACTCCTTTACCAGATGGTCTGCCCTCACTAAAGGTGCCGGCGTTACACTCTTCCCCGGCTGCCCCAGAGCAGGTGGCCAGCGGCAGAAACACTCTCCACCCACACTGCGGACCGAGCTCCCTGCCTTCATCAGCACAGGCTCCGGACCCGTGATGAATGAACACCCTCTCTCCATCTCTACCACTGACACAGTGCTTGTGTCTCTGTAATCTTGGTGGCTTCATTCCACAGCCCAAGATCACGGAGCAGGGACGTTTGGCAGTTCTGGTGTTTGGGCTTTGGACATTCAAGACTCTGGCTGTGTCTAGGACAGTGGGATGTTGCTGAGGGAATACATACCCTTTTGACCCTCAAACTTCGCCGTTCGGTGGAGTTTCTCACAAACAGCGATTTTTTAGCCAGGGTGGAACTGTCACTGTCACTTCGATTTAACTGGCAACAAAGGACAAAAAAAAAAAAAAAAGGTAAATCACTTTATAACAATGTGCTAGAGGAAGTTTAGAATTGAGAAGTTTATCACAGAAAGAAGGTAGTGACAATACGAGTTTATTTCTTTAAGAAAATCCTTTCCAAACAAGTTTTTCCCTGTTTTATGCTTTTCTTGAATAACCTGATTTGAAAAAAATTTAAATAATTGCTTTTAGGTGACAGTTATCAGAAGTCATATGTTAAGATAATTATACACATTTTGAAATAAAATTACCCTTTGTATTTTTAGCTAATGTGCAACAGCCATTCTTTAAATGAAAGGTCTGTATAATGGCACAGAGTTCAGGGTCAGAGTGCGGTCACAGTGTGTGACACTGAGAACACCCTCAGCCCAGGTAGCCCATCCTCACTCCCTCACCTGCTTCAGGTCTGTGCTGAAACGTCACCTTCTCATGAAGTCTAGTCTGAACCCTGCTTGAATTTGCAACCCTCATCCTCAGCATCCCCATTCCTTCTTAACAAGCTCTGCTGTTTCCCATCCAAGGTACTTAAAAGACAGGTTTTGTTCTAAAACCCAATGTATAATTTTTGATTCAGCAGGATGAACGTGGTTTGAAGCACCATGATACACAGCACAAATTTACAAGATACTATAAATCTTGAGTCACTTTAAGTTTCTAAATACACATCGATGTCCAAACAGACTTAGCAGTCAGGTCCTTAATGCCACTTGTTTGCCAAATAAATGGCATTAGAAGCAAAGAGACATTAAATTTGGGGAAAGAAAGGAAAGAAATCCACAACCCAAACTAAAAAGAACGATTAAGAGTGTGGTATTTTATATATATTACAGCATTCCTAGCCATTAGTTCTTTAATCCTAGTCTGAAGATCCCTGTGGCACAGTCTACTGTCACTGCTGAGTCACTCCCTGGGGGGTGGGGGTGGGGAGAGGCAGCAGCTCCCCAAGAGCGATGTGTGCCTTACCCTGCAGACACCCTGCCCTGTAGATGCTCCGCCCCATCTGGCAGACCCCTCGCCCCGCAGACCCCTCGCCCCGCAGGCCCCGCAGGCCCCGCAGACGCCTTACCCTGCAGACGTACTGGCTCCGCTCCCCTGGGGAGAAGGTCTGCGAGCGCACGATCACGCTGCTCCTCACGAAGGCGCGCTGCCGGGCGCTCAGGCCGCTGCGGTCTTTGGGGCGGACTGCCACACTGGCGCTGCCTGCCTCGTCGGTGTTTGTCTCTTTATCAACCTGGAATATGAGTCAGTAATTTGTCAGGAGCGGAGAGACGCGGGCACACTGAGTACCAAAGAAATAACCCAATCTTACAAGAGACGCATCTAGCACCAGGGCCTCTTCCGAGACAGGCTCCGTCTTTCTTGTGATGGGAACCCAGGTAAGTAAGTGGCTTTCTATTTAGCTCTTGGGCAGTTACCCTCGGTATGTAGGATAACATCCGCCCAACAGGGCTCCCCGTGAGTGGTGGCGCCCCTCTAACGGAGGCGACCGGAAAAATGTTTAGATTTACAGAGGGTAAATGTGCTTCTATAGAGAATCTTATTTGAGACTGCTTCATCGTTAAACATTATTCAACTTTCTGATTCATTTTTTTCCAGAATAAATGATAAATTAAATATAAGAAAATGAAAATATGCTAGTTAAACCTGTAAAGTTACATACAGGTTTACACAGAATATGCAATTATATATACAGTCATCCCTCTGTATCCGTGGGGGATTGGTTCCTGGATGCCAAAGCCTGCGGATGCTTAAGTCCCACAGTTGGCCCTCGGTATCTGCGCTTCCACACTTGGGCGATTGGCCAATTGTGTGCTGTTTACTACCCGCGGTTAGTTCAATCTGACCTGCGGTGGGTTGAATCCAAGCTTCGAATGTGGGGCGGGGTGCGAATGTAGGGGGGCCATGAATGTGGGAGGCCAACTGTGTGTATATGTATATGTATGTGTGTGTGTATATGTATGTGTATATGTGTGTGTGTGTGTGTGTGTGTGTGTGTGTGTGTGTGTGTGTGTGTATGGTCTTCAGGCAGAGTATAACATTATTTTTCTCAGAAATAAAGAACTGGAATTTTCTAATCCCCCAAGTTTGCCAGCATACTGAAACCTTGAAAACGATTTCCCCCTTTGGCAGTGGCAGTCTGAACACGCCCCTCAAGTAACTTGCAAAGTTACCTGCTTAATAGCATGACCTGCACCTGTGCCTGAAACGAGTCATGTGGCATCTTCCGGACTTGCTTTCAATCAGAACACCATCTAACCAACATGAACTTTAAATGTTTGCCTCATATTTGAAATTGAAATAAACTTACATTTATGAAACGTACAATTAAGTAGGCATCCCATTGTTATGCAGGATATTCTGAAAATGCTTTTACTAAATATTCACAGAACATTTAGAGAGCCAAACAGCACTATTTATCTTATATGAAATGTAAGTGGAGAATGATTATTTGGGGCCCATCAGGAAACGTTAGGCCATTTATATGCTTCAGTGGCTTACTCCTACACATGCCCCTCACAACCAGCTATGGCACAAAATCCTAATATGCAGTGACACCTGAAGAGACACGTGTGTCTACGTGGGGTCGCTAGGGGACCCGTTTTAGGTCTGAGCTGAGAACCTCACCAGGGCGGGTATCACAGTGGGGGGCTGACCCCCCGGGTCTCTGGCACAGCTGTTTTCTTTCCTGGTCGCGTCCTCGCTCATCTCAGCCACACTCGGACATGATCTTAAGTCTTCCGCACAGCGACTACCCTCGGGCAATTTAACTTCAGCCTCTTCCTCAGCCACAATTTCATCAGAGGCCTCTCTTAGCATTGTTAACCTACAGTGAAACACAACACAACAAAACACAACCCTGTTCACGGTCAAGCAGGTGTGCTCCACGATCAGTGCAACCTGGGCGTGTAAACTGTTATCTGTACAATGAACAGACTCACACATTGCGATTCAGGACAGTTCCTGGGCTGGAACTAAACAGTGTTTACTAAAACACTCGTGAAAGATAAACTTATCTTTCTTTCTGGCAGTTTGCAGCAAAATCACCTTAACTTCATACTGTAAAGTTAAATTCATGAAATTTGACCTAAGTCCTAAATATTAAATAGAAACATGCTAAAAATCACATATAAAGTTAACCCATCATTTAAAAATATTGACACTCACTATAATATAACTTGGTATCAGTTGTTCGTTTATTGTAAAATTAATCAAACAACTGAATGCTCCATTTTATTCACTCTGCTAAGAGTGAATAAAAATATCCATTATCAACTGTGCTCATGGTCTGACAGGGGCGCAGCCCTGTGGAAGGGAGTTTTGCCACTGAGATGACAGAAGACCCTAATGCTCTAGGACCCTGTCTTTAACAAAAGCTGTGGCATGGGCTTAGGTGGCATTACAAGCGTGGCTCCAGAATACAAATATGGTTTATATTCTATATAAACTGTATTGACAGGAAAACAAGAGTACCAGGAGGGTTAAGAGTATCTTGTGCTTTGTTGAGATTCATGTCCTTTTTCCACTGATAACTAACGGTCAAGCTTTAACTGTGGTTGGTGACGTACTGACTAATTGGCACAGACTAGTTGTTAAACATTTAGTCATTAAATGAACCCGGGGGAACTGGCACTGAATACCATAAATGATCAATTCCTTTATGTTACATTCTAAGTGTATTTTTTGAAATGTGTGGGAAACAAGCTGTATTTTACATACAAAAGGAAGGCTTAGTATTTAAAGATACGATGAATCTCATAATCACGCTCACTTTCTTTATTGTTTGCAGTGCTCTGATTTGTAGTCATTATAAAGGACTTTTGTTAAGAACAAAGTATACCTTACCTCTTTACAGCACTGTAGTAAGCTGTTCCTTCCAAATGTCCATGATTTTGTTATTTATAATATATCTTGTCACTCAAAGTTTGTAAAAAGTTTTATATATACATACACACACATGAATGCTATATATGTAAATGCACATGTGTCAATAGTCATTCAAAATAACAGTATAAGCAATGATACATACAAAATTAACCCAAATGATTTTACATATATACTAAAAAAAAAACCGCACACATTCACTAAAATTTGTTTTTAGAGAAAACAGTGCAAACCAGGAAAAGACAGTTCTTTATACATTATGCATACAAAGCTATACTAACCTTTTTTTTTTTTAAAAATGGGGTATATAGATAATGAGAAGGGAAGAAGGTAAAAGTGGCAATAAACAGAGAAATAACTATTCAGAAGCTGTTTTCTAAATATCTGCTTTGACTTCTCAGAGCCTAAATGGTACTTCTGGTAGTCTGCAGAAAGAAGTTAGTTCTTAAATTTACCTGGGACTCTATACTAAACTACCATACCTTTAAAAATAGATAGTTTAGACTTAAAATCAGAAAAAAGCTCAAGAAATAGTGTCAAAATGACTGAAGCAGGAACAAAGGCTCTTGCTCATGTGTTAGCTTTGCCCCCAGTCTCGCCATCACTTCTCTCAGCTGATGACCAAGGAGGCTCCCTCCACGAGGGGCAGCTCCTGATGCTGCAATGCTTTCCACTAACGCCAGAGTAAGAGTTAACCTATAAAGGTTCCCCTGCACGTTTCTTATGAGATACGAAACAAATCCTCTTTGAGACCCCAATAGCACAAGGAAATAACTGCTTTACCAGTCTCCCTCCGGACCCCTCTGCTCCTCCTCCTGCCCTGGTTCTTCTTCTTGTGCTAATTCTTGTTCCACAGCCAACAGCTCAGCTGATGTCCTTGCAAGTAAGGCTGACACTGCATCCTGGAGAAGGTAAAACAAGACAGTGAACACCATACGCTTCAAGGAATGATCCAAAAACTTATCAGATGGGGACGTAGGCTCCAGGTGTGAAAAGGAAGAAAGTACGAGACCCAGTTCTCCTGCTGAGGATAAATGTCAAAGCTGAACAAAATAAAGCCAAAAGCAAAACCCAACCAAACAGAAAACTCCAGCTGTTTCACAGCAATGAAGAGCAAAGCAAAGGCAATTAGGACTCGAGGGCCAAGATCCAAGGGAGGAGGGAGATGGAAGGAGGTGAGGCAACCATCACCGCCGCTCTTTTCCTTTGGCGGGTGGGAGGCACACGGGCTCACAGACTGCGGCCGCCAGGGCTGTGGCGGTGGTGGGAGGATGCGAAGATGAAAACTGAGTTGAGGACAAGGCAGTCAGCATACGAGGAGCCAGAGGAGATGGACTGACTGTAAAGTGAGCCCGATATTCTGCACCACGTTCCTGTGGAGACACTGGGCATCCCTGTGCTGCGCACGGGCCGAACAAGCCGAGAAAGCGAGAACCAGCTGCTGGGAGACTGAACGGGAGGCAGGTGTTTCAGTTGCCTCACGGTCCCAGGGAGAGAAAAACTGGAATTCGGGTCCCTCGAGTGATCCGGGTGATTTGCCCGTTTTGCAATCTGCCTTCCAGAAGAATATTAAATCATCTTCAGCCAGAGCCCGTGCAGTTCTTCACATGTGATATCCAGCATTGCACTGTGAACAGCACCCAGTGACGGACAGCCAAGAAAAACAACAGCGAAGGAGGCAGCCCCACCGGTGACCTGCATACTGCAGTTATTTAGAGAAGGAATTAAACATTTCATAATTCATATGTTCAAGAGAACTGATGGAGAGAACTGGAGAATTTCACTAGAATAAACACAAAGAAAAACACATTACCACATTCAAAACCTGCTGAAAATCAAAGAAAAAGAGGCAATTTTACAAGCAGTGAAAGAAAAAAGAGGTGATATCTTTTAGACTGGCCTCCAGCAGCTCAACAGAATCAGTGGAAACCAGAAGACAACAAAACGTTATCTTTTATGTGTTCAGAGAAATAACTGCTCACTTAGAAATCTGAATATGCAGCAAAGAAAAAAAAGTCCTTCACACATGAAATTGAAACAAAGATACAATAAACCTGTACTAAAAGAAATACTAAAGGAATTCTTCTGGCAGAAGGAAAATGACCCAAATTGTAAGCACAATAATGCAGAAAGGAAAAGACTACATCAGAAAGGGCAAAGATGTAGAAAAATCTAAATACTGACTGTCAATAACACAATAATAATAATGTTGTGTGGGATGTGTAACTAAAACACACGAGCAGTAATTGCACAGGAGGAGGAGAGGGAATAGTGAAGTTAAAGTCTTAAAATCTTTGCACTGTCTGCAAAAAAGCAAGTGTTAATTTCACATAGTTTCTAAGAAGTCAAGGATGCATGCTGTAATCATCAGGGAAACAGCAAAAAATGAAAGACAGTTTTACTAATGTTTTAATAGAAGGAAAAATCAAATTTTAAAAATTGATTAATCCGAAAGAAGGGGAGAAAAGGAACAAAGACAGGACTAAAAGAAAACAAACAGTAAGATGATAAGGTTCAAAGCCAAAGGCATACGCTGAAGACTACAAGACATTGTTGAAAGAAACTAAGGAAGGCCTAAATGAATGGAAAGACGTCCCATGTTCATGAATCAGAAGACTTAAAACTGTTAAGATGACAGTACTCCCCAAATTGACCTAAAGACTCAGTGCAATCTCTATCAAAAAAAATCGTGTTTTTTTTTTTTTAGAAATTAACAAAGTGATGCTAAAATTCATATGGAAAGTAAGGGACCCCTAAGTAGCTCAAACCATCTTGAAAAAGAAAAAGTTAGAGGACTCATCCATTCTGATTTCAAAATAACTGCAAAACTACAGTAATCAAGGCAATATGGTACTGGCCTGGTAGACATACAGCCTGATGGAACAGAATTTAAAGTCCAGAAGTATAAATGCTCAAACTTATGGTCAGCTGATTTTTGGCAAGGGTTCCAGGATAATTCAATGGGGAAAGAATCGTTTTTTCAATAAACAGTCCTGGGACAATTGTAAACCTATATGCACAAGAATGAAACTGGACCCATTCCTCATGTCACACATAAAAAACAACTCAAATTGATCACAAACCTAAAAATTAAGACTAAATTTTAAAACCCTCAGAAGAAAGAGTAAATCTTTGTGATGTTAGGTTGGACAAAGCCTTCGTAGATACGACACAAGCGATAAAAGAAAAAAAAACCAGACAAACTGGACTTTTATCAAAATTAAAACTCCTGTACTGCAAATGCAACCACTAGGAAAGTGGAAAGACAGCCCACAGAACGAGAGAAAACATCTGTGAATCATTTATTGGGTAAGAGCCTTGTCTCAAGAATATATGAGGAACTCGTAAGAACAATAAAAAGATAAATAACCCATTTAAAAAATAGACAGAGGATCTGAATAGACAGTTCAAAAACAAACAAAAAATATACTGATGGCCAATAAGTCCATGAAAATATGCTCAACATCATTCACCATTAGGGAAACGTGAAATCAAGTTACAGAGATACCCCTTCACACCCACCAGCATGGCTGGAATCAAAAAGACAGACTGCTAACACGTGGCAGGTGTGGCGGGACTGGAACCCCCAGACACTGCTGGGGAGGATGGAAAACAGGCAGGCGGGTCCTCCAAACGCTAAACACAGAGCCACCAGGTGACCCAGTGGTTGCACTCCGAGGTACACACCCCAGAGAAATGAAAACGGACGTCCACACAAACTCCTGTATCCGACTGTTCACAGCAGCATTATTGATAATAATCACAAAGTAGAAATAGCCCGAAGGCTCATCAGCTGGTGAACAGATAAATAAAAGGTGGTCTATCTATACAATGAAATATTTGGAAAAAGGAATGAGGTGCTAATATAGGCTACAATATGGATATACCTTGAAAACATTATGCAAGGTGAAGGGAGCTGCTCACAAAAGGACGAATATTGTAATCTTCCATTTATGGAAAATGTCCATAATGGACAAATTTACAGAGACAGAAAGATGATTAGTGGTTGGTGAGGAAGAACCGGGAGGGACCGCTACTGTGCACTGGGCTTCTTTCTGGGCTGGTGACAAACTTCTAATATTACACTGTGGTGATGGCTGCACAGTTCAGTGAATGTACCATGAGCCATCGAATGGTGTGCTTCAAATCAGTGAGCTGTACACTTTAAACAGATGAATTGTATGGTATGTAAATTATATTGCAATAAAGCTGTTTAAAAAAATCCTATACACAGCGTGGCCATTACAAAAGCATTCTGAAATGCAGAAATCGTATTTCATCATCTTGCCTGCCTTCCGTGGTGGCTCCCGGGAAGCCGTGCATGGAAGAAAGGTCTGCTTTACGAGCACGTGTGTTCCCGGTCCCACCTACCACAATGGCCGCTGCAGTTTCTCGCACAGAGATGGTCAGTAACGCACTGCTCCTTTGTTAGAGAATCACTCTTGCTTAGTAAACGTCTCACAGATCATTTAGAATAAACTTGAACTCACTAACAGTACCCACAAGTGCCAAATCAGTGAAGACTGGCTTCACAGGACGCCCCTATGTTCGTTTTTGTGAAGTGCTGCAGCATGACTGTTGGTTACAAACACACTTTTTAAAAGAAAATATTTATGGATATCGATGTTACAAATGGAAACCAAGGCCCTGTTTAGGCTTAGTAACTGAATGCTTGCAAAAATGTGAGAGTTCCAAATGAGTAACCTGGTAGTGGAATCTAAGATGTGAACATATGAAAGCACAAATTTAAATCAAAACGTTTTCCACAGTCACTGAAAGCAACGAGACCTCCGTGTCAGTTTATTTTTATGGAAGGAAGTGTGAGCAGAAACAAGTGATTCTTTTATAAAGTAGACTTGAAACAAAGCTGGAAATTCTCTCTCTCTCTCGTTAGGAAGCTGGGAGAAGAGGGAAGGCTATGAATGGAGAGTGGGGTGCAGTGCACGTGGATCAAAGCACGCTGGTGTCACAGCGTTCTCTCTGGTCCATAGGATTTCACTGAATTGGAATGACGTCTTTCTCCAACTGTGACTCACCAAGTCTATGGCATCGACTAGTGGCTGGCTTGGTTGAAATATAGAATCCTCAGTTTCTTCTTCATTCTTTTTGCAAGACATTTGCTTTGAGGGAAGTAGGTTATACCACAGAGTGAAAATCTCATTGGAAAATGGTAAATCTGCCAGGCTGATCTGAGTTCCAGCCTACGTGAAATGAAAGGAAAAAAAAAAACCAGAGAAAATAAAACATTTCAATCCATAACTGTTCCTTCCTCTGATATAATTAAAGTTACTAGACAAGCTTGTTTTAGGGTAAAAAAAAAATAGAATATTCATAAAGCAGTGGTGGATTTTTTTTAACCTGGAAATGTCATAATCTCAGGTGTGACCCTTGAACAATGTGCAGGTTAAGGGCACCAACACCACCCCTCAACCCTGCAGTCAAAAATCCATTTATAACCTCACAGTTGGTCTCTGCATCTGAGGTCCCACATCTGCAGATCCAGCCAACCACGAGCTATGTAGCATCATGGCACATACTTAGTGAGAAAAAAAATCTGCATGTAAGCGGATCACAAAAGAATCTCAGGGTTGGTTTTTAGACTGGGATTACAGTGGACCCTTAAGCAACCTGGGTTTCAACTAGCGATCACACTGCCCCTTGAACACCTGGGCACACCTCTAGACGCTGGCATTTGAACACCTTGTGTCACTCTACTGGCATGTACTGATGTTCTGGTCATTATGCACACCAGTGTGTTACACTCACTTCTAGTCATGTTTGAAGTTTTCTGGGTTGGCATGTAAATATCCTATTGCTCTAGGTAACACTTAATCTTCCTAGAAGCTCTGGCACCATGGCTGGGGAGAACCAGCTGAAGAGAGGAACTGTATACTCAGTGTCTTGCTTAACTTAAACCTGTAACAGTGAATTACGGGTGGGAGGTCCTTGTGATAATCTATCCCTCATTCACGAGCTGTGTGGCCCTGGGCACGTTACCTCTCTAAGCAGTTCTTTATCTGAAAACAGGGGTAAATCATATTCTTTTCATATTCTTGTCATGAGGATTAAATGAGATAATGTACACGGAGCACCCAGCATGAGGCTGGTCCTGGGGATAATAAACAAACTCCACAGTGATGGTCATAACAGAGATCAAAGTTCTTCTTTATCCCAAAGGTTGGAAGTGAAAAGTAGGTTTACAGAAAATCATAATTTCTAAGCAGGTTTGAAAGGTCTACAATAAAAGAATGAAAACCAGAAATCACTATTTCGGATACAAAAATGAAAGCACCGTTGGAAGTGTCTGAGACGCTGGGCAGATTTGTAGCAGTATTGGGGCAGACTGAACGGCAACTAGCCAAGTTGTTCTCAGAATAACCACCGTAAGCGTAATCTGACAATGGAAATTGTGAAAAGTCCTACCAGGCACTCCTCCCCTCGGTGTTTACTAACAGAGCACAGGTCCACTCTCAGGGTCTTCTGCTGCAAGGCTGTTTGGGCGATGGCCACTCTGAACATATCATTGAACAGCATGGACTCCGTGGCTGGATGGACTTTCGTTCGAAACAGACAGCTGACATCAGTCGAGGAGGGAAGAAGGGCAACCCTAAAATATCTGCAAAGAACAAGAATGAAGTGGGTTTCATCGGTGCTTCAGTGACGTGGGATTCACCGCTGGCACTGAAATTATCCGCCTGAGGGAGAAGCACGGGGGAGCACGGATTCATTACCAGCCAGAGCTTGGCTGCCCAGTGGGCCGTCCGTGCTCAGTGGCAGAGGGGCCCTGCTCCTGCACACGGTGCCCCCATCACGCCAGGGCCAGGCTGCCACTCCCCCTGGGGCTGCAGGGGCGCCTGGTAGGGACCTCGGGGCAGATGGATTCAATGTCCCGCCTGCCGCATTCAGCCAATTCCACAGGAACCTCTGTCTGAACCTGGGAAAGTGGGACATACTAAGTAGACATGGGTGATTTTGTCCCAAAGAACGCTCATTCTGCGCAATAACCAAGAGATGCTGACGATCATTCCCCAGGAATGGAATACGTTATCCTACTAGAGGAAGAGGAACGCTAAGTAGCATATTGTTAAGAAAGTTTAAAATGTGAAATATAACAGTTCAAAAATATCACTGCCTAGCATCTCAGAAGTCTCATATATGACAAACTGTCCTTTGCTTTGTCAAATTTAGAGGAAGATTGGAGGAAAACGGTAACTTCTAAAACTACTTTAAAGTGGATTTTCCGAGCACACATTACATGAGGACTCACAGTTCTTGGAACTAGCACAAGGTATGTTCTTTTAAATCCCAGAGAGAGAATACCCCGAGATCCCCTCCCCTGCCCATTTCCAGGCTTTCTAACTCACAGTCTCAAGGGTGCCTTCCTCCAATTACAAAAACTGTAAACTTACACAAACAACTGAGGAACATCACAGGATTTCTGTATTTTGTATCAACACTGATTATGGAGACTCAGTCTTAAAATCCTAGTGGGCCCTGGGTCACAGCTGTTAAGGCTGGAGAGTCAGCAGAAGAAGTCTTTTTTCTCTGTCTTCATGGAAAAGCGATAAAGGGAAGTATTTCAGAGAGGAGGGATGGATGAGGGAAGGAATGTTCTGTTTCTACAGACTCAAGTTTACTTTGCACCAGTGGCCTAACCACTCTCAGCATCCCGAAATGTTTCCAAGTGAAAGCGAGGTTTTTCATGGTTAGGAACCAACGGCTGGAAGGAAAGGAAGCAAGGTGGGGTGCTTTTCCTCTCCTGCTGCTGCAGGGGGAGTCTTTCCAAACTGGAGTCAGAGACGCTGTGCCGCTGACCAGCTGGAGAATCCACTCTGCTTGTCGGAGTTAATAATCAAAAATTAAGTTTTGACGTTAGGAGAAAAAAAGAGCTATTCTGAGGATAGTTCACGCCAGTTGTCGTTTGTAGCTGTGCCGCTATTTCGGCCACGGCTTCCGCTGTGGGTTTAGGGGCAGCTGCGGTACCTCTCAGGCAGGGTCAGACCCGTTAGACACGCGGGCCCTGTGCTGGCGCGCGGGCTGAATGCTACCCTGGGCCCTGTCACCACGCTCCCCAGGACACTCCGCGACGTCCCAGACGTAAGCCGGGGAGGGTGTGGTTGCCCGGGCAGAGGTAGAGGTTGTCCGGGTAGGTCCCCGCGGTATGAGTGTGACAAGAGCTCGTGTTCTCGGGAAGCTCTGTGGTCTTTGCCTGGACTCGTGGGTTGGCTCTGGCTCTTCACAGCTTCGGTCTCTGGTGATCTTTTCCCTGACAGGCCGCACTATGCCAACAGCACGCTGATCTCCCCGCAGGTCACAAGTAACCTTGCCAGCCGGTCCTCCCCGACCGCTATGATGGCTGTTCCCAGGCTCCACCCTGGGAGGCGGGCTCCCTGGGTGACGAAGCCACGCCCCCGCTGTGCCGGCCCTCCTTGCTGGTCTCACTAACCCTGCGGACCCCCTCACTGCGATGTCAGGAGGTCCTCCGAGTCCATCCCCTCCTGGAATCCTCCTCCCCCCGGGCTTTGATGAGTGTCAATGCGTAGACATCCCCAGCTCTCCTCTGCTGCTACCTCCGGGGGCAGTTCCACCTGGCTCTTTCTTAGCGCCACTTCCTCTTCTCCGAGACTTCTGAGAAATTAGGATGTGGGAGAACACCCAGGACTCTCACATTTACTCTAGTGAGTGTCTTCCCATTGAGGACGGCCCTCCATCACTGAGGAAAACACCACCGGGCGGGGCGTGGGGTCTCGGGGTCACCCTGCAACAGCACTTTCTCAGTTCCAAGCCCCTGTACTGGCAGATTCAACACATTACTAAGTGCAGGTGGACATACAGGTTCTGGAATCTAAGTCAGAGGTGCTAAGCTGAAATCTGGTTTCTTCCCGATACTTTCCAGCCATGGTCCCTACGGAGGGTCACTGGAACTGAACTCTGAATCCAGGAAGTGGAGATGGCGGTCCATCTGTCAGGAAACAAAGTCCCTAAGCAGTCTGTGCAGAATTGTGTGTCACTTCGTTGGGATTCATGGTTTGATGGAGTGAAATAACTAAGAAATTCTGGTCACAGGAAAGCGAATGCTTGACGATAAAAATCATGGGATACTTTTACGATCAGCATGAATCAGTGTTTGGCAGCACTGTACCGACCAACGAAATTTCATGACTACATTTTCACGTAAAAGATCAGAAAATTCCTTAAAGCCAAGAATAGTCACAATTAGGAAACAACAGAAATTTTAATTATATTATAAAAAAATCAGGCTGTAACACAGAATAATGTGGAATTTCTGGTTGAAAAGAGAGACAAAGAGCCTCAGTTCCAATTTTTAACAAGGAATCGGCTGCGTAAGGATGAAAACCCAGTATGCTCTCTCCCATTCTTTTCCTTGTCTTCACCGACTGCTGACTGAGACACAATCCGCCCGGCTATGTCTTTCCCACACCTTCATTTGGATGAATTGCTCGGTTATCATATAGAATTATCATACAGACAACTTTAAGTTCCTCAGTTTGTTCTCCACTGATTGTACTTACACTTTTGAAGTGTGAGGTATCAGGAAGGCATGCAGATTGCGAAGCTGTGCTATAATCACTATGAAACTGGCCCTTTTTGCGTCGTATCTGTCAAAAGAGAAGCTGATGAGATGAGGAAGCGGGCGGGCACTTGCCCCACGCAGAGCTCCGGGCGTGCCCCTGCCCTGCACACCCTCACCTGAGTCCGATCTGCACCTGGGCCGTCTCCACCACGGCGACATCCTCCTCGCTGTAAGTCACGTCTTCCACTTCGCTGGGCCTGGGGCGGGGACAGCAGGCACGGGGAACCGGTTATTACCCGAGATACCGACAGCTGCGGTTACTGTTTGCCCCTTACTGACTCTGAAGGAAACCTGAATGAACAGTCCCCCTGGGGCACCCAGTGGACCTGCTCCCGGTGAAAGCTCACTCTTTTCAACCTTTCTTCACCTTGTCGAGAGTGGGGTCTGCGTCTGGGCCTTTAGGGGGGAGACTCCCCGGTGCCTGGCTTTCCTGGGCCTCCCCGGGGTGGACCACACCCCAGACACATGCCAAGCTTCTGAAATCTGTGCACATGAGGCACTTCATGTGCCAAACAGGCACTGGCCAACCTCTCCGACCTTCTCATTAAAGCAGAGTTTACGTCTCCAAGAGGCTGGGCTGTCTTCAGCACACCAGCCTGCTCCTCCCTTCCCTGCTGATGGGGTGTTCCTGGTGTAACTGAAATTCCCTGTATGCCGTTCCTTTAATGCCTAACGCCCTTCCCACTGCAGAGTGGTCTGAGGACGGCGCATCCACACCCTACAACCCACACGGAGGAGGAAGCACTCGAGCAACTCCTTACTGTTTCACGAAAGCCTCGTAGACCCCGCTGTCTCCGGCCACAGACTCATCTGATACCGCAGCTGACACGGAAGCGCTTTTCTCCCCAAGCAAGTGGATCCCTCTTCTTTTTGGTAATGATTTTTCCACATCTAGGGAGGGCAGAGTGACAGCACTAATTAGGATTTCTCCTTAGGAATTCTTAAGTGTAAACACACACACACAGTTTGGTTCTGAGACATCCAAAGGAAAACTTCCACCTGACAATCAAAGATGTTACCATTCAGATTGAAAGATGTCCATGATTCCAGGCACCGGGACTTATAAGATCCTGGGATACCAGTTACCTCGGTCACGATGTGCGACAGAATATGGCTTTTCTCTGTCCTGGAACATTTTAAGGGGAGGGATAAAGTGCACATGGTCTCGTGGGTCCCCTGCCTCCCCCTTTTTGGTATCACTGCGGATACCACACTCGGGCAAGAAACTACCTGCCTCCCTCAAGTACTGGAGACATCTCTATAACACAGAGCTTCTAGGTGCTCAGTGGCAAGAAAGGTTTCCCCCCCTTTTGCCCCGCCCTCCTCTCCACACGTCCCTGTCTGTCTCCTGAGCCGCTGCTCTAATAGGAGTTAGAGAGAACAAGTCTTTGACTTAGAGAATTCCTCACCGGCTAATGCCATTAAAAAAACTCTGTGCTACTGAGTCTTTAGCACCGACTACCACTTAACTTTTATCTCTGGCTCACATTCATGCCCGGCATCCTGCGGAGAGCAGGGAGCCTTCGTTGAAAGCTGTGCTTCCACGAATCCACGAGTGCGTGGTAAGCCCGGAGCTCCTTCATCCTCAGGCAGGCGAGCAGGGATCCGTCTTGGTATGCATTTGGCCCCCCTTCTGAGTCGTGACTTTACATCTTGTTAAGATGTTTAAATTTTAAGGCTTCAGATTACAGGATTGATTGCTGCATTTTCCCTTTTATTTCTGGCAGTGGGAATGCTTTTTCCTTGATGATGAAGTGCCTTCTCTCCGCCCACCCCCCTTTGTGAGGGGTGAAGGTGATGACATGATTTATTGATTACCCCCAGGAATAACCACAGCAGCCTGAAATTGACTTTGACAATGACAGAGACTGACTGTGGAAGGACTTCAGAGTTATTCCAACTCGATTTCTGCCGTCCAGCAGGGGTTGGTGCCAGGGAGTCAAACGTATATAAAAGGAACTTGACTTTATCTGTAAAGAGTCTGGAGCACTGAGGGGGTGACCAGTGTCACCACCATCAGCAACCCGCCCCCATACCCAGATCAGACATCCCCTGAATGGACCAAGTATTGGTGACTTAACCTAAAGAGATTTAGTCTTTATGGTTAAATACATGCTTCCAATTGTCTTCACAGGTGAAATGGAATGCTGTTTGCAGGCAAAGCTCTTTGATACATTTTTTCCCTTAGTGTGACTTTCTAAACAGCAGTTCCCTAATATAATATGCATTTAAAAAGTTAAAAGCTGTTCCGTGGATGCTTTGGAGACACTGGTCTCCAGGCACAGACCTGTCAGGCAGACACCGGAGCAGACTAAGGGCCAGGAGTGAAGCAGAGGCCAGCAGACACTGCAGGAAAGCTGGAGACATCAGTGCCTCAGGAGCGCCAGGTGGGGCTGACCCTGGGCCATCTCTTCCCCACCCACCAGCACCCAGCATCATTTACTGGCCCCTCCAAACTGGCTGAATGTTGAGAAGTGGTCACTAGAGCACATTCCAAATACATGAAGAGCAAAAACAGCTTTGAGATGCTCAAGAATTCGAAGATTCTTTAAGTCCAAATCACAGAAGAATAGCCCAAAACCCACTCCACTTTCTTCCCTCTCTTGCTCGTTCCTCCTTTCGTAAATGTCAGTGGTTTGTGCTAGGAACTGGGTTTGGCGGAGTTTGCACTACTTAGCATCATATGGTTAATATTAATTACTGAGAACTGAGTGCCAAGCGTGAACTTAGATGCAGTATGGGAGCATGAGCCCTCCCAACACCCACGAGGTGGACACTGCCTCATCCCCATTCTGCAGATGAGGAACAACCAGCTTGAGAGACTGGGTAACGTGCTTGCTGGAACACGGCCAGTCAACGGGGATGCCGAGATGTGAGTGCAGGCTGGGCTGGCCCCAGGGGTGGAGCCACCCGGCCACATGTCGCACGCCTTCCCCAGGGCAGACATGAGGCCCACGGCAGGTTTCTGCTTTGCTGGAGCCATTGTGTGAACCCCGCCCCTGTGCACATTTTCTCTGCGGTCGATGATGTCAAGAACACACGACCCGAAGCTTTTGCACCTGCCAGGCAAGCGGCATGCAGACCACACAGACGCCTCCTGCGCTCTGCCTCAGCCCCAGGCCACCGGCAGGCGGGGTTTCAGCCTTCAGTATTTGAGCCCACACAAACGAGACGGATTCCTCTGCCTCTTTAAACATCTGAACTGGCCAATCAATTAAGACTTAGGATTCCTAGGACCCAAACTACAAAATAAATATGCTTCTTGAAACAGCAAGAAAGTACTTTTGAAGAGGCCTGGCCTCTTCTGTGCTGTGGGCACGCGGAGCACGTGTAGATCTAAGCAGGGCTCCTTGGAACCAGCGCTGGAATTTATTTCACGTTTTGCCGTGGGCTGGCTCCTCGGACCACAATGTGATCATTTGCCAACCAGGGCACCATCCCGTTTTCTCCTCAACTACATCTAATACATTAAACGCTCCTGCCTTGCAAAGGTAAACAATTTAATGTTTTTTAATTTTCCCTGTTTCTGTCTCCTGGAGCACACACGGCACTTTCTTGGGCTGCAGCTAGCACTGCGGCCAGAAGGTGTCAGTCACACCACACACTGGAACTGGCTTTCTCCAAACCAAATTCAGGCGGAAAGGGAGAGCCTGGCATGAAACAAAAATTGTATCTGTATAGAATTCCCAAAGCAATCTAAACACTGAACCTTGGTACTAATTAGCTGGTATGCTAATTGTCTTGGTTTTAAGCTGTTTCAGGCCGACTCTGAAAAGAAAGTCCTCTTCTTTGCCTCGCTGTTTCAGAACCAGAAGCTGTCTGGGAGGATGAAGTGTATTCACAAAATACGTCCCCAGTCAGCTGCCATACACCGTGGGTTCTAGACAACAGAACGGACACTCAGCAATCAAATCTATTCAGTGGGGAAGGCGATTTGATTTTGATAAAGACAAAATGTGCAGGTATGGCAATAAAAACTCTTTCCCAAATGAAGTCAAAATAAAAAAAGAGCAGCAGGAAGAGAAGGGGGACAGGTACCACTTGTTTCCATGGAAGAGTAACTCCAGCCACTCTCCTTAGAACGGTAAAGAGGGAGTAAGGAGGTGAGTGTGCGCGTCTCCACTTACCTGCCGGCCCCTCGTACAGCAGCTCCCCTGCGCAGTCGGCGAGCTCCTTATCCCCCAGAAGAGACCGCGCTGCTCCTTTGGAATCCGAGTCCAGCAATATCTGATTTTCTCCCAGGCCGATGTCTGCAAAGTGGCTGCTCAATTCGCAGTCCTCAAAGTCTGCACTGAACTGATGGAGGGGGACGTCGTGGGGAGACATGGGGAACGTGCCCTCCAAGACCAAGGGGGAGCCAGGGGGGGACAGGGAGGAAAGGGAGGACCGTGACGACAGGGACGTCACAGACTTGGGGGCCTCGGTCAGGGGGGCAGTGTGGCCCGTGGCTGCGGCAGCTGCCCCACAGGGGCCACCCTGGCCAGGCTGGCTGGGGGACTTGGCCACTTCGTGTTCGTGGATGGTGGTGATGGGTCCGGAAGGGATGTAGCCACCTTTCTCCTGCAGGAGGAAGTCCAGTTTGCACTGATAATCCGCGTCCAGCTGGTCCCCCTGACTGCTGTAGTAGAGCTCGCTGGAACTGAGGGAACTGAGCGACCCTCTGCTGGACGTGTTCAGAGAGCCGCGGCTGGAGGCCAGGGAGCCCAGGCTGCTCCCGGAGGACATGGACAGGGTGCTGGCGGAGAGGCTGGGAGAAGAGAGCACGCACTGTAAGAGCTGGATGATGTGAAAACCCTGGCGGCTCCTTCGGGCCCGACAGGGAAGGAGCCCAGGGACGCCAAGGAGCACAGTCAGTGACCGGGGAAAAGGAACCTGCGGTCACACCGCGTCTCCATGCTTATCCGTGAACACTTCCAACCCGGCTCTAAATCCTCCTCAGGCAGCAACCGTATTCATTACAAGTGTGTAAAAGTTACAAACAATTTTAAAAAGGGATCAAATACCTGTTAATAAGTCTGTCTGCATAAATATCCAGAAGCAACTATGCAATTAAAAAATACAGGAGTGGGAGGGGGGAGTATAAAACTACAAAGAGTTCATGCAGTCACTTTACTTAAAGAATAACACTTGTTATTTTGAGGAAAAGGCGAGCTTCTGCAGACAAAGGCCCCTGGCCTCACTCGCCTTCCTCCTCTTTCTGTGTATACTTCAGGAGTGAGTGTGTGGCTATTTTAGGGCAAATCTCCCTGACCCTCCCTTTTTAAAAGATGGGGTGATGTGGAGAAATGTGTCATTTTCCTAAGGATGTCCTGAAAGTTGAAATACATCTTTTTCCCAGCACATTTCAAACATATTCCAAGTAGGACCTTGGAGTTCATTAAAAAAAACCCAAATCTCTGCAACTTTAACTTTGGTCTTCCAAGTTTTATTGTACTAGTATAACTATTTTCTTACTTTTTTTTTTTTGTAAATGAAAGAAAGGAGACTATATATATATATATATATATATATATTTTTTTTTTTTTTTTTTTTTTACAAAGATGCACATGTGTTTGTGTAAAGAGATCACTGCCCTTCAGCTCATCCACTGACGACCAGTATTAACACCAGTGGGACTTCCCGTTTAGAATATGGGTAAGGTAGACTGAACAGCTGCATCTCCACAATTATTTCTCTTTTTTTTAATTTTTGATTTTCTTACTTTTAAGTCACTGAAAATAAAGAGAAAAGTAATCAAAGATGAACCCAAACATGCTTGAATGTAGACAAGAAAAAATTTCCCTCCAAGAACCAAACAGGCTTACTTTTTAAGTTGTGAATGCAAATATGTAGTTAACTTAGTAGTTTCTTCAAGTTTCTGTAGCAGCTCTTTTCTTCGCTCTTCCAATTTCAATCTAGACAAAAAAAAAAAGGAAATGAATTTATTTTTACGTAAGTACAATCAAACCCGAAAACTGAAGGGAAAAAAAAAAAAGATTCTTATTATTTCCTCCTTGTGAAATCCCAATGAACTCGACACAGAGGGAACAGGACAACCCCCAGAAGGAAGAGGCAGAGCTGGCCACAGCCACCAGATTAGGTGGGGAGCGCACCAAACACCCGACGTCACACAGAACTGTTAAAATTTTGGTAATCTACTGTTTTCTTAAATGGTTAAAAAAAACCCTCATGCTCTTATAAGTTAGGGAAAGACACTGCGGAGGAAAAGAACAGCAAAAAAAGAACACAGATCACAGGATCCTTCTGCAGGCCTGTGACTTGGGCCGACGATGCTGAAGGGTTCGTTGGCAGCAACCATGGAGAATCAGAGAAGATCGTCAAAGTACTGAATTTGGTGAGAAGTGTTCCAAATCATACTTAGTGATAAAAATTCCAGTCTTATCTTGATGAGAATTGCGGCGATTAAGAAACGAATCAGTCCATGTTGCCGGCGCAAGCTTATTTGGGCTTAACCGTTTAAGTAAGAGAAAGAGATGACGGTGATTTCCCTTGCCCTCGACAGCTCGTCTCATCACCTGTGCTGGATTATCACGAAATCCCACCCACATTCAATTGAATAGGTTTTTCATGAGGACTTAAAAAAAAAATCTGAGATTGTGTACTTGAACAAGCCATTTTTAAATACTGGCAAGCACACTGTCTACGTCAAGGTCTTTAGACATCACTGATGTGAGGGTGATCAGAGCAGGCAGCGAGCAGCAAGATGGGACCTAGAAAACCACCACAGTTTCCAGTCTTGGACAGGCTGCTTCCCGGGTGTTCTGGGCGGCAAGTCACTTAATCAAGGGTCTCAGCGTCCTCATCTGGAAAATGGTGATTACAATCCTACGGCGTCTACCTGCGAAGGCCGTTCAAGGGATCAAATGGAGCGGCGTGTGTGGAAGTACCCTGCAGACATCAAAACACATCTCCCTGTTCAAAGCCTCAGCATGCCCTCCAAGGCGCCGATACAAAAATTAGCTACTTTTCTTTGGAGAAAAGTAAAATTTCCCCAATTTTCAACCTCTTTGAAATGTTATGTATGTTTTAGGCAGGGAGGAAACGTGCCCATATTTTACTTACATATATCTATCCTTTGATGTGTCACCAACACAATTCCATTACATGTTAAAATAAAAAAAGTAATTCTTGTCATTTTGTTTAGTACTTCAAAGGGTGATACATTCTTAATTCACAGCTTTCAAAGGTATATTTTGAAAAGGAGTAGTCCCTATTTTTTTTAAAATCTCTTAACTATGAACAAAAACTCAACAAGATTAACTTAAAAGTAGATTAACTGAATTAGAAGGCACATAAAGGTCTGGGGAAAGCTCCCAAATCTACTAAAATCCATGTCTCCTGATACAGGAGCAGTACTTTTGAAGAAAGTTTTAAAACAAAATATCACACTAACACATGAAGGCTCTTCTAGCATGTTAAGGAGACTTCAGTATGACGTAGTGTGTTCTGTGGTGAAATTAAAATCCAAAGCCTTTCCCATCCCCGCTGGTCACTGGCAGTGGTCCCCCTGCGCCCTCCTCTGGCGACGGCTCGGGTGCTGCCCCTCCAGCCCTGTCCCAGGGCCCTGAACCGCTGAGGCCTGGCCTGTGTCCCCCCAGTCACACCCCAAGCTCTGGGAGGGTGGGCATGGCTTTTTCTCCTGCCTCCACGCAGGCTGCTGCAGAGCCCGGCGCCCCTCCCCAGCCCCGCTCTGACAGGTGTCTAGATAACATCTTCATCGGCAGAAGCTTAATGAAGGCAGTGGGGAGTCACGGACACCCTGCCAGGGGGCGGTTGTCACCTTCCCTGGTCAAGCGCCCACCTCCGTCTCTGATGGAACGGTTCCTGGCATCCCCCCTGGGAAGTGACCTCCCCCATTCCTCTGGATCAGGGACTGGAAGAGACTGCTCAGACATCAGCCCCTTGGAGACGGTGTGCCCCTGTCCTCCCCAGCCCTTTTCCAGCGGGCCCGAAAGGCTCCTCCCGCAGCCCTGCTGCTCCGTCCCAAGGCTCAGCCGCCTTCTGCGAGTCAGGGGGACTTCACACCCTGCACCTCTGCCCCCGCGGCCCTGAGGGGGCAGGCACCTGCCTGGTGTCTCCTGATTCAGACAGCCCAGAACCTTCCGCCGAGGGAGAACTGCATGTCATCTATAGAAATAAGAAGTTCCTTTTGCATTAAAAAGTGACACTCACACCCCACCCACTTGATATAAGCACAGTTTCAGAATCCGTGGCAAAAACGTTCATATAACTAAGAAACAATTAAGACACCTTGGCAAGATAAAAGACGAAGCCCCTAATTTGTGAGAAAAGATCTTATCAGCTGCGGAAAAGCACAGGGTTTAAGGAATTTCAACGACTGTAAGGAAAGGATACGAAAGCTGTGTAAAAAGTCTTTTTTCATCTGAGAGCAGTTGCTCCTCGCTGATGAAACCACTAGGTGGCGAGCTTGGGCGCCGCCGTCCGGCGCGCACGGCCGCGTGTCACGGGAGGAGTAGCCCGAAGCCCACGATGTGTCTCCCGGGAAATAAAGGATCCGGTGTGCGCTTTGCAGGGGGCTCTGCTCTCTTGGGCAGGGAACACTGAGCCGTTCTGGACCGAAGAATAGTGGCGAGAAAACTTTAAATTGCTCAAGCAAGAAAGTGTGAGTCCCTCAGTCTCACCCTAAAACATTGTCATGGGGGTTTGCTTTTGGCCGTGGACATGGGAGAGGACACAGGCGTCCCTTTTCTGTAATGCTCAGCGGCTCGCCTCCTCCAAATGACTCAGAAAGGCAGCATATCACAAAGACAGAACATACATACACATTTCCCTTCCTGCTAACATCCCATCGAGGGAGGCAGGGCCACTCGGGGGTCTCAAGTCCAAGGGTGTCCAAACTGCCTGCTTCCTGTGTGACACAAACTCCACAGCTGAGTCTCACTAGGTACATAATTATTTTATGTAAGTATTTTATAGCTCATTTTCCTGTTGAGAACAAACCTACTGTTTCTGCTGGAATTTTGACAGTTGTTATGTGTGTGCAAACAAAAGAAGCCAAATTCTAGGCGCTTGAAACAAACTATTATTTCTAACATTATTTCATTAGTCGTTTTTGAAGCTCCAGCCCTAATGAAAAAGACATCATGCCTATAAAAGCTGATATAAACAAACAAACAAACACACGCCCATTTTCTGTCTCCTAGAACAAATCTAAAGTCTATTTGAAGGCCCTTCCCAGATTCACAGCCCGTGGAGTGGAACAGCTGAGATGCCAGATGTCAGTACGTTAGACAGGTATGATTATATGACATTTATTAAGTGTGACATAACCCACAAAACACCACTGGTGTTTTATAAATGAGCCTCTCAAAGCTACCCATTTCATCATATTTACTGATTATCACTTTTATCCTAGAAATTTAAGATACACAAACACAGACACTCACAACATCAAGGTAACTCAGGAAAATGAATTCTGCCTTCTCCCCCTGACTGTTCCTCTCGGTCCCTGTTGGGTGGATGCTTACCTGGCCAGCCTGGCTCACACCTTCCTTTGCACTGAGCTTGCAGTCAGCACTGCTAGACAGAGATGTAAGAGCAGGGGCAGGTGGGTGGTGAGAATTATTCAAGATGGGGAAAGAATGTCATCTGTAGAGGCTTTCCCCTTGGGTACTTTTTCACGCCCCCCTAAACTGTGATGCTGAACTCCGATGCATCCTCTCCATCAGCATTTTAACGCACAAAAGCCAACTCTCCCCACATAGTTAAACCCAGGGTAGGCCAGTGCACACACTAACACCTAACCAGGAATGTCAGAGGTTTTTCTCTCCCCAGTCTCCTCTACCACCACAGTTCTCAAATGTTTTGATGTTAAACATTTATAGAGGACAAGGAATTAGGAGGCAAGAAGCCAAGAAGTTAAAAAAAAAAAAAAAAGCGACTGGATTATGGCTGGGTGTTGTAAATTTATTTCCAGGTCACTTGAAATGATGCAAATGTGAGCTTTTCCCCGTCATTCTGCTCCTTACTTGTTGGCCTAAAGGATGGATGTGCAGTGGCCCTAAGGGGCTGCGTGGTCTACGGCTGAGACAGGTAAACAGGTGTCTGGCCATCAGTCAGCCAGGCTGGGACACGGGGCTGCTGTGCAGACGTCCTCACGGCAACCTGACACACAGGGGCTCCTCTGCCGAACCGTCCAGCTCATCTGCTTACGGAACTGGGTTTTTTTAGATTAAATGATCTATTTACACCTTCCTAAGGAAAGATCAGAAAATTGCCTAAACTATTTTTTTTTCACCTGTTTCAGAGGAGGGATTCAATGGACAAACCAACTCCAAGTGAACGTTCTGTGACCTGTTGAGAAGGTGTCCGAGGGACCGAGCTTGTGAAATGACAGGCAGTAAACGTCTGCATTCTTGTGAGTAATAAAGACCAGAATAGGAAGCTTCGGTCACTCTTAACAGCCCAGATCATCTCCCTGACCAGAGGGCAACAGTTTACAGCCACTGTCACCAGAGTCAGTCGTGATGGACTGTGTTCCTGGCTCTATGTCAGCACTCCTCAGTTACTCAACCACTGCCACAGGCGCCACACGTCC
Organism: Camelus dromedarius; assembly: GCF_036321535.1. NCBI lineage: Eukaryota > Metazoa > Chordata > Mammalia > Artiodactyla > Camelidae > Camelus > Camelus dromedarius. The sequence goes on from NC_087457.1 coordinate 26,993,191, forward strand.
CCAGCAGACGGGGAAGACAGGCACCCCAGGGCCTACAGACGCTGCTCCCGACTGCTCCGCACAGAGAGGGTCCCTTTGTGCTGTCCTGAGTCCACCGAGGGCAGCGGCATCTGACCAGGGAGAAGGGCGTGGGGGCACAGCTGAGATCCCCACGGGCTGCCCCGCCCTGGGCCCGGGGAGGGAGACGAACCTCTCGGCCAGAGCTCGGCTCGGCGCCCCCCGCACCGACAGCAGCTCCTCCTCCAGCCGCTGCCTCTCGGCCTCCAGGCTCTCCAGCTCCTCTCGAGTGCGCCTCTGCGGGGTGACAAACTGCAGCTCTTTCACAAGTTCCTCCTTCTCACGGATCAGCATCAGCTTCTCCCTCTCAACATCCAGCGCCCCAGGCCAGGCCTCACTGTCCAGCTTTGACAGTTCAATTTTCAAGTTGGCCATACTAAAATAAAATGAAATACAATAAAATAAAGTAAGATAGGTGTGCACATTCTTAGAAGTCCCAAGAAGGGGAACACATGAGCCTGGCCAAGTTTGGGGTTAAATGCTGCCCCGATTTCCCTCCGGGAAGCCCCGGGCTGGGCGTGCTAGGCTGGTGTGCTAGGCTGGTGTGACCTCAAGCTCCGGGCCCCAGGCTGATGCTACACCAAACTGTCATCCGCCTCATTCTCCCCACGTTTAAAATAGGAGTCAGCATACCACCCTCCCTGAGTAAGGGATGGAGGTCAGAGTACACAGAAGTTCGAAAAGCAGAGGGCTGTGAGAGCCATGGGTGGGTCATCGCTGATGTGTGCCTGCCTGTGCGGGAGGAAGGGAGACACCCAGGGCTTTGTTTTAAAAAGAAAACAGTGGCAAATGATGCTCATTCCTCGGGGTAAAAACGCTGTCCCTGGTACGGGGCAGGTGTGGTCCCAGGGTGGGCTGGGCAGCAGCCAGAGCATCAGCCAGTCTGAGCAGGAAGAGGCAAGGAGAGAGGGCGGTGGCTTGGCCAGCGGGGACCAGAACCACGTCAGTCCAGCGAGGCTCCCCAGTGCCGAGGGAAGCAGGCAGACCTGGCTTCCTCCGCCCGCCCTGGTCAGCTGTGCACAGTGACCTCTCCTCCGGCTCTGGGCCCGACTGCATCTACACCACTTACTGGGCACCCACTCAGCCGGCCCTGCGGACACCGCTTGGGCCTGGTTTTCCTCTGAACACCGTTAACTGGCAGGACTGGGCACCTTCCCTAGCACAGGCAACTGAAGTGATCCCACTAGGGTGACTGTAGGGGCTGAAGTGGCAGGACGGGCAGAGGAGGAGGAGGACACAGCAAAGTGCTGCTTCACCGCTCTCCTAATGCGGTCTGACTCCAGACTTCACCTCGTCCAGGGCTTCGTACTCAGTGGCCGAGTTAGCTCCTGACTCAGAGAGAATGCTGTGACCACCCTCCTCAGATACCCTGCTCCGCGGCACTTGAGGACAATCAGGACTGTCCACGAGGTCAACTGGCTGTTCGACCAGAAGCGCACAATCGAGGTAAACTATGCACACGGCTCATGCCGGCACGCAGAATCCGCTTTCCTAGTAAAGTGCCCAGTGATGACTCTGGATACTGTTACAGCGCGCACGAGAAAGTGAAAACCAGATAGAAAAGAAAGAGTTGTAGAAGAGAAGAAAAAGGTGAACAAAAACCGCCATCAGGACAAAGATGGAAGCAGTTCCACGTTCTTGTGCCTTAAGTGTCTTGTTTGGGTCAAAAACAAAATCGCCACCTTGACCCGGCACTGCCCGTGGAACGTGTGCCGGGTTTTCTCCAGCCGTCTGCACTTGTGATAGAGGTAACGTCAGCTATTCCTCAGCTTCAACCACAAGACCATAAACAACTGTCCCAACGTACAGGAAAATTCATCATCAAAATGCTAACTAAGCATGATATTATTAGCTTCAATAAGCACATAAAACAGAGGCTGGAGGAGAAAACAGGTTTCAGAGAAACACAACCCACCTCCTTACTTACTCAGAATTGAGGAAGAAAAAGCATTTTCAACATATGCATAAACCCTTGGGGCTTACCTTCTCGTCAGAATCGCTAGTAACTTTAAAATCAAACCCCAAATGGTAACAGAAGAGCAGTACGACCCAGTGGGAAAGAGCTAACGTCTTGAGTTTTGATGTGACTGGAATTAACCGGTCGGACGGGAGCCAGGAAGGACGGGAGGTGAGACCAGCACCCCGATCATGGTGGGACTGGCATTAGGTAGGTCTTGAATTTTATTTGGAAAGAGTGCATTGTCTGGGGAACACCCAAGAAGAGAAATGCTGTGTGAGGTCCACACAGAGTGAACTGTTAGCAGCCGAAGTAAAGCAGAAGCTCGAGGCGGCCCGGGGAAGGTGGGCCCAACCCCAGAGACCCGGCCCCCAGGATTAACTCTGAGTTTTGGCCATCCTCCTTCAGAAAGCCAGACACAGACCCTGGCTTTGTTTACCTCAGAACCAAGATGTCCTGGCTGCTAAGGGGCCACCAGCGTGCTTACAGCCCAAGGGTCCCAGTCAGGCTTCCCCAGCACCGGGCCACAAAAGCACAAAGCAATCCTGTCCTTACCAAGGGCAAAGCCCCAGCCTGGGACCTGAGACGCAGACAATAAAGTACACAACATTTTTCCTAACCTCAAGAAATTTATAATCTACCTGGGACAATTTATAGGCATTAAAATTAGCCGAGTAAAATGTTGCTCAGAGAGACTAACTTGCTCAAGCTCACGTGGTTAATAATTTGTAGAACAGAGCTTAGGGTTCTTTCAGTAAATCAGAGAACCAGGTAATATTAGTAACAGAGGCTACACAGAGGCAAATTTTGCATTTAGGCAGATGAAACAATTACTCTGTTAAAGCCAGACAACCTCTAATTGCTTTTAAATTCTCATCATCGCCAGTAATAACAGCTGTCCCCAGTCCCCACCCTCCAGGCTGCCCTGCGGGGACCACTACGCCGCTCACGCTCAAGAGGGAAACACGGTACATTTCTCTGCCCCCTGCAGGGCGATGAGGCAGGTTTGTCCCCTGGTGCTTTCTTAAATAATAGATCAGCAGCATTTTTAAACTCTTAAAAGGAAAACAGTGAAAGGTATCAGCACGACCCTCTCCATCAGAACAAGCCCGGCGTCCCACGTGCCACAAACAAGCCGAGTCAGGCACCCAGGCAGGGACGGAGCGGGCTCTGACTCCTCGCCCCGCAGAGTCACGGGTAAGAGAAAGGGAGGGCAGGCGGGGGGGGGGGGTAAGGAGAGAGACACCCGCCGCAGTGCGTCACACAGCAGACGCCTCAGCGCCCCCCAGGACCTGGGCAGGGGTCTTCCCTCCAGAGCCAAGGAAGATGCTTGCAGCTGTTCACCTGCCAAGACCCCTCAACTGCCACCAAGCCCTGCGCCGGAGCCACCGCGTCACGTTTCTACCTGAGACACCAGCCTTCTTGCTTTTAATTCTAAGTACTGCACAAGCTCAGAGCTCCTTCCTTCCAGAAAGAAGCGGACAGTTTCATCCGCACCCTTCCCGTTACCTCCCCTTGTTCTTCAGCCTTGGTGCGGGGGTGGGGGAGGACCAGAGAGCAGGTCGGGAGGGGCACGTCCATCCTTAGACCCTGAAGACGGAAGGGTGAGCTGGGTAAGAACGGGCGGCTGGCGCCCAGCAGATGTCACCCCAGGAGTAAGGAGTGATTCTGGAAAAGGAAATCCCGGGTGGGCCCACCCACCCCCGGCCACTAAACAGCTCCCCTCCAGTTACCTTCTTTTGGCTTCTTCGTACTGGAGGCTCAGCCTGACCTTCTCAGCTAAATTTGATCTAGTTCTCACTCCAATCTAGTAAAAAACGAGAGAGAAGAAGTCAATTAACTCTGCTAATGAATGAAGTAAACTGCTTTTGCTTCTAGGAAGGACAAGTGATTGAAAAGCTAAAGAAGGTACTACTGAAATTGGGAATACCAGTTTAAAAGGGCCCCTGATAGTGTCAGTAGGACAAAACACTTCTTTTTAGCTCAAGCTTGTCTGTTTTTCAAAGACTTTAACGTGCATTTTCCCCACATATTAAACTCAATATAAAAAGTATCAGGTAAATGTTTCTGGTATCTGAGGGTTTATGAAGGGCGTTCGGGTCAATAAAATTTATGAACTGGAACTAATTTCCTTGTCTCTGTGAGCCAAAATTTCCAACATGTAGCTTTCAAATGCATAAAACATCAACTAAATAACTTCAAAAATGAATTTTTCAAACACGGAAACTCTACTGTTGATCTCTACCTGTCTCCCTTTCATAGCACAGGATTCAAAGAAGCATAGAAAATACAAAAATAACTGGGAACTTATTGAAAAGTAAATGTCTGCTAACGGCATCCCAAAAAGTATAGCATAAATTATTAACAGTGTTCAATTAAGTATCTTCAAATGCCAGGTGTAAATCACAAATCACACATTTTAATATAATCAACCTTGGATTTGGAAAAACAAGTTCTTTTGCTAGTTTCTGTTAGTTTTTAAAGGCATATATTTATGTTTCTCATCAGCCTTAATGTTGATTTGGAAGGACCTTAATTTTCAAGACTCTAAATGTAACTGGAAAAACTTAAATTCTCACGTGTCTCTAGCCTTTCAATAGTGTCTCTAAATAAATACAGTATGAGACAGTTTGAACAGAGCTACTCATAGGGACCAATTCTGATCTGCTTGGCGCCTAGGCAGAAAAGATAAGGCTTTGATTTTTAAAACCGATCGGATGAGTATGAAACACAGAGTGCACGCAGCTGGAATTCCATCCACCTTGTAGCCCCGCTCCGTGCGCCCTCCATGTTGTAATCAGGCCCAGGAAGGACAGCGCCAGGGCCAACCCTCCCAGAAGGACAACTTACATCTCCAGAAATGCTTGTTTGTGACCCAGCGTCCAGGGTCTGTCTGGAGAGAGACAGATGAGAGTTCACAGGACTGGATCTCAAGTCTGGCTCAGATCTGCCAATGCTCTGATCCAAATGAAACCGCTCCTGCAGCTTCGCAAGACTCTGTTGAGGAAATACAAAGTACTTCATAAAGCTTGACATTTAAGAGGGCCAAGCCTCCCCACCAGGTAAAATTAAAGCGAAAGGGCTCATCTCGATGGAAAAAACAATTACTTTATCTTAGTAGGTACCTATCACTTTAAATTATTGAAAAAATGAGAGTAGAATACAATTTCTGCACATATACACATGCCTTTGAAGGTACGTAAGAGCATACTAAACAGGTTATCTTATCTCTCCCAAGAGACAGCCTGGGAATTACTCACCCTGTGAATAACGGTATCTTTATATTTAATACGTGCATTTCTTATTTTTAAAATTTCAATAAAATCTATTTTAATAAAAACTACTCACAGCAGCTCTTCTTAAAGTAGAAGTTACAGCAACACAGAATGCCTATAAAGCAATCTCCTTTCAGAGAGAGCAGGAAAACGTCCTAACTTAGAAGACTCCTACAATTATGCCATTTTCCACCTGGACGGGATCCAAGAGATTATTTAGCTCACATTGATGTCAGAGATTGGAAAGCACAGGCCCAGAAGTCACAGTCGATTGGTACCGACAGTGATGCCTGGTTTGGGAACGTGTGGAATCAAAACCCAACAGGACTGGTGTCGGCGCCCAGGTTTAAGACACTGAGTTTAGAGGGAGGAAGTGAGCAAGCTAAAGTATTAAAAAGCAAAAAATCTAAATTGCTACTCAAAAAAATCCACCACAAAATACTAATAAAAATGTAAGAAGCTATTATCAACTTTAAGAAGAGTGCAGGATTTAAGCCTGACATTTAAAGTTCTCATGATAAGAAGTTAGAAATATCAGAGATCTGATATTTGTTTTTTATCTAACCTTCTCTATTTTCTTTCAAAGGTACATTTATATAAAATGTACACACAAGAGGGATAAAATTTAAATGGTCACATCAAATAATATATTACAGAAAAGAACAGAGAAAACTTTTAGGGACTTTAGAAAAGGCTTTTGTACTTTTTCAGGTGAATAGTAAAAAGATGTGTATTTTTCAAACCTACCTGTGATGATGGTGCACTCAATTAATTTAATACATGACTAGTATGTTTTTAAATGAAACAGAAGAGACTAGAAAATAAAATCAAACTATATTACTAGTATTAAAAGCAGGCATATTTCTGTGAAATTTGTTGTGTGTGTGTGTGTGTGTATCTACAGGTAAAGGTGTTTGTGTTATTGGGTTTTGATGTAAAGTATTTTTCTTACTGTGAGTCATGGTCAAAGGGGTTTAAAAGTCACAGAAGATACCTAATGTCCCTTTCAGCTCTCCTGTTGATTTCTGCATCTACCAGTTATTTTATATATTTTAGTAATTAAAAAGAAATCTAATCTTTTAATGATCTGGCCTGTGTATACATCCAAAGTTCTCAGGAAGAATCAGAGATGATCTAAAATTGCTAAATTATAAGGTTCTAGTGTAAATGTGGTCAAGCTCCATTAACTTTTTTCAAAGGACCTATTCTGGGCATTTCAGGAATTACTGACCTAATCAGAAGGATCACTGCAGAACCAAACAAAACATATTCAAGTAAAGTTCTGCATGTGTTACATGTACGTTAGAACCACATATTCTGGAGCAAGGCTGCCAGGGCTTAAACCCCAGTCCTGCACTCCTACAACTTACCAGCTCTGTGACTTTCAGTATTTACTTCTCTGGATTGCAGTCTCCTTGCCTGCAAGTCGAGGAGGATAGCACTGCCTATCTCTAGGGCTGCTGTGAGAATTAAACGAAGCCTCTCCACGCGAGGCGGGCGGGAGACCGCCCGACACAAAGTCAGTGTCGAGTGGTTGCTGCTATTATTGTTGTCTTTTGTGGTCAATCTCTTCTTGCAAATTACTTCAAGATTCCCCAAGTGCAAAATTAGATGGGCTGAAGAATATTTACCTACATTTAACTAGCATTTTGAAAACAGGCATAAAGTAGCCAGATGTGGTCTTTAAATGCAAGGGTTCTACTAAGAACGCAAACATCGCTGTGGGCTCTTAACAGTTTTCAAAAGACATAGACTAAATCCTCGCTTAGCTAGGTAAGGAACTCCAAATATCTGAACTATTACCAAGAATTCTCAGTGCTCGTGCTAATTATGGGATGGGGGGAGAGAAGAGGAGGAAGAGCTCCCTCTTTAAAAAAACCTGACTGTATCTGCTAAAAGTAGACATTCAAACGCAGAACACTGATCACTGAATGCTTGTTTTTTTCTACACCTGAGGCTGGGTCACTGGAGCTAAGACCCATAAGGTGAGAACTGCACAGGTGTAACTAGGGCATCTCCTGCCATCAGCATCTCTCCTGGTCTCCTGGACTACACAGATCTCCCCCGGCTGGGTCAGCATCCCCCATCCCACCCCAAGCTAGCACCGTGGACTCTCCTGGGCTGGGGAAAAGCTTTTCAAAGGTCCTCCCTCCTCAAGGCGTATTATCTACTTACTGATTACAGGTGACATACCCTGTAGTATCCTGGGCAGAGGATCACTGGTTTAGATAACCCTGCTTATCAGGGTTCCACAGGAAGTTTTCCGTGAGTTGCAAGGTGCACCAAGAAGCTAATCTCCTTATACGGGCTCCAGGATCCTCCACCCCCTGTCTCAAAGGTCATCTAAAGCCTGCCTTCAAATAAGCACATCAACACCTGGGAACAAGTTTGTTTTCCTCCAAGGCAGCCAGCTGCCTCAGTGCCTCTAACAGTCTCCTGCAGGAACGAATTCCTCCGTGTGAATGGAGAGAGGGGGAGGGAGAGAGAGAGAGAGAGAGGGAGGGAGTGTGTGTGTGAGAGAGAGATAAAGGGCCATCCAGACTCGATGGAGAACTTTTGCCTCAAGGAGAGTTTCTGGGGCCCCAGAAAGTAGTAGTTTGACTTAACAAAATGTTCTATCACTCACCTGCATCAGATCCTGTTTTTCTTTTTCTCCGGAGCTAATAGCCTTTCTGATAGATTTCAGTTCAGTTAGAATGGCTTTGGCTTCACTAAGTTCATAGCCACTCTGGCCTCCAGACATTTTTTTATCAATTCTGTTAAAAGAAGGGGGAAAAAAAATCAAAGAATGACAGAGTACAAGGTAAACAGGCAGCGGGAAGTGGGTTTGGGTTCTTCGCTGGCCGATTATTTTGCTACTTAATGCTCACACACCATTTTCGTCCTTTCGGGCTGGTGGCTTCTCCTCCCTCCCCTTCTGGTCCCTTTGCGCTAAGACCTTCCGCGTCCTCCACCTGGCACCCAGTCCAAAGTGGTCGCTGAGGCTCTGGCTTTGTGTCTTCAGCCAGTGTGGGTGAGCCCACTGCTGGCGGAACTCAGCCCTCCTCACACGCTGCTCCTGCTCTCCACCCTGACAGGCGTTCAGGACACGGGGAAACGGTTCAGCAGAAGGACGGAAATGCCAGCGAACTGCACACGCACAGGAACCTCAGGACGCATCACTGCCGCCTAATTTTACATTCATGCATGAACGTCGGTGCAAAACCTAGTACGGTGCCTACAACTTGGCGACTGCTAATTAAGGGTAGTGATTCTTATTTATACTGGTGAGTACCCTCTTACATTGGATCGTTTGGTCAGTTTCTTACTTCTTTTTAAGAATGAGACAAGATAAAATTGCCTGGCTTGCTGAATGAGTTCAAATCTAGGAACCAGGCAGAAGGGCAGACGTGTTCATCTGTCCACGAATATTAAATAAAGAGCTCCCTATGAGCTAATGTGCCACCTCTGTGGATCTGCCCAGCAAACATCCTTACAGTTCACGTGGTCACCCACGTGATCACCCATCAGAGGGCTTCATGTAACCTAAGTCTCTGTGCTCCAAGGGCCCAACCAAATTAGCAAAATAACTCTTAAAAAAAAAAAAAGATTAAAAAAAAAAAAGATTGCACAGCTTCTTCACCATCACTCTTCTGGTTCTCCCCACCACCGTGCTGCCTGGGACTCACTATGGACGACTTGGGCTTTACTTCAGGAACTTGGGGCCACGTCTCGGCCCCAATAGCCAACAATACTGCGACACATGTTCTCAGACATACCCTTGTCTTAGTCACAGACTCCCCACGGGAGTGGCACCTGCTCAATCACAGACAATTGGCCCTAAGCTAATTTGGTCTCAGACGTTTAACAATTCGTATTTCTTTCAATGTGAAGGGTACAGCCCGGAAAAAAACTAATACAATACCATCTTACCCACTCTTCCAAAGTTTACTCAAACCACGCAGTTTGTAGATAATTTGTTTCCCCAAGGACTATTTGGGAAAATATTTTATGGTGCTGGACAAGTAATGAAAGTCTTAAAGAACCTAAGAAAATAAAATAAACTTCATCATAAGGTCACTCTGTAACAAAGCACAGCCGGTGAGTGACGTCACTGGATGAAACACACACACAGTGTTTGTGATGGGAAAGGACTCTAGGCATGGCCTCGCCGTGTTTTGTCCAAACGGAGAAATGGAGACCAGAAAGTTTATGAAAAATTCTGCCCCTGAATTCCATAAACACTTAGCTGAATAGTACAGTGGTCCTCAAAATGGAAGCCTCAGGCTTGGGGCTCTTATGCCTACCCCACTTGGAATATTTGATACAACTCCAGAAGCGTTTTGAATATTGGTTAATTACATTTATTTGGCGAGGGCCTTATCAATGACAATTGTTGGCTCCCTTAAGCATTGTATCTACCAATTTAGTTGAGGCAAAAGGCTTATTTTAATAAGAAAAAAAAATCTGAGGTGTCATGAAATAGCTAGGAGTATAGGTATCTCAAATTGGGCCAAAGGAAGTTTCTGTAGCCCAAGTAATTTCTTCTTTTGTATAAAACCTTCAGAATTTAATAGCAAAACAAATCTTTAATTCAGAAATCAACTTTGACATTAGAAAATAAAAGCAGATGAGTCGCTTTCAGAAATTTAACATTTAAAAATGAAGGCAGGACGACCTCAGGACTGCTGATTTAAATTTCAGAGAGCTTTAAAAATAGACGAGAACGTCTCAGACGGCCACTGCTCAGCCCAACATTAAACATCCCTCCGCCACTCAGCATTCGCCACGGAACCCCTTTTCGTCTTTCTTTCCTTCCCTTTTTTCTGCCTCCTTTGAACCTCTCTACTTGACTTTAAATGTTGCTTTTTCCCTTTACCTCTATGTTTTACCTTTTTGTCCTCCACTTTTCATCTCTCCCTTTCTCTCTCTTTTTGACCCTAACTGACCATAAAATATAAAGTTGTAGATTTTTAAAACAAAGTATGCACTGTGCTTTTTGCTCTTAATTGAGAAATACCATTTTAGTTTCTTCCCTAAAAAACTTTTTTTGGGTTTGTGTGTACCCTATAATTAATTTCCCCCCTTGATCTAACCATTTGCATGCCTTCCCTGGGAAATGTGTAATCTGGCCCAAGCCAAACTTTCACAGACTCTGCATATACCCCTGGCTCGCTGCATGTTTCATATCTTTCCATTTTCCAGTTTTGAGTGAACCCTGGAGGAGGCAAAGTGGAAATCTGCGTCTCTTCCTGGGTATCTGCCTACACATAAACTACACTATCGCTTAGCTCAAAGTCAAATTTGGGACCACAGACTGAAGTGAATAATGTAGAGATAAACCTACATTCATTCATCCAGCAAAAACTATCACACCAAGCAAGGTGAAAGCTGGGATTTAAATTACGTAATTCCAGATTCCACAAAATTATTTCATTTTATCGTGAATTAGGGAAAAGTTGCAAAAGCCTGCAGTGGGATTCGGTTTAAATCTTTTCTTGAAATACACTCTCTGTCATAACCCCAAGGAAAAGTCCCCTTTACAGTATCAGGAATGTGGTTTCTTGAAAAGTACGGTCTTTGGGTTCAATCAGTTATTATCCAACCTTCTAGTAGGACGGTGGTTCCCATTTGACTGAAAACAGCTTTATTTTGTCTGTAGTTGAGGTCAACAAGAGAGGCCTCTGGTGTTAGATACCATATCTTTCTGCTCTTGGTTCAGCAGATTAGAATCACTGCAAGAGAATCAAGCCTGAATTTCTACAACAAATGTCTATTGTTTTCTTGTGGAATGTTATTGACAGATTCTTAAACATGCCTTAGATTCCTATAAAAATTGCTTGCAAGCAAACTGCTTTCAAACAATACAGCATTGTTACATCAGGATAACAAAAACAGCAAGTTTGGCTAACCTTTAATCCTGGGTAGTGACATGAGTTATAATTTCATGTGCCTTAAAAATACTTAACGTAGGGCTAAATGCTTTGTGGCGCTCCTCTCGCGGCTCCCACCACGAAGCCCTCCTTATACCGCTTACTGCGTAACACACTGAGGGGGCTGTAGGTCTGCTCAGTTTTTAGGGGAGCTCTGCAACCAGCTGAGGTGCACCTGACAACCACCCAGGGCTCTCGGAACGTATTTCCTGGGGTGGAGACCAGACACTGGCATTTTTAAAGAACTGCTCAGATTCTTCCCATGTGCAGTCAGGTTTGAGAACACTAGGATGGAAGCCTCTGAAAGAATGTCACGGTCACGACTGCATGAGGTGAGTGTCAAAAACAGACTGAGCGAGAAAACCCAACGTCTGAAACCAAAGCCATGTGACTGGGGGTCCCGAAATAGAACTCATCAACCAAATAGCCAGAACAAACTGTTCGTGTGTGCCCGGCCAGCGGACACTCAGGATCTTGACCGGGGTGGTGCCGTGCCACCCTGGATCGCTGCTGGGGACACGGGGGAAGAACGTGAAACCGGCCGGGAAACCCTGTGGACACCGCTCCGCTGCTGGCAACACCGACCGAGCCCCGCAGCATGGAGCGGGGAAGGAAAAGGCCGAGTGCCTTTCAAGGGGAGGGTGCCCTCAAGCCCTGCTGTGGCTGGGTGGCCGCGTAAACCATCACTGCTTCCCCTGGTCGGAGACCCTGTGGTGGGGACCGTGGGAGCTGGAAAGTCTCGTGTGCCTGTTGGCCTCCGGTCAGGCTGGGCCTCATCAGCAGGAAGAACAGTGGCTTCAGGGGCTGGAAGGGGGCAGGGATTTCCAGGTCCCGCAACCCTCTGTCACCTGCTCTTCCATCTGACGCAGCCCAGCCTGGAGTGGGGTCCCCCGGGCCTCAGCACAGAGTGGCAAGGGCAGAAGGAACACGGGAGACCGAGCGCTCGCTCAGCTCCCCAGGGGCCACGCTGCCTTGCTCCCTGAGCTGCCACCACCAGGTCACCCTCCAGGCAGACAGGCCTCCGGCCAGGGCTCAGGGCAGCACAGGGCACCCAGCCCAGCCCCCGGGCGCTGCTCCTGGAGCCCTCCACCCCCACCTCCACCTCCACCCGAGGACCAGCCGGCGCGGCTGGGAGACAAAGTTTAGTTTTTTATCTGTTTCCTTTGATGTCCAATGATTAAGAGAAACTTCAGACCTTTTCAAAGTGTATAGATTTTTCCCAAGTTTTTTGTTCGCCAGTTGACTGTTGTTTTGTTTTTTGGTGCAAGCTTTACGCTTTGGGCTTTATCATTCTTTGAGAAATCACATCATCTGTCCTTCTATCTCCTTGGTATGGGTTCGGGGGGCTTTGGACTATTTCATAGTCCATTTTGGTATTTTTATACTCACTGTTTCAAGGTTGCAAAGCCTTGTTCTTTATAGAGCAATTCTTGCTTCATCTGTGAGAGCTCTCGCTTCAGCTTTTTAACCTTTTGTGAGAAATCAATGTAAATATGTTTGTAAATAATTAGCAACAGAGTCTTAAAAGGTAATCCATTAGTAAACTATTAAACACACAAACACAGCCACTAGTTTAGCATTCACTCGTCTAGTTTCTCCCGGACACAGACTGGATGGAAGGTAGGTTAATTTTGCTTAAACGATCAGTGATGTGCATTGTTACTCATATTTAGCCTCATCATCTTAGGTAGCAACATTCCTATGAGCTGGACATCACCACTGTCTCCTCTCTGTGATAAATAGTAAACAGCCAGTGCGGGGAGAGGCAGGCAGACTTTCAGAGTGTCTCTGGCTCTGTCCTCACCCCTCCTTTCCTGCTGCTGGACCACTGGCCACCCCTCCGTTCCCACAACGTGCCAGGCTGTACCAGCCTAGGGGCTTCTGCGTGTGCCATTCCCCCGCTAAAAGGCTCTTCCCTCAGATCTTCAACAGTTGACTCCTTGTCACCTCAGCTCCACGTGACCCTTCCAGCAGGACTTCTCCGGCCACCCCGCCCAGTCCACTACGCTGTTTTGTTTAGTTCATAGTATTTTTCCAGAGCTGAAACTGCGAGCTTGTTTCCTGTCTGCCCCCCAAGGGAAAGCCAGCAGCATCGCACCAGCTGTGTCCCAGGCCTCCACAACGGGACCAGGCAAACAGCAGCTGATCCGCAAATATTTGTCGTCACACTGAGAAAATTTATTTTTTTTCCTGTTTTCTTTGGTAATAACAATACTCAAAATTGGCAGCTCAGAAAAATGGCACAAGGCTGGTTTAGTCACAAACTCAAGGTCTGCTCATGGGTGTCAGAAACTTATCTCCATGTAAGTTTCTGCACATTCTGTTGTGTAGCACTACGGTGTGTTTTGAAATTTTATTTCCTATTTATTCTACTCATTCCACAAATATTGATTGACTCTCCACAGCGTGTCAGGTCCCGGGACTGAAGTGGGAACAAAACAGACCCGACCTTTGCCCTTACAGGTCTCCCAGAACAAGGGAGCCTGAAATTGAGCAAACAGTCGCCCAGTGAGATAAATCCCACCAGTTCCCGCAGGTGATTTAGAGAGAAGCACGGGTACTTCCAGATGTAAGAGGGGGACGGGACCCAGTCTGGACTGAGGGGTGGGGTACAGCCTGTCTGAGAAAACGATGCCGAGGCTGACGGGGTTAGTCGGCTTCACTGACAAGACGGCCCCCACAAAGCAGAGCTTGGGGACAAACTGGGAACTGCGGGAGGGGAAACTCAGCAGATCTCTGGGATTCAAGGAATGCTATCATTGCCGGATTACAGTGGTGCCGTGGGGAGTGAGGTGGGGATGGAAAAGGAGCCTGAAGCCACGTGGAGGGTTTCTAAATCTCATCCTGAGGACAATGAGAATCCAGGAGGGGCTGAGGAGCATGAGCTACTATATATACTATAAGATCACTGTGGTGACTCTGTGGTGACCGGACCAGAGGGGCCAAGAGGGGCCATTCTGCCTGCACTGTGGGCTGGCATGCGGGCGGTGCTATAGGAAAAATATTTTTTAGAGGAAGAATCAACAGGACTTGGTGATGGACTCAGTGTGGAGGGTGAGGGAGAAGACGCGTCAAAGATCACTTCCAAAATCCTGGGTGCATGAAGGTGCTTTCCTGGAGCGGGGCGACCAGGCTTGGCAGGAAAAAGATCAAGGGTTTTCTGTAAGACATTTGTTTTTCTGATGATACCCACGACACTTCAAAGGCAACGGGAGCACGTAGACTTGAGGCACCTAGACTACAGACAGAAAATACAGAGTCACTGACATAACGATGCTATTTTAAATGCACGAGAATAAATGAGATCAGCCAGGGAGGATGTGCGTGGAGACGGGAAGAGAGCGCGGGAACACCTCGGGCATCGGCATCACTCAGAAGCCGGTGACAAGAGGAAGAGACAGAGCACGCTGTGAAGCAGAGGCAAGAAAGGTCAGAGGGAAAAAGAGCATCGTGGATCAGATGAGGAAAAAAGTCAAGAGGAGACTACAAGGGCTGAAATGACAAGCTACAGGGGCTGAGTGACACCTTCAGGCATGACATTCCGGATACAGTAGATGTTCAATAATCTGTCAGCTGAGTTTATCTGAAGGTTTAATGGCTTGTGCCCAAGGCACTTATATTTTAGGAGGGAAAAGGAAATACAAATCACTGTGTTGGAAGGCCCAATCCATGACAAGTAAGAGAGGCACGAACGATGCTACTAGAACCCAAAGGAGGAGAGGACGACCTCAGGGAAGGAGGAGGAGACGGCGGAACTGACTCTGAAGGAGCTGTGACGTTCAGGGAGGGCAACAAGCTCCCGTCCAGCAAGGACGCGTCACTTTTAGTACTGGGCTGTTACCACGTCAAGACCATCAGGCATCAGGCGCTCATGTCACGTGTAATTCTGCTTCTAACAGCACTCTCAAAAGCTTTTTACCAAAAAAGACTAACATTTTTATTTAAAAACAACAACAACAGAAACCCAACCATCAATAGCTGGCTGAAAACTGGCTTTACCTTTGAAAACACAGTTGATAAAAACAATGGTGATGCTGAGACCTTTTGGAACAACTGAATTAAAACAACTAGTGCATCTCACCGACATAAAGCAGCATTTGACTTAAAATCACTTGGACGGCGATGACACCAATTTAATTTCTTTCAAAAATTATCATTTAAAATTTAAATTAACTTTTGACATTTCGGACTCTCCCCTGTTTAAGCGATGTGAAGTGTTGCTGTATGCTGGGCGACAACAGCAGAGGAAGCTAACCCCTGTGTTTTCTTTTCTCCCACATTACTTACTTCAGAGCTACTGCTTTACTTCAGAGCATCTTCTTAGTGGGTTATGGGAATGGTACTCAGCTCCCGAATACCAATTTTGCATTTTATTTTGTTAACTATGAAAAAATTTGATTCCATGACAGTGAGAGATGAAAACAGATATTATTTCCAACCCAACATCATTTCCATTGTTTTTTGGTTTTTAGCATATGGTCTTAACCGTTCGAAACCCTTTCTTCTCGGTGGACCATTTGACATGCTTAGCTGTCAGAGGATCA
Source organism: Camelus dromedarius (assembly GCF_036321535.1). Taxonomy (NCBI): domain Eukaryota; kingdom Metazoa; phylum Chordata; class Mammalia; order Artiodactyla; family Camelidae; genus Camelus; species Camelus dromedarius. The sequence continues at coordinate 27,008,936 of NC_087457.1, forward strand.
CTGTTTCTGCTTGCGTTCGCCAACCCGCTTGCAGATGCAAGACACAGAATGTGAATACTGATGTCCTTAGATCACGGCTGAGGATTACGCTGATGCTGACTTGCAAATTTAGCACAATGTGGAACTCCACCAGGAAGCAATGGGGGTAGCTAAAATCCACAAGCACTGCATGCATTCCGGGGACTGTGCTAAATATAACAAGCACCTACTTTCAATCCTCACAACTACTCTATTAGATAAATACACTTTTAATTCTTATTTTACAGGTAAGGAATCTCCGAGTTAAAGAGAATGAGGAAGTAATCTGCTGAAGGTCACACTGTTACTAAGTAGCCTAGAGCCCACGAGAATTTTTTTAAACCACAATTATCAAAGTTTTAGTTATTAACGGCATGATGATATACGTAAGGTCAAAGACAAACTAGAACTGCTGCAAGACGACCTAAATAAAATCTGTGGCCCTTACTCTACCTTGGAAACTTCAATATTCCTATATCCCACCCAAACCAGCGACAGGAATGGCCCCACAAGCTCTAACGCCTACTTCCTCTCTCTCGTACATACTGAACTTTCTGCAGCTGTAGCCAACCATCTAATTTTACAGACCTATTTCTATGGAATCAGATCTCACAACCCAGAGTACCAATGGGAGGCAAGAGCCCCGTGACTTCGGCACATTGCCTGCTTTCTGTACTGATTCCACCAGAGCAACTGACATTTTAGAATTGATTTTAAAGTTATTTCTGAAAGCTAGAAAGATACTGTGATTAAATGTGATAAGTACTACCGGAAATCATAGAGTCTCTCACTATCTCTTACAATCTTAGTGTGTAATAAGTTTCCTTTTAAAAGAAGGAAGAAAAAGATGACAATGAAGGAAAAGTAAATTCCTGAATGTGTGGATCTTGGAAAGATCACAGGACAGGCAGGTTTCAGCAGTTTGCCCTCAAAGTGTCCCTTGCAACATCAGAGTTATAATGAGCACAATGACATTTTACTAATGACCACCTTCCCTTCTCACCGTTTTCTCCATTTTCTTGCTGGGAGCCCCTTAAGCAAGCCAACAAAGGGCAACTGTCACCTTGCTCCTTCTGGAAATCGTTCTCTTCACTACTGCTTCCACCTCACTACACATCCTCACCACCTGCTCATCTCCCAAGTCACCTTTAAAGAAAACGAGGTATCAGCTCCAGATAGTCAGAGGATTCATCATCAAAACATGTTTGACTTTACTAAAGAACAGAGGAAAAGAGAATCCCGGATGCTGTCAGGACCATTTGTGATGACTAATTAATGAATTCTGCCATCAGAAACGAGCTGATTGAACATATATTTTTAAAAACCCCAACTTCTGTTTAACAAAAATAAAAAGGAAGTAACAAAACAAAAGCTACTAAGAAAAAGTACATGAAACATTTCTTTTGAAATATACTACCGTGAGATACAAACAATAGGTAAAAGTATGGAAGGTCAATGCCAGATCTCCACCAGGTAATTAAAATAAACCAGTAAGTTGTCCTATAGCCCAGCAATTCCGCTCCTAGGCATATGCCCAAGAGACACGTAAACTTATATCCACAGAAACATCTGTGCAGGGGTGTTTGTAGAGGTTCTGTTTATCATCACTCAAAAGTGGAAACAAACCCCAAGTCCATCAACTGGTGAATGAATAAATGAAATGCGGTGCCTCTACAATGGATACTACTCAGCAATAAAGAGGAGTGAAGTACTGACATAGGGTACAACATGGATGGGCCTTGTGTGACCACGTGCTGTATGATTCCATTTTTACAAAATGTGTAACAGAACAGGCAAATACAGAGAGACAGAAATAAAAACAGTGGCTGCCTGGGGCTCGGCAGGAGACGGGAGAGGGGGAACGGACAGGGACCGCTAACGGTGTTCAGGGGTCCTCTGGGGAAACAAAAATGTCCTAAAATTGGATTGTGATGATGGGCATACAACTGCAAATATACTAAAACCCACTGAATTGTACAATTTTAAACAAGTGAATTGTGCAGTGTGGGTATTATTTCTCAATAAAGCTGTTAAATTGAAAAAAAATAAACTGGCAGATCGAAATAGAAAAGGTAGAACGTCACAAAAAAATTAACAAATCACCTCTTAACAAAGACAAAGTTGAAAAGCACAGTATTATTATATATCAATCCAACTAGCAAAAAACAAAAAATTATAAATGGTAAAAACTTGGTCAAATGGCTTCCAATTTCAGGTTAACATCCAGGGTCCATGCGGTCTCCAAGGCCTACCTGCTCACGGCCAAGGCTACCTCTCCCACCTCCTCGCACTGTCCTCACTTCCTCTTCTCCTGCTGTGGCCACATTTGACTTCTCACTGCTCCTTGACGATCCCAGACCTTCTCTGACGGCTGGACCTTTACGCCAGCTCTTCCTCACCTAACTTCACCACCTCCGTCTAGCCTTTGCTCAAATGTACCTTCTCAGTGAGACTTTACCCCAAATACTCTATTCAAAACTATAACCAGCTCTCCTTCATTCCTCATGCCCTGTCACAGAGCCATTATTTCTAGTTGGATTGATTAAAAAACAACTAGAAGGCGAATTTATCAAATGCTTTCTCTGTATCAACAGGAATGATGAATGCTTTCTGTTCACTCTGCTAGCATAGTAAATAATTTTCAAATCCTACACTGTACTGGTGTAGGATAAGCCCCACTTGGTCCCAACAAACTACTTTTAAATGTTCCTGCGATAAGGTTTTTGTATCTAAGCTTATGAATATGGCTGACTCCCTCCCCCCCCCACCCGCATATTATCTGGTCAGAATTTGGTGTCAAGGTCATATTAGCCTCATCTTCAGGGTGTCTCTGGAATAGCGACAGGGCTAGTCAGATTTTTTTCTTTCACCTTGAGTCATTTTCGATCAATGATATTTTAATAAGAATTTATTCATTTCATCCTCAAATTAAAACGCAATAGTATAAATTTGCTCAAAATGTTCTCTTACTTCTTAAGCATCTAGAGTTTCATCTCTTTTCATTCCTCGTATATTTTTGTTTCCTTTCTCTTTTACTTTTGACTCAATCCTGACAGACATCTGTCAATTTTATTCTTCTTCCAAAGAACTAAATTGTGCTTTTGCTGGTCTCCTCTGTTATAACCATGTTTTTACTTCAGTAACATCTTCCCTTAATTTTATGTCCCTTTTCCAACTGTCTTCAGATTTATTCTGTTGTTCTTAGATTGAAGTCATTACTCATTAATTTTAAGACTTTCTTATTTTCTAGTATATACATGTAAGGCTATAAGTTTTTCTCTTTTTCCAACGCTATTAACACTATTAACTAAACTACAGATGTTATTTGGATTTTGCAGTTTTTCGTCCTTCTTCTATTCCAGGATCCAGCCCAGGATATCGTGTTGTCTTCACCTGTCACGTCTCCTTCGTCTCCTTTGATCTGTGACACTTCCTCAGTCTTTTCGTGTCTTTAATGACCTATTTGCTTTTGCAGGTGAGATGTTTTGTAGAACGTACCCGGGTTTGCCTGATGCTTTGTTGTGATTAGACTGAGGTTACAGACTGGGAGGAAGAACACGACACAGGTGGTGTGTCCTTCTCATCAAATGACATCTGGGTACATGCTTTCAACATGACATCACTGGTGATATTAATAAGGTGATTTGTTTATTTTGTGTATAAATTTCCAGTTTATTTATTTATTTTTTTCTAATTTCACGGCTTTATTGAGAAATAATTCCCACATGGCACAATTCACTTGGTTAAAATTGTACAGTTTCGTGGGGTTTTGTGTATTCATAGTTGTAAACACCTGTCAACCATTTGGCTTGCCTGTTCTATTCTCTTCTCTCCTTTCCTGCTTTCTTTAGTATTTCCAGTGGTGAAGAACTTTTGGTGCCATTAAGTTCCTTTTCGATTTTGTCTGAAACGTGTCTGTCTCATCCATATGCATGAAAGATGTTCTGCTTGTGTATAAAATTCTGGCTGGTGGCATCTTCTCTCTGAGCACTGAAGGTGGTACACTGTCACGCTCCTTCCATCGTCAGTATGGAATTTCAGGTATCTCTCTCTAACTGTTGGACCTTTGCAAATAATCTTTTTTTTTTTTTCCTTTTCCCTCTGGCAGCTTTGAATTTTAGCCATTATATGATTAATTTATAGACGTTCTGTTTAGTTCTTTCCCCTTACACCCTTGGTCATTTCATAGTATCTTTCAGATTCATATTCGCTTCAGGAGGCTGAGTCTCTGAAAACGTAACATGAACGTATTAAGTCAAAGTATTTATTGGGTTTATGTCAAGGAAAAGTGTCAAAATATACGGAAGTGTTGGTCTGAATGTATTCATTATAATACCTATGTCACACAGTTCCACAGAGCTTAATTCGCATGGTCCTTCAAAAAATGAGAGAATGAGCTTTGCCGTCTTTATAGAATCATTTAAAATTGATCATTTAGGAATCATGACTTCCCTGTTCCTGTCTGCGTAGACTGTATATTCTCTCAGAGGAGAAGCTAATTGCATTTAATTTTGTAAAGTGCCATGAGCATGATGAGTATAAGGGTGTTAGGGAATTAAGATGGAGAAGTCTGGAAGTCATGGCCAGAGAGACTGATACGGCAGGTTATCGAGGTGAAGAGAAACTAAATACCTCCTCCCCAACAACACGGTGTCAAAGAAGGATTTCTTTTGAAGTGTAGTTATTTAGCCTGCAGCATGGTGCCCTTGAAAGCTAGAAAAGGAGACCAAAGGAGGCCAAAGTCATTAGAGAGAAAGAAAGAGAGAAACAAAACATTATGAAATCAATAAATGTGATTAAACCTTATAATTTCCAATTATTCAAGGTCTGAGTATGCTTTTTGAAAAAACACTGCTGTGCCGTGAATTTTAATCATTTCCAGCTATTAGCAAGTCTTACTAGAGATAAGAGCAGCTCCTGCATTAGGCAGTGTCTCTCATTTTCTCTTTCAGTCTTGCTTCCTTTCTTTAGTGAAGGTGAGTCAAGTCATACTATTCACTTCATTCAAACCTCGCTAAGACTGTTGCACTATTTTCAGGCCCAACACTACTTACAACATAAATTCATTTCTGGACATCTTAAAAGAATAACCATATCTAATGCACAGTTTGCTGTTGCAAATCTGTATCGCTCTACCTGCTTCAAAACCCTGAGATCAGGAAATTATGGCGAAAGAACTCAGGATGTAAGCTCAGTATAAAGACATCCCTCATGTCCAGTCAAGAGACCATCCTCATTTGCAGCAGTCTGCGGTCTCAGAAGGCGTGTTTCTTTTCACTGGAAGCATGCTGCTGTGACTTTTGTATGTTAGTTACATCATTGGTTAATGTGTCAATTTGCTGTGCACATAAGTTAACTCTATTTACAGTTGCAAACTAACCCTTACATTCAACTGCCATTCTTTTAAAACTCTCTGCCCAAGATTACAAATAGGTGAGAATGTGGATGGCTTTTCTAAGTCCATTACCATTGCAAAGAATAATTCAAGGTGAATTCATATTAACAATGTGTGAGTGAATGTATTTGAGAACAAAACATTGTTATCAACAGCAGTGCCAACTAACCAGCCATGTGTTTGCTCTGGAGAGCAAATAATTTAACCAAAAGAGCATTTCTTTTCTTTTTTGATAAAATTAAAAGTTGGATCAGAGCAGATGCTTTGGGGCTCAATAAATTTCTCAAATGCAACTGTATTTCTAAGTATTTTCTTTTACGCTTCTAACATTTTATTTGTTTGATAAACAACAGTAAAAACTTAATCAGAATTCACTAAAAATTTTCTGCATCAAATTTCCACCAAATCTCACCTTTCTGTAATTTGGGGTATAAGGTAAATTGAAGGATTAGTTTGTGTGAGATAATCCTCTTCCCTATGCTTAGTTCTGTAATGAACAAATGAAATAATAAATTCCAGCATGAAAATCTAAATGTTCCTCTTCCTAAAAAATACAGTTTCTCAAGAAATTAAACACCAACTGCAAAGTTATGAGTATATCATTAAAAGAGCATTAATTTATTCATTTCACCATTTCACCAACTAGAAATAAGATGCCAGGAAGGACTGGCATCCCGTTAGCCCGAGGAGGAAACTGAAGCCCAGTGATCACCAGTACCTATGACCATAACATAAAATAATATAAAACAGATGCTTTAGACAGATGTTTCTAAATACCTGGTTCTCAAATACCTGACCCACTTGCTCTAACTCCATAAAACAAATGAAGCACACCTGCTAATAATTATTATGTTAAAATAATGAAGTATGAAACCAGAGCCTGGCTTTGTCTGAGAAATTATTCCTGTGACTGAAAATGCAGACAGGTCCCGAGACACCGAAGCAATGAAGAGCAGCTAATTCACGAGTTACAATTTCTGTGACATTACTTTGTGAAAGGGACTAGTATACGCAGGGATTTCTACGGGGAAGGAACGCCAAGGAAAGCTAAGTTACCAAAGTCCACGAAACTCTGCTCAAGTCACCCACCCACTTCTGAACGGCTGGGGCATGCTCCACGAGCTGCCCGGCCAAAACACGCACAAATGGCAGAGAGAGAGAGACCATCTGCCCCGCCACGCTGAAACCAGGACACAGCTCAGAACATCACAACGGAACATGGACCATGAGGGCCGATTTGCTAAGGAAGCGCTTCTATCGAAAGGCACCTGCCTGGACAGGGACTGTTAAACGAGCACCCATCCACTAACCGAAGAGATGCTCTCATCTTCCATTGTAGTTGCTTATGAATGTCTTCTACCCTCTTCTTGAGGAGGGCACGCCTTCCTGGCTCATCTTCACGGTCTCACAGTGATGACGTCCATATGAAATACAGGCTTCTGATATTAAGAGCACATTAAACCTGGTACAAAATTAGCTTTATCTGCTGCATTAGGAGACAGGTCTGGGGAATGTGACCACTTGGGATCTTCTGGGATCTCCTAACTGAGATGGGCTTCCCTTCCTTCTGATGGTTATTTGTATGAGATATCCTATCTGCTTTTGTTTTTAAATTCCTCCCTTAGTTTGCATCTTTTCTAAAAGGGGGTTTTAATGGCCAGATTGTGATAGCTTGTTGAGGTATTTCGTTTATAATGTGTCTTACAAGAAAAGAATTGTGAAAAATGGTTAAAATTTCAAAGGGCAATAATAAGTAATAACGTCCTGAGAAGTACACAGCTCAAGGGAGCACTGAAGCTTAACAAGGGTAACTTTTGACAAAATTATCTTCATTTTCTGTTGTTGTTGTTTTTTTAAAGACACGGTATCTGCCTGGCAGATCCCAGAAATGTATAAACCAGCCCATGAGATTCTTGAGAAACGTACAGAGAAATAAAGGTGGACCGACAGAGTTAAGGGCCCATGATACCCTGGAGGAGTGTTTATGGCAGAAAATGACTCTTGTGTCAACGACTTCACACAGTAAGCCCAGAAGTCCAGACTGAAGAGACGTTTGCTTCCAGAAAGTACAGACGAACTTTTGTCACACTTTTTTCTGAGAACAAATAGAAAAGTTTGAGGAAAAGAAAAATCCATTGGATGACACTGGAGAACTAGCAAGGCAGCAGGAACTGGTGCTGAACATCCAGAAGACAAGGGAGGCCTACAGTCAAGACCCACACTTGGCGACGCTCTCCCTTTTGAGGCATCTGCGTGTGCAACAGGGAGGCCGAAAAGCCGGGAGAAGGCAGTTACTGAGGGCCTGGCGCGCAGAGAGGCCTGGGGGGAGACCTCAGGTGCAGCCCAGTCAGGAGGGAGGGGCCCCAGGAAGCATCCGCGGAGCTCAGCCAGGATTCTGAAGTGCCTTCCCCAGAGCAGGGCGGACCGGAAACAGACCCAGCCTGACGGAACGAAGGAAGCCCATATCTCAGACGGCTCAAACCCTGACTGCATGACAGTGATCTGCCCCGAGACTCACTGCCTCTAGGAAGCAGAACTAAATCCTCTCTGAAGGATGACGAGATCATCCCAAACCTCCGATTATCTTCATACTTTTCCATACGTAGTATATGGCTCTTAATTAAAAGCAAGCACCTATAAGAGGTCAAATATTGACCAAAAATCAAGAGAAAAAACTCAGACCAGATTGAAGAATCCAACATATAGGAAATCTAAATATCAGATTAATCAAGATATGGAATTTTAAAATTTTGTTTCTGTTCAAAAAATTATTGTATCGATGTGCGGAATTTGGGCAAGTAACTAGAAACAAAAAATAAACAGATTTAGAATTGAAAAAATACAAATGGAATTAAGCTGAAATCAATAATAAAAGATAAGAAAATCCCGAACTGTTTAAAAATTAAGCAATACATTGATATGAGAGATCATAAAGAAACTGGAGAATATTTTGAACTGACTGATGACAGATACAAAATTCAAAATCGGTGGGATGTTGGCAAAAGCCATGGGCAGAAAGTAATTTAGGGTTTTAAGGGCAGATATTCGAGACTAAGAAAGCCTAAAACCACGTATCTGTCAGTATCTGCTAGAGTGAAGCTGTGTATATTTTCTGATCAGCTATTCCTAGTTGCATAACCAACAAAAAAGTGTACATATGTGCACCCAAAATGTGTCATAGGCACAAACGTTAAGGCTTAATTTTTAGTGATCAGAAATAGGAATAAACTCTAACGTACATCAACAGAAGAAGAAATAAGAATTCATGGTATGTACACAGAAGTGGAATGCTTTACAGCAATAGAAGTGAATGAATCTCGAAATGCTGACAAAAGAAGCCATCAATAATTTATGTGGTAGCATTCCAGTTTCACAGAGTTCAAAGCAGGCAGAAAATTAACTTCTAGCACGGCTGATAAAGGTGACCTAGTGTCACCTTTAGGGGGAAGGATAACACTGCTGATGAGGGACACCATGGGGGCTTCTGGGGTCACGGTAATAATCTCTTTCATGCCCTGTATATTGGCTGCATGAGTTTATTTCCTCGGTGAACAGTCCTTAAGCCTCCAAAAATCATAAACATGCTCTGACCTTAACAGCAGTGTGGTCAAAAAGAATTAGGGTAAAGCTCAGCAAACTGCCCAGGAGGAAGTGTGAGGCACTAGGACAGTGACCTAGAAAAGGGAGTGACTTGGTGACGTGAACTGGGGGCGTCCTGAATATTGGGTTGTCTGATGAACCAGGAACTAGGCTCAACTCTGGGGACATACTTCAGTACAATAAAGAACAGTAAGTTTCCGAGACTCAAATTCTGATGCAATATACTAACTGCAAATAATAAGACTGCCCAGTGACGGAACACACTCTTGTCTCATAACAAGGACAGTCTCAGCAACTCACACGTTCTAGCAGAAGCAGGAAGACCACCCATCGAGGACAAGAAAATCCCAAACTGTTTAAAAATTAAGCAATACATTCATATGAGAGATCATAAAGAAATTAGAAAATATTTTGAACTGACTGATGACAGACACAAAATTCAAAGTCTGTGGGATGTAGGCAAAAAGCCATGGGCAGAAAGTAATTTAGAGCTTTAAGGACGGAGGGGGCCCCACACGGAATGGAGATGGTGGATGACCACAAAGGTCCCTCCTGGATTCTGTGCACACATGCAACGTAAAACCACAGTATAAAAAAACAAACAAACAAAAAAACTTACCCTTAATCGTGTAGTGGAGATCTCAGCTTTTAAAATATCAGGGTCATATTTAGTACTGGACGAAGATCCTGAGAATACTTCCAAAGGGAGAAAAGAAAAAAAAAAAGGTAACTTGTACAAGCTGCACAGCTAGTTGTCAACTTGGAATGTACAAACTCTAAAAACAACAAGATTTACATGCTTCTGTGGATACTTACTTATTTTTATTACTCCTTTATTGTCATTCATCAGACACCTAAATATAAAAAGTCATCTTCAAACCTTTATAATCTTTTTTTTTTAAACTCAAGAAAAAGGAATGTTATAAAGACCCCAGTGCCACATTGTTTTCGGGATTTTATATCTATGGATACAATGTTAGGGGAGCTCATTGCAGACACCATTTATCAGAGCTTTGCATTACCCAGAAGCTTGTCATTTCAGTAGAACTTCTGAGGCCATCATAGCTGCTTCTTTAAGCAAGGCCAGCTCCAGATTATCCGTTTTTGCAATGAGAGGGAGGTGGATGAACTCAGGTGGGCAAAAGAAACTTCATTCTAGCTAACAGCTCCAGTTTTAGTTTCATCTCACTAAAAATATCGTACAAGAGTAGCCAAAAGGGCCAAATTATTCGCCCTGATCTGAAAAGGTAAAAATTACTCTCCAAATGAGGAGACTTTTATCTGGAATGGGGTCGAGGGGTTTTACTGAGAAACCTGACCTGTGCCCTCACCCTCGCGTGGCCTTCAGGGACTCCTGCCGAGGAAGAAACAGGACTCAAACTGGAATCCCACAGAAACCCCAGTGGCCTCTATTACCTACGACTTGGTGCCCATTTCTAACGTCTGAACAGCCACGCTGTACTTACAGCTGGTGCGAGAGCTCGACTTTTCCTTGTAGGCATCGTTCAACCGGACGTATTCATCCAGCGCCAGAGCCAGTCTCTGCTCCTTCACGTGGTACAGCTCCTTCTGCGTCCGGAGGGCATCCTGAGCCACCGAGAGATAGTCCTTGAGCATCTTCTCCTGTTCCCCCCGCCATTGTTTTCTGGGGTCTTCAATCTGTGTGGTTTCTGAAAATACATCAGGGTGGGTTGTTTTTCAGATTTTAATTATGGCTTTTTGGAACTGGATTTAAGCTTTAGAAAAAGTAGCCATCTTTAATTCTTATGTGCTCTAAGTAGTTTACTAGTTTATTAGTATTGCCAAGTGACTTCTCCAGAAACTTGATACAGTACTGGTTTTATTTCCCCCAGTCCCACCCCATTCCCACCCCTTTCAGGTCCTTGTCAATAATGTACTCTCTCTGGGAATCCATCCTACACAGTGTTGCCAGAGAGAGATTCCATAGCTGCGATCAGGCCGTTCCTTTCAAGAACTCTCTGGCTCCCCAGTACGTTCAGAGTAAAAGCCAAGCTATTTATGCCGGCATTCAAGGCTGGTAGGATCCGAACTCAATCTACTTCCCGTGGCAAGTGCTTCTGTTCACTTACAGCAGGACTCCTGCCATGCTAGCCTCGACATCAGCGCTACTCAGTCTGGTCTGCAGACCAGCACCAGCCGTGAACTCTGCCTCATGTCCGTGACAATAAGGATAGAAGTCAAGTCCCAGACAGCAAGTGCAGAAATCAAGGGTAAACATTTTGAAATGTTTACAGTAATTTCACACAGTTATTATATATCTGGTGACTCTAATAATAACACTAGGGCATGCATTTTGTATTTCCCTTTTTTTTAATCTTTTCTAATTCATTCTGATTGTATTTTATAAAAATATCAGTCAGTCCATAGTGGATCAAAAATTTTAAAACAAACAAAGAGAACAAACCCTGGCTCTGGGTTGAGGAGCACACCACCAGGCACAGCTCTCGGTTCTGCACTTCCGCACACGAGCATCACGCAGAGAGCTCTAAAGTGAGCCCCGGGTCAATCAGAATTTCTGCAGGTGGAACCCAGGCAATGGTAGGTTTACAAGCTCCTCCAGTGATTCCCAAGAGCGGCTGCGGCTGAGAGCCTGTGCTGTGCAACAGCTCATACACTGCCTCCTCCAAGAAATTATGAAACTGTTCAAACTATCTCATCCTAAACTTGCTCAAACCTGCCTCCCCGGCCTCACCCACTCCTCCCCAAGGAAACCACAGGAAAGGCTCTCACCCATTATGTTCTCCTTCCCTCCTTCTGCCTCATGACCAACCCGGTGCTTCCCTATGTGGTCCTGCCTGCTGTGATGTGGCCCCTTCTCTTGGGAACTGTAAGGAGGACAGCTTCTTTCGATGGCACTGACCTGTGTTGTCACTCAGTCACCTGGAGAAGTTAAATCCCAGGTACAATCAAGACAGATGGGTTGGCTATCCAAACGTAATACGCACATTCATTTCATATATATATATATAACTCCAGGTATGGAATTCATCTTCCAACAAACAGAAATTTATGGTCTTAAAAGAGCGTTCATAACTGTGGATGACCCACTACCCTCCTCAGCTCCTCCTATTCCTGCCCCTAGAACATGGGCTGAACCTTCCAGTGAACACCACCCAGATGAGGAGGCGGGATGTCACTTGAGACTAGGTTACAAGAGGTTGTGACCACTGTCCTGCTCTCTCTGCCTGGATCTTCTTGGCATTTTTGCTCTGATGAAGCAAACTGCCATGCTATACACCATCCTATGGACAAAGCAAGGAAGGAGGGGGGAGACCGGCCAGCAGCTGACAAGGAATTGAATCCTGCCAACAACCACGTGCGTGAGCCTGGAAGCAGACCCTTCTCCAGTCACTCCTGGAGGTGAGGCAGCCTGGCCAACACCTTGAGGACAGCTTGGGAGAGACCTGGAGACAGAGGGTCCAGCTCAGCTTCGCTGGGATTCATGGCCCACAGAAACGATGAGATAACAAATGTATTTTAAGCCCCTTAATTTTGGGGTAATTTGTCATAGCGAGATGTAGAACTAGTAAACTAATCAAATAAAGAGATGATGCAAATTGAAAATGTATATGAAATAAACTTGAAATGTTTATGTTATAATAGTTATAGTAAGATATGTGCTCCCAGCTCTCTCAATACCTTTATAGGTTTCACCTAATCGTATTTCCCCACATACTGGTGAACTGGCGTTCTTTCAATAAAATACTTGTCAACGGCTAAACTGACACAAAACAGTGAAATTAACACTGACTGACACTTAAATGAATAAAGTACAATGATAATAATAATGATAATAATGAACTATCGCATTTGTTTTGGACAGATCAGAGAAACCCTTAAACACCGTACGTTACATGAGACTCAGCAGGAAGCAGCGACATTTCTGAAATACCGCACCACTCAGATATGAACTACAAAAGAGGTTCCCAGAGGCGCCTTAGAAGAAGGCTTCACAAAGCAGGACTGTGCCTCATCTCCATCAGTTATATTTGCCAAATGGATTGGTGAAGAATATTTATTAAATGTAAATACTCAAAAATACTCATTATACAAACATGGTATTTTTTTATTAAGACCCGATGGTCTTGGGAGATCACTGTATTATAATGCAATATAATTTGCATGTTGTCTACTATAGGAAACAACTAACATGTCACCTACTGTTAAAATGTCCTGGACCTCAAGGGAGTTCACATCCCATCAGTTCTGCAGATGTGGAAGTTTACAGACAGAGAACACACTGTGAGGTACAAGAGCTTATCAGGGGAGACAACATGAGACTCTTCAAAGGAATGTTATTTCTGTCTATCATGCATATTTCTACTCTTTCTGCTGTGCTCGGGAAGAATGAATGAAATGAATACGAGAGTCTCCTTGTGTAATATAATCCCGGTTGAAGTGAATTGAAAATATATTGAAAACTGTGTGTGTGAATCAATATGAAAAAGTCTGGAAGGATACACACTAAAAGGTTTAGAATACTTAGCTATCTCGAGTGGTGTGAATATAATTTCTTTCTTCTTTTTATTTACCTATATTGTCCACTTTCTCCTATGCACATCTATTACTTCTATAAGATATTTTTTAAAATAGGGAAAAGAAAAAAAGGTACAAGGTAACGAGGGTCTGAATTAGGCAAATGGCAGCAAAAATGAGGCTGAAGGAGCAATCTGAAATTATATTATAAGGGGAAAAACCAACAAGAATTGGCAAGATGATTCTACATTTTTCAATTCAGTAATCGTGAAGACTATAGTGTTTCTAAAAATAATAACGTCAAAGGGAAAACTGAAGAATCCCATTCTGTACTTGTTTGTTTTGCAGCTTTGATGGCAAAACAGGTAGCACTGCCCTATAACTGGAAAGGTTTGACAACCATCAGGACAATCAGAGCCAGAAATACAGACAGAAGAGACATCTGCACAGTAAAGGCTGAGGACAGCACTGCTGTAGACGAAGGACAGCCGGCCGGGGAGGAGGGGACCGAGAAGAGAAAGGGACTCTCAAAAGGAATACGAGGCAAATGAGCAGAGAAAGAAGGAGCAGTCTGGAGGAAGGAAGATATCAGGCTGAAGGAGAAAGGCGTAGCCATCTGCATCAGCTCCATGTCCAGGTGGGAGAAAAGGATGGCCGTGCCTGAGGAGAGGTCCCTGAACTTGACCGCTATGTGAAATATGCAGAGCACCACACATGAGTGATGCTAACTAGTGAGTGTTAGCCTCACTTACTAGCAGAATGCGTTTTACTTAGATATTTTAAGTATTTAAATTTTTTCTTTATAAACTATCCTAACAGTTTATCGTCTTAGGAAAACATAAAGGATAAAATAAGACAGAGATGAAATAGAAGGGCCGAAGGTTTATTTCCTTTCTTCTAAAGGAAACAACTCCATATAAAATATCACATACGCCTGAGGAGTCTTCATCAGTCCTGAGCACACGTGTTGCTTCAGAGCTAACACGGAGGAGCTTGGTTCAGGGTAACACGAAGGGCACACCATCCCACCTCTCCCACTGATCACAGCAAAACGGCATACATAATACAATAAGGGAAGACTCTAAAAAATAAATTAGAGCAAGAAGGACCGTGGAAGGAAATGAGAACTCCCAGAACGGCAGTGAGCGCCCACCTCTGTTGTTGGCGTTATACTTCCCAGGTCCTCTGGAGCTGCACACACAGGTACAGACGAACAAAGACTCCAACACAAAACCGACTCTTTCTTGCCAGAGGACTGGAAGGAAGGTGGGTGTTGCAGGACAAAGCTTTCTGGAGTCTCCCACGGTCACGCCAGACGAGCCCCAGGCATGGAACCTGCAGCCCATCCCAGGCTGGTTTCCTCCCTGACTTGTCCTAAGACACACGCAGCCTGGGAAGCACCCAATTGTGCGGCGAGCCTGAAGCCCCAGCTCACCAGCCTGAACACCAGAAAAAGGGGGTCCAGGGGGCGGGAGGGAGAGCACGGGGAGAGATGAGAGCAGAGCCCAGCCCGGGAAGGTCTGTTTAAGCTGGCTGCCTGTTTTTAAATTGGGATGTTTGCCTTTTTTAGTGTTGATTATCAGGAGTTCTTTATATGTATGCCCTGGCTATGGGCTCTGTCAGATGAGTACGAGTATTCACCTGTGATATTGTGTGTATCAGTAGTACATTCCCTAAAAATACAGTGAGTGAGAGATTCCATCCACAGCACTGAACACACACTCCATTTGTCTCAAGCTCTAGAACAGGCAAAGCTAGGCTGTGATGACAGAAAATCGGAAGGGTTTGCAGCAGTGGGGGAGGGGTGACCGGCAAGGGGCAGGGAAGAGCTCATGGCAGGCAGGGTGAGAATATTCTGTATCTTGGTTGAAGTGGCTGCTACAAAGGAGTATACAACTGTCAAAATTCACTGAATACACACTTAAAAATCTGCATTTTCTTATATGTAAATCAGACCTTAATTACTAAAAGACAGGAAAAAAATTAAGGTACAACTCTGACCCTACCAAAAAGTGATTTACTTATGGCTGTAGTGATAACATCAAAACCTTATAAACTGTACTTCATAATTACCTTCTAGTTAGTTATACGCATCCCGCCTAGACAGGTACACCCCCACTCCACATACACAGCCACGACAAGGGGAATTGTATCATAAAACACGGAAGGCCTAAACTTTCATTTCAAGGTCAAAACTTTCACTTCTAGTATTTAATAGTGTTACATAGAAGTAGTACTAAACAGCCAAACATTTGTTATTTCATTTTTTATTAAAATAAAGAGAAAATAATGCTGAAACTATACAATGTCAAGACACAACATATGTGTGGACCAGCTGTTAAGAGAAGGTGATACCATTTGCTCCCTAAACTACTTCTCAGGAATGTCTTTAAGATTAATGAGATAATGGACTAGATCCTTTTCAGTGGGAAAACTGCTTATTGTGGGAAACGGGGGCACTTTAGAGCACAGTAAATCCATCAGGCCACTGGGATCCATTACTGCACCAAAGCAAAATGGCAGACTGAAAAATTTATATCTTGATAACCAAGTTTTTTAATATTCAGAATGGTGCTTTCTGAAACAAATTTATACTTGCAATACAGTTTAATTTCTTTAAAAACAAACAGAAAGCTTTCCATCTGTGAGCTGAACAGCAAAGCTCCTCCTTCCTTCTCACAGGTAAGAGTCGATCATCATACCAGGCACCCAAAGATAGAGAAATAAAGATGCCCCCAGGGAGCTCATTATTAGTGAGGAAAAATACACAAATAAATAATTTAAGTACAATATGACAAATGCTTTTTAAAAATCCCTAAGGACCTGATACTTTAGAAATCCCAGCACAGGCACCGACTCCAGCATGGGGGCGGGACTTGAGGTGGAGGGTCAGGGGCCCGAGAAGGCCCTCGGGAAACAGTGGGGCCTGGGCAGACGGACCCTAGAAGGAAGGGGCAGGTGGCGGGAAGGGAGGATCTAGAGGCTGAGCAGAGCGATCAGGGCTGGACCAACAAATGCAAAGAAAGGCAGGAAGCCCGGGAAGCCTGGGGCACAGCTGGGGCGTCACCAGTGCCAGGGCAGGGCGAGGGACGAACACGGAGGCAGTGGGGCAGACTGGAAACAGCCTTAGAGTAAGGAGTCAAATACATGCGTCTGGAACCCTGGACGAGACTTAGACCAGTTTGGCAGCCATCAGCCTCAGGGAAGAAACTGAAGTCATCACTCAAAGAGATCTGCGGGATGCCCCGTGCCCGCCTCCCTCCGCCAGGACAAGAGAGGCGGACCCCGACCCTGAGGCACAGCGGCCGAGGGAGGAGGAGCCAGATGGCTCGTGGTCTCCACAGGCCCCAGGCCTGCGATGGAGAAAACTCATGTCCTACAAAGGCGAGCAGACAGACAAACAGACGGACTCCTTTCTCCCTCTCTGTCCCCATAAGCCCAGCTCCATACACAGGCCTCAAATTCCAAAATGAGCATTGCAGTTAAATATCAGTCACTGAGAAAGTAGGGTTTTAAACTGTAAAATGTTCACTCTTTTGCATGACTCTATATTTGTAGGGAATTACTTTTCTGATATGTCTGCTTTTACCAAAAAGAAAAAACTTACTATTTATGTGATCGATGTAGTAGACACCAATTTGAGGGTCGAAGCCGGCTTCCCAGCCCCAGGGCAGCTCATCCCCAACACAGTCGGCAAAGGACAAGGGCTTCGTTAACCTGCAACAAACCAGAATCAAAGCACAGGTGATTCCTTCCACCCAAGCACATCTGCCAAAACGCAGCACCCTAACCACAGGTGAAGCGTCCAGGTTGCATTTTTGCTGCTGTTGTTCCTGTTTCTAGAATTTCCACTGCTACGTTTGAAAACTTAGAGAGAAAAAGAAAAACAAGGCTAAAATGCAGAGATGAATATCCGAATAAGTAGCAATAAGTCATAATAACCTTTCAAAAATTCACAGCTTACGACTGGGAGATAAAGCTATATAATGAATCAACAAGGCCAAACTCAAATCAGAGAGGACTCCAAGCTGAGAGTCAGGAGCACTAGGGTCTAGCTCTACAGCTAAGTAGCTAATCCCACTAAAAAGAAAAATTTGCCCCAGGAGTTGAGCACGGAAATCATCACAGCAGTACCTCTAAGGCGGGACATACCCCAGCTACACTAACTTCAGATTCGGACGCTCTATAAATGAACTCGACCATGAGTTCCCTAAGGGCTCTCCTTGAGGGGAAGGACAATAGATCTTATTTTTATAAGGACCTTGTACATAACAGTCCCTCAACAAAATGTTTAATGGAACCAAATACACAAAGCATTTATACGTCAGTGTGAGCTCGCTTTTTGAAACCATTTGATACTTTGTCTTCAAGCTTTAAAACTAATGGAGAAATTAGTTATCTAAGCAGAGTACAGGTTTCTGACTTAATTCTGGGTTGGCTTTCTCTCTCACCTCCTTCACTTTTGCTTCTGAGATGTTCCCTGGCTGTCGGAGCAGCCATGGGCAGGCCAGCACTGCAGAGCAGTCAACCCCCTGCTGCAGGTGGCCAACCTCAGTGACATCTCTTCTAATTTACTGCGCTGGCACCACCAGCACAGCTCCTACGTATGAAATCACTGGAATCCCTCTGATCCTTGCTAATGAATATCAATAATCTCATAGCTCAGCTGAATTACAGGTCATTTTCAGAGTCACATCATTCATCAGAATAACCACCTGCGTCATCTACCCTTCGGAAAGCTGGGGAGAGACACATGAAAAGGAAGGAGACCCTTTCTTCCCAGGTGTGGCCTGCAACAGCCCTCCTCCAAGGACATGAAACACCAAGGGGTGAAAGGAGGGAAGATCTCCTTGTCTCTCAGCCTTCCCAAAGCATGAAGTCTGCCCCTGCAGATGGCTCCAGGGGCACTGGCTTGTGAAAGCAGTCCAGCCGACAGAAGTGAAAATGAAAACCAGCTCGGCCGCCGACTCCCTGCCAGACCTCCTTACTGGGCACCTCTCTACACCTGAGTCCTTCTCTTAATTTTAAGTGGTGCTCACACCCCCTGTCTTCTCCCTGCAATTTAACTACCTCCTAAGATATAAAAAGGGATTAATTTAGAAAAGTGTCTAGGACATGGTCAAGCAGTCAATAATTAGTGATTATTAATCCAAGCACGACACGTGAATTCTCTCTCTTACTGTCCAGGGGAGCCAAGTCATGCAGCATAGTACAGAGCAGTGTTTCTCACGACCAGCAGCGTCCACATCTAGGAACTGGTTAGAAACAACAAATTCTTGGGCCTCTGGTCAAACTCTCCAGGTAATTCTGGAGAATTTGGCTCAGAAGTTAAGAACTTGAAACTTGGAATCAAAGGGACCTGGATTCAAATCCTTGTTCTGCCACTTACTTGCTGTACAACCTACGACAGGTTATGAAACTTAAAAGCCCCTGCTTTCCAATCTTTTTTTTTTAAGGTAGGGAGGTGGGAGATCATAAAGTTTAAACGAGAACCAAACAGTATAATGCCTGATGGGTGGAAGGCTTCAATATGCATTCGAGGAGTGAAATGAATCTGACATCTTCAGCAACGCCCCCGAATCTGGCAACTTGCCACATTCACTTTGCAAACCTGGAGTCAATTTGAACCTAATCTGAGTCCAGAAAAATCATGCTCTTAGGATTGTGCTCAAATTCCATCTTACATCATAAAAACTGCCCAGGAAAATTGAGGTTTCTCTTGACAAAGGAATTAGACACTATATATATCAAAAATCCCCGCACCAGGGCAAGTGGCCCTGTCTTCATATACTCTGCCTGTAAGACTGGGCTTCGACCACCTGATTAGATAGAGCCTCTGGCATATCATTCTTCTGAGGATTCTCCTTCCCTCAACTCCTTTGTCTCTGCTGTCTAAAAGGCATATGCATCCTAAACAAAGAAAGAACAAGGAGACATGGAAACGGCAAGTTTAAATGACAAAAGAGAGATATTACAAAAGGTTTATCCTGGCACCAAATCAACATGTTTAAGTATGTGTATGACATGAATATATTTATTACTTTTAGAATTAGAAGTCACAAAAGCTTCAGAACGTGCGCTGTGATTACAAGTTACGGTAATTTGATTACACTTGGAAATAATCCAGTTTTCCTATTAATTGTTCAAAAGATAATAAGCATTTTATTAACTGTCACTGTTCTAACACTAGAATTACATCTATAAGTATCATGCAATTGTGAACTCAGTTAAAAATTCAGATGTTCCCATTCCTGGAATTTTAACATAAAAGTTTCCTTGCAGCGTTACTTCGAAAGTCAATTTAATACTGTATTTTCTGTCTCTGCATAAATACAAATTGCTTTTCCACACTCTATCAAGAAATATTTATAAATATGCATATTTATAAATTTAAAAACTGTAAGATTTAATTCTTATCCAAATAATAAAATGTAAATAGAATAACATTCTCAAATAAAATTAAGCACACAGTTAAGCTGCTATCCTAATGAAGAAAACATATTAGTATGATACAAAGAAGTAACACGAAACAAAAAGAAGTAACAGATGTATTCCAAAATTGGAAACAGTATGACTTAGAACAAATACAGTGAGTAGAAATGTTGATTTGCTTCTAAATTTCTTCCTCTTGTTTTTGCACAAGGAATCTCTGAAATAGTCAATCTTCCTTTGATGTTAAGGAAGTAAAAAGTGGATGCAGCTTGCTGGTTCCCCACAAAGGAGCAACATCATGCGAAAAGCCTGAAATTAACAACCGTCTTTATGCTAAATTCCAGAGATTACTCTTTGCTTAAAAAACAGTCTTCCTTTGCACCGTGACTAATGTGAAGAAAATGGCAATTTATTGCAGCACTTTGCCACAGTTTACATACAAAATTTGAACTTTGCATGGTATTTCCTCTCCTTGTGGGCATTATATCATCCTTTTACACAATCTGTCATTTAGTATTTATTGTCAGGCCATGGATCCCTGTCCTGCAACATAAGATGCCACACACATATTTATTTACTCTTCCTAATTATACGCCGGAGAATACCGTTGTGTGCGCAAACACAAGTCCAGAAACAAGAGTTTGTGCTAATTGCAACCAAGTTTGTTGCTCGCTGCGTTAAACGAAACACTTGACAGAGAAAACCATTGTCAGGTTAATAAAACTCTTGCCACAATTCCAGCCTCCCAAATGTACGGTTTAGCGTGAATGTTAAAGGTCTGAAGAGTCATTTTCACTTTGCAGCATCTGTTGTCGGCGTCACTGAACTAACTCCAAGCAGCGTTCGCATGGTCACCTGTCTGCAGTTACTACAGGACCAGCCACACCCGAACTGGTCCAAGAGGCAGGGGAGAGGTTACAGGTGCACCACACAGTGTGCATTTTAAAGGGAGGGTTATAAAACACCAGAAATCTCTATAATTCTGAAGGAATTTAACTTAAAATGATGGTGATTAGTCCCCTCAAAACAAATTTCTGTTTTGGTCAACACTCTGGTGGGGGGTGGGCGGGGGGGCGGTGACTGGCAATGCAGAGGAACACGATGAGCGGAGGGACAGGAATGAGTGAAGAGAGGCGGCAAGAAGGAACCGCCTTTGAAGAGACGTTCTACAAACCTCTTCAGAGGCAGGTAACGCAGTTCGTTCTGTGTCTTTGGGGAAATTAGCTTCAGTCCTTCAAGAAGAATCGTATCAGACGGGAGGGAACAGCCAGACAGGGAAGGCTGCAGGCCTGGGGCAGTGGAGGGAAGCGGGGAGACCTGGTCTAGGATGTGCGCGGCTCATACAGAGTCACTGGCTGGGGAGAGCATCACGGGGTCGTCTGCACGGGCTCATTTCTTCCCACTGAGTTCCTGTCCTCCTCACCCTGCCTGTGCTTGGACCTTCTCCTCCACATGGGCCCGAGGTCTGGTCTCCCCACAGCTCAGACCCACCGGGGCCAGTTTTATCCTAGAGAACTAGTTTAATCCTTCCCCCACGGGATGGGCTTTCAAACACTTAAACACAACGATCTGGTTTCCCAAGTCTGCTCTCCTGGAACCCGAGTGCCATTCCTCTCACCGTTTCTCACCTCTCTCCTCCACTCTCCTGCCCTGGTTCCGTCCGCTCCTCCCTGCTCTGCAGTCTCACGCCTCAGTTACCAAGTGTCCATCTCCTCTCCATGGCTAACTTTTTCTCCCTCAGCCTACAAGCAAACAGGGTTCAACCCCCCCACCTCCTTCAAAGAGCCTTCCCTCAACTCTTCTGGTCCCCTTTTGACATTAACTTCCTTACCGTTCACTCATTGGGACCCTGAGATTTTAAACTGGACGACTTTAGGGGCCCTATCAAAATCTCCTGTATGCACCAAGCCTGATCCTCTAATTACATTAGGAAAGTGCTCCCGCAAGGCAACATTTGTGAGTAATTCACTTTTGAAAGAGCACAGGCTCCTGCTGTTGCTTTAGGGACCCAGACATATTATTTGCAAAAATGTCAATACTTACAATATTCTATGCAAAAAAAGGTCAATTTTTACATACAGTAATTATACGAATAATATAAAACATCTACTGAATGCGTCCTGAGTACCACAGAGGCTTTGATATCTACAAATGTGGGAGTTAAATCCCCATAAAACTCAGCAAAGTAGAGACAATAATTATCGCCATTTGAATACCCTGTGCAGAAGAAAACTTACTCAAACAAGTATGATTCTGCAGCACATGCCTGTCTCTCTAGCCAACGTGCACGGTTTCCAGCCATTACGGTTACTGTTCAGAATACGCCATCACGACCATCACCTCGTGCATGGACTTAACTACTGACACGCTACTTAGATTTGACTGTCCCACATTTCTGGAAGAAACGGTGAGAAAGGCAACCTTTAAAAGAGTTCTGGAGGGAGAAGGAGGGACGGGAACTGGACTTTTAAGATGACCCTGCTGATCAGAGGGACAGAACGCTGCTGGTGTCTGAGAGCGTCCGCGGTCCGGCAATAACGGCCCCACACCCTTCGACGCGGGCCTTCCCACCAGAGACCTTGGCGGCAGAGGCTGCGAAGAAGTGAAGAATGAAGTCCAGTCACAGACAGCGGAAAAGTACATGTCAAGGACACATAACTCTCAAATTCTTTAGAGATCTGGCCAAAGATCAAGAGTAGCTTTCAAAAAATATTTCTCTCTTTTGACATGATTCGTAGACTGAACAGTAATCTTTAGGTAAAACTGTGTGATTTACACATGTAACTCTTAAACAGGAGGTTGTAAAATGAATCAATTTAATTGTTTATTATATCTATATTTTTTTAACTAAAATATAAACAACTGTTGTTTATATTTTAGTTTAAAAGAAAAGTTGGTGCTAACAAGGCCAAAACTGTGGATTTCATCTCCCACGAGGGCTCTTTAGTGTAAGATTGGCCTGAGTTAAAGCAGAGGCTTATGAGAGCAGATTGCCGGGCCCATCCCCAGCGTTTCTGACTCAGCAGGCCAGGGGCGGGGCCTGGCCTCCTAGAATGCGCATTTCTGACAAGCTCCCCAGTGTCACTGCTGCTGCTGCCCCTGGACCACACTTGGAGAGCCACTGGTTAAAGGGCCCAGATTACAGCCGTAATCCACCCAGGTGATGGAGAAAACGAAAACCAACTCGATTTACAAATGAAACTGTAGGCAAAAGCCTGTGCTTCAGAAATATCTCATTATGAAAATTGTAAAAATGTTTAGACAGAATTAATGGCTTAATAATACTCAGATTTGGGCCGCTTCATTTAATTTTTAGTAAACTATTTTTCCCCCTCAAAGAACATTTGAATAATTTTAAAATAAGTTCTTCAAAACTATGGTTTTTCTTTCTCCTTTTCTCACTTATATATGAAATACATAGTAGCAAGTATTCAACATCATTAGTCATCAGGGAAATGCAAATCAAAACCACAGTGAGGTACCCACTAGGATGGTGACAATGTAAAAACCAGAAATAACAAATGTAGATGAGGATGTGGAGAAACGAGAACGCTATCCATGGTTGATCGGGATGTAAAGTGCTTCAGCCTCTACAGAAAACAGTCTGACAGCTCCTCAAAGAGGTACACACAGAATTACTGTATAACCTGCAATCTGACTCCTAGGCATACACCTAGAACTGAAAACCAGTGCCCAAACGACTGCATGTACGCGCACGTTCACAGCAGTACCATCCATCACAGCCCAAACTGGAAAGAACTCAGATTTCCATGAATGGATAAACAAAGTGTGGTCTATACATGCAATGGAATGTTATTCGGCTGCAAAAAGGAATGAAGCACTTGTACATGCTACAATGTGGATGAACCTCCAAACATTATGTTAAGTAAAAGAAGCCAGACACAGAGGTCACATATGGTATAATTCTGTGCATATGAAATACTCAGCGTAGATAAATCCATGCAGACAGAAAGGAGATCAGTGGTGCCAGGGGCTGAGCGGGGCGGGGGAGGGGGCAGCAAATGGAGAGAAACTGCTCAGTGGGCGCTGGAGTGATGGAAATGGCTTGGAACTGGATGAAGGTGGTGGTTGTACGCCGTTGTGAGTGTACTATATGCCAGTGAATTGTTTAAAGTGGCTAATTTTGTGTTGTGTGAGTTTCACCTCAACAAACTGTTTTTTAAAAAATAGTAACAGGGTATTACAATGCCAAGACTCCAAGTGCATATTTTCACTAGAGGAAGTAAAATAATAAAAATATGGGAAAATGTTCAACTTCATTAATAATAAAAAGAAATGCCAAATAAAACAACACTGAGGCTTAATTTTAAACCTACTAGGGTATCAAGTTTTTGTTTTGTTTTACTTTGTCCTGAGGCTGAAACTCAGTTCTGGCGAGAATGTGGGAAATCAGTTACTTTCATTTATTGCTGGTAATTTTGTAACTTGATACATCCTTTTAAGAAACACTTTGGCAGCATTAAAAAACCATTAAAATGTTGATTCCATTTAACCTAGGAACGCTACTCTCACACGGTGTTTCCTGCTGATCACCCTGTCCCACCTGATCACCCCCACACAGACCCAGGAGCCACCTAAGGCTCCTTAACAACACTGCTGTCTCCCCAGCGGCCGAGGAGCTTCCCAGAGGCAGGGCCCTGCACCTGCCCTGCGCCTCCAGGACTTCGCTTTCCTTGCCCTTGGTTGCGCAGAATCAATGCTGAGCTGATGCTGATTAGAAAGGAAGACAGGCAATGGAAACAAGTATATCATGGAAGAATTGTCATTAAAAAAATGTTCAACTTACACAGATGTAATGATAAGAGCATTTATTAAAAGAACACTACGAAAGTTGGTATTAAGGTGAGAGTTGGCAGACACGTTTCCTGACGGTGGGACAGGACAGAAAACAAGAGTCTTTCAAAACTGCCTCAAAATATCTGGTCCTATAATTTATTTTAGTTAATTATAATTACATTATGTATTATAGATGGATAGCTAAAGAGAAAACAGAGTTGGTTACAAAGAGGTAAAAGAATTTATCTCAGGTGTTTCAATAATTCAGCAAGTTTTCTTTAAAAAAGTACTTTACCCTACAGAAGAAAACGGAGGGGTCAGCAAACACTTTAACCTGAACCTCTTTTCTTTCCTAAGTGGCAAGAAATGTTTGCCTGTTGGATTATTTGGTTTTGGAAAATAGTTTGAGAATTTAAGTGGACATGCCGGCAGAGAAGGTAGGAATGTTTGAGAGAGGAAGGGGGCTTAACAGATTATTGTCCAAACAAACAAACAAAACTCACCCAGACTGCCTCGTCCTCCTGCCTACAGTTCAAACAACACACAACCATCACAGATTCCATCACAGGTAATAATTGCTCAAGGGCCAGGTCGGGAAGAAGCTAAATATTCACTCCGGTAAATGTGCTCCAGTCACATGGCAAAGACCTGTCACACGGCCCACCCACCAGCCCTCTGCCCTCGACCTGGCAGATCCTTGTCAGGCTCAGCCTCTCTCTTAAAGGGGTTAATTAAGTGATATAAACGAACCTATTTTACTTTCAACAAAACTTAAGGAATTAGGAAGACTTTTTTAACCCCTATGACCTTATTACGCAGGATAACCCCAGTTAACGATGTGCTTCACTCCAGGGCATGCTTTTCTTATACAAATATACATACACATGTGTGCTTCTATCCTCTGGTTTTTACTTTTTTTTCTTTTATAATCTATGTTCTTACATTTAGAGACAAAGCAAGTGAATTTCACAATGAATTTCATACAGTCCATAATGTGAAGTTTGGGTTGCACGAGGGGATCCCAACTTTGTCAGTCCTGCCTCGATAAATGCACCAGAAGAGTATGTTGGTTTGGCCAAATGAACACTGCATTCCTGCTGGATTTAACCAATTTCCTGATGCTCTAGCGATGCTCTCAGCAGAGCCTGGTCTCTCTATGATGGACCCAAATGGAGTCATCTGGCATTTGGCTGTCGGGGCTCTTCCAGGAGCCCAAAGTGGAGAAGACTCTCAGCTAAGCACAGGCCTTCCAGAGGGTACAGACCATGCAGACGTCTGAACAGATTCACATACAACTAAACCAAGTCTGACCTCTTCCTAAGAAAGCTTAGAGAAGGCAAATGAGTCAGTCATCTTCCATGTACCTATAGTTTCTCATACTGGAGAAAAAGCCCATGCTGGAAAGCATGCTTAATGTTTCAAAGATGCCTACTTATAGACATGCAAAAAGAATTCATGCCTGCGTCCATAAATGTTACTTTGAAAGCTGTTTGGGAACACTTGTTAAACTTAGATGTAAGTCTTGGTTATAGTCAGTCTGTATAGAATATCTTTTCACACGTTTTGTATATAATGTCTCCATTAAGAGGAGAAGACATCCTTCAAAATAGCCTTTCTTGAGCCTTGGTGTACACCAAAGGAGTACTACAGACCTTTAAAGCTTCAGGCCAAGGGTCCCACAATTTCCTTCTCCAATTTCTTTGTTAAACCACTTTCTATTAAATTAACAAAAGTTATAACTTGAAGTTATCAGCATCAGAATCTAATTTAACTCTTGTGTGATATGTGTATATTGGACAGAGAAAAATTTGATTTTTTCTTCCTTCATGAAGGCACTGAGGATTGAAGGCACTGAACCCGGGATGTCATGCACGCTGAGCACACATTCTACCATTTAGCTATACTTCTCACTCCCTGAATTTTTTTTTAAACACAGTTTTAGTGACCAAACTACTGAACGGATCATGGGTAATCCCCATTCCTTAGATTTATAGTTTAGATGGTTCTTTTATTTATTTCACTCTTTGGTTGACTTGATGTAATATGAGCGAGAAGTAGACGTATGTCAAAGAAGTCACTGCAATTTGCAGGCTGCTGTTAATGCAGCAGAGTAGACGAAGACAGTCTGTCTAAAGTACTCACTGTCCATATTAGCCAGTTGATTTCTTCAATGTTGCTACCATGTCTGATTTATCTTGTCTATTGATAGAGTCTTTCTTCCTACGTCCCTACGACCTGTCTTGTCCACCACTGGACACCTTAGTGCCTGGGACAGAGGGTGGTACTCATTCAACATTGCTCAATGACTGTCCTCTCTGTCTACCGCTGCATCTGGTCGACAACCACAAACTAAATCCCTCTCAGGATACCAGGCTTTTGCATTGAAAAGCACCTCATCCCAGCTGAGTACAACACAAACCAAAAGAATTGCAGGTTTTTTTTTCAAAGCTCCAGGGTTGGAATTCTGAGAATCAAGTGTTAGAAAACTAAGAAATGTTCTTAAGCAGCCCAAGGAATGGTGCTAACATGCTACAAATCAGTTCCATCCCCAGCATTTGCTTTGCTAGTTAAACACATGATTAGATTTTTATAACTTATAGGAAGACTTTCTTTGGTGGTATTTCCTTGTGCCCTCCAGCCTCTGTTTTCCTCTGGCAAAGCACCAGATCCTCCAAGCACACACACAAAAAAATTAGACGTATGGAATGTCAGGAATGTCTGATAACTACACGAACTTCAGAGTTCAGCCATTAGTCATAAACAGCAATGCATGCCCTTTGAGCTCAGACTCAAACTCAACTTGAAGCAAACAGGAGTCAGGAGGCCGAATGCTGGCTAAGTGCGCAGGCTGCGCTGGGGCGGGCTGGGAAGGCTGTAAACAGTCCTTCATCGCAGCAAAGGCAAACATTTGCTTCTTTATCGAACATGTGAATGAACTGAAGGTGCAAAGCACCGCTTGGATAGGTATTTGATTAGTAGCACCTGACTCAGAAAAACAACCCAGTAAAATTACTTTATAAAGTTCATCCCATTCCTACATGCTTTCACTAATAGCTCCTTAACAGGGTCTCATTTTTAGTTATTTATCCAGTTCTACAAGTGCTGCTATACTGTTCAAGATGAATTAAAAGAAAAAAATACAAACAACAAAAACTCTGAGGACTTGTTCTAGTCCAAAAGAAAACTACCAACCAATTGTAGCATGTTTATCTCAACTGATCCCAATTTTTTTATTTAAAAAAAAGGATAAGAGAATTCTTGGAACAACTGGGTAATTTAAATATACTAGATGTTAGATGACAGATAAAACAACTGGATTTTTAAAAAAATTTCCATAGTTGCAATAATTGGTATTACGGTAAGAGAATATTTTTGTTCTTTGAAGATGCAAGTTCAACTATTTAATAGTGAAGGGTCATAATATCTATAACTTCCCTTGCAATATTATAGTAAAAAACAGTCAACATAAACACAATACACACATATCTAAAGAGAGAGGGAGGACAGGATTAAAAGCAAATGTGGCAATAAATTATGTCAGATCTATACATTTTTCATAATAAAAAGTTGGAAGGAAAAAACAATCCTTCAGTAAGGAAATTCCAATAAACACAGCAGACTTGCTGCGTGTGTCTGCCTATACTCCATCTAGAAAAGTGCAGAAAAGGTGTTTTAAAAAGTCACACACAGAAGGACAAAGGGCAAGGCAGTGGACAAGAGCCACAAAACCTGGGGTGATGGAAAGCAGACGGCCGAGGGGTAACTGACTTAGCAGACCTGAGAAACAGGAAGCCTGAATCAGCCAGTGCAAGCCCCGTGGCCGACTGGCTCACGCTACAGACCTCTGAAACGCTCTGCAGTTCCCGCATCAAGGACTCAAGGCGGCGGGGTGTGGCCGTGGAGGACTGGCCGGACGTCTGTGAGTAGCTGCCCCACGGCCTGCCCTTGCCCAGGCTGGGTGAAACGGAAGGCTTCTCTAGAGAGACTCAATCAGGGAGACTGCGGACTTCCTGGCAGTGGGCAGAGCTGAAAGAAGGCATCTCTTACTGAAGATGGGAGGATGAAGGGGCAGTCCACACACTGACTAGTGAGTCTCTGAAGCCCCCTTCCCCTGCTCAGCTGTCAGAGCCCTGGCAGTGGGGCAGCCGTTTGCTCGGCCAGAGATTGGAGTGTTTCCCGGGGAAAACTAACATGCCCAGGAAAAGAGATCTATTGGCATCAACGCCTGGGAGCGCCCCACTAGGAAGGCTGAGCCAGGTCGCCACGTGACTAAGCCTCACCCACACTGCAGAGCTTCTGAGCAGCTTTTTATGCCTCGTTCTTAAATCTGAGTCAGGACAGGATAGGTAACGCTGCAACATAAACAACACCAAAGTCTCAGTGGCTGAACACAACAAACACTGATGTCCCACTCAAGCCAAGTTCAGGTGGTCCTGGACGACCCCCCAGGCAGCTGGCCTCCACGGTCTGGCTCAGCATTCTAGGTTGCATCTTGGGTGACTGGTACCTCTGTCGTAACACTAGAAAGACAGACAGACAGAAGTTCCAGAAAGAGAGAAGAAAGTCAACACGAATGGGAAGATGTTATCAAAGATGTAGTGCAAGAAAATTTCTCTGAACTGAATGACTGGTTTCTCTTTCTTTCTTTCTTTCTTTCTTTTTTTTTTTTTTAAACTGGTTTCTTGATTATAAATGGCCCACTCAGAAGAATGATTTAAAAAAGATCTACATCAAAGCAATACTGTGAAATTTTAGAACATGGAGGCAACAAGAGGAATCTAAAAGCATCTGTGAGGAACCAGGAGCAACAACAACAACAAATCAAGAGTGAGAAGGGCTATACGCTACCAACAAATTCCTGAAAAAGAAGTAAAGAAATTGATTCCGTTTACACTGCATCAAAACCAGCAAAACACCTAGGAATACATTTAACCAAGGAGGCGACAGATCTCTACTCTGAAAACTACAAGACACTGATGAAAGAAATTGAAGACGACACAAATAAATGGAGGAGTGTCCTGTGTTTTCATGGACTGGAAGAACTGATAGTTAAAATGCCAATACGATCAACAGCCATCTATAGGTTCAATGCAATCCCTATCAAGAAAACAATGACACTTTTTTTTTTTTAACCAAAGTAGAGAAAATACTCCTAAAATTTATATGGAATCACAAAAGGCCCTGAATAGCTAAAGCAATCCTGAGAAAGGAGAACAAAGCAGGAGCATCACACTCCCTGATTTCAAGCTACACTACAGCTATAGTTATCAAAACAGCACGGCACTGGTATGAAATAAATAGACCAACAGAACAGAACTGAGAGCCCAGAGACAAGCCCAAGCACAAACAGTGAACCAGTATTTGACAAGGGAGCCAATCATACTCAATGAAGAAGACACAGTCTCTTCAATACATGGTGCTCGGATAACTGGATACTCATGTTAGAGGATGAAATCGGACCCCTATCTTACACCGCTTAAAAAAATGTACTCGATGGGGATTAAAGACTTAAACATAAGAGCTGAAACCATGAAACTCCTAGAAGAAAACAGAGGAATAAAGCTCCTTGACATGCGTCTTGGCAATGACTTGTTGGATATGACACCTGAAGCAGAAGCAACAAAATAAAAAATAAACAAATAGGACCACGTATCGCTTCTGTAGAGCAACAGAAACCAGGAACAAAGTGAAAGGACAAGTTATGGGATGAGAAAAAATATTTGCAAACCACACACCTGATAAGGGGTCAATTTCCAAAATATATAAAGAACTCATAAAACTCAACAGCAAAAATAAACAAATAACCCAATTAAAAAATGGGCAAAGGACCTGAATAGACCTTTTGCCAAAGAAGATATACAAAAGGCCAACAGGCGCATAGAAAGATGCTCGGCATCACTAGTCGTAAAGGAATGCAAAATAAAACCACGATGAGATACCATCTGAAACTATCACAGCACTGTAAACTAAATCAACTATACTTCAATAAATTTTTTTTTAATTTTTAAAAAATACAAACTCTATAATACTTTACACCATAAAAAGATGATGTTTCATGTTTAAAGATAATTTTAAAAACTCTTGCATTTCTACACATGCCATTATTAAAAATCGTACTTCAATGTGTGAAAACGGTTATCTATCGTCCTTGTTTAAAATTTTTGTCCTTGACGATTTCGACCACAGCCGGCATGCACGCTGACTCTCCATGACAGACAAGGCTTCAATCTCCTTAATGTTTGCTTTCTTGAAAGAATTTCTAGGCACCAGACATTTAGAAAAATAAACTTCAGCATCCCTGATGTTAGAGTAGATGTCCTCAATTTATCACAACTAAGTCAAGACACAGAGACACTGATGTGACTGGGCCAGCAGTAACTGCAGGCTCCCCAAAATGTAGCTCTGCAGTGAAGGGAAACAGCCACGATGCTGAAATTCACAGCATCTAGGTCTGATCCTGTCTCTTCCAACAGCTTGCTGGGAGAGCTTTAACATTTAACAATCTCTTTGATTGTTATTTTCCTTCAACTGTAAAACAACAGGGTTTGATTCAAAGATCCAAAGTCAATTCATGCTCCAAAGCTTAATGATTTTTTTTAGATTCTGCAATACTTCACTGTAGAGTGCAGTAATTCATCTTATTTTCCCACTGACTTAAACAGAAATCTAAACGGTCCTTAGCTGCCAGTGTCCCCTAACAATTTTGTTTCAAACCCTTGTACCTCCAAAGAGTCCCTTATTATATTTGGCAGAAAATACAAGGATCTCTTTAAATTAAAAAAAAAAAAATAGGTTCACTGACTTCTACTGCCAACTACATAAAATTCAAAGGATGTGGTCTGGCATTCAGGATACTTGAAATCTGATCTCAACTCACCTTCCCAACTTTTATCTCCAATCCCTTTCTTGTTGCCAAAGATACAGTCAGATTAAACGTATTTTTCTTAACCACACCGAAGTTTTCCTGGTACCCAGGGTTTTTGCGCATGGTATTATCTTTACTTTACCTAGACTGTTCTCTATCTCCAGAGTCAAGTTTTACCTGATCCTCAAAGCTAGGAGGACCATCTAATTCATCATCCAAACTAGGACAATTCTAACAGTGTTACCTGGATGAGACACAGGACTCCAGGAACACACGGGGGCTCACCCAAGCACACTGGGACCTGTGATCGCTCTACACAAAGCCCAGTTGCAAATAAAGTCTCCCTCCCCTGAACCTCCGTCACACCGGAAATTTGTCTGTCCTTTTGACGATCATTCCTGCTGTGCATTTGAGCTACGTGTGTAACAGGCTTTATCCTCCTAACCCGCCTGAGTCATGAAATGATTCAGCTCCCCACAATGCTTAGCATATAGTAGGTGCTTAACCAGCCTTTGATAAATGAGTGAGCTCCTAGTTATGTGTGACTCAGGTGTATGATGTTAGGTTCTCTCATGTTGGCACATGCCTTTTTAGTATCAGCACCACCGTTCACACAGAAAAGAGCCACACTCCTTGGCCACACCAAGAGCCACCTCCCGCAGGGATGCCCCATGTTCACACAGCAACTGGAATAAGGATTCGCACGCCCCTGCTGAAGCATGCCTCGTTCAGACAGACACTGACTGACTCAGGCCCACTTCACTCACGTATTCCAGCTCCCCAGTGTGCAAAAAAGCCCTGTGACGTAGACTCAATGAGCCCCCACCGCGAACCACTGTGGTTCACAGAAACGAAGAGCCTTGTCCAGAAGGAGCTTCTAAGTGAGGGGCCAGGTCTTAAATCCAGATGTTCTGACCACTAGGACTATCGTGGGCCACGCAGGACATTGCAGCAAACTTGCCAGATAAGGCATTTTACAGAAAATATCAACTCTCACCCTGAACACCGCCAGCTATGATGGACAGCTAACCCAACCATCTCAATGCAGTTCTGCTAATTTTCTGAAAATGAGGCGGGAACAATCTTTCATGAGCTGCCTCCTCCAGCCACTAGTATAGACAGACCTGGCTAAGTCAGAGTGGGGACAAAAAGAAAAAGAAACATAAATGAGAGAACAAAAGAATGAACATACCACAAAGCGAGCAGCAGAAAGCGTGGAGTGTCATAGCATCAATGCAGCACTTGGCTCGTCACAAGCACACATTACAATGTTGCCACATAAGTGTGTTGAGTTATTTTGGGGACACAATAAAAGAGGCTCTTTATCATCTGGAATGTCCACCCGAAGATGGATTCTTCTACTAAAACAGAAAGCCTTGTGAATTAAACAAAAGCATTTAAAAAATAAATCATACACACTTATTTTTTTGGTCCAAGTATGTTTCATTACAGTGTATTTAAATACTACACATGGGATTCGGATGAAAAATTAAAACTTGTACTTTGTGCCAGTTTTAAAAGTTCCTTCTTTACCTGTACGGTTTCTACATTCTTTCTTTGAAACAGTAATTAAGTTTCAGCCTCAGTGGGTTTCATTCCCATTTGCTATGAGTCTGAAGGCATGAGAAGTATGTAGCATTTATATAACAGGAAATATCTAAAAGCATTCTGCTGCGATTTCCTTCCCCCACACCCCCTTCCACACCCATTCCTTAAACTGCCTTCAAAAGGCCTGCTGTGTTCCTTAAAGTGGAACACGAGCTACTAACGGGAGCAGCGGACCTGCTCCTCGGTGTGTCTGGACCCCACACGTCCCCCAGGCTGGACATCGCCCGGCTTCAGCAGCAGCTCGGACTCGCACCTGACCCCTAAAGCGCAGATATTTCAATGCCATGCAGGTCAAATATGCTTTTCTGCTGTTATCAGAGTGGAATTTAGGAGGAAAAGAAGAAAGCTTACCAACTTGTCTTTCCATTCTCCACATACCAAACCCTCATCAAGAGGCCCTTCCAACGTTTACGTCTGACACGAATGGGCCGCTGACTCTCCAAGTCGCCCCCACCCCACCCGCCCTCAGATCCACTCAGGCCAACCAGGGCTTGAGTTCCCATGGGTATTGCAGTAAATGTGAGACTCTGGAACAAATGGAATGTTTGTTTACGGACCATTAGAGGTAAAGATTGTGACTATGGTGCTTAAATAAGTCTAACGTTTACTAGTCACTAGTGGCTTTGCAACAGGGCCCAGCAACAGCTGTCAGTTCTTCTCGTTTATTAACCGTCCAAAATGTGCCTTCTCTACAGGATACCACCGGCCAAGAAAAATCATTGTTCTAAAGAGAATGTGGGCTATCACTACACTGGAGGCTGTCACACACAACTGGCACACAGCCAGCCATATTTACCTGGTTTTTGAAAACATCTATCCATGTCCGCAGGAGCCAGTCAAGGCCAAGGATACCCAGGAGGTCTGAGGTCTGGCTCCACTGAGAAGCATCCTCACCAGAGGTGGGTCAGGCTGGCCTAAACCTGATCTAGCCCAGGACCCAGACCCTCAAGAAAGGACTTACTTCTCCGCCAGCTCCAAAGCCATGTGTGTCACTGTTTTTCTCCAACAGGATAGACTGGCTTAAGAGTTTCCTAAAATAGTCTTGATTTTTAAAAAAGCAGGAAACTCTAACTTAGTCCTAACTTTCTGTCTTTTGAAAACCAACTCCCAATCTTTTTTCTTTTCTGATTACTTAAAAAAAAAAAAAAGTCAAATCACACCATGCAGAGGACACTGACCTGCATTAAGTCATAATATTTTACAAGTAAAGTAATAGGCAATTTCAGATTATGAAGTCTTACTAAATGAAATTTAGAGTAGAAAGTGAGTTTCTTATATGGACCTTTTTAATTGCTGCTCACAGAAATTATTTTGTCCAAGCAGCAGGAGAGAATTTTAATTTCAGTTCCATTTTCTCATTACCCTTAAAAACTCTGAAAGTACCATTTTGTTAAATTGAGTAAGTCCCAACTGAATAGAGTAATTCAGTAACAGCTCAATTGTCCATTGGAACACTAATTTCATTTTTTCTAGAATTAATACAACCTGCAACATTCAAGCAAACCACTCCCACTAATCCGGCCACCTTATTCAATTGTTCAATTCTATGTGTAATTACGTTATAAAATTGCACAGCACCCCATAGCTAGATAACGAACCACTTTTGCACAGTGACCCAGAAAACACCCACCATCTCTTCACAAAATTGAAAACATCTAAATTAATTTTACTAACTTTGGGCACCATCCACATACAATAACACAATCAGGACAGAGGATTTGGCAATGACTTACAACTTGGGTCAATTCAAACAATCAAAACAAAAAAATAATGAAACAGAACACATCCTAATTTACACCAGAGTTAGGCTCCCAAAGCTCATTTCAAGTCAGCTGTTTGAGCACTGGGTTACTTACTTGCTCAGGCCCCCAGACCAGATCATAGAAGACTCTTAAACTCACCACTGGCGTAGATGAAGTTCTCTGCATCTTCCCTATCACGTGACAAGCTTTTTTTCACTGGAAGAAGGATCTGTGGTTCTGTTCTGATTACCCCCTTTGGCTGTGGGCTCTGGGCCTCTCCTCTGGAGAGAACAGATTCCTAGCTCCAGTCCACTGACTCCTGCAGCCCAGGGTGAGCTGGGGTGTGGGGTGTGGGTCACAGAAGCCTGGCACACTGAGTTCTGCACGTCTCCCTAGACTCCTGTCTTCTGACCTCTCTGTGGCCACGTGGATGGGTCTGCCCACTTCCCTTTTTACTGTCATCACTTCCTCTCACCATCCAGAGTGTTTCTCCTTTATGGTTCACTGGGGATACAGTCTCATGGCTTCCTTCTATCCTTTTTGGTCCCTAATG
Source organism: Camelus dromedarius (assembly GCF_036321535.1). Lineage (NCBI taxonomy): Eukaryota > Metazoa > Chordata > Mammalia > Artiodactyla > Camelidae > Camelus > Camelus dromedarius. The sequence goes on from NC_087457.1 coordinate 27,044,443, forward strand.
CAAGTCACAGTAAATTCCTAAGGCTTTTCACTGCTTGTCTCTCAAGTATGAGGGCTTCTCTTCCTTGAAGTCATCTCATCTCACCATGGAGTTATACAGAAGAACAAAAACTGAACATTGGAAATAATGATGCCTCTTGGAACACAAGAGAAAGAGGAAAACGTCTGAAAAGTCAAAGGCCTTGATAAGACCTTGCAGTTATGAATGAGACTCCAAGTGTGTGCTCTAGGAACCAAAGATAACCAGTGAACCAGATTAACCAGACAAGGACAAAGATAACACTGAACTAGATTAAGTAGACTTGGCGACGCTATGGGGTGAAGGGAGGTGAGAAGAAGAGTTGGGGGATACAGCAGTAAACTCGCTTCTCATGACTCAGACAACCTGAAAGTCACACGCACACACACACAAACACACAGCTTTGCTGACTCTGCAGACCAGATACAAGGGCAGGGAAAATGAAGCAGCGTCAGGCCAGGGCAGCTGGACGACAAGGTACCGTGCAGCATTATGGCCGGCCGGTTAGCGGAAATACCATGGAGATTCTAAGAAGATGCAGAGCATCTCAGTAAAGCAGCGGATATTGGCAGCGGAAGACAAAGAACTTCTATTTTTAGCGCAGGTAGCCCCCACCCCGCACCGTAGTGCAGCACCATGAGAACGGATGTATAAGCCACAAAGTAATCTTAATAATTAATGGGAGAAAGTGACAATTGTTCCATGACCTCTGAAAATTCTCACTGAAATAGTAAAAGCTCTCTATTCATGTATAGGGAAATGGAAAAATAGTAAAACCAATATTTACTTAGTGTATTGTAATTTAAAACATTAAAAACAGAATTAAAGTGTTTATTTGTTAAAAAAAAAAACAAACTTATCAAAAGTAGTTTGAACAGGGCTTGCCTTCACATTGTATAACTTATGATTTGAAAAAAGGATCTTTGCTAAATGTTGACAAACTGCCACGCTGCTGCCTAAGTTTGGATCGGCTGATAACATTTTATCCTGTGTGTTTTCAATGTCGTGAATTATCTCCAAGGGTTCCTTTAATGTTAAGATATTTGGTGGCAACACTTCCTCTGGGACAGCTTCATATTGTTCATTAGTCATTTGCCTCATTTAAGCCTAAAAATTTGCTTTCACAAAGTTCCTCTGGCTACACATCTCATCCCTCAAACGGCGGCAGTGTCAACGTTCCCACAGTCAGCTATTCCTCCCATAACTATTTATGTTCGATTCAAATCCTGCGAAGTTGTTTGCACAGTGTGGTGAAAGTTTCTGCCATTCTGCACACATGGTCCTTGCGGTTACTTCCTGCTATGATGCTTGGATATTTTCTAATGCTTGCTTTATCTCGTAATTCTTCCAAAATTCAGCTACAGAAAATGCATGATCTCCAGTTGTGGCATCAATAACCGGAAGTCATTTAAGATAATAGGCTTTAACTGCTAGTAAAATGCAGATTTTGACATTTTCATTAAAGTCTCCAAGAGAATCAGGGTGACTTGGAGCATTATCTAACAGCAGTGGTTGTGCTTTAGAAGTTAAATTATTTTGCATAACTCTGGACAAAAACACAATTGAAACAAGTCTTGAAACAATGATACTACAACTCATGATCTTCTGTTTGTGCGTCAAACAATTGGTTGCCGTGCTTTTTCATGGTTTTTTAATGCTCTAGGATTCTCAGACTGATAGATAAGCGTGGGTTTTAATTTAAAGTCATCCTTTGCATTGCCTCCTAATAGAAGAGTTACCCTGTGTTTAACTCCTTTACGACCATACAAGACCTAACATCTTTTGTGGTACAAGTTCCTGATGGGGCTGTTTTCCAACCTCATGTTTCTCATCAGCATTAAAATATTTAAGGATCATCATCATCACCCGCCTTAATTAATCCTTGGAACCTGGACGCAAACTTCTCAGCAGCATCCTTATCTGCATTATAGTTTCACCTGATGGCTTGACATCAATCTATTCATGCCAACTTCTGAATGATGAAGCCAGTCTTAACAGACAGTATTTCTTCTTCAGTATCCATGCATTTACCATTTTCTTTCAATGTGGCAACTAGCTTCAATACTTTGGTGTGAATGATAATTAGACTGTTGGAATTTTTAAAAAATTACAGTCTTTGATCCAAAATATCAGTAAACACTCTTTCAACCAAAAGCAACTTTCTGTCCCTAGCACAGTTTAAACTAAAAGATGCTGAAATGACTTCACCTTGCTTTCACACTCACAGGACGTATTCAACGCACTTCCCGCAGGCCTCGGTCTCACCCCGTCTTCGCTCTGCTGTCCACGTTTTCAAATCTCCCCGTCACTTCCAATTTCACTTCCGGCACTACCTCACTTTTCATTGCTTTGCTGCGCTTTCATTTTTATTGGCCAATTCCCTCTTTCAGTTATTCATTCCTGTAAAATGACGTGTGGGTTTTATCACTGGGTGATAAAGAGGCAACACAACCACACACTTCGTTGTCTGTGCGTGAACTGAGTAACAGATGCTCAGTGAACAGTCACCGACAGAGCTGAAAAAACTAGTAAGACTTGTCACTGATCATGGTGCGCATTTGTTATCTATGCAGTGCTTTGCGGACTGAAGCAAAGCTCGTCTGTGGCGCAGTTACAGTGAACACACCCTGGTCGTTTCAGAACTGGAAGCACGCTGCTGTGGGTCTGGTGGTTTATTCACGTAAACCATGACACCTGATGCATGTGCACATCAGCCTCGTGCCAAACAGGCTCTGCCTTGTTTCATTCCAATCCCTGCTTAAAGGTTACCTATGCCAATTAGGCTAAAGATTTTCAAATCTTACCAAATCTTACCAAAATGATGAAACTTTAGGGAAAAATAAAAAGAGCCATAAACTGTAACCAGATAGGGAGAAATTAATTATAGAAATAAGACATATGGAAACAGGAGAGGAATAGGAGGGGTTATAATAAAATGTCACTATAGAGTACATTAACTCACAAAATTAACTTATTGTGACTTAAACAGTTTTAAAAAGAAAGCCAAACCTTCCAATAAAGTTCAGAATATAAAAAAGACAATTTTAAAAGGCAAGAACAAATAAAACGACATAAACCCGTGCCCTCAGGATAGCCAGAAGACTAGGGTAATTTCAAATGACCTGTAGGTAAAAGAATAAATACCAAATCCTAGTGAGCCACTGTCAGGTCTGCTGCGACACTCGTTTTGAAAATGCAAAATCTGGTGTTCAAGTGTGACTGACACATTAGGGAACGATCAGAACACAGTGAGAATTCTGAGTGTGCGTGTGAGCATCCTCCTCTGCAAGAAACCCTAGGTGAACGCAGAAAGTTGCACCCCACTGGGAAACCACCGCCCTCCAAAACCTACCTGCCGCCTCAGTTCACCACTGGAGTCACGAGCCACACCACCCATACCTGGGGTTACAACTGTCCACTCCATAAACAAGTCACAAGCTACAGTCCTTCCTAAGGCCACACCCAGAGGCAAACTTCAGGTCTTTCTCAAGGCAAAGTGCCGTATTTTTTGGAGTATACATGTATTTCTAATGACGTAACACGGGTAAAGATAGTGCTAGTTTTTATTAGGTTCCTATCTGTTTTTCTAATGAGCCATTGACAGCTTTAAGTATCGCACCCTGTTATGGATTGAGTGTGTCTCCCACCCCAGCCTGACAGTCATATGTTGATGCTCTAATCCCCAGTCCCCAGGCCCTCCAAATGGGGCTGTAAGCACACACGGACAGATGGCCCTTCAAGAGGTGACTAAGGGGAAACAAGGAGGTCCTCCAGGTGGGCCCCAATCCTCCATGACTGGAGGCCTCATGAGACAAGGACGGAAGGACACATGCAGGGGGGGGGGCCCGTGAGGACATCTGGAGAGAGAGGCCTGCTACAGGCCAGGGAGGGAGGTTTCGGAAGAGACTAACCCTGCTGGCGCACTGATTTCCAGCTTCCAGCCTCCAGACTGTGAGGAAATAAGTCTCTGTGGTTTAAGCCACCAGTCTGCGGCACTTCGTCGTGGCAGCCCTGGCACATGAACACATGCCCCCGAGCCCTGCTTCCCACAGGCCCTGCGGTGGCCCTTGTGGGATTCTGCACAGCGCGGTGATGGCTGGGGCGTGTGCTGGTTAGAGCAGAGCTCTGCATCGCATGCTCCTGTCAGTCATCACAGGAACAGTGCTATTCCAGGAAAAACCGAGTGTAAGAAAGAAGGGGGTGGTAGCTCTCAAATAGTTCAAAACAAAATTAATAATATATGGCAGAGTGTGTGTGTGTGTGTGTGTGTGTGTGTGTGTGTGTGTGTGTGTGTTTAGGGAGGAGGGGAAAAGGGGAGGGGGCAGAAAGAGAGAATGATAAACCAAACATTGTAAAATGTTAACATTTGAGGAATCTGGGTAAAGAGTATATGGGAATTCTTTGCACTCTTTTTGCAACTGTTTTGTAAGTATGTAATGATTTCAAAATAAGAAGTTAAAAACAGAAAGAGATACATTTTGCCTAGCCTTCCAATGTGTACTTTCTGGTTAAATTCTTAATCATTCACCAAGAACAGCAAGGCCGAGACAGAGTAGAAGGGAGCATAATGAAAGAACAAAGAACAAAAGGGAATTAGAAATTCACAAATAATATAATCAAATTATCTTAAAATCTGAATTCAGAAATTAAAAAAAAAAAACTTGTAATCAGAATCCATAACACAGGTTGGAAAATCCTGATTTAAACCGCCAACCCTGTAGAGCACAATTTTTCAGTTATACATGAACATATATATATATTCATTGTCACATTTTTTTCTCTGTGAGCTACTATAAGATCTTGTGTATATTGGAATTTGACACAACATTATAAAATGATTATAAATCAATAAAAAATGTTAAAAAAAAAAAAAAACCACTAACCCTGTCACATAGCACAGGGAAAAAACATTTCAGCCTTCCCTTGGGTGTTCTTGGGTCAATGACTCCAAGCAGATTCTGTATTAGCAGCAGGCACTCGCATACAGAGAAGGACCAAGCAGAAAGGTTGTATGACATTTTAATCTTATTACTTTCAAGTGCATATAGTCCACGTAGCTGCTAACAGAGGGAAGACTTACGGAGTAACTTGTGACATAACCTCATTCCAGCAGCAGCACTTGGCCCAGGGGCCCTAATGACCCCTAGTTCATTATAGTTCTGTCCCAATTTGTCTCCCTCCCTCCAATCACTCTTCCTTTCAGTCTCTCTAATTACACTCTTCTGAGTTCTTCATTCTAAAATACACCTTCCAAGCTATGACTCCTTTATCAAAACCCTTCGAAAGTTACTTGTAAAGACTCAGGTTCAAATATCTTGCCTTCAGCATCCAAGGTCTCCTACCATCTAGTCTTCAGCTTCTTTTGCAAGCTTGTTCTCTAATCTCCCTTCAGCCAAAAGGGGCCACTGTGTCTGTGCTGACCCCCAACATTCTCCCTGCTGATCGTCAAAGCCCACGGGGGTCCACCAACTCCATGAAGCCTGTTCTCACCACCTCAACCACCTCCCTCTCCTGGGAAGATGTAGTAATTAGAACTTGTTACATGTAAGTTAGTAAAAAGGAAGGAAGAGAAAAGGAAAGAAGGAAGGGAGAGAGGGAGGGAGGAAATAAAAGCCCTGCAAAGTTCAGATTTTCTGGAATATCAGTTATCTAATTTTCGCCCATCGATCGCGCTCTCCTGCCATTCATTTTATTGCTCCAGCTTTGCAAGTGCTTTAGCGCATGCCTGTTCCATAATACAGTGGGACAGAGCAGCTGTGAGAGCAGATAGCGCAGGGACTGCAGTTCTCCAAGAAGCATAAAACCAAAAAGGTGCACAAAGAACTGGTTTGTGGTCTGAGAGAAGGGGTCAGGGTGTAGGGAAGGCAGCAGAGGGGTGTGGGCCACTCCCTCCAGTGGGCATGGCGCTCCCAGCAGATGGCCGTTGGCAATATCATGATGGATCCAAACCGGGGAGGGACTGACGGTCAGTCACCCACCACAGACAGAAGGGTGAACTCCACCCTCATCCAGTTCAAAAATTATTAAAAATTATAATTAGATAAATCTAAATTAATGAACTGTTGTCACATTTTCAAAGTACAGCAGTAACAAAGGGTAGATTCTTGATGGAAGATATAACCATTTGGTTATAGGAATAGAGATCGTGCTGGTGAATGCACTGGGGGAATCTCAAGGCTGTACCTGACCCCTCCCTCCTCTTTACTCAGGACAAGGGCTTCAAGGTCATTTCAAGATATTCCCTTGGGGTGGCTATGTGTGTGATTGCCATCAACTACACTTATTGTGGAGATACAATATATATAAATATCAAATCATTACATTGTATACCTGAAACTAAGATAATAGTATCTGTCAAGTACATCTAAATTTTCTAAATAAGTTATTTTTAAAAAAAGAAAAATTCTTGTAACTGCAGTCCAGTTTTATAAAACCAAGAACCCAGCTCAAAAGGGAGAATTTTTAAAATGTGTTTCCTCTTTGAAATAGAGATAAAAGCATTTGAGTAATGACATTCTGCAACCGTCTAAGAGTTCCCAAGAATAAAATTCATTTGAAACCAAGAGAGCTACACACTTTACTCCCCATGTTTCCATGTCTGAAAATAATTCACTCCCTTGCCCAACTCCCCAGTGGACTGAACCCTTTGACAGCAAACTGCCTTTAATTTATTGCTGTATCTGTAGCTCCCAGCCCAACTTATGGATTCAATAAATGTTTGTTACGAGAATAAATATTAAGCCAGAACAGTGAGACTATAGCAAAAGTAGCTGACCATTTTGATTAAAAAAAAAAATACCCTGGGGACCAGAAGCTTCAGGAATGGCACATAATTCAAATATATAGTCTTCACAATTCAACGTAATAGCAGGTATCTAAACACTTACCCTTCATTAACAAACCTTTGAGTTAGGTACTCCTATGACCTAACTGAGGAGGAAACTGAGGCCCAGGGAGGTTAAGTAACTTGCCCCAAATCACACAGCCAGAGAGGGGCAGAGTCAGGATTCAAATGCACACAATCTCCAGTCCATACTTTTAACCATTATACAAATACAAATGTATAAAAAAAGATCAAATAAATGCATTCTAAGAATTCACCAAAAAGTATAATATTTTACTTTTGGTTAATTTTTAGAATGCAGTCTAACTTAAACAACATTAAATGATAATTTGGATTTTTTGTTTGTTTTTAAAAGCTTCCTGTTACTATTAAAATAGCAAGCTCATTAGTTGTAAGTATTTGTAGGCAATAATAACTATTAAAAACTGATTTTTAAAATTTTAGTTTAATCAAAATAACATTAATACAGTATGGATATTTTTTCTTTAATGACAATGATCATTTTAAAATAAGCACATGTTTGAAATGTTTAAATATGAACTGTAGTGTCTTTTAAAACCAAAATGAGATAAACTCAAATGGAATAGAACATTTTAGCTGGGTTACCATGAAAAAATACCTGGTATATGACTCCATCTTTCTATTCCTTTTCCTGAGAGGTGGTGAAGCACAGAGCACCATGTCCAGGCTTTGAAGCATTGCCTGAATCACAGCTGGTCCATTCTCCAGCTCTCTGATCTTAGGGAAGGTCCTTAACCTCTCTGAACTTTGTAAATAACATCAAAAGGTCAAATTATTTTGAAGACAGAAATACATAATACACACAAAACAGCATACCTACAAGAAATAAATGTTAAATCCTTTTCTTTCTTAAAAAAGAAACAAGAACGGAAAACTTTCTCCTCTCCACATGAGGAAATCCAAACTACACTGATGGTTTCCAGAGTTCAGGGGACAAGCACTACCTCTCCATTCCCATTTTTTTTTTCTGAAACTCTGAGGAAAACAACTGCATTAATATATTTCAGTTCTAGATCCTAATTTACATGGATAGCTTATACAAACATAGTTACTTTCAAATATAACTTTTGAAATTATTTTGTTTTTAAAATCTTTTTAAAAAAATGGACACTTTGACCTCTGTGAGCCTGTGTGATAACTTTAAACTCTTTTTAAGATGGAGAGCTCTTCGACAGCCACAGCCTCACATGCTACATCCATCTTTCATACTCAGGGAGGTAAACCAGAGTTTAAGGGGAGTTTTAGTCAGATCAGCTAACTGCAGAGCTATAATTCCACAGAGTTCTAAAATTTCTTATAACCTATTTTTTTTAAACTACTCAAAACAAAAGGATTATCCAGTAGGACCATTCTAAGTATTTATTTTATAAAGGCTATTCCCATTCATATTGAACAATGACACAGAATGAAATATATTAACACGTGCAAATATACACCCTACCAGGGAAAAACATATTTCACCTTACAGTTCTTCTATTTGCCTTGGTATGCTTTGTGTTTATGATGTTTCGGAAAACAGGACTTAAAAGAAATAAATTGTTCAGACAATCTTTTGTTTTAAAATCATTCAAGGTCTCTCACAACAAGCTTTGACCAAAATACTAAACAAAAACTCGCTAGAAATTTCTGTATCTTAAACTTAAAAATTTTCATTATCATCTTTTTACAACATTTCTAAGCAAAAAGTTGAAGAGGCTTTACCAATTAAAAAATCTCTGAGGTCTACCTGCTACAACCACCACATTTTAGGTCCTGGGGAATGCAGGAATCCACAGCTACACCAGGAATCTGAGGGTCTGCTCCTTATCACAGACGTGAAGGCTCCCTCCGCTGCCCAGAACTTTACCCTGCCCTGCAGTTACTTGTAAGGAGAATAATATGAGTTTTAACAAGGATCTGGCTTTAACTCAGAAAACCAGTCATAACACAGACTAGCTGTGTGGCTTTGGGCAAGTTACTTAGTCTCTCTGAGCCTCCATAGCCTCACAGAAGATAGACTAGATTAGATTACTTTACTAGTGTGAGAATTAAATGATGCTATTCATACATACAAGCATCTGAGAAAGAGTAAGAACTCAAAAGTTCCTATTTCTTTCTCTTTTCTCCTCAGAAACGTTGAGAGTGGAGGGATTAAAAAAAAAGTTTGCTTGTGATACATTCCAGATCTAGAGTAGTTATTCTTCAATTGTGGTCCCACGACCAGCAGCACGGACACTGCCTGCAGATTCATGGCACAGCCCCCGACCCAACCTGACAAGTCACCGTCTCCGGGGACAAGCCCAGGAAACTGCACTTTAATAAGCTTTCCAGGTGTTTCTTAAGAACATTAAAGTTTGAGAACTACTGTTCTAAAAACACAAAGCACGGAGAGGCAGCATCCTCACCCGGTTCCTTATCCCGTTTCCTGCTCCTGCCTTCCGTCTCTCCCTCCCTGTTTGTCACTCAGCTCCCTTGACTGCCCAGCTATGTAGACTCAACTTAGACCTCACTGGCTCGCTTCCCAGGCCCCAGCTGGTCGCTACCCCTCCTGACAGTCCTCTCCCGCTGACAGTGTGGTGACTGTCACATCACCACCGCCGGCACCACCCTGCTGCACAGACAGACATCTCGAAGGGCCTGGTGTCCACCCAGGCTGCACAACACCCTCTGGAGCAGGCTGGCCTGGGCCCACTCAGATCCCATGTGATCCTTCCCATCCCATCCCAGAAAAAGCATCATTCTGCCAACCCACAGTGCTTGGGGCGTGGAAGAACCCCCAAGAACTCTAAATTCCCTACTTCTCCCTTTCAAGGCTTTACTTGGAATTGACAAATCAACTGAGGAAGGTTTTACAAATGGAGCCGTTCTTGTTCCCATAACCGAGTCCACCCCCACATCCCCGTTTCCCAGCCCCAGCAGCAGACAGTGCTCATCCAAACCCTTTAAGCGGACAGGTTGCCAGTGTCCTGCCGGCAGCGTGTTTCAGTTTATATCTTTTCACCCACTCTGTTTCAAGCCGAGACAACAGGAGCAACACTCTTGCAAATAAATACGTGAAACAACAGTTATGATGGACTCTTGCCAGAGATGTACATCCAATCAGTTACTGGCCTGGACTGACAGCCTCAGCCAGACAGGGAAGACATTCCATCACCCGTATTTCCAGGACCCGGTACGCAAAACCTGGGGAACTGCGCGTATCTCTGACAGTGAAGTCAGACTAAGTACTCAACCAGGAGAAGAGAAGACAGACATGTCCCATAAACCATACAGGAAAATCAAGATGTAACAGAAGAGCATTTAATGATAATGGGAAAATGAGGATCTAAGGTTACATTTTAAATTCAGATCAGAAAACTGTTTCCACACAGTTTGCAGTCTCACTACTGCTCCATGAGAAGGCTTATCCCCTGCTTTAGTCCAGCACCAAGTAGTGATAATCTTAAGGTTTTGTCAGTTTCAAAGGGGGAAATTGCTTTTCTTCCTTATGTATTTTTAATTACTAAAGAAGTTAAATATTTTTTCCCTTTAAAAAAAAAACTGGACACATGCATTTCCTCTTTTTGGAGATCATTTCTTTAAGCATCATTTCTTTACTTACTCTGTTCAGACACTGTTATAAACTACAGGATGAGGGGGAAAGCAGCAGAACTTAAAAATACGTATCTTGATACCCAATCTGTGTCAAGACAAAAATACCAAAAAAGCAATTCCATAGCAGGATAAGTTCAGGGATTTGGAAAAAAGAACATCAACTAATCTGATGCTTTATTTTCCCGGTGAGGGAGCCTGTCCAAGGTCACACGGCTCAGCCTGGGCGGCGAGACTCCACTTCCCGCGGCCCTTCAGTCTGAGGTGCTTCCTGCCACGTCACTGTCTCAGCTCAGGGAGAGGCAGTCTTTGCAGTATGAGGCACATGACTGTCATTACCTATTCTACCTATTTAATGAACAAATACTTCTGGATGAAAAAGAGCATCCACATGAGAGGTGGGTATAAGAAGGCCCACTATGCACTGTAGTGGATTTCTGTCGGTTCAGCTGCATGGCACGCCTTCTCTCTGAGTGAGGGAAGATGCCCCTTCCCCTCCCACGTGGCTGCGGTGGGGACCAAGCCGCTCTCTAGTGAGGGTGTGACCAGGACGGGCCATTGACATTCGGTTGCCCACAGTGATTGCTACACACATCATGATTTTTAGTAATTTAAAATACGTGTTCAAGTAAACTACACTTAGAAGATAATATACAAACATTATTTTAAAATATTAGGCATATGGATAATTCTTTTTAAGTTCTTCTTTAATACTGCTGATCTGTCATCTTTTCAACAACAATAAAAGAAAACATGCTTGACAGGTATGCTTCCAAATAGCTTAAAATAAATATTGCCCGAAATTTTCTTTATTTATGTAAAAGTTACTTATATTCACTTACTTTGAGGCAGTTGTGATCCTAAATGTTTTCTAAATAACACACATCCAATCCCTAAACAACCCAATGGGGAAGCAGGCAGAGAAGCTTAGCGCAGGGCTGCACAGGCAGCATCTGCAGTGCCAGAATGAAAACCACACTCTCAACCACCAGGCCACGCTGCTTCTCAACCGCGGGGCTGAACTCATCAGACCGTCTCTCCATCTATGGAGACTAAATCTAAAGGAGCACAGAGAGTTCTATGAGCACTCTTTCTTGTCGATGGCCATCCTTCCTTGAGTTGTGATTTGTCAGATTTCACCTGCTAAATAAAACCCAAATCCAAACAGTCCTTAGAATACAAGGAAAGCACAGCAGCTTCAAGAATGCCCTAGATACTGCTGAGGTGACACTTCTTCCCAACATTAAAAAATAATGTTTGTTTGCATATCATCTTCTAATTACAATGTAATGTGTTTACAATGAATAGCATTCCATGTACAATGAACATCATAAAACAAATCTTGTCCTGTTATAAACAGTAAGAAAACAACTGAAACCGGAATAACCTCTTATTAGTAAGACGTAGCATCAATGGGTCATGACATCTGGGATCATATATTTTCTCTCTACAAAAATTTCAATTAGTCCTGGCAGCCATGGCCTTAATTATTGCTTTCAAATATTAATTTTAACCTTCCAAAGAATGATTTAGCAAGGCTCCAAGATCATGAAATTAACACTGAGCAGGCTTCTTTGCCCTGGTACATTTCAATACTAATCTCCTAGTAAGACACTCTCTAAATTCGAACATTTTCTTAATTTGCAATTGAAATTCCAAACAGGATACTAAATTAAAAAACTAAGGTTTCACAGTAAATAATGATTATTCAAGTCAAAACAGTGACAGTTCATCAAACTATTACCTTATCAAGTTACCTCTGCAGCCACTTAAACACATGTACGCAAACCAGAGGAAAAGCTTCAGACTAATGAAATTCCTAAAAACCAAACTAATGAAGTCAATTAACTAACGATTAAAAAGAAACTTTACTTTGTTACTTTTTAAATACTAGGTAACTTGGCTCCGTAGCTCAGGGGTTACAGCACTGCTCTCGTAAACACTAGGTAACTCAAACTAGGGAAACGTACTATCCAGGAGAAGTTCTGAAGGTGAGCAAATGGCATATCTACACAGGATTCTGAAATACGAGTGCTTGCAAAAGATGCTGGAAAACAGTTCATTATTATTTCCTCCTTTGTGTCTCTGAATCCATTATCTTAACGTCATAGCCACTAGTAATTTGGCCCTTCTGTTAAGAAAGAGTACACACGACGAACAGCAGTGCCATACAAATTCATGACAACCTAAAATACATAGCAGTTTCAATTTTATTAAAAACTTCCATTATATTCCACCTTAATATTCTAGAAATAGAACTTAACATAATTCTTACCTAAAAATGTTTGTAGACTATTAAAAACATAAAACTAAAAGAATGAGCATCAGAGTCCACGACTTCAGAGCTGGTTCCCAACCATCCAAAGAGGCCCGGGTACACTGAACATGACAGAGAGGGCAGATGAGTCTCCTCCTGCGGCAACTCTGGTCAAGTAGTAATGACCTCCCGGAGCACAGTTTTGGGAATGACTCTGAGGCAGCAGAGCCCTCAGCAGAATGCTAGGCAAGAGTGGGGTGGCCCTGGCGCAGTGCCTGAGTCCCCTACGCCCACTCTTAACAGATATTCAGAGACTGCAAAGTTCCTAATTCAATAAAACGTAACCTAAAAATAAAACCATCCTGTAAAAGTGTGTGGTGCATTATGAATTCCAAAGCCAAATAAAAGTGACTTGGGGGAAATGCTTGTTGCTGCCTCTTCTATCTGGCCGTTCTCTTCTGAGAGCGCCTCGCTGAGTTCCATTGTTCATTCCTGACAGGGGACTGCCGTTCCTTACGCTCCACTTTAGATTGCTCACTCTGGGAAGAAAGCTGCATTTTCTTCGTTTTTACTTCATATATAATTTATGGAAGGAAGTTGAACATTCTTGTGTTTCACTTTACAGGATACTAACAGTAAACCACCCAGCCCACGCCCTGATACCCTCGGGTAACATTAGCCCGCAGCTGAACGCGTGCCAGGACACACACCCCGTGGCTCTATTCCAGGGCTTCTCAGGCTGGGGCAGCCAGGGAGTGTGCCTGGGGGCGAGGGCATTCAAATCCACTACACAGGCACGGCATTTAAAACGTATTTCAGTATTAAAATAGGCACAAATGTACTATTAGAAGAACACAAAATTGGCATGAATCTTTAGGAGAAGAAAAGAGACTACAAAAAAATGTTCCCTTCACGAAAAGACCTGTACACATGCGCGCACGCGCGCACACACACACACACACACACTCATTCTTCTGCGTTCAATCTTTGCATTGAGGTACTTGGTGGAAAGCTCAGAGAAACACAGCATTACTCTATCAGTGTCCACGAACCGGGGACTGACTCAGAAAATTTAGCGTCATCTTGATTTTAAAAGAAGGGGGTGGTGGCATGCTAATCCTGCTAACAACTTAGCTTCCAACAAAAAAAGTACATTTGAGTAGAAAAAGTTTTGCTTGGTACAGTTTTATCTTCACCATAATCACATTAATAATAGCAATACTGAACATGCAAGCATTTCCAGGCAACGTGACTCCCAGAACCTGGGGTGTCACCCTTACACAAGAATATTCCAACCAGCAGTGAGCCTCTGTACCTCATAGTGTGTCTCCTCTGTCCCTGGCTCTTGCCCTGACGTTCCTACCGCTGTTCCAACATAGCACCCCACCCCATCACGACTGCTGCCCGCCCAGGGCCCTGCCCCTCGTACTCCACAGCACGCACACTGCGCCACGCAGCGCACTGCTCGCCAAGCGCATCCCTCCAATCCCGCGCATGCGCGCTCGGGAAGGTTCCGCCATGCTCTTCACACATTATCGCAGGCCACCAATAGTGCCTGGCGTACAGCAGGAGAATCAAGTATTTGTGAACTGAATGACTCCTAGGCTGTGTCTATTTATTCAGAAACCTATCGCATGAGCCTCCCAAGATACGGTCTGTGCGCCTCCGTAATGACACACTCCGCCCAGTGAGGGAAGACGCGCCCCCGGGTCTCCCCGGCAACGCCGCCGGCCGCCTGATGCACCTGCACGCACCGCCGCGCTGCCCGCAGAAGTGCCAGGCACTTCGCGATGCACCTTCTGGCGACACAAGTGTGAGCCCAGTCCCTCTGGTGTAACTTTTTTTTTTTTTTTACACAGACTCTCACTAGAAGGTACTGGAGAACTTATGCAGGCACACAGGACGCCCTACTTGCTCCTAGGAGATGGGGGGGGGGTGCGCGGTAGACCGCACTGTGCCCTTCAAACTCACGCGTGGTAATAAAGCCTTTACCCCACTGCGCCTGTGTTTGCAGATGGCGATGCTTAACAGCCTTGAAACCCTTCAAAACCCACCCCTCTCCCCCTGGTAAATCCTCCCCACGTGGCTCCCCACAGACCTGTCTCTTCCTCATGCAGAGATCCCCCCTTCAGTAACACAAGTCAGTAGTTCTGGAAAGGTTTTTTCTCTATGTCTTTATAAGCTTCCGTCAATCTAAATATGGGGACACCAATAACACACCTCATAGGCTTTTGTGAAAATTAAACTGACCCATGGTAAAAGTTTAGAGCAGTATGTTTCACAAAGCAAATGCCATGTAACACTGGCTCCTGTTATCAGGAGCAGGATCCTGCCATTTTACTCCCAAAATAACACGATGCAGTGTGTACAACCGGTGCCCCCACTTCGGGAGCCTGAACCACGGAAAGGTCACACAGTTTCAAGTGGAGGAGCCAAGATTCGAAAGCAGGCAGTCTGACTCCAGGGTCTGGCTCTCAACTCAGCGAATGAAAACTCTGCAAAGGTTATTGCTTTTATTACTAATGTCACACTATAATAGGAGCAAAGAAAGCAAAAGTATGCATAAGTCAAGAAAGCAATTTATTTTTCCTTTCCAGTGCTGTTCTTGTAAGGTCTCATCAGTCATCTAGCAGTAAAACTATAATTCTATCTGCTTATTAAAAAGAATGCTTCTTTGTGTACACTAAAAATAGCTGCTATCCCAATATATTCCTGACAGTGTTGAGAAGTGCTGAGGAAATGGTTCACATTTCTGACTCCTCTGTGAGTCAACACCGTCCACTGATAACAATGAGGCAAGTCTACTTTGCTCTTTCTCTCTGTTGGCAGCAGTGGCCTCTCCCCCCTCCAAGCAGTGTCTCAAGTCTTGTGCAGGGAAGAATGAGTGCAGCAACTGCCCATAGAATTCACATTATTTTCAAGCACACGTGTAAAATTCACTAAAATGGCAACATACATACGCATTCTCTGACCCCCGATTCAGTTGCATCAGAAATCAAAATCAATGGCAAATCTTATTTACGGGTAAAAAAATAAAATAGCTAAAAATGACAAAATATGTAAAACGGAATGATAAAGAACACCTTCAGGTAAAAACGTACGAAATTCAAATAAAGCACCATGTAGTTAGATTTACTACCTAGTAAGTACAATTTTTAAAGAGAAAAGACCAAAACTTTAAGTATCGCTTTTAAGAAGTTTTTTAAAAAATCAGTAGAATCAACCCAAAGTAGAAGAATGGAAATAATAAGCGCAGAAAATAATAAAACAAAAAGCAAATGATAAAGAGGATGAATAATCTCAAGGTCAAAACATTTCTTTAAAAAAAAAAGTCAAATTGACTAACCTCTTACAAAAAGAGAAAAAGGAAAAAAATGAAAATACAAATAGACAACAGACAGCAGAAATGGAGAGGAAACACAAGTACAGAGGTACCACCTAGATTAAACATAATTTCTTATGAATCACTTTGTGCTAACTGATTTGGACATATGAGTGACATGAACAAATTCCTGAAAAGTGAAACTCAAAAGAACTGAATCAAAAAGAAATAGAAAACTTGGATTCTTTCAACACGCATTAAAGAAATTATATCAGTAGTTAAAATGCCACACCCATATGATTTTATAGGCTTGTTCACCCAAACAGTCAAGAACAAAATAAGGTTGGTATTACAGCAAGTACTCAATAGTAAAAGGGAAGTGGGCACATTCCTCAACTCATCTTGTCATGGAATCTAACCTTAATACAGAAATCTGACAAGAAAAGAATGACAAAGGACAATTGTAGGTCAAGTTTACTTAGGAAGATAAAATGCAAAATAACAGAGCATCAAGACATACATGCTAAAACATTTTAAAATCTCCGAAACCAAAATACATTTTACCATCTAAGATACTTTATAATCATCATTTGCCACTTAAAAAAATTAATATCCTTGAAATAGGGGTGTGTGTTACATAAATGGCATTTTAAGTTTGAAAATAGAACTCTGACAATTAAGGATAAGAATAACTCATAACCAACTTGAGTTTATCCCAAGAATGCAAGGTCAGCGTAACATGAAAACATCAATTAATGTATTTAATGTAACTTTTGCCATTCACAGAAGAAAACTTACTTGATTATCTCAAAAGAACAGAAAATCTTTTGATAAAATTCAACATCATTAAAAAAAAACAACAAAAACTCTTAGCATGCTAGGAACATTAGGGAACTTCCTTAACCTGATAAAGGTGTCCACAAAACACCTATTTACATTGAAAGCATTTCCTGTAGGATTTGGAACAAAACAAAGATGTCCATTATTACTACTTCAACACTGTAAGTCCAAGCTAGTACTGTATGGCAGGAAAAAGACATAAAAGGATTAAGGATAAGCAAGGAAGAACAAAAGTGTCATTGTTTGCAAATGTTATCAATGTCTTCATATAAATAATCTAAGAGACTTTTCCAACCAACTATTGAGATTTGTTGTAAAACGATAATATTTAAGACAAAGTTTTTTTAAGGATGTCACATAAATGGAATTACACAGTACGGAACCTTCTGAGACAGAAGTCTTTCACTAAGCATGATGGAGATTCATCCAGGCTGTTGCCATCATATTCCCTGCTGAGCGGTGTTCAGCAGATACAAGTGCCACAGTACTCTCATAGCAACATTTAGACTCACGTTTGATCAAACATCTAGTTACTGTGGCTTAGCCAAGTTGACATGTAAAATTAACCAAGAAGTAATTACGACAGTGTGGTATTTGTGAAGGGTAAATGTATAGATCAGTTGGATATAACAGAGGATCCACACAAATATGGACAATTGATTTTTGAAAAAGGCTTAAATGCAGTTTATTGAAGAAAGGATGCTTTTTCCAACAAATAGTATTTATTGAAACAACTGAACAGCTATATGCAAAAAAAGAGGAAAAAACCCTGTGTAAACTTTACATTCTACATAGAAATAAACTCAAAACAGCTTACAGCTGTAAGTGTGAAAATATTGCACTATCTTAATTACTTCATGGTTAACTTCATGTGTCAGCTTGGTCAGGATACAGTACCCAGATATTTGGTCAGAGTCTAAATGTTGCTGTGAAACTGCTTCCTAGAAGAGATGAACATTTAAATCAGCAGATTTTGAGAAAAGCAGATTATTCTCCATAATGGGTGGGCCTCTTCTAATCAGCTGAAGGCCTTAAAAGAAAAAAGATTGATGTTCCCCCAAGGAAGAGGGAATTCTGTCTGTACACTGCCTTCAGACTCAAGCTGCAACCTCAACTCTTCCTGCTGGCTCACCCTGCAGACTGGACTGGCCAGCCTCCACAACTGCTCGTGCCAGCTCTTTCAATATATCTGCTATTGGTTCTGTTCCCCTGGAGAAACCTGGCTAATACCAGCGCTAGAGCTTCACAGCAAGTCTTATAGCTGGATAGTGCATTTCCTCCAACTTCATTCTTTCTCAAAATTCTTTTCTCTTTTCTAACTCACTTACCTTTTCATATGAATTTTAGAATCAGCTTGCCTATATCTACAAAAAACCCTACTGAAATTTCTATTGGGACTGAGTTAAATCAATTTGGGAAGAACTGACATCCTTACTGTGTTTAGTACTCCAATCTATGAATATATCTCTCCACTCATTTAGGTATTTCTTGATTTCTTTCATTGGTGTTGCAGGCACTTTGAAGACTACAGTTTTGTGTACTTTAGGTTTTATCTAAATATTTCATTTTTTTGAAGCTACTGTAATGGCACTGTTTTAATTTTGGTTTCAAATTATCCACTGCTAGCTTATAAAAATACTGTTTTAATTTACGTACATACTGTATCCTCAAGGAGGTAGTGCATTACTCCTTAAGTGTGGGCTGTACATTGTGACTTCCTTCCCAAGAGGACAGTATGGAAAAGGGGGAAAAGTAACTTCACAATTAAAACAAAGCAAAACAAAACGAAACACCTCTGACAGACACGACCTCAGCCAAATTAAGGCTGACGTCAACAATGATAAGCCTTACGGCAGCACCTGCGGTAATGGAAGGGGTAGGGAGGATGACAGGTTAGGGGCCAATGATACCTTAAGTCAGCTGAAAACATGATTTAAGTTGAAGACTGTATGTCTTCAATTTCATTTGTTTCTTGTGTTCCTAGAAAAAGTGCTAACTCCAGAAGACATGCTGGAAATTTCAGCTAACAGGTATTGACAAGATGTCTGTCTCTCTGTGATCAATGAAATCAGTGATACCTTCTTCATGACTTTCAAGTACACTAAGATACAACCCTTGAGGTGCCTCGTGAGTATGTGCAGTCGTCAACAGCCTCTACTACAACCCTCACACCTGCTACCTTAGTGTAAAGATTCCAGAAGGCAGAGTTCCCTTACACCGCTCTCTGGGAAGCTTCCCATAATATGTGACAATTTCCTTACGGCTTTCGAAAGAAAAAAAAAAAAAAAAAAAGCTAATTTGTTACCAGGGCATTGAAAATATAACATTTTGGCTCGGATTCAGATGCCATACAACGATTACACATGACAACTTTAATGGAGGAGGAAACTTCATTTCTTGGCCACATTTAGAAATTCAAATACCTTTGTTAAAGGTATTTCAAAAGCAAAACCTGTATTTCCACCACCCCTGTATCTCCAGGTTCCTCCTGTTACAGGATGATATCATACTTCAGTTGGAGCCTACAGTAAGGGAGAAAAATCTCAGATATGACTATAAAAAAGCAAATGTAGCATAAAAACATTTTCCCATATTGGGTTCCACAGGAACTGGGAAATGTTACCAAAAGTCAGACAGACAAACAATAAGCCAGCTTCCACTAAGAAACAGAAGGCAGCTTTCTGTTGCTCTTTTTTTCCCCTGCAAATTAAATCTCAGCCTGGTTTTAGCAACTTCCAAGGAAAAACCAGGACTTCCAATCTTGATTAATCTAGACTAGCCTCTGTGCCCAGGAGGCTGGCTATCAACCCTCAAAAGTCTCCTTAGGCAACCTGCATTTACACTATTCTTTCACTGCTCCTTGGGTTTCACATTGTGTGTGTGCGTTTCCAGAAGATTTTATGTGTTTAAGGATATACTTCTGGGGATTATTTCTATAGTTCGTTACTAAAGAAGTTCCTCTGAAAATAGCCAAGCAATCTTGAGAAAGAGGAACAAAGCTGGAGGTATTATGCTTCCTGACTTCAAATTATACCACAAAACAATCATAATCAAAACAGTATGGTACTGGCACAAAAACAGACACAAAGATCAACGGAACAGAATAGAAAGCCCAGAAATAAGCCCAGGTACATATTACTCTGTGGAAAAGGGCGCAAGAATATAACAACCAGGAAGAGACAGTCTCTTCAATAAGAGGTGTTGGGAAAACTGGCCAGCTACATGGAAAAGAATGAAACTAGACTATTTTCTCACACTATCCAAAAAAATAAACTCAAAATGGATTAAACACTTAAATATAAAACCTGAAACGGTAAAGCTCCTAGAAGGAAATACAGGCAGTGTGCTCTCTGAAACGGGTCTTAGCAATTATTTTTTTCGATCTGTCTCCTCAGACAAGGGCAAGAAAAGCAAAAATGAATACATGGGACCACATCAAACTAAAAAGTGTTTGCACAGCAAGGGAAACCATCAACAAAATGAAAAGGCAACCACTGAATGGGAGAAGTTACTTGCAAATGATAGGTCTGAGGGGTTAATATCCAAAATATGTTAAGAATTTACACAAATCAAGATTAAAAAAAACCAATCTGATCAAAAGTGGGCAGAAGACCTGAACAGGCATTTTCCAAAGAAGACACACAGATGGCCAATAGGTACATGAAAAGATGCTCAACATCACTAATTGTCAAGCAAATACAAATCAAAACCACAATGAGAGATCACCTCACCTGCCAGGATGGCTATCATCAAAAGGACAAGAAACAATGTACTGGAGAGGATGGAGAGAAAAAGGAACCCTAGTGCACTTCTGGTGGGAATGTAAATTGGGGCAGCCACTATGGAAAACAGTACAAAGGTTCCTCAAAAAGTTAAAAACAGAACTAGCATATGATCCAGCAATTCCACTCCTGGGTATTTATCTGAAGAAAACAAAAACACTAATTTGAAAAGATAGCTGTGCCCCAGTGTTCACTGCACCGTTGTTTACAATAGACAGGACAGGGAAGCAGCCTAAGGGCCCCCTGATGGATGGATGGATGGATAAAGAACACGTGATATGTACACATATGTAAATAATTCAGCCATCAAAAAAGTGAAATCTTGCCATTTGCAACAACATGGATGGACCTGGAGGGTATTACGCTTAGTGAAATAAGTCAGAGAGAAAAAGATAAATGCTGTATGTTTTCACTTCATATACGAATTCTAAAAAACAAAACAAACAAACAAGTATAACAGAAACACTCCCAGATACACAGAACAGACCAGTGGTTGCCAGAGGGGAGGGGGTGGGGGGTGGCTGAAATAGGTAAAGGGGATTAAGAGGTACAAAATACCAGTTGTAAAATAAGTCACAGGGATGTAACGTACGGCACCGGGAATACAGCCAGTAACATCATAATAACTTTGTATGGTACGTAATGTATAAAATTATCAAATCACTGTTATACACCTGAAACTAATATAATACTGTAAGTCAACTATACTTCAATTTTTAAAAAAAGACAGTTTTATGGGTTTATTTATCATTTTATATGTGAATCATACAGACCACACTCTGTGATGGAAGATTCCAGAATGATCAGCCTCTGATACTTCCAATATCCTCACTCCCTGTAACCATTCCAGGCTTAGCCCAGGCCACTGTGTCTAGGAAAGTCAGCCAGAAGTCATCTTTTGCTTCACACCTAACATCTTACCAATCAGTCCCTGGAAGCAAGAACTGGTTACAAAGCAAAGGTGGTGAGTCTAGTCTTGAACACATTAAAGTGATCTGAAGGTTACATGTATAAAATAATCCCTTTTTTAAAAAAGTCTAGAAGAAAAATTATGAATATTTTCCCATTCTTCACACAGAAATAGGCTATCTAGGCATTTTATAAAACCCAGAAGCATAAAAGACTGGGCTTTTCCAACCACATTTGTCTTAATCTGGCCCTACACGGTCTCCGTGCACCTGAACTGTGACCTTCGTGTGCAGAGAGCAGACAAAATGGAATGTCCAAGGTTTTTGTGTTCTGTCTTGAGAAGAAATACACATGTACAGTTTCTGAGAGAACATATGGGGTGGTGAATGAGAAAAGAATAAGCCAGAAGTCAGAAATTCATACTAGAATTCTGATTCAGGTGTCTCTCAAGAAACAAAAAGTGTTACAAACTCATGAGATGGAGGCACCATAATTCTTTTCATGCCTCAGTGAGAATCTGAAAAATAAAAGAAATGTTTGTGAAGAATGTTTTCAGTTTCTCGGACATGAAGTGCTATAGAAGGCAAACGGGAACTTGAGAAATGATCCATAAATAAGTTCTCTTCAATCTATTAATCTGGCCCAAAAAACCGGCCACACTGGGATAGTTTGCAAAAAACTTCCAATTCCTAAGAAAATGAATTAAAGTTACCAACTATTCCAAACAGAAGCTTCTTGAAAAACATTTCTTAATTTTTAAAAAACTTCAAATGCCCACCACTGAGCCAGATGGTAAAGAGAATTTAAAAAGGTAAGCTTTACTCCCTGCCCTCGAGGAACATGAAGGTAACGTCACCGGAAAGGCCAGACGTCTTCGTGAAGCAGATGAAAAGCACGCGTGATGAGGCTCCGTGCACCTACATGCTGTAATTAACAGGACCAGAGAAATGTATCCATTGAATCATTCATGAGTCAGCAAACGCTTCTCGAGAGCCTGAAACAGGCTGGACACCCAAGCTAAGTGACGGGCACACAGGCGGAATGACAGCAGTTGTGACGGTAACTCCAACAGCAGCTCCTTACTGAATGACGGCGGTGTGGCAGGCCCTGCGCTGAAGCCCTCTGCACGATCTCATGTCAGCTCCCAACAATCCTCTGAGGCTGGCATTGTGCAGAATATCCCCATTTTTCACATTATAAACAATGAGGCTCTAAGAAACTGGGTCAAATAGATCTGATTTTGTTTCAGACCCTGCTCACTCACAAGCTCAATTACTCTCAACCTCAGTTTTCTTCATCTATGTAATACAAAAGCATCAAGTGATATTGTTATGTTGGCACCAAATGGATCAGAGTTAATACCAAGTACACAGAAGAACCAGCAGTCAAACTCGGGTCCATCAGATTCCAAGGCCTACATTCCAGAACCGCAACACTACAGAGAGGGCCAGGAGTGAGGTTTCTGCTGCAAATGAAAGCTTTTGTTCTGAAGCTGGTTTAAACAGTAAGAAAATCTATTACCCCACCTAACACAAGGATGGCTGGGGACACCAGGGCTGACTGTTTCAGTGTCTCAATGACGGCACCAAGGACCTCGCCTTGTCCATCCCTAGTCCAGCATCCTCGTGCTGGCTTCATCCTTAGGCTGGCAGCAGGCAGGGGCCACAGCTTCAGGCAAACAGCACCGAGCAGAGCAAGAAAAACTGTCTCCTTCTCCAGCTTTCTTCCAGCTTCAAGTGGACTTCCCCTCACCTCTCACTGGCCTGAACAGGCCACGTGTCCGTTCCTGAACCAGTCTTCAACAAATGGGGTGGAATTCCTACAATTGCCATATACTAAGTGCCTGGGATAGAATGAAGAATTAAAAGATGTACCTAAGGAGACTGAAAACGTAAGCTGTCTCTTAACGAATCCTTAAGACGTGGCTTATAAGGGGGAGGGAGACAAGAATTCCAAGTGGGGTGAGTGGAGAGCTGGAAAAACGAAACAGATGCTGGCCAGAGAAACGCGCTCTCAGACCACGAAGGAAGTCCAACGTGGAGTCACACAACCGCTGGTGTTAGGCAAGTAAGCACCCATTTGAGCCACCAAGTTTAGAGCAATAAAGACCTGAAATACTAAAAATACACACACATTCAACCTTGCATCTAATTCAAAACGCAACTAATCTTACAGTACAGGAAATAACAGAGAATCTTGGTACAGCATTCTGCTTCCTTCTTACAATTCCTTCCCCACTGTCACACGTAAATAAAAATAAACCAGTGTGTGCATACATAGGCCACAGAAGACTTTCCAAATCACAGTTATTTTTCATATTCATGCAACCAGGTTTGATGTAAAAGCTAAGAGTACAGTAATATGTAAATCCTAGAAAGTTCTAAGGAAATTGCTTGTTTCATCTCCCAACAGGTCCCCTGCTATTCCGAAGGAACCTCTAGTTTAATTTGTCTTGAAAATGACAAGAGTAGGTAGAAAGAACATCACCTATTTACCTTCATGCCCTATTTTGAGGCAGGTACTGTATATTCGGAGGAACCCCAGGATGCCTGCTGGGTTGGGGAGGGTATCGGGGTCATTGCACCTGACACCCTTCTCTGCCGTAATAGGATTCCAGAGGATCAGATTTGTGAACAAGCTCCCAGGAGCAAGCCTCCACTACTGAACACGTAATCCTGGATGCGCAGCACCAGCACCATCTCTCAGACAGTCCGTAACAATAACCAGTTCTGGTGAACAGTGGACAAAAGTGATCTGACTACCCGAATGGACAAGATGGTGGCTACTCAGGTACTCCGAGGACGGACGGGCCCACAGAGATGGTCTCTGCAGAACTAGAAGAGAGTGGACGGCTGGAGGAACTGACAGGGCCGGGACTAGGGTGACGCAAGCCATGGTTCTGGGGCACAAAACGAAAGGAGGCATTCACTCTCGGGTCACGCAGCACGATGCCAACCCGCACCTGCACCGCAGGAGAATGAGAGTCTCCTCACCTCTACCCCGAGCCCCATCTTGTGAGATGCCTTGCCTCAGCCCAGTCCGGCCCTGGACGCAAACAGTGCCAACTGTATGCATTCACTGCAGTCCTCAAGGCCTCCCAAGCCGCTGCAGCTCAGAACATGACACGCTGCTTCTCTCTCCTCCTTCGGAGGGAGGAGCATGGGAATGAGCGTGAGTTCTGCTGGAGCTGAAGGCAAACACACACCTACAGACTGGAGTAAATTCAAACAAGAAGTGCACCGAATTTTCTACTTCGACATTAAAAAAATTCATAAAAAGGCAGACTGAGTATGAAAAGTTTTCAACAGGCTTAACATTATGTAGGGGCAGGAAGGAGCAAGAAAACTAGACAATACTATAAAATTTCAAGCCCAGTATTATATGATGCGAGACCAACAAAAATGTCTTTAATTTTAATTTTCTTTCACAACTGAACATACAAACAACCGTCTCATCAAATGAGCATTTGACTGAAGGGAAGGATTCATCACACTTTCACTGATATGAGCATTTTCAAATTGTCCTTTAGCATTCATTTTTATAAAATAACAATGAATTTATTTAAAATATTTCAATAGTTATGAAAATAGTGTCTCAATGGCTACAATACCAAAGCAGAGTAGCTGTCAGGGCACACCCACACACAGCTAAAAATGTCTGTCAGATAATCTGAATTCAGCCTCTGAAGGCAGACTTCAAGGTGCCCCGGGACTGTGAGTCATTTGAAAATAGAACTGGCAAAAACAGAGGATGCACCTGTATCTTCCAGGACACACGCCTTGTTTCAGGTAAGAGCTTCCAGCCCTGAGCCATCGGGGCTTGAGGGAGACGGAAGGGAAGACTGATTCTAGACCAGCCTCGCTCCCCTTCCCAACGTCTTCCACAATCAAAAGTAGCCCAGATAGTCCCATGTCATCTCCAAACACCTTGGCGGGGGGGGGGGGGTAGCACTAGGGACATTTCCTGCACTTGGGATGACTTCTTTGACCACACATTGCATCAGAAAAATTTAGTGTGTCTAGTAATTTCTAAGTTTTTGTGGAGAAGTTTGAGCTACCATAGATTCTAAATTCTGACATAAGAGGAATTCAAAACTGAATGCTGATGAGTAAGTACAAAATAACCATGAAATCATATTTCAGAAGCTTTGATACAACTCAAGGGGTGATCAGTAATCTGTACAGGAAGAAAAAAAGTTTTCCTCAACCCTCTGAGGGTTCCCGGCAGGGTCAAAAAATTAAACTGACAATGACAGATTCACAGGAGAAGAGCACACAAATGTATTTAAGGAGTTTTATGTGACACGATAGCCTTCGTAGGGAAAAGAAGACCCTAAGAAACAGACCTATGTGTTGTTATGCCAAGTCTGATGGAGCGTGGACAGTCATGGAAGAATATGACAGTTAAGAGGTGTGCTTGAGCTTATGGGAAAACAAGAATATTCACAGCTTTCCCTGCTGGTACTAATGAATAGTGAAAATAAATTAAGCAATCTCAAGAAAGCACAAAAAATGAAAAACAAAACGGAAGGAGTAAAAAAATACAGAAAAGTACTGAATTGGAAAAATAGTTAATAACAACAAAGTCAAGAGCTGGTTACTTTAAGAAGAAATACACAGATAGCTGAGTGATTAGGTAACCTAAACTGGAGAGGGAAAAAAAAATGGCAAAGTACAAATACACTAAGCAATAATGAGAACAGGAAAACAACCAGAGATACAGTAGAAAGGAAAAGAATGTTAAAGGATTATCTCGTCCAATAAATCGAAAAATGCTGATGATTTTCCAGGAAAATAAAAATACCAAATTGATCCCTGAAGACGGAAAAATCTAATCAGTCACATAGCTACCAAAACAGTTATCCAAGAACTAATCCCCCAGAAAAAGTATGAGATCAAACGAGTCATGAATGTGAACGCTACCAAGCTGCAGGGAACATAAAATTTCAATGATGGTTGAACTGCTCCACGGAAAACAGGCAGAGCTTCCAAATTCTTTTCAGGAAGTCAGCATAATATTAGAACCAAAATCTGATCAAGGGAGCATTAAAAGAGGGGAAGAAAAAAAAATCAGAAAATTAGACTGCTCTTACAAATATTAACATAAAAATCCTAAATAAAACACTAGCTGAGAATCCAGCAATCCAGTTTTAAAAAAATGACCAAGTGGGCTTTATTCCAAAATTCAAAATTAGGAAATTAATAAAACTCATTATATTAATAGCTTAAAGGACAAACTCTCTCTACATAGTCAAAAGGCTTGTGAAAAAATTCAAAATGTGTATTTACTATGTATCAAAAAAAAAAAAAAAGAGACAAATGAACATCATGTCTACAACACTAAGATTTAGGGAATAATATCTTACCATCCCTGCCTTCAAACATAAAGAATTAAAGATACATTTCAGGACAGACTCCCTTATATCTTTCCCTTCCCAGAGGACATGGCAATCCTAGTATCAGGGATAGACCACTCCTGTTTTTAAATCTTGACTACATATGTATCCATAAATGTTATACACTCTAGTTCTGTGGGTTTTTTAAAATTTACATGAATGTTATACTATATATATATAGTATATGTGTGTATATATACACATACGTGTTATACTATATATTAATTATATATTATGATATATTATGATGTATATAATGGTATTAGGATGTTATACTATATATAGTATATGTATCGATATATAGTATATGTGTCTATATATATATATATATATATATATATATATATACACATACACTTCTGAAACTTGCTTTGCTTCTCTAAACACTATCATCAAGACTTATCCATGTTGATACACATAAAAAGATTCTAGTTCATTTATTTTAATGCTGTATAGCATTCCATTCTATAACTAAACCATGAAAGTTGTTTAATACAATCCCCTATTGATGGATATCAGGATTATTGCCAATTTTCTGCTTTTTTAAGTTATGTTACAATGAACTTGTTTGTACATACATACATACACCCGTGCAAGACTTTCTCTAGGATATACTAAATGGAATCTTGGGCTACAGGAAAGCAAATGTTTAATCTGACACACGTCGCCAGCCCCTATCTCAGTAGTATTACTGACACACTTCTATCAGCAGTGAGGAAAGCTCCCACTTCCCCACATTCTCTGTCTGTCTACCCAGCTCTGCCATTACGGTGTGAAGGCAGACACCGGAGCGTACACGCACGAGCGTGGCCGTGTCCCAGCACGACTGTATTATGAACACTAAAACTGGAATTGTATAGAATTTTCACTTCTTCTTTTGACTTTTTTTTTAATCATTTAAAAATCTAAAATCCATGGTTAGATCACAGGCCATTAAAAAGAAAACAAATAGGCATGGGCAGGCTCTGGCCCCCAGACCACAGTTGGCTAACAATTGCCTTGGAACAGTTCTCACTGAAACAAAAGAAGAAAGGTATTTTGTGTTTAGGTGATGGTCACTGCATAAAACGTCTTAACTTTCTCAACTAATTGTGTAACTAAATCAAGTAACTGGATCATGCTTAAATTACTTTACCTGGCAAACCTGAAAGATGTAGATACCAGAAATATTCCTTGCACTGACAACCGACAGATCACAGACATTTTCTGCCTCTCTATTAGGGCAACAATGATCACAAACAATTACCCGTATCAACAGTCTCATTGTCTTCCTTCACAAAATGTTAAGTTTTTCAAATGTGTTTTATTTGTTCCATCTATCTTATATCAGAGGAATTTAAGAGAACTTCTCCCAAAATGTAGACAAGGTAAAATTAAAATATTAAACATGAATGAAGATTTAGGGATATCATAATTTTAACAAACACTCTCTCGTTATAAACATGAAATATTTGAACTTTTCTCTGTAAAGAGGTTTTTATTTAAATAAACAGTAAATTAAGCACATAATAATAATACAGTGGCCCCAAAGTAACTATATAAAATACAAGTCTTCTTCCCCAACTTGTAGTCTCACTCCCCAGAAGTAGCCACTAATAAAGTTTCCTTGTTCAAGACCATTCTAGCTGACAAACGTCAGGATGAGTGAGTTTATGAGTGAGTGTGTGTGTAACTCAAACGGAATCACAGCAGAGATCCTCGCATCTCAGTACGCACACCCTTTTCCTTTTCAAGTCACAGTATTTAATTCATTCTATATGCCATGATTATTTAACATGAATAAAGGTGTTTTTCAATAAAATTTATATATACACATACACACATCCCTTAAGGCAGTTGACTTTGTGACCCTGGAAATTCAAAAATAATTTTGTGTTTTCCAACAAGTCTCTTCATACTCCTCTTCAAGAACGTAACAGAGAAACCAGCTTTCCTGTTTTTTCTTAATCCCCAAATTATTAATTAACTTAGAAGGATTTAATCTTAAAGTAGTAAAAATATCCTTTTTATACTTGCAAAGGTGACTTTTACCTCCATAGCGAGGACGTCACTTCTGGTATCTCGATGAATCCAGAGGTTAAGATGACTTCTATTTCCATTGTGACTTTCTTTAAAATTCATCAACAAACAAGTTCAAGTTCCTTGGATGGACTGCTTAAGAACTATATAATTATCACTATGGATGAATAACAGAATAAAGAATTCTGGAGTTAAGTATGGGCCTTGGAACAAGAATTGACAAGAATGGAAAGGAAATGAAGTTCACACATGAGACACAGGGTTTTCTATGATTTACACACAAAAACCTTCCTAAAGGAGTTAAGCGAATATCCGTCTTAAATAAACACTACATGCTCATTTAAGTTCTCGCTTTTATCCCAGAGTATCTTTTTGAATTAACATCCTAACATTGTATCTGTGTTTTTAAAACTAGCATCTTAAAAATACAAAAATCCAATTTAAATTTTCAAAATTAGAGAAGACTTTTGTTTCAAAAAAGAAATCACTGTTTTCCAACACAAATCTCTGTCTTCCGTTCACGGACGGCTACCCAGAGGTGCGCGTGTGAGGAGGCGACGGGCCCCTCTGAAGGTGCAGGACTCCGCGGGTTCTCCTGAAACCTTAAAGAAGAAAGTTAGGTTTTCTTCCTGCAGACTGTGTGAAGGGCTAGTGCTTCAGGGCTTGCTCTCCAGAGTGAGCTGGGAAGAGGCGAGAATGCAGGATGGGGACAAAAGGCGTCTCTTCCCGGAGTCCTGTATTCTCAGAGCGAGAATTACTTACGTTATCACCAGAAATCCCTAAACCGGCCGTTCCCAACCCTCGTGCCCCTACCGGGCGAGCCGGCTCCCGCAGCCCGGCGAGGTCCCAACGCCCTTCTGCAGAGTGGACTCGTGGAAATCCACCAGCAGCCGCCCCTGCGGGGCCGGGGCGACGCTCCGGACCCCCTGCAAACGGGCCGACCTGTGTGCTTTCCTGCCACCGCTAATTCGGGTAAACACAGCTAGTTTAAACAGCACAAAGACGTATAATCAGAAATCATACAAGAGAACCAAACAGCAGGTCTAAGCAATCACCGGGAGTCAGTAAAATTTAGACTGCAGCAGGCTGGAGGGCAAAGAAACAAATACCATCAGGACAAAAGAAGTCTTGTAAGGAGGCAAAGTGTCGTGTGGGGAGTACGAGAGGCGAGGTTTTTCAAGACAGAACGTTGGGAAATTTCAGATAAATCATCGGTTTTCTATGCAAACCACTACACACGGCTTCTTTTCGGCCACAATAGTAAAGCCAGTCAGACGACTCAACGCTTGGCTACTCGGCTGCGCCCGCAGTCTTTCCTCATTTGAATAGTATTTTAGGAATGTTTTGTCAATGTGTCGGATGATTATTCACTTCTGCCGCCTTCTTCCCTTCACTGTGATAGTTGTGGTCATAGTAGCAATTTATTTTATAGGCAGAGCATTCACAATATCAAATGACGACCTTTTTTTTTAACCTGTTAAAAATTCATATATTTATTTGCCCACAATTCCTTTAAAAAGGAAGGTTAACTTTAACAACTGTTGCTCATAGCAACACAGGAACAAAACATTTTTTACATGCATAATCTAAGCATTTAATTAAAATTCACAAACTTGGATCTCAAACCGAGTCAAAAAGTAGAAATGTAAGAATACTAGATTCCCAAATAACAACAGATACACAGTATGTTGTTGAGCTATCACAAAGACAAAAGGAGGGGGTGGGCAGCAACTTGTGACAGGGATAAGGAATGCACAAGTTTAAAGATTCCTTTACAACCACCGCTTTAGTGAAGCGCTCATACTCTTCCAGGCATATAAGTAAATTAAACAAAAATACACCACACTCCCAGTTTCCAAGGCCAGAGCCTGAATCCAGATCTAAGGAGTGTAAAGCAAACGCTAATGTAGCAATTTATAGAAAGAGATGGTTTTCCCCCCAATACTTAAGCTCAACTACAAGTGTCAAGATTAAAAAAGAATTCCCATCAAGGTCTGTAATTTATACACTTGCAAAACCAAGGCATTCTCAGACAACTGATTGCCCACCAGGGTTTAAAGCAGTGAAAAAGACAGCGTCCTATTAAAGAATCTAGAATCTAGAATCCATTTAAAATAATCAGTTCACCTGTTCTCAAATGGGAGTTGGGGTCTGGGGGGTGCAGGGACTGTGGATGGCACATTTGGAAAACAGTGGTTCCACAGAAGCCTGGATTGGGAGACGGCTGTGGTACAAGGTCAAAGGGTTTTAGAACCAGAAGGCAAGGATAGAAAGGATTTATAGCACATCAGATCTCAACCTCTGAAAGAACTTAACGCACTGGAATAAGGCAGAAGTGATAGTCAGATCAACCTTTAACTGAGCACCTAACACGCACAAGACACTGCACTGGGTCCTGTGGGGCGCACACATAAACAAGAGTGCACACAGCTTAACCAAGGGCAGCCTACCAACTGGTTTGGGAAAAGAAAGAATAAATTCTGAAAAAGTAATGGTTCAATTTGAAGAGTCAAGAGAGGATCCATTCAGTTTTGATGCAGATGCTAAAACAGGCGCCATGAGAAATAAGGCACTGGAGGATTACGTGTGGCTGGGCTGCCAAGGAGGCTTCGAGGGCTGAAACTCAGGCTAAGTCTGGAAGGGTGGCTATGACTTCCAACCTCAAACCCAAGGCCAAGGGCCCTTCTGAGTGGTACCTGGAGGTCGCACAGAGTGAAAAGCCACAGCTTTGAAGTCAGACAGACGTGAGTGAGTTCTGCCACCACCGATTAACAGCTTCGTGCCCTGACACATGCCGCTTCACCTGTTAACCTTCGGTTTCCTGAAACCCCAGTTTCACTGATGGTTCCTATCAAAGGTTTCGTTTACTCAATAAATATTTATCAAGAGCTTGCACAGAACCAGACACTGAAATACAACAGTGAACAACACACACACAGGACCTGCCCTCATGGAGCCTGAAATGACATATGAAGGCTCAACAGATAACATCTGTATCATCATCATCATCATCTTCTTCAGCATCGTCATCTTTAGCACAGTGGTGGGAACTATAACATACATTCCAGTGAGAACAGATACACCATCTTAGCTGGAACAAGGTTTCACAAAAAAACAAAACAAAACAAACCTGACATGCTTCAGTCCCAGGACCTCTTCTTTTCCTTTCTCCCAAGAACCTCACCCCATTCCACAATTTAAAAATACTACCTATGTATACCCAAGTTTAGTACCTCCAGCTCTGAAGCTGTCTCCCAAACTCCAGACTCTATGTCCAGCTGCCTATCAGACACCTCCGTGTAAATGTCTCCACAGGCATCTCAGACCAATAAATCTGAAACAGAACTCTGGATCACTGATGCAACTGGACACCAACCAACCAAATTCCTTCCTTGGCCTTTCCCCATCAGTAAATCCGTAAATCCTTCATTCCTCTCTTTTCTTTATGCCTCACGTATCTAAAGCATGAGCAAGTTCTTTCATTTTTACCTAAAAGACAGGTCCCCAATCTACTGACTACTCTCCATTGCCAAGCCGTCATTCCAGCTGAAGATCTGATTGTTTCTCATCTAATATCACTGCAGTAGCTTCTACGATTCCTTCTCCATAGAGCAATGATCTCTTTTTATTTTTTTAATGGATAAGAACATATCTCACACACACACATACACACACATACCCCATCATTCCTCCATTCAACTTAAAACTCTCCAGTGGCTCCCAGATGCCCTTAAAATGTTGACAGTCTACAAGGCATACCTGATCAGACCCCCTTTTGACCTCTCTTCCTCCTCTCTAAGACCTTCCTGCCTCTGCCTCTGCACTGCAGTCATGCTGGCTACCTTTCAGGTCCTTGGACACACCGACCTCCCCAGCGCTTCGGGACAGTGCAGTCCAACAGAACTTTCTGCACTGACAGCAATGTTCTCTATCTGTACATGCGGCTACTGCGCACCTAACATGCGGCCAGTGGGACTGAGGGACTAAATTTTTAACTTTATTTCAGTTTGATGAATTTAAATAGCCACATTCTCCTAGCAGCTACCACACTAGGCAGAGCAGGGCCAGGAACCTAACCAGCTCCTCTGCCTGGACTCTTCTGCCTCCAGGTCGTCACATGGATGGCGCTTTCTTAGCCTCCTGTCTCAGCTATGTGTCGGCTCCTCAGAAAGGCCTTTCCTGACCACCCCACTGATAGCAGCTCCCACGGACGCCATTATCAGTCCACTTGTTTATTTCCATCAAGACACGTTCACTACGGTCTTTATAATTTGTCTTCCCCAAAAGAGAATATAAAATTGATCAAAGTAGGGACTTTGCTTATTTGTCCTTCAACGCTACGTCCCCACGATAAAGGTGCTTGGTTTAGAGTGTTTTCAATAAACGTTTGAAGGATGGTTGAATGAACGAGTGAGCCAATGACCAGGAGGCCAAGTCAGTAGAAGTAGGCTGCGGACAGATTATGGAGGCTGCTGGAAGAAGGCAAGGGTCCTTCAAACCCTCACATTTCATTTACATGGGTCCAGGGCTCTGCAGTGTTCCTAAGCGCCCCGTGGGGACAGGCGGTCTAAGCAGAGAGCACAAAGGAACAGTCCACACCGCAAAGCAGGTCTCCATCCTCAGTTGGTTTGGAATCAGTTTCATGAGAGCATTAGTGATGCAGACACACAGATGCTCCCTACGTTTGAGACATCAGGAAATCTCTCAAGAACGTATCTGTGCGCACTCTAAAGTCACACCTTTAGAGGAAAGGGGACCGAAAGGGTGATTAGACAATCAAGTTGGCTTTGCAGTATCTGGATCTGTGGTAGCAAAACAGAGCATTAATATTATGTTAAACATTCAGCCAAGTTAAATACTGGTTTATAGTCGCACTGTCCTCTGAGAAATGTCACTAGCTGTGTCACTTAGCAGAAAAGGGGGAAGGGAGGCAATGAGGGGAAAAAGTAAATGATCTGTTTCTAACAAGTTCAAACACCCTGATAATCAGCAGAAAGGAAAAGAATACACAGTGCAGACAGGATTACTGACCAGCCAAAAGTTAACAAACCTGGACCTATAAGCTGACAAAACTGATACCCCAGGGATACCATGTGCAGTGTGAATTCTACACATTCATTACTGTTGTAATTACAAAGAAAAAAAAATGGCATTTGTACTTATCTCTATTTAAAACCATAACACTAAGGACAACTGTAAAGTTCTGTATTAAATGAAACTGTGTGCTCTTCAAGTCTTTTACAGTAAACACTGTCTAATTGTACTGACTATCAGTGCCACTTAATCAAATGACTCTCGCGTAAGATGAAGCAGTGTCAGGAATGTAATTCCACAGCCTGCCACTAAGTCAGAATTTTCATCAGGCGTTCACAGCACCGTAAGTCAACCTTTCCTGTGACGTGAATTGTCAGCACTCACACGTGGTGCCAGCCGGGGACCACTCCCACCCCGGACACACTAGGAGAGCACAGCTCGTGCAGAAGCAGCAGTGGCGCCGAGGAAAGTCTCTCTGCCTGCCAAACCCCCACACGCTTATTTTTCCAGAAATACCAGGGACACTCATTTAGGTAAAAGTCACCATTAAGTCAAAATAATGCCTGCATTTCTTTAAAATTAAACCTCCTACTTCTAGCCACAGTGAGACCAAAGTAGGTTAAAGGTACACCTCTGTTCAAATTCTCTACTGGGACCACGGTACCTCCTCCTATGTTACAGCAGTGAAGGAACAGCTCCCAAAGCTTCACTCAGTTACTCTGTTCCAGTGCCACCCATTGTTGTCTTCTCAGAACCGTGATTTCTTTACTGACCTCAGGGTTAACAGTACAGGAAAAATTATTTGCAGAGCCAAACAATTTTAACCGCTCACAGCAGCTTTGGAACACCCACAGCTACGACAGGTCCCAGCTTTGTAAAGATAAGACACGAAATTATTCTCTACCTCCTCATCATCACCAACTTGGTGATTTCATTAAACATTATCAGTACGTCCCAGGAAAGTCAGTGTTTCCAATGATCAAAGCAGTTTACTATAATATTTATACTTGCGAGAGTAAACAAACAACTACGGTACTTCCAAAAGTTTCTTGATTTTTTTTCTTTTAGGTTTTTTGGGTTTTGGTTTTTTGTTTTTTGGGGTTTTTTTTGCCTGTTTCTCTCAAGTGCTTGTGTACAATTTCAGCTAACTCAGAGAAGAATGGGTCTGGAAAACTTTTAAGTAGCACGCTGCATGTCATCAGAAGAGAATTAGTAAGAGAAACAAGGCAACTCCTCCAATTGCACATCCGGGTCTGAGTCACTTCTGTACAACACTTGCCTTGAGTCCAAGTTATCTGTGGAATCAATGATCAATAAACACGCCACTTTATCATGCAAGATTAATATCTCTTTTAAATGTTTATATTAAATATTTTAAGGACTTTATCATCTTACTTTGTGTCAGAGGTCGGCAAACTTTTTCTGTAAAGGGCCAGAGAGTACATATTTTAGGCCTTGTGGGCCACATACAATCTCGGACACATATTCTTCTTTGTCTTTGTTTTTACAACCTTTTAATGATGTAAGTAAGACTCCTTCTTAGCTGGAGGGCTACACAAAAAGAAGGCTGCAGGCTGGGATTTGGCCCTTGGGCCATAGTTTGCCCACCCCTGCTTATTAAGTATACCAAAAAACCATAATTACATAGTGTGGTCACACTTTGACTAAAGAAAAACACTTCCAACTGTTTTGTGTGTTTTTCTGTAATTTTTTAAAAGTAGACTTTTTTTTTTTAGAACAGTTTTAGATTTACAGAAAGAAAGCAGTTAGTACCCAGTTTCCATATGTCTCACACTCACAGGAATGGTACACTTACTAAAGATAATGAACCAGTATTGATACATTGTTATTAACTAAGATGCATACTTTTTATAGATTTCCTTAGCTTTTACCCAATTTTCTGCCCTTTTTCTGTCCCAGGATCCTGCATTTACTCATCCTGTCTGCCGAGGCTCCTCCTGGCTGTTACGGTGTCTCAGACGTTCCTTGTTTTGACGGCCGCGCCAGCTTTAGGGAATACTGGGCAGATACTTTGTGAAATGCCCTCTGTCGAGATTTGGTGGGTGTTTCCCTCATGATAAGACGGGGGTTATGATGTTTTGGGGGAGGAAGACCACAAAGGAAAAAACGCCACCGTCATAACGTCAGACCAAGGGTCCGTCAGGAGGCCAACCCTGCTGACCCTTACCTTGGTCACCTGGCTGAGCCTGTGGTGGTCAGGCTTCCTCCAAATGTTTTTTATTTTAAAAAAACAACTAATAAAAATGATTTTAATTCTTACCATATACCACTAGCTTAAACCTTTTAAACATCAAATCATTTTTAATAAGCTGGCTGTATACATACACACATAGACTGATTCATTCTGTGATTCATATCTAGGCCTCTTAAAATAAAACTTATTTGAGATGAAGACAAAAATTAATATGCACTTTGCCAGTCTATTCTACCTCTAAGTCCTCCTAACTGTTGTTCCCCAGCTGATCAGGAGACACAGAAAGGTGGGTGCGGTGGCAAGGGTTAAAGGTCTAGAATAAAGGGGAAAACGTGGCCACATTAAAGCTGTCAGAACACTGAAGAAGGAAATGCAAATCAACACACAGTAAGATACAACTTCATGCCCACTAGAAGTGCTTAAAGAAAAAGGAAAGAAACTAACAAGTGTCGGTGAGAATGTGGAGAAACCGGAACCCTCAGAAGCTGCTGGAATGGAATGGAATGGAATGGAATGGAAACTGGTGCAGCCACCATGGAGGAGTTTGGCAGTTCCTCAAAAAGTTAAATACAGAATTAGCATCTGACCCAGCAACTCCACTTCTAGGTAAATATTCAAGAGAACTGAAAACATACATTCAGATAAAAATTAAACATGAATGTTCACAGCAGTATTATTCATAACAGCCATCAAGTGGAAACGACACAAACGCCCATCAGCTGAGGCACGGATAAACAAAGTGTGGGACATCCATACAACGAATGTTATTCAAAGTCGCAGGAAGACACGAAGCGCTGACACGTGCTACGACATGGATGAACCTTGAAAATACCCTGCTAGATGTAAGAAGCCAGACACGAAAGGTCACACACTGCATCATTCTGTTCACATCAAGTGTCCGGTGTAGGCAAAAGCACAGAGACAGAAGGCAGATTCAGGACTGGCAAAGGCAACAGGGGTGGGTGAAGAGCAAGCTCTTAATGGGTATGGGGGTTTCTTTGGGGACTGATAAAAATGTTGAGGAATTACATAATGATCATTGTTGCAGAGCACTGTGAATCTACTAAAAAATATTGATTTGTACCCTTTAAAATGGTTAATTTTCTGTGATGTTTTTTATCTCAATAAAAAATAAATACTTGGGAAGGACAAAAAAACCACTGAAGACATTGAAAACATTCTGAACCTATATATTTGGTAAATCATTTTTTCTATATAAATTTTAGGATCGCTTGTTCCAGTTCTGTAAGAAATGTCCTGGGTAATTTGAAAGGGATTGCATTAAATCTGTAGATTGCCTTGGGCAGTATGGCCATTGTAACGATATTGATTCTGGTAAATTATGTTTAACCCTCAACTCACTCATACACTGTGCCTTTTAAAATCCCATTCCTCTTCTTTATACTTCTGTGGTAATTTTTCCAATAACAGGAGCTTCAGCAATGGATGATGAAATTAGTCCAAAATTCTGACAAGAAATCAGTTCAACCAATTTCATGTTCATAGGGCTGGAGCACAGACAGACTAGGGCCCTGGCTGGAGGAATTTACACTGCGTTAGGGCTAGCACTGTTTCCCACCATTTCAGTAACGCCCACGTCGGCAAAATGAGGCTGGCCACACTCCTCCAGAGTGGTGGCATCGTTTTCCCACAGACATGGACTCAGGAAGAGTGAGCAACTGCCATCTACAAGGCCGCATCTCCAAGGCCCAGAGGCAGGCGGCGCAGGGCTCGGCGGGCTGCGGGACTTCCACACTTTTCCCTGCACACCAGGGCGTCCCCATGTGAAATTTACATACTGGCTGGCTTGAAGGCCACGTGTCACAGTGGCTGACTAGGTAACTCACAACCTAGTGATTTGCAGCTAAAAAAAAAAAAAAAAAAAGGAAAATTACTTATTTATAAGTAATGGTCTTCCTTGAAAATACAATTATTGTCCTGAGTCTTCTAACAAAATTAAACTGCAAACGACAGACTGCTGAAGTCAGGGAAGAAATCTCAGCCATGTTCTAAGCCAACTACTGCTCACTATAGCAAGCATCACAACAAACTGTTGAAAACAAGAAATACTCTGTTGGGAATTTGGGGAAGACAGCATAGTTTAGTTTAAATTAGTGCTTCCCATAGTGATTAAAAAAAAAACCAAAACTTTCTTTTAAGAACCTCTCCACACTTCAAATACCATAATCATGCAAATAATTCACAGTAACCACCTGGCACCCAGACTCGGACGGAGCTGCTGGAGAGGGATGATGTCCAGTAATCTATGGACAAAGCGGTTGTAATTAAGGCTACTGGGGTTGATTTTGCTTTCTTTGCTCTTAAAAGTAATTCACATATTTATACTGTTAATCAAATGTAGCATCGTAATTCTCTCATTAATTTTCATCGAACAGGAAAATCAGCTGTTTCTGGGTGTTGATTGTTTTGGGTACAGTTTTTGAAAGCCCAACAATAAGAAAATTGGAAACAAGAGAATAGCTCAACTAGTATTCTTCCATTAATTTAACAACCTTTCTTCATTAACTGACCTAACCAACATTCACTTAACATCTGCCAGACACAAAGGATACAAAGAGCAAGAATAAGCAATTAAGTCTTTTGAAGAGCTTACACTCCAGCAGTAGGTTTAGCAAAATTACTTGCTTTGACTTTGAAAGAAAGACAATACAGAGTTCCACAGAGCCTACTCAAGGGCCACAAACTGGGTGTGGAGAACCAGTTACTCAGTCACAGTGACACCCAGCTGACGTCCTCCTCCTCCTCACTGTCACCCTCCCCGCCCCTCAAGACTTCTTCCCTTCAATTAGAAAGTACAGGTTGCTCAACACCTGACCCCAGCCATAAACCACAGATGGCGGCCTATCAGCCGCTTTCATGCAAAGTCACTCTGTGTGGCGGTAAATCTAAATTCAACCAGACAGTTATTGTATCCCTGGGTCACGTCCAATCCAAGGAGAGAAAAGTGAACAGAATCCCTCTGGGTGTTCATAAAACCACTCGTCCTGTTTCTGAGGCCTGCTCCTCCAAGAGGCAAATAAATCCATCACCCCACCTTTTTCTCCTATGTTAAATACAGTTTTTTTGTCTTTTCTTTTTTTTTTTTTTTTTTTGGTTTTGGTTTGTTTTGTTTTGCTTTAACGCACCAGACCATTTGGCCACGGTCTATGGCCCACCATAAACACCAACTGGTGCAGTCAAAGGGTGTACATGGTGAGTAAAATAAGAGGACAGTGAGGGAGGAGGGAGCAGACCTGCAAAACAACAGTTGGCCCAGCTTGGGGTGGGGGGAGCTCCGAGGACTCACGGACAAGAAACCTTCTCCAGGATTGGGGAGGGGCAGAGGAAGGGCAAAGTCAAGCCTGTTACAGTAAAACTGTAATCTATTCAGGTTGACACAGAGCCCTTAACTCTTCCCCAAAGTGAACTTCTAATGTATCCAAGACTACACTGAACTTCCAGGTTCTACCCGGACCAGCACTGTGTTCCATGGGGTTAGCTTGATGTGTCCCCAACCCACACTCCTAAGGCATTCACCCTACAGGGATCACAGATTCCTACAGAGCTGATGGGAACCTTTGAAGACCAGCAAAGACTGGTCAGTCAGCCTGAAAAATCAATCAACCCTGGGCAAGAGATTCTACTCCATCCAAAGACCCTGAGCATGCCCAGGTGTCCAGGAAGTCTAGAGGAATGATAAAGGATGCAGACTCTAGAGTCAGACTATCTGGCTTCAGATCCTGGCTCCACACTCAAGAGCAATGGCAATCGCCCTGTGACTCAGTTTCCCCATCTGTAACAGCACCTACCTCACAGGACTATTGGGAGAAAAATGGGCTCGCAGCTAAAGAGCTGAGCATGGTGGCTACTACACAATAAACATGCTAGCACATCCGCTATCCTCAGGGGCAACCTGAACTATCATCCATCTTAAAACGGAATGACACTGTAACGACCACCCTTTACCTGGGTCCTAACTACAGGCTCCCAAACATCTCTGTGGAGTAGGTGGTATGATCGTCATTTTAGAGTTGCAAACGGAGCTTTCAAGGGGTTCAGAAAGCTTTCTCAGTTGGTAAGAGGTGGAGCACTGAAAGCTTTGATCACATCCCAGCAGAGTCTGCACTATGTCATCAACCTCCAAAAGCTTAAAAGCATTTTAAAATAATACTTCACTTCACTATTCTAAAATCACTACTTACTGAATAAAATTATGTTCTTGTGAAATTCCCCAGCTTTCCCCCACGACAGCATGATTCCCTACACAATCAGAAATACCTCACAAGTTCTGACAGACCATTAAACAAAGAAAATTATTTTTCTTAACATAAATATGACTGGGTAAAAATCATCACGACTATCTTAATTAAACAGCTTTAAAAGTTCAAAAGTACTGCAGATCTACAGTTTTATCAAGTCAGTTTTCTTTCAGGATTTGTCACTGGATCCTGCAAAAGAAGACGCACACTCTGATTGGCCTGTGTAACATATCTCCTTCCATACGTTTGGTAAGTGTATAACAAAACTGACCAGGGGTAACATTTACTCCAAATAGTCTCTCCCACCATCTCTGATACTATCAGCAAGATACAGACACTTCATTGCCCTAAAAGAAAACACAATCAAATATAAACTAAGAATGTCAATGTTGACTCAGATCTCACATAGTATCTTTTTAAATTCTTTAATACAGAGACCCAGAAATATTCATAACCAGTCAAATTCATAATTACTTAAAGATCCAACAGCTTCAAGGAAAACTGGAATCATCTTAGTCAAAACTGGATTGGTTACCCAGTTTCCTGAAAACAGAGTTCATGATAATTGTTAATCCGTTAACAATTTAAAACAAAAAACATGCTTAACTTGTTTAAGAAGTAGTGATATAGATAAGCCAAGCCATATAATTTTACTTCACTTTCTATTTGCTTTACGCAGGCATTACGTATTCTTGTAATTCTTGTTGGTAAACACGAACGAGATAATAAAATAAGACATTTAATTGAAGCAGAAGAGAATCTAAAAATGCCTAAATATTTCAAGAACGCGTGGCAGTTTCAATAACCTGAAACTCCAAGTATCAGAAAGCAGAAAGAATTACTAGACAGCTGCAAAAGTCAAATATTTATACAGGTGCCTTAAAAGCCACTGTCGGGCGCACACCATCATCACTGACATTTACTATCTGGTAAGTAGTTTCAAAGTGCAATGACTGGCTTGGAGCGTGAAGTTTATGACAACAACTATGTGTGGAGAGACTGTGAAGGTGTGATGCTTGTCATAACTTTCATCGGGCCAGCAACAGGCAGCCAGGCTGGAGCAAGGCGGGGCCTCAGCACAGGTGCCTTTTCTCATTTCAAGAGGGAAACCTAAACTGATACCTTCATGGATAATTTAACAAGGATTGTTTCATAAATTTATAATGTCACTTACGACTTTCTTATAATTGCGCTTTAATAGCATTCAAAAACAATATTTTTAGGGTAAAAGTAACTGAGAATCTAAGTATGAAACTATTTCAGCTTCAAATTGAGAAAAGGGGGTCTGTTTAATAGGGAGAAGCATCTAAAAAGGTTATAAACCCCTAAGGCCACATTTTATAAACAGGTGGAAACACATTACAGAGATGATAAAAGTCCAAAATTTGGAGTTATCCTTAATGGTATATTATTTAAATTGATAAATAGGAATACCTCCTTAACAGTTTACAAATTGACAATAAGGAAAATCTCCTACTATTCTTATAATAATTCTAACTACAAGAAATTTTCCTTCTTAGGGTAAAAGGAAAGATGGGAGACAAGAGACAACATTTGTGAACACTCAGCTAAACTTCAGCTCCTGAACTTCCTAGATGATGATTTTGTTATGCTTCTCTTCACTTCCGAGTGGGAATAAAAAGTGTGTTGAAAACTACAAGAAATCCTGCTCAGCTCAAGTCAGCGTTCCTCCATAACCAAGGTTCGGTTCCACTGTTCATTAAACCACTTCTTACTTCAGAACGGAATCTGCCTTTTCAAGATCTGGAAAGTCAGTTCAAGTTTTCAGGTGGAGACTTAACATCAGGCAGCAAAACCCCAAATAAGCGTTTCTTAAACTTGAGGGGCAAAGTCAATTACACCCACCACCAGGGCCCTGCGAGGAAGGATACCCAGGACCCTGTCCACGCTCAGGACCTGCGGCCTGACCCGCGGCGCGCCCCGCCAAGGGCGTGCAGTCAAGGCTGGGAGCCAAGGACGGCCAGAGAGATGCCACAGGTGGCCTGGACGGCAGGTTGGCCCCACCTGGCACTTAGGCCTCCACCAGGAGGCCCCAGGCCCGGCCCCACCTCCCAGGCCGAATGTGCCCTCCAGCCTCACTTTAGGGCGGAGGCGAGCTCGGGCAGGGCTCAGGTGGCCCCTCTGGATCCGTTAACTGGACACAGAGTGCCCGCCCAGGGCGTCACATCCACCCTTCCCTCTGGGCCCGTGTCTATAGGTCCCGGGGCCGTCGAAAAGCGGGCAGGCAAGGGGGCCCTGGAAGGGGCAGCTTCAGCCGGCCCCCTCCAGGGCGCCTCGCCGGCTGACGCAGGAGGACGGTCCCGCGCCTCCTTCCCGGGACACCTCCCGGCACCCGGGGCCGGCGACGCCCCACGCCCCACGCCCCCCGCGCCGCGGGCGCCGCCGCTCGGCCGGGTCTCCCGGACAACAGGCGCCGCGGCGCTTCCGAGGCAGGTCCCCGCGCCCACCCGCGGCCCGGCCGCCCACCTGTCCCGGGGGTCGATCCAGCTGGTCCTCCGGGTGTTGTGGTCGATGTAGAAGACCTTGCCGTCGTAGTCCCTGGCCTCCTCCCAGCCCCGGGGTAGCGGCAGCTGCCCGCTCCCGGCCCTCCTAGGCATGGTCGGCGGCCTCGCCGGCGAGCGGCGCCTCCATAGGGACCGGGCGCGGGACGCGGCGGGAACGCGGCTGCCCGGCCCGGTCGCCGCACCCGACCCGGGAGCCGGCGAGGGGCTGCGGGGCGCGGGGCTTGGGGCGCGGCGGGGCCACGCGCGGGAGGCGCCTTAGGAAACCCTGCTCTCGGCCCCGCCGGGGATCAGTCCACCATGTCTGCGTCGGAGCTGGCGAGCGAACCCTCCTCCTCCTCCTCCTCGCGGCCGCCGCCGCTGCCTCCGCCTCTTCCTCCTCCTCCTCCTCCCCGTCCCACTGTGGCCGCCGAGGGTCGCGGCGCCCAAGCTGCCCAAGACGCCGCCGTCTGGGCTCGGATCCGGGAAGCTCGGTGGAGCGGCGGCCGTGGCGGCGACGGGCCTCCTCATTTGCATGCGATTAGCATGCGCCCCGCCCCGGGCCCACCCCGCGGGCCCGCCCCTCGCTCGGCTCATCTGCATGCACATTCCTCGCCGCCACATTCCAGGGCTTAACCCTGCAGCGCCCGTGGCCCGCCGCGCCGGCTTGATCGCTGGCCCGAGCCAGGCGGGGGAGGGGAGCGGAGGGCCAGGTGGGAGGGAAGAGGGCGAAGGAATGCACTGCTCGCTCCTTCCCCTTGACCCCAACTATCCCCCCACGGCTGAACGCTTAGGGTTTTTAGCTTCGAGACAGGAAAAAAACAGCCGAGAAGTCTCCGCAGGCCTCTCAACCTCTTTCCGACTTCTAGGGAAACCACAGGACTTTCGAGAGGAAAGGGGTGGGGAAGCCCTCTTCGGAAGAAAAAGTCCCAGCAAACAGCTAGGGCACAAAGGCTCCCCCACGCCGCACCCCTTTGGACCCCGGGGCGGTTCCGGGCTGTGGGAAAGTGTGAAAGGCACCGCTAGCGCTTGAAAGCGCGTCCGTGGCGCGTCCGGGGCGGCGTCGCCCCCGGGCCTCCGCAGGGCGCCCGGCCCTCCGTGACCTCAGTCGAGAGGCCGCGGGCCTCAGGGCGGAAAACGAAGGCGGGTCCCGCGGCCCGAGAGCGCTGCGACACGCCTGCCCCGGTGGCCCTCGGAGGACTCCGGCCTGACCCGGAGAAGCCACTGGGCACCAGGCCCCCGCCCGCGGGCCTGGGGCACTGCGCCCGCCGGGCCCGGCCGCCGCTGGCCTCCGCCGCAGGGTGCGGGACAGCTGGACGTGGACGCACCCCGTAACCAGCTCCTTCCGTCTGCCCCCGCCCCGGGAAGGCCCCCGCCCCGGGAAGTCCCCCGCCCCGGGCCCTGCTCTGGCCAAGAAGGTGTGGGCCACCACGCTGGAGGGAGCCTACGGAAGCCCGGGGGCCAGGCTTTCCTATACCCAGGATGTGTCCGGAAAGAAACGTGGACTATCTCATGCCAGAAGCATTTATTTATTCAGCAGCTACTACGCCCTGGTCGGCTCTGAGGAGGGACCGGACGTCGGGCGACGGTGCCAAGAGCAGCAGGCCTGGCAGGGCCTGGACACAGACCATTTTGTGCCCCAACCCCTCGGTCTGGAGGGAACCTCTCGGTCCCCAAACTCCTGTCCAGCCAGGTCTACACTGCCGTCCCCCATTCGTATTTTCCGGGTTACTAAGCAGCTGCTTGTAAAGCAAAGGAAAACAAAAACCCCGAGGACGA
Organism: Camelus dromedarius; assembly: GCF_036321535.1. Taxonomy (NCBI): domain Eukaryota; kingdom Metazoa; phylum Chordata; class Mammalia; order Artiodactyla; family Camelidae; genus Camelus; species Camelus dromedarius. The sequence goes on from NC_087457.1 coordinate 27,089,208, forward strand.
CCCCGGAGATCATTCACTTAAGGTGAATTCGCCTAATCCTGCAGGCTAATGCGTAACGACTTCCCCAGCTCGCGCGGGACACAGCGCTGGGCGAGGGCTGTCGGAGGGTGTGAAACACCGTCCGCCTCCCCTCCTGGATTCACAAACTGGGGAGGGAGTCAAGTGAATTGAGATTCACTATGGCACGGAGCTGGCGCTGCGGGGTTAGCGTGGCAGCCGCCCGGGAGGGTGGCGGGTGGGGACGGCCTTTCGCTCTGCAGGCCGTCGAAGCATCTGCGGTCAGTCTCGAAGGTGGAGGAGGGTGGTCCTGGAGAGTAAGGATGGAGGGTCAGCCTTGAAACAGCTTCGCGGCGAGAACTGGACCTGCCTTCCTGGGCGAGGGCCTTAGAAGGGGTTGCATTTGTACTTGGAGCATCTGGGCAGAAACTTGAAACCGCTAGAAACTCTAGAGAGCTCAGAGCTCCTGGGAAGGAGCAACCAGAGGGAGCCGGAGGCGGAGAAAGGAGTCGCCCAAGGCGAATTTGCTTACTTTATCTTTCTAGGTCTTCCTCGTTTACACCCAGGAAGCTAGGCTTCACGCTTAATAAAGGGAAGCCCCCACCTCCTGGTCCTGTGTTCAGTCCCACTCCATTCATCAAGATTACACAAGGTAAGATTCTCCAGTTCCAGGTGAGACGTGATATCCTGGTGAGTAATCTTAAGGTTGTACTTCTGAATGCTATGAAAAAGGTGAGACCTGGCTAAAACTAATCTCTTACATCACTGAGTGAATGAGGTGCTTTGTTTGGGACTGCTCTAAATTGGCCCATTAGGATGGCCAAAATTTGTGTTATGGTATACTAATAACACCATTCAACAGCCCAGCCACACCATTCTTGTTTAAACCTTGCTTCCTGGTGTGCTTTTTTTCTTCCCAATTAGAAAACATGTATTATGTTAAAATGTCTGCATCCTACTATTAAAGAAAAAAAAGTAGCACACTTTGCTGCTGCTGGAATTTCATTTGTTTCACTGGGATGAACTACTGCACAATACTTCTTGGTGTAACTTCAAATTTGATAAGCTGTCAGATAAATATTCTTACCCAACTTCTAAAACCGATGAGGAATCCAAAATAGCACACAGCGGTACATGACATTTATTGTTCCATAAATCTCAAGACTTCAAAAAGGGACCCTAAATAGACAAACAAAACTCTAAAGCAGTTAAGAGACAAGCTCACTTCTTCTCCCCCACTGGCTGGCACAGGAAACGTTTGGTCACACAAAAGCAGTTAAGATGACAAAAAGGAAAGTCGCCGCTCTCCAGGCTTTTTTTTTCCTGATCAAGTTTTCACTCTGCTCTTCTGAATTCACCTAATTTATGTAATACCATCCCTTGGGAGAATTCCTAATGGCTGAGGCAGTTACATTTCATTTCATTTAGATTCACATCTGTAAAAATAAAGTAAATAGGAAGATTATCCCTATCTTATAGATGGATGCATTTAGATTTCATTTGGTTCCAGTGGATCCTTGGCAAAGAAGGATGATGCTCTCTGCTGTCCTGGGTGCCAGATTACCCGTCTACTCACCAACCACTGAACAGTCTGTTTTCTGGCCTTCAATTCCCCTTTCTCCCAGCTTTCCATTTTCTCCACTACTAATGGTCTATGAGGATGAGCCGCCATTAAACAAAGCTCCTATATCAGTGTCCAAATCTTCGTTGGCTGGAAAATTAGTGATATCAAAAATGGGAGTAGAGAGTGAAAATTATTTCAGCAGATAATTAGTTATATCTATCCAAATTTAAAATAAGTATACTTTTAATCTAGCAATCCCAGTGCTACAATTTTACCTATGGCTAGGAAATTTCCTCAGGATAGGCAAGGATGTTCACTGTAGCATGTCTGATAATAACAAAACTGGAAAAACCACCAGTGTCTATCAGTAAGAAGGTGAGTTCTAGTACAGCCATACTCAGCAGGCATTTTAAAAGCATTGCATACAAGTGTATGTGCAGATAAGGAAGGATGTCCAGGATCTTTAAGTGAAAGAAAAAAGAAAACAAAACAAGATGCAAAAGCAAAGCAAGGTGCTTGCTACCTTCACTGGAGGTGGGGCCAATCATAAAATTTAAAGAACACAGCCTCCTATACATTCCTTAGTGTTAAAGGAAGAATTCAGACAGTAAATTAAGAGAATTGGGGCTGCCAGGGAGATCCCATCAAAGCAAGATACATGAGGAAAATGATCATTAAAGAGAAGGTATGAGGCAGAGATGAGCACAGACATGATTCCAAAATGGACAGGCCCGGCAGGGTGTGCTTGTAGAAAGAAATGAATGTTGGAAACTCCAAGGTGAATCTGACGTGCAAGAACCCAAGACTGGCTGGAGCCATCTAGTTAGGAGGCTGGCGTGATAGTATAGGTATGAGAGAGATAAAAGTCTGGATTAGAAATAAGGGGGAGGGGAAGGGGGAGTGGAACGGAATGATCTGGCAAGAATTTGCTACTGATTAAATTAAGTGGTGAACAGACCAGAAGGAGAAATCTGGTACCATTCCAAGACTTCAGGCCATCAGGAGAGACTCAAATAGCTGAAATAAATAAGGAAGTCCAAAGAGGGATCTGATATGGGGTTTGATTTTAGAAATCAGAGATACCCAGCAAAAAGTTAAAGGTCAGGACTGAAGCTCAAACAAAAGGTCAGCGCTGCAAATATACGGTTGAATGCCACCCATCTGAAATTCTGCATCGGGCCAAGGACTCAGGCCTGACTCCTGGGAAGGAAACATCAGAGCAAGTCTAACAGAATTAAGTAACCCATCTGTAGTTCTATTTTGGGCCTATAACTCTTCGGTAGTTTGATATGATTTAATTTATTTCTTTGTAAAATGTGGTCTCTAATGTGTGTGAGAATTCGTCACTAGCGTGTAATCCATCTCTGAATGAATTATTGTTGTAACCTTTATCATTAGGCTATCTAGTCAACTCGTGTGTAGGACAAGATGAACTGGTTTTCAACATTTTAATCCCCCTTGTTTCCTCGAGGAGATCAGGGATTATATAAACTGGAACTTCTAAATAGAGAACTTTTTTTTTTCTGAATTATACGAGTGGCTTCTCTGTTTTTGTTTTCTCTCTTCCACAACCAAAATGTTAAAGTAAATAACATCTCTAATTGTAATGAATAGGTAACCCTAAATTATACAATTCTGAAATTTTATTGTCTAGACAGTCCTTAAGAAGACAGGCATGTGACCTTTAAGAATTCCTAGAGCTGGGCCAAACCAGAAACCTCAATTACCATAATCACTTCCCTTGAAGTTAATTATTATACCAACACCTTAGGCAGCAACGATTATAACAATTTAGTAGTAAACAACATCAAACTGGTTGGATTTTTACTTTATTCACTGCAGATGGAGACCTACACTGAGCAAATCCTATGGTTGCTAAAAAGAAATGAAACATTTAATAGCTGTCTCACTAGCGAAAAGGAACAGAAGTTCAAATGCCGTGTTTGTGTGTGTAAGGCTCTCAGAGGGTACCTGTCGTATACTCTATGAGGCAGATACGGAATAAATTTCCATTTACATTCCATCTTATGTAATAAAATAATGTAAGGTTCCATTTTCCTCCTACCATCTTTAATTTGCATTTTTTTCCGTTTCAATTTTATAGTCAATGAAAAACAGCTTTTAAAAAAAAAATGAGATTATATTCCCTCTCCCCTATCTTTTAAAACAATTTGACATCTCCTTTCTTATCCCTCTGAATTTTCCATTAAAATCTTTATATATTTAAAATCTGCTTATTATTTATCAGTGTCTCTTTCCCTACCTCATCCTCTCTCTTCCTCCTAGTTCTTGACTTCATAATATTGACTCAGTGCTGTGAATTTAGCTTTAAGAGTTGTAACTACAATATAATCTCCCAAATTTGTCTGCTTTGGGGATATTCAAATTGAATAGGGAAAAAAAGGTCTATGTAGTAAAACATATTCAAAGAAATATATTTTGCCAATAAACATATGGAAAGGCGCCCAATGTCATTAAGAACCAGTGAAGTGAAAACTAAAGCCACCATGAGATACTCATGCAGACACTACATTGGCAGAAACTTAAGTTTAATGCTATCAAGTGTTGGTAAAAATGTGGAGCAGCAGGAATCCTCATCAGTGATAGGTGGGAAAACAAACTGGGACAGACACCGTTTGTCCAAATCTAGGAAAATTGATGATATCCCCCATCCTATGACGTCGTGACTCCATTCCTGGTATCTCCCTAGAGAAATGCGCAGATATATGCACCAGATCCATGGATAAGAATGTTTATAGCGTATTATTTACAGTTGCCCCAAACTGAGCATGCAAATGTTTATTAGTGTAGTGGATAAATACATTGTGTGATATATTTAAACAATACAATAGAGCAATGAAAAAGGATGAACTCAGGGACACAAAACCCCTTCAGAGTGAGTGAGGGACTTGTTTTATTTTGTGATTTGGTGGTTCAGGTAACTTGTAGAAGAGGTGATTTGGGTGTTTTCCTCAGAAGGAGGTGGGGTGAGCTGAAGGCTGAGAGCTGGGCGTCTCGGTGAGCTCGCCACTAGTGTCAGCCAGGCCCGCTTAGCAGATACGTTTACCTGCGTGTCTGTTTCCCTGCCTGTCAGAAACCAGGAGCTCACATGAATTCCTTCACCTCAAGCCTAACACCACGGCATTCACTCCAGTTTTGTTTCCTTTCCATGTTTGTGACTCCCTTCTCGAGCAGGGAGAACCCTGTTCTCTGTATGCTCGTGTATTTATGTATTTAATCAATACCCCTGAATGTCAGCACCCTCCCAAGTCGGCCGCTGCGCCTTCCCCAAAGATAAAGCCTCCTCCCCAGCAGCACCCCCTCGGCCTGCACGCCCGGTCCACCCCCTCACAGAAGCCTTTCCTACCCTCTGTGGGCTCCTACTCCTGGTGCTGGGCCCTCCTCACTCCACTCAAGCTCCTACGCCCACACCAGGGCACCTGCTCCCCTCAAATGACTCTGACACCCCACGCGGCGCCGTCCCTCCCTGAGGACACCGTTCCTGCTGCTTGTTTTACTCCCCCTCCAAGCACACACTGTTCTTACCCTCCTTGGGCTCCAGTATCCGACGTCCCTTGCCAGGGGACTGCCCCTCTGTGTGGATGCCCGCCTCCCTCTGCTAAGGCTCTGGCTCTCCACCCATGTAAGGGCAGCATTTCTCACGGCTTCAGTGACCCTTGTCAGCCTCTTGGTAACCTTGTCAAAAATGCATATGGCCAGGTCCCACACCCAGAGATGATGATTCAGTCGATCAAAATGAGATGGTAAAACCCACGTTCTCAACAGGTGCTTCTGATGCAAGTGTTCTGAGTGACTAAGAAATCCTGTCTTCATCTGGAGTTACTGGATCAAGAGATAAGCACATGTAATTTTTTGACCTGTGCTGCCGAACTGTCTGCCTGAAAAGCCATACCAGCTTGCAGCTCCAGCAGGGTGCCCCGCAGCACGCTGTCCCAAACCTTGCCATTCACTCCCGCTGTCCTTGCGTGTGCCGTGTGAAAGAGGGTGCTGAACGAACGCTGGGTGGGTGGATGGAGGGTAGATCCTCTTCACTGAGCCTCAGCTTCCTTATCAACTCAGGATCTGGGACTGAGTCAGTGTTTCCAAATTTAAATCCATCATCCAAACTGGTGAGGAACATCACCAGGAACTCTTGTGAAAAATTCAGATTTGCAGGCTTAGACCTACTGCATCAGGCTCTTGGGCGGAAGGGAGCGGGAATCTGTGTGTTTAACGACAACCCTGAGCTTCTCTGATTAAGTTCCACGTTACGCCTTTGGTTAAGTGAGTTTCGTAAATATTGCTCTGGTTGATTTTGTATGTTCTCGCCGGTTCTACAATATTTTGATTTCACCTGACTATACAAGACCTTATATTATGAACCAACAACCATGAAGTTTAAAGGAAAAAGTGCAGGCTGTCTGCAGAGCAGCTGTAACACTCAAATAAGATAGATATGAATGATAAATTCAGGCCATGTCTTTTGTATCTTTGTCAAGGCTAAATATTTCAGATATTTTTACATTTTTAAAGAAACTGCCACTGCAGAGATTTAAAATATTCCTCAGATGTCAAGGTTGCATACTGATACTTCTGCACTGCTTTCTCACTGGGAATATTAAAGTGATGGAATACTGCATAATAAAAACTTCAGACGCGAAGGAAGATCAGACTTCAAGTATAAAAATTTTTCAGGTTTCTCAGTGAAAAGGAAATAAGTCCAATAGAAAACAACAATAATGATAAAAGGGGATTGAAAATAGATCTTACGACACCACGCTAAAGGAAGGATGTGTAATGTGGAGAAGTTATGGTTAAAGAGTTTGCTGCAGAGAAATGCATTGATTCATACAGAACAGATATTAAACTGCTCAAGGTCTTTCATATTGGAGTGATTTTTCTGTATATATTTTACTGATTTATGAATCACATTTACACTCTTTTTTCATTTTGTTATTGAAGTATAAGTGTACTATGTCTTGATTTCTGGTGTACAGCATAATGTCTCAGTCATGTGTATACGTACATATATCCCTTTTCATATTCCTTTTCATTTCAGATTACTACAAGATATTGAATATAGTTCCCTCTGCTATACAGTATAAACTTGTTGTTTGTCTGTTTTATATATAGCAGTTAGTATCTGCAAATCCCAAATTCCCAGCTTATCCCTTCCCCCATTCCCCTACCCCCATAACCATAAGTTTGTTCTCTATGTCTGTGAGCCTTTCTGTTTTGTAAACAAGTTCATTTGTGTCTTTTTTTAAGATTCCACATATAAGCAATATCATATGGTATTTTTCTTGCTCTCTGTAGCTTACTTCACTTAGAATGACAATCTCCAGGTCCATCCATATTGCTGCTAATGGCATTATTTCATCCTTTTTTATGGCTGAGGAGTATTCCATTGCATAAACATACCACAATTTCTTTATCCAGTCATCTGTCAGTGAGCATTTAGGTTGTACAAACACTCATAAAATTTGAAGTCCTCAGGTCACTGTTGGTTGTTGGATTTTTTGGTCAAATTAATCTTCTTGTATAGGCTTCTTTTAAAAAGTTAATTACTGAGCACCTACCATGAGCCATGCACTGCTCTAAGTGCTTTACTTCTATAAACTCATTTACTTTTCTATCAGCCCTGTGGAGTATGTCCTTTCTTGACTCCTTTTTGAAAGGGGAGGAAACTGAGGCACAGATCACTTAACGTGTTTGCCCAGTGACACACAGCATTAAGTGATGGGGCGGAACTCAAACCCATATCACAGCAGAGCGGTGGTTAGCGTGGACAATTGTTATGAAGAGCACATTGCTGCTTTAATTTCTGTCTTCATTCAAAATTGAGTCATTATTGTTAGCAAAAGTTTAGGTAGACCTGAACCAGGTTTCTCACTGTCCAAAAAAAAAAGAAAGTTACAAATCAGCAAGGGGGAAATCTAGAATGAACCCTGTGGTCCTAGAGCTCATGTTTACTTTAATAAGGGCAGATCGACGATGAGTGAGTAGGTAGGTAAGATAAGGCAAAAAAAAAAAAAAAAATCCCCCACGAAAAGAGCCAGGAGAGGCTTCCTCCAGTGAGACTGGGTTGGGGGCAAGTGTGTCCAACCCACGCAACATCCTTGAAGACAGCAGTGGGCAATCAGCCTCCCTACTGGAGTCTCCCCTCCCCTTCAGTGATTAAGCCCATCATCCTGCCCTGCTAGAGGGTGCTCCTGGTGTCCCTGGTGAGGAATCCGCACGTTGCCCTCTGCTGAGCTATAGGGATCTGCCAGCCACGCACACGACACCCTCCTGTCGGTAAACCATGGCGCCAAGTAAAAGAAATGTTGTTTCAAAGACCAGTCTCTTTCCTGTTACTTGCCTTGCTGCTGAGATCCCGATTCATCCCCAGCCCTGTGGGATATATGGGGTCTCATCTTTGGAGACTGGATGCTCAGTGCTTAATAAAAGAGGAAAAGAAGACTCTGTTCTGCTCCCCCTCAGACACTGAAGGAGGTTTCTCAGCTAATCTGAGATGGCAAATCTCCTGGTCAGTGTGATCGGGCACTTTTAAGTATTGCTATCTATTGACAGCAAATTGTCTCAAAGCAAAGAATTAAAAAAATTAAAAGCTGAGACCACTATTGCTCTCCTGAATGTAGACCCCAGTTCCTCCGAGGCTGACTGGGACCCCTTACAAAGGGTGACCCACAGCTCACAGCAGAGGCTACTTGGGGTCACCAGGAACCTGTCAGGTCAACACCCGGGGGTGGAAAATGTTCAAGGACAGACTGGAAACAACAAAATCTAAAAAAAAATTTTTACCTGCCTAAAATATTTTGTTTAGGAGAAGGAAAATGGTGAAAAACAGATTGATCTGGTTTGGGCAGGGTCCTTCCCAGGGGGACACTTCTGCCTAGAGGCACTGGGTAGTGCCTCCCCTCCCCTCCTCCCTTTTCTTCTTAGGCAGAAGCAAATAAAAGCCTAAAACTGGGAGGGAAAAAAAAAAAAAAGGAAAAGAGAAAGAAAACAAACAAAACCCCACAATGGTTATTTTGTTTTACGCCCTAGATACAGGGGGAGAAAATACAGGGTAATTAAATAAACTGTATGCTTAGCCCAAGATCCTGGTATATTCCTTGCTGTCTGCCGAAATGTACCTGCCACCTTGGCCCCAAACATATCCCAAGGCATTATTGTCAAGCTCATATTTTTAATACACTTTACAGCTCCATCAAGATATTGTTAGAGATCCCTTCCTCACCAAAAAAGTTAAATTGTTTTCAGATCTGTTTTCTTGGCTAATTCCATATAAATGGAAAAGTCTAGTTGTGAGCCAACCACCGAGAACTTCTCCTCCTTCTGCTTGTGTTCTTCCTCTCCACTCTCATAATAAAATATTTTCTATGCTGTTTAGGGCAATGGATGTCCTGTCTCTGGAGGTCTGCCTTCTCATCATCCCAAAATTGCCTTAAAATGATGCCAAATAGCCACAGGGCCAGCTGTTCTAAGAACTGTATTTTCTTAGCGGTATTAGCCTCTCCGCGATGTCACTCAGTCACCTTCACACGTTAAAATCCTGCAGGTACGTTTTAACGCACCAGCCTCAGATAGCCCACAATGGCCAAAGCTGGAAGAATTTGAGCAACAAAATAAATAACTCAGTTTTGGATTACAACCCAAAATAAAATAAATATACATGAGTCCAGTAATAAATGGTGACTAAATAAATAATGTGGAGAAGAGACACATCTTCCTTACAGAAGAATTCCAAATAATTCACGTGGATACTTCTCCCTCTAGGAGATAAAGTTTAATTTCCTCCCCCTTGAGTATGGGCTGGAGTTAGTCATTCATTTTAAAAAACAGAGTAGGGGAAACTAGTAACTTTATAGTGGAGAAATCTGGCAACACCAAGCAATCAAGATTAATATTACTAGTGATGTCATGTTGATATCATGTACCCCTGATTGGTACGGTGTGATGAGAAGGGCATTCCATCCTGTTGTTTGCTTCCCTCAAGTGCCTAACCCTGATCTAAGCATGATTTAAAAAAAAAAAATCAGACAAGCCCAGATTGAGGGATATTCTCCAAAACAGGTCATGAAAGATAAGAGAAGACTGAGAAACTGTCAGAGACTAGAGCAGATCAAGGAGGTATGAGGACTGGATGCTGTCTGGTTGGATCCTGGAACAGAAAAGACATTGACGAAATGAGAATAAAGTTGTTGAATAGTGAGGTGCTCATACTGATTTCTTAGTTTGATAAATGAACCTTGGTTTTATAAGGTTTTCACATTAAGAGAATTGGGTGAAGTGTGTATGTGAACAGTCTGTTCTAGAACTCTTCAAAAAGTCTAAAATCATTCCAAAGTAAAGAGTTGATTAAAACAAAAAATAGCTCAGGTAGACCTAAGACAACTTCTTTTCTGTAAGATCAAGTGTCGTATTGGACAGGAAATCAAGGGATGTGAAACCTCTCTCTATGGAAATACCTTTAAGTGTGCAAAGACCATCATTGCCTTTTACAAGAGGTTGGTTGGTCCACCTGTATGGGGAGGAGATTGTACCGTTTGCTATCTTGAAATTTCTTCCAGATCTGTGATTCCAACTTGATAGGAATTTCATTTAATTCAATTCATGTGTGATTCACTATGAATGCCAAAAAATGTATGTCATATGGACCGTTTTGAAATTTTCTACATTTCATATGTAACAACCTTTACTGTATCACACAAACCCAATGAAATAACATTTTTAGTAAAAATAAGAATAATTATAATTTTAAATTATAATAATTTATAATTTGTATAGGAAAAATATAATAATTATAAATTTAAATTGTAAACACCAGACAAAAATCTTTAAGTAGTACTAATTCTAAATCATTTTGCTTGTTTTTCTAGTTTATGTGGACCGATTATGCCTTTGAAAAGCCAGTCTTCTTGAACAGCTGTTTTGTGCTAGACCCTGAACTGGCAATAGTCACAGGTTAAATGCTCAGAGAAATAAGATTCTAAAGGCCAAACACAATAAATTACTTAAGATACAGAAAAGAGGTTCACAGAAAGCCTATTTAAGTATGTAACGCAACACATCTGTGCACAATCCTTAGAAAAAAGTTTTTGTTTGTTCTCAAAAGTTCAGTATGATGTAGAGGAAATAAAGTCCAGTCGTTCAGACAGCCAAATAGCAGATGAAACAGATGGACTCTGAACCACCATAAAGGCCAGAAAATTCTCCTGACTGTTTTGGCTCGTGTATTGTAACTGGCAAGAAAAGTCCATTTTTCTGCCATTGTGGTTGTAAGTTGCACAGCCTTCTGCTTTTTCACTCTTATATATTGACCCTTCAAAGTTTATATCATGGATAATAGAAAAATAATTTATAAAGCATTTACTTAAAAATAAATATGGGAGATTGAGCTCCATAAAACTAATTTGGGCTCAGTGCCCAGAGAAACCTCGTACTGAGGATTTCTTGACTGAAATATATTCACTTGAGCCACATATTAGCTGAGCCTCTCAGTGGATGTCTGACTCTGTGAAGGCAGAGAGGTGTATCACAGGGCCGCTATGGATCAACACGGAACAGTAGGAAGGTTGTCTGTATGACAGTGATTCTGTACATGACAGTACACAAAGCAGTATACACGTGTGTTTGCAAACATGCAGTTTAAAGTCATGGCCATCCGATCACTCTTGGCTTCTAAACAGGCTGGCTTGTCTTTGGTTTTTGAGTGAAACAGCTACAAAGTTCACTCCTGTGTTTTGCTCTGGTTTCTCAATGCAAAAAAAAAAAAAAAAAGTGTTGACAAGTGACAACAAAAAGTGTGCTGAGAAAGGGGGTTTTTCTTTTTAGCAGAGAGCGCTCTTGGCCTCTTTGGAAAAGTCCAAGGTACACGCTGGAAGACTGTCCCTACAAAGGGGAAAGCAGCCTCCTATTTGACTGAGTCCTGTTCTGGGATCCACTGAAGAACTCCTGGGATGTGAATACCTTTGCTACACTGGCTTCATTAAGAATCAGTAACTGCCCTGACTGTGGGTCTCTGTAAGTGTCCAGGACCATAAAGACCTGCTAAAGAGCTGTGAAGAATCGACCAGTCGTATGGAGGAGTGACACTCGTAGTCTCACAGCCCTGGTGTATGGAAAGGGGCACTCTGACTTGTTTCAGAATCTGCTGTTTCTTCCCTTCTTACTGCTTTCTCTTTCAGTGAACATGGAGATAATGGACATACATATGTACATACGGAGGCACGTGTGTGTATTCCTTCTTATTCTTTTTCTTGACTGCGTTTCTTTTTGTGTACATACGCCCAGCAGCTTCTCTTAGGAGCACTGGATGAAGCTACCGTGGCCTGGGGAAAAGTGGGAACGTGGGGATCAGAAAGATCTTAGCTGGATTTATGGCTGCACCACATACGAGCTGGGTCACCTCACCAACCACTGTATTCTGAGCTCTGATTTTCTTACTTGTTACATGGGGATGCAAGCACCCACCTCAGGAAACTGTACGGAGCATGGAGACAATGTTTCTCCATGCGTGTAACAGGGCAGCACCTCTCAGAGTTGGTTCACTTTTTCTTCTGTCTTCTCCCTCTTCCAGCTTCTAATGGTGTTGTCTCTCTTTGCCATCCCTCAGCATTTGACTCCTTAACCCAGCAGGTAATTTGCATTACCTTGGAAAGAAAGGATGTTTCAAAAAACTTGGTCCTTACTGAATACATTTAAACTTTTTAGGTTTCTAACTTAGAAATCTCATGATTTCAAACTTTTTCAGTGTCTCTGACAAAAAACGTTTAAAAATTGTAGTGGACTTTGTTTTTTCCCTAACCTCTGAATCAACCTTCTTCCTAAGCTTGGCTTGGATACAGCTCCCCAGCCCCCACCCTCGCCCCCACTGTGGGAGCCTTGATGGAAGGCAGGAAATGGATCCCAGGAGAGGAGCCTGGAAGGGAGTACAGGATGTATGTCGGTTTAGCTCAAGCCAATCAGATGTTCCCAGTGTAGTACCAAACTGGACTCACCCAATCAGATCCTCCCAATGTCGTACCGAACTGGACTCACCCAATCAGATGCTCCCAATGGGATGTGACTGTGGGATGAATGGCTCAAAGAAGCAAGGAAAGCTAACACAGTGGCAGCATCCTTCTGCCCATAGTGCTAGGGTCTGGTGCAAAAGGTACGTCGTGCCTGTGACGGGCCAGGCTTTCAACAATGGCCGTAAGGCTCAGTTTTCGCTGAAGACTTTAACCCTCAGGCAGTTTCATCCAGGCCCTTGTGCCTTCTCTTTTCAGGCAGCTCCTCTGGAGAGGGGCCTAAGAAGTGATGCATATCTGAGACCTTTCTAGAGCCATTTCCTCTCTTAAATAAAAGTGACAGGCTGCCAACATCTGTCAGGAACCCTTACTAGTGGGTACTGCTCGAAATTTAATTTTAGTAACCTGCTTTTATTTCTTTTCCTCTCACTTCTTTATTTCCGTGTGTACATGTTTGTGCGTGTGTGTGTGTCTTAGTGTGGGGTTCTTTCTCCTTGGTCTTCTCATGTTAAAGTCTAAACTGGAGTCAGAAAAGAGTTGACACAGTTATTTTTTTTTTTATTAAAAAACAATAGAGCCCAAATCGCTAGAAAATCCAGGATTAAAAGATGCTTACACATACTGTAATTTAAAAAAAAAAATCTTTGTTTTAAGCATATAAATGCAAGGTTGAGTATTTTCTCCTTGCATTTTGTAGTGCTTTCTTGGACTCCAACCCCAGCAGTAAGAAACACAATTTAAACAAACATGCATTCATAATAGATGTACCACATTTGAAGTCATTTGCATTTTTCAGTCGGATTTGAACCATCTATTAGTTATTGTTTCTTTTCCTTTCTCCTCACACTGCTGCACCGAGCTTCCAGAATCCACCTCACACTGCAGAGAAAACCTGCCGTCAGTGTCGGCTGATGGGAAGGTGCTTCTGTTTTACTTTGTGTTCAGCAGCATCACTGCTTCCTCAGATCTCTGCTGACCAAAATCCGCTGCAGGATTTTGTAGAAACTGAGCTGGTGGGGTCTGCCGGCTGTGTGGCCTTGGGTGCCTCTGTTCTCTGGGGAAGGAGGTGATGAAACAGCGCCTGTTTCATGGGGTTGTTGTGAGTCTAAAACGAGTTAAAACATGCGAGATGCTCCCTGCTTGGCCGAGCACGTAGTCTGTGCTCAGTAAGGGTCCACTCTGGCCATTATAATATGTATCCCTTGGTTGATCGTTGAGTGATGTTCAGTTCTCCCAGGCTGTTGGCAGCTGGATTGTGTCCCCAAGTTCATATGTTGAAGTCCTAACCTCCGGGATCTCAGAATGTGACTGTATTTGGATATAGAGCCTTTAAAGAGATAATTGAAGTAAAATGAGGTCACAGGGATGAGCCCTAATCCAGTGTGACTGGTGTCTTTCTAAGAAGAGGAGATTAGGACATAGACACACACAGGGGGAGAACCATGTGCAGACACAGGGAGAAGGCAGCTGTCTACCAGCCAAGGACAGAGGCCTTCAGAGAAGCCAACGCTGCCCACACCTTGATCTTGGATTTGCAGACTTCAGAAAATAAATTTCTGTCATTTAAGCCCCCTGGTCTGTGGTCCTGACATTTTGGTGCTTTGCTATGGCAGCCTGTATACTCATCCACGGCCCCATCTCACGCTGGTTCCTTGAAGCTGGCTCCGATCCTGGTTTCCTGTCCTTGAACCCTGCTGACTCTCCTGTCTCTTTGGATACCCCGACCTTCCCACATGCTTCTTGGCCATCTCTCCACCCAGAATATAAGTGTTCCCCAGGTTCTCCCTCAGCACTCTCTTCCTCCCTGCTCTGCATTTTCTCACAAGGTGATTTTCCATCTTCCCCGCTCCAGCTGTGGCCTTTACACTGAAGGATTCCAAGTCTGCAGCTCCAGTTTCAGTCTTCCTGAGATGCACAGACTTTCCAAATGCCGGTTAGACCTCCTCACTGCTGTGTCTTGCTGGTAACTCCTCCAACCAAACCCCTTGTCTTTGCATTCATACTCTCCCCTCCTCTCTTCCCTCCCTAATGACTTCATTATCTTCTTAGTGGCTCAAGCTATGAAATCACCCAATCATCTTTTATTTCTTCCTTCATCCCTCCGTTGTCCCTAAAATCCATAAACTCAGTCCCCACAACGCTTTCCATACTTCTCACCTTTCCCCAGTCACCACACAAACCCCAGACTCATCAGCCACTGCCCCAAATTTTACAGTTCCTCCCTAACTATTCCCCTGCCTTCAGCTTTGGATCTCCATCCTTCAAGGAGTTATTTTCCTAAACCACAAGTAATATTATTTTCTTCTCAAAATATCTTAGTGGCTCTTTGTTGCCTAATTTAACACATAAAGCCCAAATGACTTCTATTGGCATTCATAATTTTCTATGATCTATTAAATAGCCTTCCTTTTCCACTTAAAGGACATTTAAAAAAAAGATTCACAAAATCAGCGAACATACTTTACACCACTGCCATATCAGACTATTTCAGAATCCTTGTAGGTTGTCAAACCTGCAAAAAACAGTCATTTGTATTCTGCAAGTACGTTGCCCCTGTCTTCTGTGTATTACAAGACTTTCCTTCAAAGTAGGTCCCTTGCAGTAAATGAAACAAAGGAGAATTCTGATATTTTTAATAAATGCTATTTTTAATTTCTTTTTTTTTTTTAAAAAACAAGTGCTTTGTGAGTTTTTTTTTTTTTTTTTTTTGAGGGGGAAGGTAATTAGGTTGGTTGGTTTATTGATTGATTGATTTTCTAATGGCAGTTCCGAGGCTTGAAGCCAGGGCCTCGTGCATGCTAAGCACAGACTCTACCTCTGAGCTATACCCTCCCCACTTATAAATGCTATTTTTAATTTCTTTTTTAAAAATAAGTACTTTGTGGGTTTTTTTGGGGGGGTAATTAAGTTTGCTTGTTTGTTTGTTTATGATTTAATGGCAGTTCTGGGGATAGAACAGGGCCTCCTGCATGCTAAGCAGGCACTCTACCACTGAGCTATACCCTCCCCTCTTGTCTTCTTGATGATGGCCATTCCGACAGGCATGATGTGATATCTCATTGTGGTTTTGATCTCATTACATCTTATGCACATCAGTCTGCAGAGCTGAGGATGATAACCTAGGGGCATGCATCCCTCATTCATCCCAGGACTGTTCATAAAACTTCAAGGATACCATGGCCCCGCACCCACTGCAGCAAATGGGTCAGCGCCCAGAGACACTCCTTGGGGAGTGTCAAGATTCCAAGACTCAAGTCTGTTGCAGTCAAACTCACCCCCAGTGAGCCTTGCATAGATGTTGGAGCTTGTGAAATCCCACGCAGTTGTGAAAAGGAAATGAAACCTCACTTCTGCCTTGTTCTTGGAGGCTCCAGGATGCACAGACTCCCAATGGCAGGTGTTCAGCAGATAAAGGACTCCATCTTGGTAGGGAAAGGAGACCTACGTGAGAGCTGTAATTTTGGAGTTTTCACCCAGGAAATAAACAGAACTGTGCCGAAGGAGGCATCATCTGCCAAGGAGTGCAGGAGAGGAGGGGCCTGAACCTTCAGGGTGCACACGGAGAAGGGAGAATTCACGAAAAGTGATCTCAATCTAGCAGTCAGCACTTACATAAATGAGAAAAAGCAAAAAGATTATCTCTCAGTTATGTTTTCTGTCTTAAGGGTTTATCCAAATCTTCATCAACATGTTCTAAGAACATTTTGCTTTTCTTTCTACTTTATTGGCTTTAGACTTTCAAACTATTTCGGCATCATTCTCTAGCATGGGCAGAGAGTTTTTTTTTTTTTAAAGAGTTTCTTTAGGGACCATTAAATATAGTTTTTAATCTGTTTCACTTGATTTTTATTTTAGTAATACCCAAAGGAATATTCATATATGAATCAGCCTGAAATAATGAAGCTTGGAATAATTGTATTTTTGGGAAATAGGTCAGTTCACAGCTGCCACTAAAAAGTAACATCTTGTAGCAATAGTTCTTTCTGAATGTCGGTCATCAAAACTGTTGCTAAGTCGCCCATTCCATGGGTTTTTTAACTTGATATTAATGCTTAGAAATGTAGAAATATAGTTTGGGGGGAGCAATTTTTGAAGAACAATGACTTGAGGTTAAAATACATAGGGAGTTTGGGGCCAAAATCCATCAATATTACTCCAGCCATGCTTCACCTGGTTTAATAAAGTCCATATAGGTTCTCCTCCAATTATGATACTTGACTGATGAACATTCATATACGCAAATCCAATATTTGTAGACTGATGACTCCTCCCGTCGGGGTTTTACCTGGGACCTTCGACACCTGAGAGGTCATGAGATGATGCTGCCACCTGGTGGTCAATAGGGGTAACTAACACTTACCCCCAAACAATTCTCTTGGGGCATCCTCCAGCCAGTTCAGTTCAGTTCAGGTCTGCTCTGTTGAATAAAATTTAATTAAGCTTACATGAGGGCCAGGGACTGTGATAAGTCCTCAGCGGACAGACCTGTCCCTATCCACTTTTCCTTTTTTTGTTTTTAACCACTTACAATTCGGTTTATTTACTCTCCTGTGATCGCTTTCTGGGAAATGGACTCATTCTTTTACCTGTGTTCTTTCCCCTCTCAATTCTTGCTCAGGTCCTTTGGAAGTAGTTATTCTCTTCTCTCTTAGGTTCC
The DNA here is from genome assembly GCF_036321535.1 of Camelus dromedarius. NCBI lineage: Eukaryota > Metazoa > Chordata > Mammalia > Artiodactyla > Camelidae > Camelus > Camelus dromedarius. Next base: position 27,106,444 of record NC_087457.1, read on the forward strand.
ATTTGGGCACAACCAGTGACACTAACCACAACTTAAAGCTAAAATGTTAGGCTGTTAGACATTGTTCCAAGGAAAAAGGAAATCATACATTTTATAATTTTCCCAAGAAATTAGGCACCAACATTGAAGAAAAAGAGTTATAATTCCTCTTATCTATTTTGTATTTTCTAGCAATAGTGAAAGTTGCCTTTTACTGTTTTCCAACTCACTGTGGATTAAATCAGCTTGCTTGAGATTATCTGTAAACACAATCATCATTGATAAAACTGCTTTTAGGGAAAATTCGTTTGAGTGCAAACAAGTAGCTAAAAGCTTTTGAAATGTAGTCCACTTCAACAAGATAATTTTCTGCAATTAAAGAACATAAATTGGGGGATGTTTTGTTTAGAATATAAAAAAGATTTGTTACTTCATAGATTAACTTATCGTGGAATCTCTAAATAACATAATCTCCTGAATGCATTTAAATTGTGATTCAATTGTAAAACATTTAGAAATAGAAGTAGCTATAAATCCAGTGGGGGTACATACAGAGCCAGTAAGAATCAAAGAATTTGGGGAAGAATCACACAATCTCAGAATTCTGTTAGTTCTGCTAAGTGTGCACGTATCTGAAATATTCTTCTTTGCAGTCAAAACAATTGTGAAGACTGATTATAATAAGAACTTTTGAGATATATTGCTACATTTCACTCCCTGGAGATTATACCAGTTATGTTTCTATCATTTTTTTAAATCCCCAAAGATGTCGTTGTTGTTGGTTTATACGATCGGTGTTTACTAGATTTATCCAAGCATTGACGGTTTCCTTTGCTATTCATCTTCCCTCATCTCTGGCCCTCTGTATGGAATTATTTTCCTATTTAGAAGTGAATCTTTTAGAATTTTCTTTAGTGAGGTTCTGCTGGTGGTGAACTCTCTGTTTTGTTTGCCCATAAATGACTTTATTTGCCGTCCTTCCTGAGTAATTCTAGGCTGACAGCTAGGTTCTGTCTGCACGTTGGAAAATCTCGTCCCTTGTCTTCAGCTTCCTTTGTTGCTGTTAAGGAGTCTGGTCTCAGTCTGACTGTAACCCTTTCCAAAGTACTTTGTCGTCCCACCCCCAGCCCCCCAGCCCCCACCCCCTGCCCAGTGGAGCAGGAAAGTAATGAATGAAATTCTGATACTCCATGCTGCAACATGGGCGGACCTGAGGACATTATGCTAAGTGAAATAAGCCAGTCAATAGAAATACTGTATGATTCCCCTTATTTAAGGGACCTTGAGGAGTCACATTCATAGAGACAGAAGTAGAATGGTGGTTGCCAGGGGCGTGGCGGGGAGTGGGGAATGAGGAATGAATGTGTAACAGGTCCAGAGCTTCAGTTTTGTAAGACAGAGAGTTCTGTGGATGGATGGTGGTGAGACCAGCATCATAATGTGACTGTACTTAATGCCACTGAACTGTGCACTGACATATGGTGAAGATACTGCGTTTTATGTTACATGTATTTTACCACAATTAGAAAAAAGAAAAAAGAAACAGGTCACAAAATGATACACTTATATAAAATTCAAAAACAGACAAAACTATGCTTTCATGGATTGTAAAACTGCAAAAAAAAAAAAAAAAAAAAAAAAGAAATAATTCTTAGAAAAGTCAAAATAAAATCGCAATCTTTTCTACCGGGAGCTGGATGGGATGGGGGACCTTGGGGTGCTGCCTGTTTTATTTCTTGTTTTGGGTTATATATGGATGTTTGCTTTATTACTCTCTTGAACGGTACATATATTTTAGGTGCTATTTATATTTGATATATTTCATAGCTAAAATGGAAAAGAAAAAGTTAAAAGCCCTTTACCGCTATGGATTATTCAATCAGACAATATTGTGGGAAAAGCAACGAATGATTTGCTGGAAACCTCGCAAATTCCCACCAAAACAGCTCTAAGGCTTCTCCTGCCGGTTGTCCCTGGTGGATTTGGAGTTGGCAGCAACCAGCACCACACAAGCCGGCTGGGCACTGTTGGGGGAGGTGGCAGAGCTACAGGGACCTCCGACAGACAGGTCTTCAGAGTGGATCTGGGGCTTGGATTTTATTTCATTCCTCTTTATGACACAACTACGTTCAGTTTTTCAGTTGTTAAAAAGCATCAGGTGAATTTCTTTTAACCTTAATAATTCAGGTCAGCGCGCAAAAGGAAGACGTGCCTCACAGAGACTGAACTCAGGACTCTGCTTGGTAGCGTTCCCGGTGACCGACCAGGCAGACGCCATCAGTGTCATCACCCGTGAGAACTTGCTGGCCGTCACCACGTGCCTCATCTGAGATGAGTGCTGTGATTGCAGGTGGAAAAAAAATCTTTAAAAATATTGTTCATGAGCAACCAAGTGACGCTTTGCATCCCAAGAGCTTCAGGTCGAGTATAAACAACTTCAGACTCTATTGAGTGTGAAAAAGTGACCCGGGCTACGTGCGAAGCACCTCACGCCCTGCCGCTCACTCCTAGGGGGGGGCGGGGGGGAGCTGGGAAGCTCAGTGTTCAGCACTGAGGATTTGGGGGAGGTTATCGTCACAAACTATGACGGCTCAACAGCAGAACAAGTAGACGAACCGAGGCAGACTCCGAGGGCGGGCACTACAAGGCAGCGCTAGTGCCCGAATGCCAGCTGCCCGTGACAGCCCGGGGGAGCCGATGCTAAGGGGAACACAAGCCACGAAAGAAGATGAACATCACTATTTTATTTAAAAGTCCGTACAATGTTCGTAAATAGGCAGAGCGCTTCTGGGTTGTTGGGAGCGCATCTCTGGGGGGAGGTAGGGAAGCGATGGCCAGGGGCTGCTCTCTGACAGCCGTCCCACGCTGTTCCTCGACTCGGGTCGTGGTCACGCCTGTGCCACTGCGAGACTCTACGCTGAGATCTGTTATATGGCTCAACGCAGCAATAAAAAGCACGCTGGCCTTTTACTTACCGTGAGAAACGTGAAGATGGAGGCTGTAATGAGTGCTTTGCTGCGATGATTTTCTGCAGAACTGCCGGGACCCTTCCAAGACGCTGACTTTCATGAACTAGAAAATTCGTTTCTTTCTCTTGATCAGAGCAGTGGCACGTCATTAGGGGATGTTTTTGTTTTTGTTTTTGCTTTTCTCTCTCTCTTCCTGTTGTTCTTTCCTTGGCTACAAGGGGAGAACTGAGCTCAACAGTAGTCTTTTCCAGAGACTTTGATTTCTCAGAACACGTGCTCACGTGTGTGTGTATGTCTGACACGGCAAAAGGATAAGATGAGACTCTTGGGGACTACCACTATATATAGCTTAGTGCTCGAGGACAGATCTTCTGGAAAGCAATTTACATCTTCATGGTGTTCAGGAGTTTGTGACGTGTATTCCACATGAGGAATGCCTGCTTCATAAGGATCCTGGGAAAGGGATTTGCCGGAACTTATACTTGTAAACTATTGGCAGTCTGTCTTTCTAGTGCAGAAATGCTTTATATCTGTGAACCATTTCATACTTTAAATGTTCCTAGTGAATCCATATTTCACAATGGCAGCAACAAACCTGTCCCTGAAACTGTGTCTACGTAATAAAAGGAAAGGCATGGTAGGACCCCATCAATGGAAACATGGTCTCCTTACCATCTTTGCAGGAACGAAAGACGTGCTACTCAGAGCAAATGTTGTCACTGATTATTTGAAAAGACTTTATTTAATATAATTTATTTCAGTATTCATGTAAATCTTTGGGAGACAGAAAATGTCTATATGATCATATCACAGAGAGAGGACTGATTTCAAATATGATCCCATTTTTTTTAAATGTAAACTGTAGATCTAAGCCTTGTGTCTTGACAAAATTGTGCACGTAATATATTGAAAACCCACCTCCAAAGAACTACAAATGCTAGTAAAAATGGAACAAATATTCTCTAAAACATAGAGCTGAGTGCTCAAGAAAGCATTACCCGGAGAAGTATCTAAAGCTGTGAACACATGGTTTGAGGCAGCAGCAAAGTGTCCCTTGGGAAATAGGTGCTTGGGTTTAACTTTCTTGCAGGTACAAGAGATGGGGCCTTGGGCCTGCTGTGGACAGAGGTAGGAACTGAGCCCCCCAAATACATGTGGGGCCTTTGAAAGACAGTGACCTCAATGAATCAGTAGATTAGGAAAGAGAACAAAACTTGTGAACTATGACAATAGTGGGCATTGGAGAGTTGAAGGCAAAAAAGCATTGTTGGAGGTAATGAAAATAGGTAAATAATGAGCAAATTCACCTAAAAATATAATTCTGAAATTGTATGCGCCTAATAACATAGCCTCACACGTAAAGTGCGAATATTGACAGAAGAGCTGGAGAAATTAACAAAAGCACCAGCATAACGAGAGGTTTCTAACTACATCACTCTCTGTAATCATAGATCAGGCAAGTAAAATTTACCAAAAACAAGTTTTAATGATACATCAAACAGGTAAAACTTTACCAAAAACCATGTACGTTTTAATAATACAACATGTGTGATCTAATGGCTGTATAAAAACTCTACACCCCACAGGGGATAGACATAATTTTTAGGCCTATGTGCAACATATTGTAGGGTCACAAAGGAAATACCAATACATATGAAGCATTTTTACCGTATTGGCTGCATTCTCTTACCTCAATGCTATTAATTTGAAATTAATAACAACTAGACAACAAAGTTTCATATTTTTGGAAATATTAAAAAAAACTTCTAAAACATATGGAATTTAAAAAATTATAATGGTGTGGTAATTGCTAACGGTACTTGAGCAATGACTTTCTGCGGGGCGCTCTTCATTGCATCTTACATATATTTGCCAATTTAATGCTTGTAACAATCCCATGACTTGAGAACAATGATTACCTTCACTTTTGAGACAATGAACTCGAGGCACAGAGTGATTCAATAACTTGTCCAAGGGGCGGAACCATCCTCTTTATCACAGCCCCAAGCTGCTTCTCCACTTAGAAAGTAAGTCTGTAACTGAATGATCATGAAGATTAAACGTATAAAAGCGTGCAGGGTACGTCAAGAGTGGCAGTGACCGGGGTGTTTAAAACCTTAAGTGCCATATCTTAGTTAAAAAGAAAGGGCTAGAAAAATAATAAGGTAGATACTCAGAATGGGCCCAAAAAAGAGCAGATGCAAGGAATTAATAGAAAGCATAAATTGATAAAATAGAAAACGAAGAAACAATAAAGATTATAAAGCCCGGAGCTGATTCGCTGCAAACACTAATAAAATGGTAAAGCTGCAGGCAAGACGCAGCAGAAGGGAAGAGCTTTCCGCACACAAAATGCAGTGAGACCAGAGTAAGACATACTGCCTACGAGGGAGCAGAGACTTTGAAAACCAGAAGAGAGTGCTGTTCACAACTTAATGCCAATGCTGGGAACACAGATGAAATGGACAGTTTCCCCAAATAAACATAACTTATCAAAGGGGCCTGGAAAAAGAACAGAAAAGCTGAATATCAATAATCATGGAAGAATTTTATCAGTAGTTAAAAATCAGCCAAAAACCCCAAGCCCAGAAGTGCTGAGTGGATAACAAATGATTATCTGAATGATATAAGAACTCTTTTAAACAGAAAATGAGGAAATGCTTGCCAGCTCACTCTATGAACTCATGCAATCTTGACCAGAACAGTTGAAGAAAGGAAAGTTATAAAGTATCTCATTGGCGAACATCATTGCAAAAATCCTAAATAAATTCTGGCAAACTGTGCTTCAGAAATACAGAAATAAAAGAATACATTGTGAACAAGTTGGACTAATCACCGAATGCCATACAATTTAAAATTAGAAAATTGTGTATATGTTATTTGTCACATAACAGATTAAAAGAAAAAAAAACGAGCATCTTGGCAAACACAGAAATAGCATTTAATAAAATTCAACATCAATTCATGATAACATTTTGTTTTTTACTAGAACAAGAATAGAAAATAACTTGCTAAACCTATTTTTTAGTTCCCAAGAAAATGAAAGTCTACAGCGAATTTGGCAGAGTCTTGGGGCCCACAGGTGTTTTTAGGGTTTTTTGTTTATTTCATTTTGGTTTTGGATCATCTGGATGTTAAACAGAAAAATAACTGAAATAATAGAGGAAGTGATGATATAGAAAATGTATAAAATTGAGACACTGATGAAAGAACAGAAAACGAATGACCACTAAAAAAAAAAAAATTAAGAGAATAAGAGGACTGTTGTTGCTACCGCATCTTAGATGGTGTGTTAGCCTGTTCAGGTTGCTGTGACAAAATTCCACAGACTAGGTGACTTATAAACAACAGAAGTTGGTTGCTGACCATTCTGGAGGCTGGAAGTCTGAGATCAAGATGCTGGCAGATTCAGTGTCTGGTGGATGGAGGTGTCTGCTTCTTGGTTTGTAGACAGCTGTCTCTTCACTGTTCTCACAAGGTGGAAGCAGGGCCAGGGACCCTTCTGGGGTCTCCTGTAGGGGGCACTAATCCCATTCACCAGGGCTCCTTGTCTCCCACAGGCCCCACCTCCAAACACCATTACGTCGGGCGTCAGGTTTCAACAGATGAATTTTGGAGGGGCACACACCTTCGACCCATGGCAGATGGTTAGACAACAAAAATAAAGAGAATTGGGAAATGGAAGAGGTGAAAACTTACAAGAAATTGAGAAGGGAGAAATAGAACAACAGAAGGTCATCCAGATGAAAAGTAGAAGGAAATAAAATGGAAATTTGAATCTAGTAAAACAGATTTGTAGGAACAGAAGTGTTGATTTTAAAAAGTAATAGGAGGAGGAAGAGAGAAAGGGGGTTGGGAAATGCCACTAACCCTGCTGACGCGTTAAGCAGAGCAGTCCCTCGGGGGCTGAGGGCTCTCCTCCTCACCTGCGCGGGGAGCGACCCGCTGGGCTCACGCCATGTGAGCCCAAGAGCTGTCAGCCAGGCCGTGTCTCCCACTGGGGTGCAGGCAGCCAGCTGCTGCGTGTCACCTGGGGGCACAAGAACAGATGCACTGTCCCCCCAAATATCCCAGGCATGGCACAATACTGGAAACGTATGCTTGGTTAAAAGGAAACAGTGTATATGGAAATGCTTCATGCATTTGAATATGCTACGTAAGTGGCACTAGACTTATCGAAGACGAGGTAGCATGTATTGTAAGGATAAGACAAGCTTCATCTTCGTTGGTAACAACACCTTGGCGGGCATTAGGCCATACCAGCCTTTACTGGTGCCTTCGTTTTGAAATCTTTCCTGAGCGCCTGCGAGGGTGCAGGAGACGGAGTCCCTGCCTCACGGAGCCGCAGTGTTTCAGGGAGGCCTGGGACCGGGCGGAATCCCAGGCAGACGGGGGTGAACGCCAGGACGGCAGTGACCTCGTCCTGTGGGGTGTAGCTCGGTGAGCTGCGGGCATCCGGGAGGACTCGGAGGAGGAGGCGGCATCCACCTGGACCTTGAAGGACAGGGGACATCTGAACGTGAAAAGACGGAGACAGGCTCAAAGTAGTTCTCTTTCCTCTCCCGTAACATCGGGTAGCTCGCGGTCACCCATCCCTGCCTTGAGGGCCCTGGGCACAGGTGAGGCACGTTTGGGTTAGGAAAGAGGAGCTGGAAGTCCGACATGGAGAACTGCCCAGGGTCCCCTGGACACCTAGGGTGAGCTGGCAGGTAAAGGAGCATGCAGGTGCCCAGCTAAGTACTCGACTTGGGACAGTCTTGGAATTCCAAGTCTCAGATGCCCACAGCCCGTTCTCCAGCCTCTGGCCATGTGGAAGCAGGAGGCACTAAGGAATGGTGACAGTCCAGCCCCCACCCTCCAGACACAGGGGAGTGTCGATGGGGTTGGCTGGAATCACCACGCAGGCTCCCTTGTTCAAAGGGGTTAATCAAATCATACAAAACTACCCCCATCGCCAAAAGCAAGTGCGCTCACTTGTGAATTTGAAAAAGGCAAGTGGAAATCTTTCCACGGACTCCTTCAGACTATCTCGTAATACAGAGACTCCTGTCTGTAAGTCACCAGTTACAATAGCCGTCCACTTTCACACTTCCGGTGACCATGGCGAGCACTTCGTTTCTTAGAGAGCTGGGGTAGCCATGGTCGGTGACGAGCAGGACCTTCCCCTGCCGGGTCCATAGAGATTTCCATCGAGGAGTTTGCCCTGAGGAACAGGTTTCCCAGGAACAGGTTTCCCTAAAGGAATCAGTGCTAAGGGACAGATAATAAATGGTGGACATGTTCTTTAGAGATGCTTGTAAAATATTTCACGTGCCAAGGTTATAAAGATGTTGACAGGTATGAGGTACATTACAGTCTTTGGTGGCTGGTGGTCCCGATCTTATTGCTCAAAGTCCTGGGACTGGCAGCCTAGCATCTCTGCAGGAATGCAGACTCCGGCTCCACACTAAACCCCACCCTAGACCCAGATGCCCAGGCAATCAGTATGAACATTAAATCTGGAAAAGTCCTGGCTTAGCTAACTTTGAGAGGAAGCTACCAATCCCCTGCCCAAACCCCCAGCAAGGTTCCCGAGTGGAAGGAAAGCGGAACAGAACTATTTTGTTTACCCTAATATTAATGTTGATATCAAACAAGTCAGACAATATTCTAATTATTTCCCATCGATATCCGTAATCCCACTAGTTACACTGTTTTTCTTTAGTCCTCAGAAAAAAACAGTGAGGAAATTTAGTCTATTTAAATCCAAATTAAGCTCTGGTTTGCACTAAGAAAACGTATTAAAAGTCACCACACTGCTTCCGACTGCATGATTATTAAAAGCAAAATACTAACCCTGAAAAGGCCTCAGCTTGTCACGCCTTATTTTCCTCATATAAGGGCTTATTCATTAAATGGCTGAATGTTTGTGAATAAATATCACTCCAATTTTTAAGATCCAAAGACAGATAATTAATGAACTATACTGATAATTACAGAATTTTAATATTTATAGACATCTGTCACTTTACATTTTAAGATAGTCTTACCGTATGTGCTGCTCTCTTTTAATTCCAGTAATTAAAGTTTATGAACATATACTGTGAAAACGTAGCTGGAACACTGTCAGCTTGATTATCAGGAGGCTTTCTTACCAATAAGCTGTCTACTTTTTAAAGGGAAATTATTACAAAGCTTAAACTTATCCTGGAATCTCGTTCCTCTTTGGTTAAAAAAATCTGTCGTGCTCTCTTCAAATCTCTTAAATTGAGCCTTAAAAATATACCCTACAGCTGTGGGTATGTGGCTGTACGTAGGTCATATCCATATTGGTGTCGTAATTCACTATGTGAAATGTACCGGTAATTTGATAGAACTTGTGCCTAACAAGGAAAACGTATGTCGTGTTTAATCATGACTGACTTTTCCGTTTCTCCTGAAGCAGCTCTGGAGACACTGCCGAGGGTGAGAAAGGCCTTTCTGGCTTCTTCTAGGGGCAGCGGTGCAGCGTGCAAATTGATTGCTGTGTAGTTGGTGTGGGTGAGGTTGAGCTTGCCTTAAATATCACTCCAGATTGGGTTTGGTTCTCCAAATCCAGGTTGGATTTGAATCAGCCCTTAAGCATTAAAAACAGTAGACACATTTTTATTTAAGTTTTAGCAACAAAGATTACAATTCCCCATCTGTTCTCGAAAAGTCTCTCTCTTGACGTACGTTCATGGAGATGGGCAGGGAGCCCGTCGGTCGAGTCACGGACTGTGCAAACAGACAGTGACCAGGCCAGTGTGAAGACGGAACGCTGCTCCGCAGCCTGCAGCAAGTAGCCCGGGAAGCCAGCCCGCTCCGGGTCAGGCTTGCAGCTCAGGCTACTCTCTCCAGCAGCAGAGCAGGAAACCCACAGTACTCTTATTGTACCCATCAGTCCAAAATACCCGGGACTTGATTAATAACTGACAGCTTCCTTAATTTTATCCCAGCTTCCAGCTCAGCACCAACGAGGGAAAGCCAAACACAACCCCCAACTAATCACATAGGACGCCCCACTTCTAGTTAACCCGTGCCAGCCGCCTCCTGTCAGGGCGCACCTGGAGCCGCCTTTTCTTCCCCACAGTGAAGCTTTCCCGCACCTCTGCTGCCTTTGCATCTCTGCCAAAACTCAGGTAAGGATGGCTGTTGCAGCGAGCTTGGCCGCCCCGGCTGCTTCCTGTATCTGTTTGCTCTGGCAGAAACGGCTGCGGTTCTCAGCTCCTGGCGGTTTGGCCCATTTCCTTGGCTTATCCCGGATTCACATATGTTGGAGTCGTGGCTCCTGCTCGTCAGAAGTATTTCCTGCTCTCTGCATAAGGAAGGCATTTCCCATCCGCCCTCAGTGGGGCCAAGTGGCCGGGGGGTGATGCGTAAACATGGATTCTGCTCTCGGGGCATGTGTGACACTGTGGAAGAAGGAGTGCATCCTTAGTTACAGTGCTGGGTAGACGGAGCTTGAAGAGCGATGTCTCAGGGACGCCCAGGAGGGCCCCAGGGGAGCGTCAGAGCCGGGGGGCCGTCTCAGTCACCGGGGGACCTCGCTACCTATTGTTGCCTCAGCAACTGTGATGTCTGTTGCCTTCCTGGACTTTGTTTTCATCTTCCTCGCCCCCGCTGTTTAGAGTGTCTGTTCTCTTTTTACTCTGAGGTGAGTCTCCAGTTTCTAGCGTCGTGGCTCAACACAGACAAACGTGTCCTGAGCTCCGAATGACACAGACTCACTGGTCGCCAGCTGTCCCACAGTGTCGGTGTGTCCCTAAGTTCACAGACTCACACAGCTCATCTGGGGGGGTGGCAGCAGGGGACAGCCTCAGGGGGGCAGTCTTAACCAGAAGAGGTCTTGCTCAAGGCTGCCAAGGCGGTTCCATGCCCAGTGAGCTGGGGGTGACAATGCTGAGGGGTTAGGGGAGGGCAGAACATAAGAGTAAACAGCAAAGTCTGACCGAGAGATCTGCAGGTGGGTCTGGGCGAGGGAGGGTGAGCAGTTCTCCAGGGACATGGTGACCAGAGAACGTCCCCGAGGCCCTCCCTTTGTTTGCTCCTTGTGGACGGAGCTGCCTGCTGCAGAGCGGGGCATGGACACGTCGACGCGGGCTTCAGGGACAGGCCGGCGCCCCAGGAGGCCGTGCTTAAACAGCGAGCCCTCTGCAGCAGTGCTTCTCATGTCCATTTTCCGCTTTCTTCCCGGCACGCACCGGGGCTCCGTGCAGGAAGGTGCCACTCGTGTCGCTTAGATTCCGACGTTGAAGCCAACGTGCTCCATAAATGCTTCTTTTTATGATCTGGGAAAAAAAAAAAAAGAAACAAGAAGAGCTGACTTGGTGGGAAACTAAATTCAGGGCTTTAAGAAGAGAGGCAGGGGACCCTCAGGCTCACGCCAGGGGCCTCTAGGTGGCTGTCACTGTGTATTCCCAAGTCCTGCGGGGCTGCAGGGCGGCCGGCACTGCCTGGTGGGAAGACAGTGGCCCCTCTTGCTTGAAGGCCATGTGGTAAGAGGCGCTTGTCCTCCACGGGCTCTGCCTGCCCCTCCAGGCCTGGCCGCGCTCCACAGTTAGGATGAGATACCAGCATGACCTGACTGGGGAGCGCCGAGCTCCTGCAGGAGAGGGATTCTACATCGAGCAGCTGCAGAGGGGCTGGCACATCCCGGCAGGAACCTGTGAGTGGGCCCGGGAGACCCCGGAGTGGGGGGCCCACCGCCGGCTGCGGTAGGGTTTGTCAGTGCGGGACGCTCTCCTGTCGCTCAGGAGTTAGCTCCCCGGCAAGGGCCCGGGAGCCGGATCTCATCTCCTGCTTGGGTGACTCCTAGGAGCTCGCAGAAAGTGCTGGCTCGCGTAAAATGAAGTAAAGGTGGCAGGCAGCCCTAGGAGACTCAAGGCTCAGGGAAGAGGGTGGGCTAGGATAGGTCCCTGTGTGAGACCAGCCCGCTGTGCTCCCTGGCGAGGAGATATGCGGGGCAAGGGACACCAGCTTCACTGAGGGGCGCAGGGGTGGCCTTCTCCTGCAGACCGGGGCTGACAGGAGGAGGTGCTGTTACCGCACTGGTCTCTCTGGTAGCAGCAGGGATAGCGGGATCCCCAAACTAGCAGAGCCTTTACATATTGTCAAGAGCTGGAGGGCATGACTGCTGTGAGGACAATGCGTTTGTAATGGCACTAGGGGTGGCGGTCTATGGAGGCTTGTCTATAGTGGGGTCTACGGTAGCCAACAGAATGTGCTGTTTCTAGGGGCACGAAAACTGGGCAGCCAGCAAGGGTCTTGCTTAATATACTAAAAGTCTGAGTGCAGTTTTGAGCTGTAAGAAGGGGTCAGGATTGGATGATCAGGAGGCCAGAGTCAGCCGTCTCCAAAGGAAAGTTGCAATCTCTTGCCCAACTTCAAGACCTATGCCAGTTTTCAACCCAGGGCTCATTGACTGAAGGAGAGACCTGGTCCCCATTGGTAAAGTCCCTGTGTCTACAGTACATACAGAGCAGTCTCTGCAGTGCTGATCCCCAGCGTGCTTCCCAAAGAAAACCAGCCATCGATGTGGGTACCATACACCAGACGGAGGGGAGTACCTAGGTCTCCCCAGGGCTCTTGGGCACAGCGTTGAATTGACACTGATACTCAGGGAGCCGAATGGCATTGCGGCCTCCCTGTTAGAGCAGGGAAATGGGGGGAGGGGTCCAGAAAATAAAGTAAGTCCTTGATAAAGTCTTCTCACACTGGGTTCATGTATCCCATCCATGCCCTCACCTCCCCCTGCCCAGTCACTATTTCCCCAGTTCCAGGGTACATAATCAGGATGATCACGCTTGGCAACTGACAGAATCCTCACAATGATCCCCTGACTATGGAATAAGAAGTATTCCAGTAGGAAAGGCCAAGTGGAAGCTCTTAAAACTACCCCCTCTGACCAGGATAGTAAATATCTCCTTTCAGAAGGGTAGCAGAAATTAATACCACCCTCAAAGACTTAGATAACTGTCTTACCAAGTAATTCAGAATGGTGGTCTTCAGTAGAATCCCATTTAATTCACCAGTCAGGCCTCTGCAAAATCTGAATGGCTCATAGCAGATGACAGTGGACTGTCACAAAATTAACATAGAGTACCCCAATTTTAGCTGCTCATTAAGATAGAACATAAACCTAGAAGATCTGATGCTGTTTTCAGTTTAAGTCTATGTGCACTATTCCGTGGGAGGCTAACCCAGCAAGCCTGGCACCATTGGAGCTGTAACAGTGAGAGTTTCAACTTGGGAGATGGTAGTAAATGTATTTCTACTAAACTACCGGCAACAAGTCCCTGGAAATCGTTCAGTGGTTGTTTTGGGTATTAATGGGGTTATAAAAATTGTCTGAAGACTTTGAAATCTTGAGTGATCCCTTTGCTTTAAATCACCAGTGAACCTCCGTGTGGAAAAGCAGGTCTACACTCATGGTCATCTTCTTTCACACAATGAACTCTTGGTGGCAATTTGATAATATTTACCTATTTCACTATTTCCTCCAACACTGAAGATCAAAAGATTGTCCACCAACTGTCCTTCATGAATCAGCAGTGGACAGACTGGCTAAATTGTCATTTAATTGGTTAAATACTCATTAACCAGCAAGGAAACACCTGTTTCTGTAGCGTGGCTTTTCAGAGGTAAGTAGACTCAAAAGCCACAGCCGACGTCCTCCCCCCGGATATGTTGCACATATGCTGGGAGCAGATCTGCCCTCTGGTCCTCAGTCATCTTGTCCAACAGGAAGGAGAAATGTCTGGCAGCAGGAGGACGTGGCAGCCAGTGCTCTTTAATTTGTCTGCCGTTGACCTAGTATGATGCCCACCAGTGGCCTTCGATAGACGCATTTTGCCAAGAACTGTTCTGCTTTCTCTTTAAGCATAATATAGGCCATTAACTTCTGGACTGGTTTTAAATGTCTTTCTTTTTTAAGAAAACTGAATATATTTGGCACATAACACTGTAAATTTAAGGTGGACAGTGTGTGAATTTGGTACATTTATGTGTTGTAATGGTCTGCCGCTGACACCTGTTCCTGTCACTACCTCTTTTTTGTCTCCAGGGATAAAATTAATTAGATTCGTACTTGGGAAGCAATATTTTGCTTTTATTCCAGGAGACTTTGTATGAATGCTAGAAAGATCACTAACTGGTTTGAAAATGATGCAAAAGTTTTTATGGCTTCGTGTCATTATGGGACAAAATTTCAATACAGGCGGTGCGCCAGGGACAAAGAGTGAAAGGATTACTTGTCAAACGAAATCCGGTTTTCAGATAGTCATTATCCGATGTCCCGGCCACACTTTTCTTTCCCAGTGCTTGTATGAAATCATCACTGTCACAGGCTCACTTGTCCCGACATGCACACAGCGACATTCTGCATTTGCACTGGAGTCTCGTTTGTGATGTGTGTGCGTGATGCCGTTCTGAGTTGTCGTATGTATGCTATTATTTCATTGTTGTTTTTATACTTCAGTAAGCCACTTTGAGCCATGAATCCACTTTCTGTGGAGCTAAAATCTGACACGCGAGTAAACAGAAAAGGCGCGTTTAATTAAGCAAGAGGCCCCTCGTAAATGATCTGGAAGCACACGAAGCAGGAGGTAGCAGATCCCAATTTACGGGATGGTGCGCCCTCCAGAACGATCAACGCGGTATGTGGCTTATGCGCAACCCCCCAACTCACAATATTTTCAGTTCTTTCGTGGCATTTCTGTGGAAATCATCGTTTATCTTACATTTACCATGTATGATATGTACATGAGCAAAGTTGGTTTATAGCTTTGCCCCTGCAGATGCCTGCAGGCTTCTTGACAGGCTGCCGGGGCGACCTGTGAGCCCCACTCTCTGTGATTCTGCTTTTTTCCCTCCCCAGAGACCAGAGAAATATGTCTATGTTTCTTTGAAGTTTTTTTTTTAATAGTTTCATTTTTTTTACATCTAATTCTTTAATTCTCTGGACTTTATTTTGGCATATGAAAAGATCTGAGTATCTTTACCATCCCCCTTGGTGTATTTATTGAGTACTTTTAATTTTCTTCATTTATTTCAAATGGTACATTTATTGCAGATACTTTCTTATACAATTTAGGCACAAATTCTAGGGCTCCAGCCATACTGGCCCTGCAGGTGGCTCTTTCTTTATTTTCTTTTCCACTCACGGATTCCTTGTCTGGTCCTGCATCTGTACACTAGGACTTCATAGAAGCTAAATACATTTTAATATCTGGTAGTGCAAGATCTATCTCATTTTTCTCCCACTTTCAAAGTTGTATTGGCTGTTCTTTCCCAAGGGACGTGTGTATTATGTAGTGGTTTTTGGTTTGGGTTCTGATTTTTACGCCCAGGACTGTGAAAGCACTCTCTAAATATGCGATGTTTTTCTCCTTGTAGTCTTTTTTTATTATTATTAATGGGCAACTTAAATAAAATAAAAAGCGTTATCGCATTTTTGCCGTCTCCGGTTCTGATAGTGCTACCAATAAGGAACATTTTAAAAGAACCCCTTGACATTGTGTGCTGAGTTTTCCGAATCCGGGATGCTGACAACAATGAACCGACATGACAACAGGCTACATCTTCTCTCCTGTGGATTGTGGAAATACTGCCACAACACATGGACCAAAACAATTACGGTTCAGACTACATTTCTGGGATGCTAAAATAGCCAACTGGAAAGTGACAAATTCAGCCAGCCAATCAGTTTCTTAGTTTCCGTGATCCTAAGCCATCAGTTCTCACACACCTCTTCCCTTGTTTCTTGAATTAACTCAACAAGTTCAGTTTGGGCACCAGGGAGACACAACTTCAAAGCAGCACCTTATTAAAAAAAAAATACACACACACGCAAAAACCTGTGGGTCTTGCTAAACATTTGCATCCTCTTCGCTAGAGTGTCAGCAAACATCTCAGAGATACAGATGGTTCACGAAGCATCTTGCAACTAAGTGATCTGAAGCGAAAGCCCCATTGGTGCCTGGTATTGTTAGTAGTTAAATACGATTTGGCTTCTGTAATCAGGATTCACGAAATGAAGACAGAGCGGGTACTATGATTTGCACTTGTTGTGCCAAGTTAGGTTTCTCTGTGGACTTCAAGAGGTTTTTATTTTTCACGTTGTTTTATTATATTTGTAATTAGCCCTTGTGAAGAAGGCTCTTTTAGATTCTGCAGTGATGCATCGAAGCTTTCATTACAACAAATATCCATGACCCCTGGTGCCTAACTGTAAACAATGACAGTTACTAGCCTCATTAGGAGACTAGCAGATGGCTTATAAAGTCCTCCTTGGAGTTTAAATCCATTTACGGCTTGCAGGGCACAAATGTTTGTCTTTAAACAGTATAAAATATGTCAGAAGGGGTCTGCATTCTGTTTTTGTTAGTATTGAATGCCTTCTGATCCTAACAAGAAAAATTTCTTCAATTACACTTTTTAGATTGTTTGTTTGCCTAGACTATGAGAACTGATCCTCAGAATTTTTTTTTCCAGTTTCTTCTGTTTTAGAAGAACTGAGTTTTCTCAGCTCCTCACTTTTATCTTTTACTTATTCCACAAATGTTTATTGAACTCCTACTATGAACTAGACTAAAACATTAGCGATGCAATGGTGAATAGCATATTGTAGATGCTTTATAAAGATGTGCTGAAAAAAATTGAACTGAAAGTCAATATATTTTAGACAATGGTGCTCTCCAGCTGAACAGCACTTGAACACTATTTCCTAGATGTAGAACTGAATCATTTTCGTCTATAAACATTTCCTTTAAACTACAAAATATTAGAAATGAAAGAAAGTGTTAAAAGCTTTTCTCAGTCCAGTACATATGAAATTTTCAGCGCCAAGACTCACCCAGACAGAATAGTAATAGTGAACGTTAATTGAGTACTTACTGTGTTTCAGCACTCTCCTGTGTGAAGGACTTTATTGCCTCACTTCATTCCGTATTGTTTAAACAATCCATGGAGAAGGTGCTATTCTCCCATTTTACAGGTGAGATTAACTTAAAATGTTCATCAAGTTCTCCCAGCGGCAGAGCCCAAATTCAAACGGGGGGCAGTCTGACACGAGACTCCATACTACTTTCAACTATTACGCATTAATTTCAATAGCTTGCACATCTAGACATCCACATCTCTGCAATAGTCTGTTCCTACCCAGCCTTTTGGGGGACTCTCTATTACTAGTACTTCACCATTCAGACTTTGGAGCCAGACTGCTTGGTTCAATCAAATCTTGGCTCTGCCATTTAAAGCTGTGTCTTTTAGAAACTACTTGACCTCACTGTGGTTTGTTTTCTTCATTTAGAAATTAAAGATAATTAGAGTGCCTACCTCATGGGGTCGACGTGAGAATTAAATGACTTAATACATGCAAAGCGCCTAAGACAGAGTACCTGGCCAGCAGTTGTGCTGTTGTCACACAGTTGGCTGTAACTGCTCTGATTGTTGTCTTCATTAGTGAGAGTTGCTCCCATTTGGGCTCAGTGTGGCCCTACAGGAATTCTGATTTTTAAAGAGAAGATGGAAATGTAGATTTTTTAAAAAATGTGAGACCTCTTAATTTTTAAATGCTAGCACCTAATGCAAAATTTCAGAACTGTCATGTGAGACAAAGGAGTTGTGTCTGTGGGCCACGTTCGGCCCATCACAGCCAGTGTGGCCTCTGGTGGAAGCACGGTAGTGAAGACTCACAGACCAGGGATGCAGACAGGTGGGTGGGGAGGGTCTGAGCCACCTGGGAGAACCCAGTGTCTAAAAGGCTGTGTGGGAGATTCGGTCACTGAGCCTAGAATTTATAGACTTAACCTGGTCTGACGGGCTTGGTCCACTCCGCTGTGTCTCTAGCTGGTAAGAATTCTTGTAAACTTCCATTCTTGTAAGCGCCATGTCCTTCACGTAGTCTTCTTCTCTGAAAAATGATCAGTTTGAATCAATTACTTAAAACAAAACAGAAAGGAACTGTACAGTGAAGGGAAGTTTACAAGATTTCCATTTCCAGAAACTAACATCCTCAAATTATGCACAGAGAAGGCGTTGCTTAGAATGAAAAAACAAATAAACAAACAAAAGCAGTGCTATGAGTTTCCTTGGAAGTTAAAACGATCATATACTTATTTCCATTTCTAGGATGTTTATGCCAGAGTGTCTAGGCTCTGTTATACTGTACTGTAGTCCCGAAGGCAACATTTAAATTCTTTAAAAAAGATTGTCTAGATTGAAGTAGTTTATCTGCCAGGTGTACCTTCTGCACTGGAGTCCTTCACAACGTGGCTGTCAGCAGCCAGAGCAGAAGACGCTGAGGCCTGGACTCCCGCCCCCAGCGGGCTCCCCACACCCGGCCCAGCTGTTCCAGCAGGGAGGGGCTCCAGCTGATACAAGTATCCTGAGATAGATACAGGGAAAGCTCAGTCATGGTTAATGAGTATCCTTCTTAAGGAATAAGTAAATAAAAGGATTCGTAGGACTGAGTGAAGAACACTGCACGGTCAGAGATGTTGGTGAAAGGAAAGGAAATGGTCTGTATGTGCCACTCACACCTTTCCTCTGTGGTGTCCAGAAGGACTGAATACACTCACTAGTCAACAGGGGAAAAATCATTCACAATGTCTCTTCTTTCTCTGTTGAAGAATACCAAGTTCAGCATTGCGTTTTGACGAGTAGTAACTTGTTCTGTTCATTCGTCAATTGATGTATCAGACGTTCATTCATCTCCTACCATGCCCGAGTACCATGGGGGCGGGGGAGAGGCGGGCACTGAGGATGCAACAGTGAACGAGACACAGTTCCTGCCCTCAAGCAGCTCAGGAGCTGGTGGAAGAGGCAGACAGGTGGAAACAGGATGCATGGGGATGAGAGCTGGGAGAGGGGGAACCAGGGGAGGCTTCACAGAGGAAGAGGCATCTACCTCCTTTCCCTTGCAGTGAAGTCTGTATCTTCAAATGCAATAACGGTCTGTCCGATTAGAAGGCAGGATGGCCAGCCCTGAGACGTCTCCTGCAGCTGGAAGGGAGTCAGAACCAGAAGGAAGGATTCCCCCAGGAGCATTATGGAAGCACAGCCTGCTCCGCACGCTCCACCTCCTCCAGGACGATGCTGTGGCGGGGGACCCCGCAGGCCAGGTGCATGCCAGGGCCCCTCTCCCTGCGCACAGCAGGGTGAAGGACACAGCGCTATTCCTCCCCTTCTCCATCCTCTAAATGTCTTTATATTGAGCTCACTGCTGTCTCTTGCTCTGGAATCTCTTCTCTTTCGCCTTTATTTCCCTCTCCATCTGTCACTCACTTTTCTTCCCAGGGAAGAGCACTTCCTTTCATTCTGGGGCCTGGGCGGTGGGGGAGGAGAGAGGCTTGTGGGACCCCAGTCCCATTGTGGCGGCACTTAGCTGCTCAGACTCTGCCACCTTCAGGGCAGGGACAGCCCTGCAGGTGGATCCAGTGTGATTTCCTGCCTGCACGAGGTGAAGAAACATGTAGCATCTCAAGAACTGAGCAGGCTGCTTCCCCGGTGGAGGAGGAAAGTCTCTTCTCTTACATACCTGTCCCCGCCTGTCTCTGCTCTGGGTGTGGAACTGAGGAGGCGGTGGGGATTCAGAAATACCAGTGTGTCTAGGCAGCCAAAATGTCAAGCAGTTGCACTGTTCCAAAGATGAAAGGCTAAATGAGTGTGTCACACGCAAAATACAGTTGTGCTGACAGCACTAGGAGAAGTGAGTGGCTATTTCAGACTAAGCCACTTCTTAAATAGGAGATGCTCACTTGCCAGGAGTTGGAGGAAGACCACAGATTCACTTCAAGGTATAGAGTGTTGGCTTGCCAGCGAAATGCTGTGAGTGGGCAAGGACTGGGGGGGGGGGGGCTGTGCTCCAGGAACTAATGACTTGGGTTGGAGTGAAAACAAGAATAAAAGACTTTGTATTCAATTCCGTCTCCCTTGAGACACACTGCCCTGTGGGAGCCATCCATAATTAATGACGTTACCGTGCAACAGGAGGGCCACGGAGATACACTAATACCGATGCATACTTTTTCATTTTTATTGCACTTCCCGAGTATGCCAAAAAGCATTAAAAGTTCATAAAAGAAAAGAACTTGGCTTAATCGTGGCTGATCTCATCCCTGAACATGGTCCATGGTACCACAAGCTTACCAGCCATCTGCGCTCATTGGGACAGTCCCATTTTTCACTATCTGCACTCCCAGGTGCCTGGACGTTCCAGGTAAACTCTTGGTTTGGGGTATTGGCTTCTACCAGAAGCAACACAGCCTTGGGAGACTAAAGTCCATTTGATTCCAGAAGTATATTGAGGGAGGAGGTAGATGTCGATAAATAAGAGGCTGAATTTGTCAGCTGATGAGTATTTATTATATCAAATACTGATTGACCTCTTAAACTTAAAATTTGCTTCTCAAGTTGTGGCTCGCGTAGGGCGGACTACACAATAGCCAGGCTCTCAGGGGTCCGTAGCGCCTACTGGTCAAGATAACTGAGCTGAAGTTTTGCTGTTCAAAAGCAGGCAGGGTGCAAATCCCTCCGTGCTTCTGCATTTGGGAGGAAAATAGGTTTCTAGCCCTTAAATGAATAATTCTAGTGAGTCCCTCACCCCTACTTCCAACACATACACACACACACACACACACACACACACACACAATCAAGAGGAAGCACAGTGAGAAGGACGCCATCACCTGACGATGCTGAAAGGTAGATTGACCGAGTTGAGCTGTGTGCGGCAGGGAAATGTGAATCGTGCTCACCAAATGCTCCCCGTGCCCCCCTGCATGCCTAGCCCCTGCCGAATCACTAGAACTGTGAGCGTTCTAGGCACACATGCAGTGGATGAGCACGCCCTCTGGGTGTAATGGCAAGCGGGAGTTCTCCCCTCCCTTCCCCCTCAGCCTCCTGGAAGCCACAGCCCGAGGAGTGAGGGAAGCCAGCAGTGTTAAGTGACCTGGCCCAGTGACATGGAGGATACCCCTCTGGGGAGTCATCAGGCCCACCGGGGACTTTGTGTGAACTGGAGATGAACCCTACATCACTAGTCATTGTTCCCAGGGGGGCCCCGAGGACACCCCAGGCTCTGAAGGCTGGTGGCAATCCAATTCAGGAACATATATCCGTCCTCCACCACACTCCTATGGAGAAAGGATTGGCTTGGATGCCAGAAACTCAAATTAGCGTTTGATGTTTAACATCATTTAATCTTATCTATTTACTTATTTAAAGCAACGGTGCCTTTCTTAGTCTGAAGTATGCATTTTGTACTTGCTGGCAGATAAGTATCTTTTGAAACGTATCATTTGATGTAATTTCAGATGCCTCATTTTCTTCCTAAATTACATTGCCATAAAGCCCTACTGCTCCCATCACAAAACATCCAAATCACTCCTCTGCTTGCACCTTTGCCCCCAGTGGACCAAATTTAAAAACTAACTCCGACTTTCGGATGTATAGTAAGGGGTGGGTGGAGGAGGATAGAGAAAGCCAATCGTCTTTGAAAGTTTCATGAGAGACTCACTTGGAAAATACTTTTGAACGGGTACCTGATGGAGCTGACCCTCAAAAAGAAAGAACATTTTCTATATCCAGAGGAACCTGTACTTCAAAACGATGCATGCACCCCAATGTTCATAGCAGCACTGTTTACAATTGTCAAGACAAGGAAGCAGCCAAAATGTTCATCAGTAGATGATTGGATAAAGAAGTTGTGGTATATTTATACAATGGAATACTACTCAACCATAAAAAGAGTAAAACAGTGCCATTTACAGCAACAAGGATAGGCCTGGAGATTATCCTATTAAGTGAAGTAAGCCAGAAAGAGAAAGAAAAATACCATATGACATCACTTATATGTGGAATCTTGACAAAGATGACACAAATGTACTTATTTACAAAACAGAAACAAACTCATAGAAAAACTTGTGGTTTGGAGGGCAAGGGGGAAGGAGGGGTAAAGTGGGAGTTTGGGATTTGCAGATACTAACTGCTGTACATAAAACAGATAAATGGATATACAGGTCCTACTGTATAGCACAGGGAACTATATTCAATACCTTGTAATAGCCTATAACGAAAAAGAATATTTCTGTACACCAGAAATTAACACAACATTGTAAGCCGACTAAAATTCAATAAGGAAGAAGGAAGGAAGGAAGAAAGAAAAAGAAAGAAAGAGAAAGAAAGAAGGAAAGAAAGGAAGGAAGGAAGGAAGGAAGGAAGGAAGGAAGGAAGGAAGAAAGAAAGAGAGAGAGAGAGAAAGAAAGAAAGAAAGAAAGAAAGAAAGAAAAAGAAAGAGAGAAAGAAAGAAAGGGAAAGAAGGAAAGAGAAAGAAAAAAGAAAGAAAAAAAGCTTTCTATTTTGTTGGTATCCTCACCATGGAACTTTAAGGGAGGAATAGTGAAACTTGATTGCAGAGGGAAAGTAGGGAGAAGAGAGAGATTAATGTCCTCAATTCTCAAGTGCAGAGAAATTTCAGTGAGCTGTAAAGTTTGAGTGTGTGTATAACTTTTTATTCTCCCTTGATGTATGATTAGGTTTACTAGCTCCTGATAGTTAACATTTACAGACCAGCTGTAGCAGCAACACATTACATTCAATTGCAAATTAGTTTCCAGTCTGCTGTATCTCCAGAAAAGAGAATAAAACCCTACCAAAGAACACGAGAGAGCTCTCGTAAACCGGCATATTCTGTTTTTGATGGAAACTGGGGAAGAGGGAGAGAGAACCCAAGATTTTATAAGCATGATTTTATAAGCATGTAACACGATAGGTGCTCACTGCTGTGATACATGTTTCATCGTTTAATTCTCGCTACAACCCTGATGGAAGAAATCATCCCCATTTTACAGATGAGGAGACTGAGCCTTGAGAAGATAGGGGAATTTCCTCAATTCAGCCAGCTGTTCTCACAGGAGGAGGGTGGAGCTTGCGTGCAGACCCTGATGAGTTTCATTCCAGGGCTGGCTGGCTTTGTCATTCTACCAGACCAGCCACAGGAAGATGCCACATCACAGCTCTGTCTTCAGGTCACATCTAGTCACAACTGGCTCTCTGTGCATCTTCAGCAGGGGCTGCGTTGCCCTCAAGGAGGCAACAATTGGTTCTTGGGAAGGGATAGAAACTTTATTCTTATTATAAGGCACAGATATACATATGGTACAAAAACAGAGATACCCAGTATACCCGTGCTATTAAAATTTCATGGAGAGGGATGATTAGGGAAAAAAATGTCTAAAAAAATCTCCTTCTGATAATTGAGAACACCGGGCAAAGGGAAGAGGAGAGGCCCCGGAGACGTGGGTGGCAGTCGGACCTGCCGTTGCTGCACTTGGTGTCTGGAGCCACTGTGGGGGAGTGACCTGGTACCCCAGGCTCCTCTTCCCCTCCTTCTGAACACGTTAGTCCGGAGGAGGCACAGGCCGTGGCTGGACAGAGTGTCAGTTTCCAGCTCCAACCCCGACCTTTCTCTCTCCAGCTCTTCCTTGGGAACTTGGCTGGTGGATTTGTCTGTCACACAACAATGGCAAAATGAACAGGTGCTCCTTTCCTGAAGCAGCCTAGGGACACCTGAATGGGAGCAGTCCCTGGGGCAAAGGTTCAGAGACCCTCATGTGTATCCAGGTCACAGAGCCTCTGGGTCAGTCCGCACCTGGAGCTCTCCAGCTGCCTTGGTGTAATTGGTACCAAAGGGCGGGGTAGGTGGAAGGCTTTCCAGAAAATGAATCGTATCTTTAGGTCTCCCTAAAGATTCCTCCTCCCAAGTGGGATTTGAAGCTTTGCCCCTGTGAACCCAGGGGTCTCCCCTCTCACCCTTACAGGGGACGGTGGGAGTGGCTGCAGTGGCAGGCTTCTTTTGTGTTCCTCCCCTGCCCTGGACAGCGCAGGATTTAAGTCAGGCATCCTCTGCCTTATGGTCCTGTTCAGCCGTCATTTTGAAAATGACATCAGCTCTAGTCTTAGGATCGATTAAAAACAAACAAACAAAAAAGACGGAAAATGGAAACTCTTTCGCTTTCAGGGCTCTACTACCTGTGACTTCTCTGCGTTGTGGCGGGGAACGGCGCATCTTCATGAACTTCTGTCTTTGTCTTGAAGAAGGGAAAGGACTGTTTAACACTTTTTAATGCAAGATAAAGGAAGACCCTATTAACGGTAGGAGGAAAACTATACATTTAGGTCACTCACTAGCACACTTAAAAGAAGATGTCTCCAGTGACCATAAATAATTGGATTTCTTACAGGGGGCCCACAATGCTTCAGATCACTCCTTTCCCCTTTATCTGGGTTTTTGATACCTGGTAGGAGGGAGTGGGGGAGAGACTCTTCCCAGTGGGTGGAGGTAGATGAAAGCAGAGATCTGACAGTTGCCATTATTACCGTGCTGTACCATTCGCCTCGCCAGGAGTCAGTAACACGCCAGGTCGCCCCCGAGGTCGAGGGCAAGATGGGGCGTTTACCCTGCCAAGCAGGGTAGCTTGCCGGCCGGGGGCACACATCAAAGTGCGACAACAAACATGAGAAGAAGATTTGTTCAGGTACAGAGACCAGGATAACAGTGCTTTCCTTGCAATTTTCTACCACTTTGGTCGAAGGGGTGCTTTACATTTCAACATCAGTTCTTTCTGATCTTTTGAGAAGGCGCCAACACAGCTAAGGGTCTAGAGAAATATCCTGTTTCCTTACAAGTGGACTCTTCCTAATAATTTATTGTTTCACTAATGTTTTCCTCTGCAACAACTCCAAATTTGAAGTAGCAATTGACCGCTTTTTACTGCAGTAAAATACACATAATATAAAGTTTACCATTTTTCAGTAGACAGTTCAGCGGTGCCAAGCTCCTACACATTGCGGTGCAACCATCACCATCGTCCGTCTCCAGAACTTCTTCATCATCTTCTTCAACTCTGTCCCCGTTATACACCAACTCCCCACTCCTCGCATACCCTCTCAACTCCCCAGTCCCTGATAACCACCATTCTCCTTTCTATTTCTATACATTTGACTAATCAACGTATTTCATAAAAGTGGAGTCATACAACGTTTGTCCTTTTGTGTCTGGCTTATTTCATTTAGCATGACGCCCTCAAGGTTCTTCCATGTTGTAGCCTGTGTCAGAACTTCATTCCTTTTAGGAGTGACTAATGTTCCATCGTATGCATATGCCACATTTTGTTTGTCCAGTCATCTGTTGATGGACATCTGGAATGTTTCCATCTTTCTGCTATTGTGAATACCGCTGCTGTGAACATGGGTGTATAAGTATCTGAGTCCCTGCTTTCAGTTCTTTTGTGTAGATGCCCAGAAGTGGAGCTGCTGGATCGCATGGTAATTCCATTTTTCAGGAACCACCATGCTGTTTTGCTCCCTCTTCTCCTGTTTTTTTGCGCATTAAACCTATGTGGTTTGAGGAGGGGGAGCGTTACATGAAAATATTTTGTGACAGTACAATGGTTCTGTAGGCTAAATATTTTGAAACAGGTTATAGTTTCCACAATGGCATTGGTTGCCATAAATAGTCTCCAAGGAGTAGGTGTCTGCACAGGCAGGCAGCAGGCGAGAGGTACCCAGTGAGCACTGTTTCCCAGAGACTCTCTGTCAGTGAGATCAAGCCCGCAGTCTTCAGAGCAAGCCAAAGGCGGCAATACGTAGATATCACCATCTCGGAGTGGCCGTTCTCCCCTTGGGACATGGGATTAGCAGCCACATAAGACATCCTGTGAGTTCTGAATTCAATTCGCCAACACCCAGTTCCCTGAGACCTTGGAGTAGGGACTATACAGGGAGATTCAGGAGACCTGGGTGCTAATCCTGCTCTGTCATAAACAACATATGACCTTGAAAAAAGACCTTTAGCCTCTCAGAGCCATAGCTTCTCTCGGGACATTCGGGTTCAGTGTTCTCTGAGTTCCTTAGAGCTTTGTAGTTCTCTGATTTAACGGTCACTTTGGCACTACACTATTGTCAAAGATTGAAGACTCCTTTTAAATCTGGCTCCTTTAAGGAATCCAGTGATTTTTCTAAAAACCTGTAATAATTCCTCCCTTTCTGTTCCTGGTTACTCACTACTTCCTGCTGGTTCTGAAGGATTTCCAGTTGCAGCGGCATTTCAGCAGCTCCATCAGGTGTCTTCGGTTTTGCCTGTTTGCTGAGCAGCTGTGAGTTCCCTTGGTCTCACCCCTCTCAACATTCTGAGATCTGAAAGGGCCCCTTGGCAACAGAAAGACACTGGGGGCCTCCCACAGGCAGGGCAGGTCCAGTGGGTGTCTATAATTGTACGAAGGTATTAATTTCCCCGCAGTTGAAATAAAATTAAGTGCAGAAAATAAGATTTTTATATCTGCATGGAGTCACAGAGTATTTTCCCCTCAAAGACTACTGTGAAATAAATATGACTTCCCAGGTTTTCATGAAAAAGTGATTTGAATATTGGGCCTGGAGTTCCAAGTTCAAACTACTTATTTATTACAGTTCTTGTTGTAACAGTGCTTGAAGGCTGACCAAAATTTCTAGGAGCCATGGGGAAAATCCGCTGATGGGAGTTTTTCATTTGCAAGAAAGACAGACAATACCAGCTTAACGTGCACTTTCTTATTAGCTGAAATCTTGGCCAGGCTTGTAGAAGGAAAGGATGAGCCCATGAAATGTGCTGTCTGAAATGTGCCTCTGATTCTGCTAGGGCTTCATTTGTTCAAAAGGATAGGCATGGACATTTGTGTTTTGTTTCTTAACTTTACGTGATGAGTGGTATGATTTCAAGCAGTCTCCAGTTTAGGTCTCGGTTTTCAAAGAAAATTTTTGGTGTTGATAGACCTTATAAAAATTGCTTCTTATACAATTTTTCCGTTAAGCCCCAAAATGAAAACCAGCAAAGCTTTAAGATGCATGGCTTTCCCAATTATTCTTCATTTATTGCAGAAACTAAATCGAGTTTTGTCTTCAGCCAGGATATGTCCAGTGCATCCAGTATCATTTCCCTTTATTGGGCTTATAGATCTTGGTTAGAGAAAACCACTGGATTTATTGAATGTTACACAGAAGAGAAAATTATTGAATTACTGCTTGCCAGGGTTCTTCTTTCATACCTTTTCTGGAGGAAAATTGTCCATTCGGAATTTCTCTTATGGGTCTCAGAGGCTAGTAACTTATTGAATACAGACCATGTCTTGTTTTAAACTTATATGCATGTGAAAAATCACCTCTTAAAAAGTCTCCCGTGTGATATAATGTACAGCTTATGCAATCGCTGTAGATAGATTGAACTATATTTATAGAGATGCACAGGTATTTATTCTTGGGATTTTCCACGTGTTTTCAAAAATTTTTCTTCTGAGGCCCATTTCCAGGGCTTTTTGTTTAGATGAAAGGGAAGATGAGTATTTGGCCTTGGCTGACAGTCTCCATTATTTATGAATTTCAGTCTAAAATTTAGTCTAAAAAGCAAAATGTGCCTTCTTCACACAAAAGCATTAGAAAAGTCTCTAAGGCATTGAATATTTATAGTTTTGGAACTTGAGGAACCGTATTTGTAGATGATTGCCCGACACTGGTAAACTGAGAATTTGGTTTTACTTTCATAATTTTAGGGAGTTTTTTCAATTATTTTGGGGGGACGGTAATTAGGTATGTTTATTTATTTAATGGAGGTGCTGGGGATTGAACCCAGGACCTTGTGCATGCTAAGCATGCGCCCTACCCCTGAGCTGTACCCTCCCCTTTTGCCTTCATAATTTTGACATAGTTGGTGCTACAGATATTTGATGGAATTCTACTGTCTGTGATAATGAAATCATGATTCAAGATTCCTGTTTGTTTAGGGCACACAGGAAGAGGAGGCAAGATGAATCTTTGTGGTGTCTTTGATCTGCAGCCATAAAGCCCTGCAGTGAAACCATACAATTAGGCATTCATGTATGCAAAAGCGTGCATCCAGCAGGAACCAATCCCTCTCTCATGTCACTTTTTTCCCACAGAATATTAATATTAGGAAATATGGTCGTATGTGACTTTTATGTTGGATTCTGTCTATCAAAGCCTTTTTGTTGTTGTTCATAAACAAATAAAAAGGATTTTAGGACTGTAATATAATTTTAGCGATCCTGGGAACTTTCTAGTAATATGAATACATATATGAAAGCACCCACACTTTTGGTCTATGCTCAGATAGTTTAAAAATAGTTCTCTGTGAAAATCCTAGATGGTTTCAAACTGCCTCTGGGCACATGCCAAATGCTAGTGGGAAAACAGGAGGTTCCTTCACTTTTTTATGACAGAAAAAGGAACATTAGGACTTCTTGTCAAGGGAAACTTGCCAAGTGTCCAGGTGCCGCAGGAATTAGCTCAGCCAGCTTTGTGCACATGGACCAAATCTGCCTGTGGACGGACAGAATTAAATAAAGCAGTAAAAGAAGAAATACTGAGGACTAGGATCAATATTTACTTAACAAAGTAGATTTGCTTGGGAAAATTAACTTTAGTCTTGTTGTCACAGTAAGAGTGGCAGTTCCTAGCTCTGGGTTCTGTGGGAGAACAGATAATAAGGTTGCAAATAGAAGGAACGGATTCTTCCTTGATAGGTGTGTGTGATGCTAGAGCAGAATGTTGAAAGTGTGCCAGCCAGCCAGGTCCTTTTTCTTGTTGAGTAGCTGCTTCAAATCCTCCTGGCTTCGGAAGTGAATTTCCCTGCTGATTAATGAACGCTGGGAATCACAGCTTTAGGTGGGGGATTTATCTCCTTGAACTACACACTGGGTGAGAGGATGTCAGAAGAAGGCGGGAGGGCATCCTCCGTTCCTTCGTGATTCTGAAGACTGCTTTATTAGCTAGGGAACTACTCCTGCTGTAGCAAAGGACACAAAAAATGCAGGGACTCACACAAGACAGAGGTTTAGTTTTCATCCAAGTCGTCACAGTTCAGGGCAAGAGTTCTGGGTTGGCAGGTGACTCTCTTTTACACGTATATCACTCATGAAGTCAGGCTGACAGCGTCTTTACCATCTTCAGGATACAACTTCCAAGGTCATCGTAGATTCTGCCATCTTAGCTGTCGGAAATGAAGGAAATGCCGAGTCCAGGGTTAGAGATTTTCTCTTAGGTAAGTGAGAAGAAAACTGTACTCAGCGCTTCTGATCTCACTTCTTTAGCAAGAGCTTGGGCACACCAGATGAGGAGGGCTGGAAAAGGCACTCTCTAGCTCACGTCGTCTTTTGAGAAAGTCTTTTTACTGCATCTTAGATCTGGGTATGGAAGGTGTTTATGCAGTGTTGACTCTAAAACTGAAAGGTCTGAGATGTTGCACACACACCCCTTAAACACATCACCATGAAATGCCCTGTTTCCCCCTTTTTGTGCAATTGTTGTTGTATATATTATATCTACAGGTATCACAAACCCAACAATACATTGTTATAATTATTAATTTATGTACTTTTATGTATTTTAAAGAAGCTGAGAGAAGAAAGAAGGACAAGTATATATTTATAGTATTTTATTATGTTAATCTTCCAATTTACCATTTCTGGTTCTCTCAATTTGTTTTTGTGGATTTGAGTTACCGTTTGGTGTCATTTCCTTACTTCGATATAGCATTGCTCACACCCACCTCCTTTGTGCTGTTATTGGGAAATACGTTGCATTTCTATAGGTTATTGGCCCAACGATACAATTATATACATATCGCTTTCTACAATTGTTTTTTAAATTAGCTTTGAAAAAAGAGAAGAAAGAAGGAAAAATTCTTTTACAGTATCTTTCATAATTATATAATTAACTTTGCTGGTGCTTTTTGTGTTTTCATGTAGATTAGAATTACTGTCTGGGATCACTTGCTTTCAGCCTGAAGAACTTTCTTTAGTGTTTCCTGTAAAGTGGGTCTACACGCAGTGAAATCTGTTCATTTTTGTTTATCTGGGAGTGGTGCTCCCTCACCCTGGTGTTTGAAAGATAGTTTTGCTATGTATAGGAGGGTTTAATTTTCTTCCAGCACTTTTGGTATGTCATCCCACTGAATTCTGACCTCCATTGTTTCTGATGAGAAGTAGCTGTAAATCTTAATGAGATGTCCTTGTGATAAGCTGTTTTTCAGTTGCTGCTTTGAAGATACTCTCTGTCTTTATCTTTCAGAGTTTTTACTATAATGTACCTGTGAATGGAACTCTTCGCATTTATCCCACATGGAGTTTATGGAGATTTTTGAATGAGCAGATTCATGATTTCCACTAAATTGGGGAACTTACCTATACCCATTATGCAGTAACTCCCCTTCCTTCCTCCCTCCCGCCCCTGGCAACCACCATTTCACTTTCTGTCTCAATGTACTTGACTACTCTAGGTGACTCACATAAGTTGAATAATGTAGTTCACATTTTGTGACTGGCTCATTTTACTTAGCATAATGTCTTCAGAGTTCATCCATGTTGTAACGTGTGTCAGAATTTCCTCCCTATTTAAGACGGAATACAAGTTCATTATATGTATATACCACATTTTGTTTATCCATTCATCAGTTGGTGGACCCTTGGGTTATTGCCACATTTTGGCTATTGTGAATAGTGCTGCTATGAACATGGGTGCACAGATACCTGTTTGAATTCCTGCTTTCAGTTCTTTGGGGCAGATACCCAGAAGTGGAATTGCAGCGTCATGTGGTAATTTTATTTCTAATTTTTGAAGAACTGCCGTACTGTTTTCCATAGTAGCTGCACCATTTTACATCCCCATCAACATGCACAAGGGTTCCAGTTTCTCTACATCCTCACCAACAATTGTTATCTCTCTTTTAAGTGATAGCCATCCTAAGGCGGTATCTCATTGTAGTTTTGATTTGCATTTCCTTAATAATTAGTGATGTTGAAGAGCTTTTCACATGCTTATTGACCATTTGTTTATTTTTGGAGAAAGGTTTATTTAAGTCCTTTGCCCATTAAAAAATTTTTTTTTGGTGGTTGTTATTGAGTTGTAGGGGTTCTTTATATATTCTAGATATTGACCCCTTATCAGATACTGATTTGCAAATATTTTCTCCCATTCTATGGGTTGTCTTTTTACTGTTGATAGTGTATTCACTTGGTTATTGTTCAAGCCAAACACTTACGATTTGTGCCCTTTTCTTTATAATACACACTGCTGTATTTCATGTATGCCTCATATGCTATAAATCAATAAAAACACACACACACATTATATAGAAAAGGGGGCACATACATACACACAGCACATACAGACTGGGGAACTGAGCAGTGTTTCAGCTGAAAGATGTAAATCACTGTCACTTTCATTGACCAAAACCTCTACTAATTTCACCTTACAGCAGCTTAAAAAATTATAAACTTTTTGTTTTTCTTTTGGTTTTTAGGAATGAACAACTTTTAAAGGTTGAATCTGCATACCTAAAGCCATGAAATGATGAGAAATGTCCAAGGTCTTCACATATGCTCTGACATTCAGACACAATGATGATTGAGAGATATCTCAAATGAAGTCTCTTATCTTCCTTCCTTATTTTTTTTGAACTCTAGGTTACTTTTCAAATTTGCAAATTGCTGCTAAGCACATGCTAGCATTAAGTACATTAACATTCCTCAGAACAAATGTCAGAGTGAATACAAAACCTGTCCTCTTACCTAGAACATATGGCTTTAACAACAGTGATGATTTTTCATGTAGCAGAGATGAACAGTTTGGCTTGTGCCTTTTTTTATGAATTCAGTCTGTTCTGGTCTCAAGCTTGTAGTATGCCTCTTCCTCTCTGAATAGCTCTCAAAAATGAGATGACAATCTGTAGATGTTTTCCTTTACCACCAAGGGTCCTAATCTTTTGGAAGACATGCGAACAGATGAAAGCATTTGGTTCTGGGAATGGAAATTACAGATGGATAGCAGCCCATTACAATGAGCTTCGCTGGCATTTTTCTACTGAGCAATTAGCCCTTGTCCAAGTGAGAAGGCTTCCTGCCACGTCCTGAAGGGAATACATAAGGCAGTGTGGGTTTTTATTTCTTCCAGAAAAACAAATTTTTTTTTTAATTTCCGGCATCTTTAAATTTCAGATAAATGTATTCTTTTGCCAAAGAGGATGATTTCCCACATCGAAGGCTTAGAAGCTAAGACCCTGTGTGTGCATGTGTGTGTGTGCACGTGTGTCTGTACACATGTTACGTATCCCTTATCTTGTGACTGGAGTATAAATGTGACTATAAATAAAAGGTGTATTGGGGTACTTACTTATCTCATTAATTTGTTTTACAAATTATTTAAAAATCCAACTAACTTAATCTAATTTTAATATAGCAGAAGCTACATGCCATAAGGTTGTGTGACAAAAATGCTCTAAGTGATATGATAACTCATGTAAAACAAGATTTTGTCAGAGTAACACGGGCACGATACAAATCAACAGGTGTCTCTTGTTTGGGTAGATATTGTTATTAGTCAAAAGTAAGCACATATGCAAGGAAAAGTACTAAGACTTGTTTCATAAAACTGACCAAAATATTCATGACACCCATCCTTTTTGTGGATGCTCTCAGACCTTTCAGAAAAAAGCATACCAAAACGCCACCAGCTACTCTGTGTGCTTCTGTCACTAGTTT
This sequence comes from Camelus dromedarius, assembly GCF_036321535.1. NCBI lineage: Eukaryota > Metazoa > Chordata > Mammalia > Artiodactyla > Camelidae > Camelus > Camelus dromedarius. The sequence continues at coordinate 27,138,980 of NC_087457.1, forward strand.
ACTAAGTCTTTAGAAGGCTGCATACTACTTGGCAGGCATGGCAAGAACACGTGGTTTATTCCTGCCATTGATGTAATCTTGTCCTCAGACCTTCAGTCTGTGCACAGTGGGCTTGCAGGAGATGGGGAGGAAGGACTTGCCAACTAAAGCTTTCTCTTCCAGTTTAAATACACACTTCCGGGTAAATGCTCAGGTGCTCAGAGTTTCTCCCCCTTGCCTTTTCCTCCCTGAGATGGTGAGCACAGAGGCAAGTCTCAATGACCTCATGGTGGCCAGGAGAGGAGACCTCAAATCTTCAAGGTCAGGTTCTCGTACTGCCCTCTGAGCCTTTGCTGGCTTCAAGAGTGATGTCCCCACCGCCCGCTGCCTGTGCGCGGCTGGCAGTCACTGCTGGCACCTGTGGCTGATGAGCTGTTCCCTTGCTTGGTCAGGGCCCTCTCGGTGGCCCTTGCTGCCTCAGTCCTACCTCAGTTCTTGCTGCCATTACTGATGCTACGACTCTTAATTTTTCCGCCTTCTGCCTTTGCTCCCTTCATTCTCTCCTTCCTTTCTTCCTTTCTCCCTCCTTTCTCATTTTCTCCATTTCTCTCTCCCTCCCTTCTGTCTCCTCTGCTAATATTTGTTGAGTATCTACTGTGTGCAAGACACTGCCCTAGGTACGTGGAGTCCAGGAATACCACTAACTTCCCGGCCTCCTTGGAACCTACATTTTAATCTGGGAGTGGGGGGTGGGTCAGACAATAAGCAACAAGCAGTAAATTAAACAGTATGTTCAAAGGTGATGAGTGCTATGGGGAAAAGGAAAGAAAAGAGAAAAATTACAGCAGAGTGAGTGAGATCACGATGGGGGAAAGGGCAGGTGTGGTGTGAGATTGAGTGGTTGGGAGAGGCAAGGACAGCCAGGTTTTGTGGGACCAAAGCTTGTAAATGTGGGGGAGCCTTCCTCCTTAAGCAACAACTGCAAAATTGGGGATAAAACTTAGTCTCCAAAGTGAATATTTATTTAGAATGAGAAAAGATGACAAGAAATTACTGTCACATCGTAGTTATCTTCTGATTAATCTGCTTACCAGAAATGTTTACATAGAAATACTTCCTAACTGTAAACGGGTGTCCTCTTCTCCACACTCGACAACTACTGGTACCTTCCAGCTCCCCCCACTCTGGGGGCTTGTGCCGGTCACGTGTCCTGAGCTTGGACTTTACTGGCTTCACACATCAATCTGCCTCTGCAGGTGGGTCTCCCTGAGAAGGGAAGATTTGTCCAGGATTTGAAGGAGGGGAGAGTAAGCCAAGGACACAGAAATCTGGAAAAGAGTGTTCCAGGGAAAGGGAGCAGCTAGAGCAAATTCCGAAACAGTCCTCCATCTGTGCCACACGGCGGTTTTGTTCAGGAGCACGTTTGCAAGGGCCGGAGTGGCAAGGGCAGAGGCTGGCTGACGTCAGCTGGGTGAGCCGTGCCATCTGCCCGGTTGTTCACCACCTTGTTTGTGGCAGAGGCTCTCTGATAGGCATGACCGTGCAATGGCTTACGGTGCAGTTGTCAACACTTTGTATCCACTTCCATAGGTTCATCCATATGTCTCTTCCCTAGACCTCTCTGTCCCCTTCAAACCTGTCCCTCCCATGCCCATAACAAACATGCCATAACCATTCATCGCTGCCCAAGAGTCCACGTATGTACTTTGAATCACTTCTCTCTCTCGATACAAGGGGATCACTAGGTACAGTGCCCATTGCTTTGCCCAGTGGGGGAATTTCTCCTTCATCACTGCCTCTCAGGGGTCCCTCTGAGTGGATCTGCAGGGTACCAACAGTCCATTTTAGCTCACACCAACATATCCCATTGACCCATCTTGGAACCAGGCCATTTTTTCTTCTCGCTAAACTGGCTGTAGGTGTGAGATGAAGGAGAGGTGATGGTGCATGAATTGGTTTCCGGGGCTGCTGTAACAGAGTATTGCAAATCAAGTAGCTTAAAACAACAGGATTTGTGTACTGGACAGTGGTATCTGGACAGTGGTGAAAATGGAGAATGAAATGCAGACAGCGATTCTGGGGGCTGCGTCTGCACCAGGGGAGGTCTTTCTATTCGCGCCAAGGCTAGCAGAAGTTCTGTGGGAGATGTTTAAGGTGCACTGTTGTCATGTATTTTAGCCCGACTTTATCATGCGTAGAACCAAGGTTAGGGTGATTTGAAGGTCACCCAAAGACTTTATATCTTAAACATCCCAATTCCTTTGTAGCTCTGGGGTCACAGTGGAACCCAAGAAATGGAAAGCAAGATATCCAAGTCGAGAATCACAAAGAAATTTGGAGGATAAGACTCAATAGCAACAAAAATGTCTTTCTTACGCATTTGTCCAACAAAAAATAAGAACAAATTTCAAAGCACATCTTGAAAACAAGAAAGTACCTGAAAAGTTCCCAGTGTATTATAACTGGCAAATGAAAACAATTTATAGTAATTATTATTACCAGTTACATATATATGTACGTTTTATTGATATTTCCTTAATCAATTACTGTTTCTTATATAATATTTACTACTCATTTTGTGGATATAAAACAACTCACAGGGGCCTATTTAGTGTTTCGTTTTTCTGAACATAAAAATTCATGAGGCTTTCACAAGTTTGGGTGCAATCCTTCCTCCACAATCCTGTTTTTTTCCTGTAAGTTATTCAACCATGTATCTCCTACTATGGACCTCTTCAGGATTCTAACTCTCCTGTTCAGGAAGATAATGCTGTAGATTCTACATTATTTATGTGGGCCTTTTTGACCGTGGCAGTTAACACTGTGGTGCAAGTCTTGAAACTGATTCCCCCTGTTTTTCTTCCAGCCAGCCTACCTTAAAATTTTCACTTACTCTTTGACATTTTTTTCATTCCTAACATTTGAGATTCTTCTTTTACAACATCTCTTATGGCTTCCTGTTTCCCCAGCGTCACCACCCTAGTTGAGATCTAGATTCTTGCAATAGCCTCCTAACTAGTCTTCCTAACTTCAACATCTGCTCTTTCCAGTCTAATCCCTGTATTGCTCTTAGATCGCTTTTCCTAATATTCCCCTCTCATCATGTCATTTCTGTGGCCAAAATTTTCAGTGATGCCCCATCATCTATAGCAGTGATCTCAAAACTCATTTGATTGTGCACATATCAGTAAAAGTATTTTGCACATACACCCCCAGATATATATCTATATATTTGTATTTATTTGTAAATTATACATGTGTGCTCATGTCTACTCATAGCTTTAATATTAAGCTTAACTTTAAGTTTTTTTTAGATAAAAATAATTATAAGTAGAAGGTCTAATATTTTCTTCTGGCATCCCAAAGGGTCATTTAGTAAAACTCATTTTGAGTAATGACATGTAGACAGAATCTTTTAAAAAATCAGAGATGGGCAGTGGAGTGCTTTCCCACTGTCCGTGGTGCTGAACCATCATTGTACATTACAGCATAATTGTAAGCCCTGACCTTCAGATACTGGGGATTCCTGCCTAACTTTCCTCCATATTTTTGAAACAAAAGGAAACGTTATAGACTATAATCTCGATAGGATTCTAGTTCCTACTATGGAATTCCAGAGGAGTAGAGTAAAGATTCTCTGTCCTCCATGCTGAAGGAACAAAGTATCTCTCTTCCTTGGAAAGAAGCAAACTGCTAATAAAAAGAAATGGAGGGTTTAAGTAAGTTTCCATATTAGCTGAATAATTTCATTTTTCTGTTGAAAAAACACAGTCAAGGAAAATGTTAAAAGTAGATTCTAATCCTTATGTTTTCATAATTTTATAGCTTCATAATCATGAATGATTGAAAACAGGAGAAAAAAATTGCTGTCAAAGATTATACAGTACAATGGAGTTGTACAGTGAGGTTTGAGAACATAAATGTTAGCAGGTACATGAATACTTCTGCGACTGCTGGCTATTAGAAACAAGACTGTAAATTTCTGCCTTGAGGAAGATTCTGATGATCTATAAAATGTCAACTGATGTTGTCACAAATCAGTGGTTCAAATGAATCTCATAAAGATTATAGAACCTGCAGCATTTGTTATATAAATGATGAAAGAGTATTTCCTCTCTAAATCTCCAGCTAGCTACAGTTCAACTGAATGCAAATTAGAAAGCTTAAGTGAGATCCAGAGTGTTGAAAAAGAGTTAGGCTTCTCATATAAAAACTTAGAAAAACGGAACAATATCTGTTATTAATGGTTCTATTGTAATGCCATTAGAGAATTTACAACCATTATAGGAACTTCTCAAAGACCGTTTTAAAACGTAATTTTTCCTTTCTATGGCAACAAATCTCTGGTCACTTGAAGCTGAGAAAAATTAGTGTTTGATTGTGGATATCACCACCATGTTCAACTTCAGTGTTAGGTATAATACTTGAATGATCCAATGCACTGAAATTCTTCTTTGATGGAAGTGTTTAACACGAATTTTCATTTAATAAATGCTTGTTTGCAAATGTTATATGCCATGCCATGTGGATATAGAGATTAAAAAGACAGAGTCTGACACTTAGGAATTTCATGATCCAGTGAAGGACACAGGCAAGAAGATAAACTAATATCACTATCTATATTATGTGATAGATGTGTAAACAGAATAGCATGTCAGCACATAAGAGAGGTATCTAATCAGACTGTGACAGCCTTCCCAGATGAGTTGATGCTTGAGCTCACTTTTTCAAGGACAGTAGGAGTCAGCTAGGAAAGCAAATGGAAGAAAGCTATTCCAGAGAAAGAAAGCAGCATGTGCAAAGGCAAAGAGGTGTGAAGCAGGAGAGCAAGTTCACTATTGTGGCACAATGGATATGAATGGACAAAAAGCAAGATCAGATAGAGCATGTAAAAATAAATAAGTTAGTGGAAAAAGAAAAAAAAATGAGCTATGTAGAGTATTCTAAGGGATCTGGATGTTCCCTGAGAATAAAGGGGATGTATTAAAGGACTCTGAGCAGTGAAGGGACATGGTATTATTTGCATATTAAGAAAACCCCTCTGACAATAATGTAAGAGTAGATTCACAAATAGTCTCTAAAAGGGGGAGCTGATTTTGGAATATTACAGAAATACTGAGTCATCAATCAAGTCATTGAAAGTGAAGATGGAGCATAAGAGAAAGATTTAAAAGATATTTAGGCTATAGTTTCAATAGGACCTATTGAACAATTAGTTTCAATAGGACCTATTGAACAATTAACTTTAGGGCAAGGGAGAGAGAAAAGTCTCGGATGATCTCAAAGTTTTGTGTTGGGAAAAGGCTATCACTTGCTGAGCAGGGAAATGCAGAAGGAGGAACACATTTGGGGGAAAGATTGTATGAGTTTTGGACACATTGTTCTTGAAGTACCTATGGATCATGTAAGCAGAGAAGTCCAGCCAGAAGAAACATACTTGATGCTGAAGTTCTTAAGAGCAATGTTGGCTCAAAGGCGGTATTTGGAAGTCATCAGTGGTAGGTGAAACCATGAGTCAGATCCTCAGAGAGAGCGTGTAGAGTGAAGAGAGAGCCCGGTGAAGTCTCCAGGGGAAGGTAATATTTAAGCGTTGATTGGAGGAAGGGGCACCATCAAAGGAAGAATAAACTTGAGACAGAGAGGTCAGAGGAAAACGAAGAGAATGGGTATCATGGAAGCCAGTGGAGGAGGAGTTTCCAAAAGAGGAAATAATCAACAGTGACTAGGAAGATGGGAGAAGTCTGGACCTGACTCACCCGCATTGGTCATTTTTTTTGACCAGTTGAAATTTATATTCTGATCATGTTATATACTAAGGTTTAAATAAATTACATAAAATATACATGGTCATATTTAATAGATATCACAGCTAACAGTTATGGCCAGATCAAGGGACATAATCCCTCTTGTATTCTTATGGTAATTCCCAAGGCATTCTTTCCTATTGTGCTTGAAGCAAAGCCTGGAACCATACAGAGCAACTGTTCCTGAGATTCCCCAGTGTAAAAATGATATTTTATGTTCTAGAAATCAGCTGTAATATATGACTGAATGGATCCTTTTGAGAGATACTTTAGAATTCCATAATATAACTACTTTGTACTCACAAGTTCAGCCGTTCAGGTTTTTATATTTGTCATAATGTCAGAAATTACCCTGAGGTGTCCAGAGAGCAGAAATACTTTGAATATGATGGAAACAAATTCAGAGTTTCTCAACACCGTCACATAAACGTTGAACCTAAGTAATTGAATGAGAAAAATACACTTTAAAAAAAGGTTTACTCCATGAGTTAAGGTCATGGCATTTTATAATAACCTCAAAAAGAAAGTGGAAATCTAAATCTGGGATATTGGCCTTTCAGGGCTAAAATATGAGATCATTGAAACTCAGAAAATTACTTGTTAGAGGTGATGTTTGCATGTGTGTGCATGGGTGTGTGTCAGTTTTGTGGGATGTCTGCCCAATGACACATCTAGAGTCTAGATTGCCCAAGAGGCAGGATGGCATGTATGATCAGGAGCTGGTGCACACTTCCCAGAGGGTTGTACATTGTAGATGGCTTATCTGCTCAGTTTCCTTCTGGTTTCTCAAAGGGGAAACGTTCTTGTAACTCTTATAACCATCCACTGAAGCAAGATGTGGATTGAACAAAAGTCAACCAGTTTGTTTACAACTAGTTAATTTGTTAGAAAATGAGTGTAGGCATCATATCAATAAGAGTATTGGCTGCCATAAACCGCCACCCACAAAAAATATAATAGTTCCTTCAACTTATTATCTTGAAAAAAATTTCAAAACTAAAAAGAGAAGTTGAAAGAGGAGTGCATTTATTTACCTTTCATCTAGAATCACCAGTGGGTAACGTTTGGCCACGTTGGCTTGATCAATCTGTACGTGGGTACATTTTTAAAAATAGTTTTCTTTGCACCACTTGAAAATAAGTTGTCGACATCATGACACATATTCCTAAGAATGAAGAAATTTCCTATATAACCATAGGAGCATTAGCAAGTTTAACATTGATGTAATAACGTTATCTATCCATATTCGGATTTCCCCAGTTGTTCCTTTAATGGCCAGGATCAAATCAACAGTCACACACTACATTTAATGATCATGTCTCCGTAGTTTCCTTCAATTTAGCACAATCCCTCATCCATTTTCTGTGTTGGTGTTATGACATGATATTATTAAAGAATCAAACTAGTTGTTTTGGGGGGACAGAGACAGGCCGGTGACACGGGTTGGTAAAAGAATTTACCAGAGATGGAGGAGACTAGTAAAGGAGTTTATTGGGGGTGCACTGTCACAGACAACAGCGGGCCACAGGTGCCTGCATGAGCACTGAGGGCCAGTTGTTGGGGTCTTTTATAGGGTAGGGTCACAAGGCGCCTGATGGGCTTGTGCACAAGTCTCTGATTGGTTGTAGGTGAGGTAAGAAGTTTAGGGTCTGTGAAAGGGGCAGTGGGAATTATGACTCTGGCAAGGAGGGCTGAAACAAGCCAGCCTGAGCTATTGTGAGATTAGGCATTGCCTAGGGCTATTGGTTTGTTAGGGAAAGCACGCCCAGTAAAGCATGTACTTTATGTGTTAAGGGATCACAGGCATCTGAGAGCCCAGGAATGGGGGTCGTTGGGCTTTGAAGGACATCTGTTGGCCCCACAGTTGTCTTGTAGAGTGTCCCACAACCTGAATTTGTGTGTTACCAGTTTACTAGAGCTGCTGTAACAAAGCAGCACAAACCAGGTGCTTGAAACAATAGAAGTTTGTCAATTCACAGTTCTGGGGGCTAAAAGTCCAAGATCAAGGAGTTAGCAGGGCCACATCCCTCCAAAGGCCCTAGGGGAGAATCTTTTCTTGCTTCTGCCAGCTCCTGGTGGCTCCTGGTGTCCTTGACTTTTTTTTTTAGTAAGACTGTTGAATGAAAGAAAAAGGTCAACCACCTCAAGAGAACGTGTAATCCAGTTAAAAAATAATGAGACAGACTCCACAAGGGTCACTATTGCTTTTGAGTCAAACCTAGAGTGCTTGCTCTCCTCTAGAAATAGGAAGCTTTGGTGAGCCTAATGATGATGTCACTGGATGTCAGTTTATGATAAATAAAAGTACACACACATCTATTAATATTCTTTTTGGATTCGAGCTTTGATACTAAAAATATGACTTAGCATATGTCATACTGGTTTCCATGTGATCGCTAAACTCATTATTTTCCCCAGATACAATCCTCTGTTTGATGACTCAACTACTAATGAATTCAATACAGTGTTTGTTATTGTCAGAGAAAAATCCTGGTAGATTTTTAGTCATTATCTCAGTTGATGATCCAGGTCTGAATTCGAAAATGTAATTCAAATTCTTTGGAAGCTGTGCGATCTCTGTTTGCTTCATCTTCTGCTCCATGCATGAAGCAATTAACTTTGGTTACATTCATATAATACCTTCCCATACGAAAAGAAAAATTATTCCAGCTTTTTTCAAACAAACATATATATATATAAATCATAGACCTGAGTGTATCACAAATAGTGGAAGGTAGAACCTGGCCAAGAGGAATACAACAAAGATACTGAAAATCGCTCCCCATTGCTTGGGTCAGTCTTACACCCAAATCTCTTGAGGGTTTCCAAACCTCTAGTCTCTTCTTTAGCAGGAGATGCAAGTTATTAGTGAAATCTCATTAGTTCAACTCCGTGAGCTGTTTCATACACTGGAGCCTTATTAAAATACATACATGAGAAATTCCTGGTCAACCAGAATTTGAAGGTAAATGAAGCCAACACTTGGTTTCATAAAAGTATGGTGGGAGTTACTGTGCTTAATAGATGAATCAGATCTACCTCATAGAGGCTCACGTTGGTCAATATGACCGACTCAAACTTTGGCTTGTGTAACATGCTCCTTGAGAGCTCATTAAAGCTCAGGTTCTGACCTACTGACTCAGAAACTCTGAGGGTGGGATCCTGTCATCTGCGTTTTCAGTGATGACTTCAGGTTATCCTCATGCCGGCCAGTAGTCTACCCTAGGAGAGAAAGTGCCTTTCCATTTCAGGCATCTCTCTTCTTATGCATAAAAGAGTTTAACCTAAAAAATTGTTATGGAAGTAAAAACTGCATACAGAAAAGCACACAGCATAAATAAATAGCTTGGTGAATTCTCACATGGAAACACACTCATGTAATCACGTTCCAGATCAGCAGACAGAACATCTCTGCTTCCCAGGAACCCCCCACCTCCACCCTATCCACCCAATGATGACTCCTCTCCCATCTCTATAATGGTACCAATATTTGTGCCTGATTTTAGACTTTCTACAAATGGAATCATACAGTGTTCTTTTGTGTTTGATAGCATCAAGTTATAGAAGCCACACCAGTTATTCTAACAGAAACAACTTAATTTCATATAATGAGTTGCTAGCTGGATATTGGAGAACCAAGAAGGCAAAAAGAGACACTAAGGTATCACGAAGTAACATCCTCAGGATGCAAAAGGGAAGATGCTGGAATTATTAAAATTTAGAAGACCAAGGTGTAGGGGTTCTATGGAGCTCAAGCTCAGATCTCTGAGAAGATGTAGTGGTGCTTTTTCTGTGATGAAGAAAAAAACCAAAAACTACAAACAGTTGATGCTACAGGAAGGAGCAGGCCCATCTTCCTCTTCCAGCCTGCAGTCTCCTTCTAGCGCCCCCTGTTGGCAGAACCTCTTAGGAAGTCAACTAGCAAAGCAGAAATGTGCTTCGCAGAGTCCAAGCACAGACCGGAGGGACAACAGCTAAATAACTGGCAGAATCTATTTAGCTCAGTATGTTTGTGAGACTCATCCATGTTCTGTGCATCGGTAGCTCATTTATTTTTATTGATGCATAATATTCGGTTGTATGAATATACCACAATTTACCACTTTATTGTTGAAGGGCATTTGGGTTGTTTCCACTTTTGACTGTCATGAATAATAATGAGAATGAATATTCTTAGACATCCTTGTTCCAAGAATTCAAGCCAGAGCCACATGTGGCATTTAGCATATGTCTCTTTAGTCTCCATCAACATCAATCTAGAACGTTCCTTGGTCTTCCCTTGATTTTTACGCCTTTGACACTTTCTGAAGATTGCAGGCCAGTTATTTTGTGGTATGTCCCCCAGTCTGGGTTTGCTTATGTTTTATCATTATTACATCCTGGTTATACATCTTTGGCAGAAATGTAACAGTGTGACGCTGTGTTCTCCTTGAATCCTCTCAAGTGACACATAAATTTGACTTGTGGTCGTATTAACTTTGAGCACTTGATTAAAGTGGTGTCTGCCAGGCTTCTCCACTGTAACATCACTTTTTTCTCCCCTTTGGATTAAATATTCTTGGGGAAGATACTTTGAAATTGTGGGAATATCTTTTATTTCTAGAAGCTTTCACTGTATTCATTTATTTATTTTTTATCAGTATGGACTGATAGTGTCTGATTTTACTCATTAGGCTGTAGTCTGTCTCTGTCATTATTGATTTGGATGCTCAATTGTCCCAGACTCGCTTGTATATAGAAATAAATATGGATGTAAGTGTGAACGTTATATGTCAGTATGCGTGTGCATTCTCAGTCTAGTCATCTGGGACGTTCAGGGAGCAGGGTCAACCCAGGAGCATTAAGCACCAAACTGTGGCCTCTAGTTGTGCTAATTTCTGTGTCTGGTTACAAATATTGAAAATAATGAGTTCATGGTAATTTCTTTAATTGAAATCAGTTGCCACAGAGTGAATTCTAGTTCCTCCTCTGCATGTTGGTAACTCTTCTCTGACAGTGAGAAACCTGGCTCCCAGTATTTCTAATATATTTACTTATTGGATCACTCCTCCAGTAAATAACATATCTCCTGTAGCCACTGTCAGCTACCCTCTCCCTCCTTCCCCCTACATGGGTTCCAACACCCATGCTGAGCCGTGCACTAACCGCCCCGCCCCAACGTCCTCCTCGTCCCTCTCGGCTGACCCTCAGTGCCAGGTGTCCCCCTTTCTCAGGCAGAGGCTCCACTTACCTCGCTAGAGATCTGACAACACCTCCTCCCCATTGGTGCCCCTCTGCATAAACTCTTCCCTGGCTCTGCTCTGACTCGGCTCCAATTCTATACATTGCCCCAGGTTTCCCTCCAGCGTGACTCCACTCCTCACCCTCCTGGGGGAGTAGCATCCTATGCTGGGACCATCCCCAAATGTGGATGCCCTCCCCACTCACCCCATGCTGGTTTCATGTCAGAAAATCTCTTGTTAATATGTCCCATAATTTATAAATTCTTCCTGTGCTTATGTGCTTATGTCTGTAATGTAGTCCTGAAGGCAACGGTCACTCTGCAAGCAAAGAGCTCTGATGGGACTGTCCCTTCTACTCAGCATTTCCCTCCCTTCAGGGACAGCCTAGTCACCCAGCACCTACATACCATGTGGTTGGTTCTAAGTGTGCCATTCTTGGCCCGTGCCCAGAGCTTCCTGCCCACTCCTTCTAGAGCAGGTGTGATGTTGCACCAGTGGACGCCTCCACTCAGATGTCCCCACGGCGTCACAAACGTAACATCCGCATCAACGGGGCAGATGCCCAGTGAGGATCAAACACCTCTCTGAGGCTATGAGTTACCTTCAACCCTAAAATTTAGAAGAGATTTCACTTCCACGGCAGATGGAGGGGGAAGGGATATGCTGAACTGACTGTTTTTAAACCTGAAATGACCAAAACCTACATTTCTTTCACTAAACAGTATTCAGTCGCAAAGTAAAAGTTAATCTAAATTCTAGAAGGATAAGAACATTTACTTTTTTCTTTTGCGCACCTGGGTTTTGTGTTGTTCAGACCCAAGTTTATGCTTGACACTTTTTTAAAATTGAAGTATAGCTGTTGTGTTAGTTTCAGGTATACAGCCAAGTGATTCAGTTATACAGATACGTATAAATCTATTCTTTCCCAGGTTCTTTTCCACTTGAAAGCAGGAGACCTGGGCTCCCTGGAGGTCTGTGCCCTAGAAGCACCTATTGTTACGTTGCATTTTCCTCCTGCTACAGGGGATCGGATAGACACGTGCAAGTTTTAAAATGTGTTTCCATGATTTTCTAATGTGTTCCTTATACAGTATCCAGTCTTTTGAATTCAGGAACTGTGCTTTCCACCTGATCTGGAAGTCACCCCTAACGTCTTACAATCCGCAGTTTTCCCGGAAGGGAAGCTGTGCGTATTTCTGAATACCCGATTGGCTGCCTTCAATGCTTTTTTTTTCCTTCCTTTCTCTTTGTCTTGGCTCTTCCTGGAGAAGTTCTCTTTTGAATTTCCTCTTTCTTAAAAAACAAAAAACAAATTTCCTCTGGTGCCGACGGCAGGAGGAGGGCCGCCGATGTACTACAGACAGAGACACGGCCAGGTTGAGCCTGGGCTCTAGTCAGGCTGGTCCGCCTGCCGATGCCACTGCTTACAGAACTGGGGGCTGAGATTCCGTTTTCTTACCGCAGGGCTATGCAAACGCTGGCTGGTGGCCAATACAGCCCACTGTTTTTGTACAGCTTTGTTACTACCTGTTTTCGTATGGCCCAGGAGATAAGAATGGTTTTTACGTTTTAAAATGGCTGAAACGAAACCAAAAGAAGAACAGTATTTTGAGACATGTGAAAATGATGTGAAATTCACATTTTGGTGCCCATAAATAAGGTTTTATTGGGATGCAGCCATTCCCACTTGTTTACCTATTGTCCTTGACTGTGTTCACGCCGTCACAGCAGAGTTGAGTGAATGCACAGATGTGACAAAGGCTGGTCAGCCCTCAAAATATTTACTCTCTGGCCCTTTGCAGGAAAAGTTTGTCAACCTCTGCTTTATCTGGGAAAAAAAAAACAACAACAACAAAACATAAACCCAGATAATGATTCCTCTATCAGAGGGTTCTTCATGAGGATTAAATAAATACTAGAGATAAAATATGGGGCTGTGCTTGGAATATGCAGTGCTTAAGAAATGACTCCCTTCAACCAAGCCTGATGCAAACCTCATCACATTCCCTAAAACACTGACTTTTGCTTAAGATGCTTTGAAGCACAGTAGAGAGCATTGCATGGTCAAATAGACGGACAAGCTGAATGTACTTTGTATTTGATTTAGAAATACCTTTTGCTAATGAACCTCCTACAAGTGCGCCAGGATTAATTTAAACCTAAACGCGTCCCCCTTAATTTGATGAGCCTCTAACACACAGCATAGAAATGACACAGCTGAGCTTAATAATTTATCAGTGTTTTACAAGTAGCAACACCAGGGTTGGAAAATGCAAGTTAGCTCATAAAATGTTCCCCCGGAGCCAGGAGATTCTGATGGCAGTAGAAAGCATCTCGCCACCTGGCCTTCTCAGGACCACGCGCTAGTCCTGAATCCTCCCCCGAAGTGCTTCCGTGCATCAGATAACTTTATGTTCCCCTGGCCACTAGAGAGCACTTTGAGACTAACAAACCTTGGTCTGGGCACCTAGGCCTCCGTTTGTACCCTGCTCTCCTGTGAGTGCCGGGCTGGGAGGTCGCGGTCACTCGCTGCGCCATCTAGCTACCAGGGGCGGTTCACAAATGGCCATCGAGGCTGATGGATGTGTTTGGTGAAGCTTAGTGACCTGTAGTGGTGATAATGAAGTATTCTGAAGCCCAGATAACATTTTCTTCTGTCACTCTGGTTTTCTGCCTCTGGTGACATCACCTCATGTATCCTGCTTCACCGCGCATTTCCAAGGCCAGTGTTTTAGCCAGGGTCCCAGTTTCCCTGTAGCTCTTTCTCTCCTCTGTCAGACTGAATTTCTCTCCAAGAGAAAAATATCGCTTGATATTGATTCCAGCGCCCGAGATAATTTCAGGTTCTCACTCCGCAGTTCATCCAAAGCCCTGTTTAAAATCTTGAAGAGGTTTTTCAGGGCTAAGAGGTGCAGTTCAAAAGAACAGTTCTTAAATGTGTTGAAAAGACCCTTGGCTACGTTTTCTGATGTTTCATCAGCAGTTTGCACTGATACACTTTCCATTGTTATTACAACTGAACCGTATCACCAGGAGTTGTACCAGCAAGACCACCAAGTTTTCTAAAAAGCTATAAAGCTTTGATGTTTTCTGGCCTGTTTCTTACTGTGCTCTTAAAAATGTTTAGCCTCTGCTGAGCCAAATGTATACCTCTAAAGGCATAAGCAGTGAAAAACTCTTCAAGCATCTCTGTTACTCCTGCAATCTCTGTGTATCCAGCAGGAGGATGCGATTCTGTTTGGTTGGAGCAAGGGGGGAGTTCTTTGTGGTGCACATTGTGAATGAATAATACCAACCATCATCTGGGCTTCAGCCCATCGGCGCTGGGGTCTGGCTGTGGCTATAGAAGAATCCACTTTCCTGACCACTGTTTATGAGCATTTCCCAAAGCTGTTCCCTTCTGTATTATTGTTTGCATCAAAGGGAAATCAAAGCATCAGCTCTGCCCCTGGTTCCTAAACTGATTGAGGCGTTTGGGAGGATGGTTTGCCGGGGATGTCTTTGATGTTTTCAGAAATCCGAAATCATGTCTCCCTCTTTTAAGTGACACTTGACTTTCAAGTAAAGAATACGTCTGCATGTGAAATGTCAGTTCTATCTAATAATAACCGGCTTAATGCGCCACGAAAATCACTAATAGAATTTGCCACCATTTTCAGAAAATGAAGTTCTCTCCTCTCTCCTGGAGCCTGGCTCACGGAATCTGGCTGGAACAGTGGCAGACTTACAAACGAACCGGATGGCTCCGTAATGAAATTACATTCTAAAATGTAAACTTGCCATCTCTTCTCTCGCCAACACACAGCTTTTGTGATGCGACAGGAGAACTGCAAGGGAGTGGAATAGGCTGTTAACAAAGACTTGCAAGAGAGGGACTCCTCTGGGTTTCACAGGGAACCATGAATATGAAAACATAAAGGAATGCAAGGCAAAGATAAGGAGTTTACATGGTGGGGGGGGGGGGGTCCTGTGCATTATTGTGGAGATCCTGTTGGTCTCCCTCAGCCAGACTTTGTTTCTGGCTGTCAGTCTCCAAGCCAGATCCAGGCTTCTTCTCCTTCAGTCCTAGAGGGTGTGCTCCCTGTGTGCTCTTATTTATTTATTTTGTGTGATGCTTTCTGTGAGGTTGCAAAGATAGTAGAACCCTATCTAAAAGGTAATGTTATCCCTGGGATTTCAACAAGGGTTGAATTAAATAGTACAAAGCAGAAAGATCACACATGTGTGTGTTATATCCTTATTTGCCTGAAACTCCATAGTTCCCGGGGACTACAATTATGTGAGGGACGTATCGACATTTAGTGTTCAGTGCGAATACAGAGAGATGGCAGGCACTTTTCCGTGTCTGGACTTACCCGCAGCTCTAGAAACACAATCCGATTTCTTCAGATGAGATCTTTCCCCTAGCTTGTGAAGGGCTACCATTAGGGCAACTTTTTTTTTAAGTAAAAAAAAAAGTTTATTTTATTGAGGTATCATTGGTTTATAATGCGTTAATTTGTGGTGTGCAGCATAGTGATTTCAGTTATACATCTATATATATATATATATTCCTTTCCATAGTCTTTTTCATTACAGGTTATTAGAAGGTACTGAATATAGTTCCCTGTGCTATACAGGAGGACCTTGTTGTTCATCTGCTTTATGTACAGTAGTGTGTATCTGCAAGTCCCGAACTCCCAATTTGTCCCTTCACACCCCGCCTTTTCCCCTTGGTAACCATAAGTTTGTTTTCTATGTCTGTGACTCTGTCTTTGTTTTGTAACTAAGTTCATTTGTGTCATTTTTCTCAGATTCCACATATAAGTGATATCATATGGCATTTTTCTTTCTCTTTCTGGCTGACTTCACTTAGTATGTGACAATCTCGAGGTCCATCTGTGTTGCTGCAGATGACATTATTTTATTCTTGTTTATGGCTGAGTAGTAGTCCATTTATAGATAAGGGCAACTGCTTATACTCAAGGTTGAGATGTGTACGATCCTGTAAGTCTCTGCAGACTCACTCTTTGCCTCTTGGACATCTTGCACGTCTTCCTCCCAAAAACAAACAAACTGGATTTTAAATAGAATATTGTACTAAATGGCAATAATGAGAAAGGAAGTAGGGGTCTCCCTGTGTCCATGAACTACAGCCTGGGTGGGCAGAAAGGGCTGTTTTTTGGTAGAAGACACACAAGTGATGTTCCACTTTGGGCAGCTCTTTTATTGTCCTCTGACCTCACTACGTAACCATTGAATGTTGGCTAACCTACTATGTACTTTTATCTTCTCTCCGGGAAAGAATCAGAGGCAGCTAATTCAGCTTTCTTTGTGCTCCTGGAAGGCTTAGCAGAGTGCCTTCCATAGAGGCTCTCAATGAACAATTGTGATGTTATTCATAGACTCTAAGACCGGGGATGGGCAGTGTGGCATCCGGAGGCAATCTTGCCAGATCAGCTGTGTGAATGGGATCGAGCCAAGTCATCTTTCTGGGCCACTATTTCCTCATCTGTAAAAAGAAGGGGCTGGACTCAGTGATTGCTAAGGTCACTTCCAGCTTTGTAAATTCTATGCTTTAAAAAAAAAAAACCAAAAACCTCGATCCTGAAAGAAGTGCATCTTCTGGGGTTTCCAGACAAAAGAGCCCAGGTTGTATTTGTGTGCAACCTCCCAGCACATCCGGGTTTATTCTTCAGTGATATGGCTTAGCTCCAGGACCCCTTGGTGTGTTTCTAACACTGTGTAGATATTGATTTTTCTTGCAGGATAGTGGTTACTGTAACCACCAAACTATTAAATCTCTCCCTTCTCATGAGGATGATTTCACAAATGTCCTTCCACTCCTTTTGGTTGGTAGTTAACTCAGTCCAGGGCTAATTCAAAGATAGCATTACTATCAGAGTGTCTCGGAATGCTCCGTAGCTGACCACTCTCTACCTTGCATCGTCTCTGGGTTGCCAAACACCGCAGCAGATGGAAGTTGGTCCAAAATGGGACTTTTGAAGACTTTGACCTTGTCACTGCCATGTTGTCCACCATCACCTCCTGCACAAAGGCTTAGAATTTCTTACTGTGAACAGTGTCAATAGTTACTCAAACAGAATAGGCTACCCTCCTTATTTTGTTTGTTCATGCCTGTAGAAGCTGACTTTTCACCTCGAGGCATTGATTATTTTTGTCACAGCAAGACCACAGATGTTCCCCTCAATATACACATACGTAGTGAGCTGCAATACTAAAATATTAACTTGATTCTTGCTTTCTCAGTTTAGACGTTTACCCCCAGTGAGCGCTCCAGCTAGCTGATGGAAGGCACAAGATCTCAAGCAGATTATAAGAGCCATTAACTTCCAAATACAATTTAACAGGGGCTTTCATTTACAATGATTCTTGGGCACTCACCTTGTTAACATCAGTCAAAATACCCACTGCAAAATGAGTGGCGACTTTGATGTCAATATAGAAATTTCTATCCAGAATCATAATACCTTGCTGGTTTCCTTTCCACGGTGACCCCAGAGTAGAGGGGATAATTTAATGAGATCGTTAATATTTCTATTAAAACCAGCAATCTGCTCAATTCTCTTTTGGTAGGCACGTTTGCAGAACCAGCAGAAGTGACTGTTCCAAATGAAGCATTATCTTTTCTTGCACAACACTCAAAGCCTACATGCTGCTTGACAAATCTGAATTTTAAAAAGTGGGAGTGATTGGCACTTGGTAACTTACACAGAACTATAAAGCGGTACAAGAAAATTGCCCATTTCTTTTAGATTTACATTTTATATATCTTTTTTTTTTCTTTTAAGAAGTGATAAGACGTGTAATTTCCATCAACTTCAACCAGTTCTGTATGAAAAAGGCTGCCAGTTCAGCTCTGTAGAGGAAAAGCAAGTCACAGGGAGAACTGACATGCCTCAGGGAGGCACACCGCCTCCCAGCTGCCTTCCACTCTGCCGCTAGAGATGGTTGGTTACTTGCAGGCCAAGACCCAAATCCTAAGACTAAGGTACTGCATGTCTTGAAAACAACTCAGCTCACCCTTGGTTCCTAACCCACCAGCCCCAGTGTCTCACTTACCAAATGTCTTTCCACGTCCACCAAGTGCGAGGAGAAAAGGAAGCAGATAGAGAGGTATAATAGAGAAGACAGAGGAAGACTTCTCTTTATGCGTAGGATGCTCCAAAAAAATTGATGGCTTTCAATTCCTTTATTTGGTCAACAAACATTTATTGCTATACAGTAACAAAGCACCTAGCTCTGTGCATACCAGGTTAATACTTCCTGTCTGATCTTCATTATAATTTTTATTTTTTTAATTTTTAATTTTGTAAATTGAAGTATAATCAGTTTACAATTTTGTGTTAGTTTCTTGTGTACAGCATAGTGATTCCATTACATATATTCCTTTTCATATTCTTTTTCAATGTAGGTTATTACAAGCTACTCTATAATATAGTTCCCTGAGTTATACAGTGGGACTTTGCTGTTTATTTTATATATAGTACTGTGTATCTGCAGATCCTGACCTCCCAATTTATTCTCCCCACCCCCTTTTCTCCCTGGTACCCCTAAGTTTGTTTTCTATGTCTCATTATAATTTTGAAGATGTGTCATGATAAAGGTAATTGGGGGCCTCAGCTCAGAACCCAAATCCTATTCAGGAATCTTGAAGGTTTTTTTTTGTTTTTTGTTTTTAATGGAGGTACTGGGGGTTGAACCCAGGACCTTGTGCATGCTAAGCATGCGCTCTACCACTGAGCTACCCTCCCCCACCACAACTAGGAATCTGGAAGTTTTGGGATAGGAATATTCTATCATATCAACTTGCAGTCTGTCTACCTTTCATTAAATATGAACAAATGACTCCCTGCTGTAACACACATATAAAATTGTATATGTTGACAAGACCATGTATTTAATTTTTTTTTTTCTAGGGTTTACATTGACTTCTTTCCTGGTCCACTTATCCCCTGACTTCAGGTTTGAAAAGTTCTCTCTGGTTGGAATTGCTGCATAGAAACATAAAAAATTATTTCTTTAGAAATCAGCGAAAGTGGTAATTTGCCTCTAAGGGCAGTTGTTGAGCTACGAAAAGAGGTTTTAGTCCTGACAATCACTGGATTGAGAACAAAGATATGCCAAAGGAGGAATTCTCCTATAATAACACTTACTGTGTAAACTGAGCAGGCAATGAGGTTCATTTATTCAGCATTTATTTGGGGGTGGAGGGTAAGCCCTGTGGGGGCAAGAAGTGGTTTATCTTGTTCACTGTTGGTATTCACAGCACCCAGCACATAGAGAATTAATTAAAACAGTAACCGAAGGCATGAATGTTGTTGATTTGACAGATGAGGAAACAAAACACTCCAAGAATGTAAGTACCTTCTGAAGGTCATTTGGGTGGTAAGAAGTGGAACTGGAGATCAAAGGCTGATTAGACTCCAAGGCCTGTACCCTTTTCCCATGACAAACTCCACGCACCCAGATTGGTGACTTTCCAGACTCCCTGCCTCTGTTTCCACGTTGCAAGTCACATCCTTTCCTGGGCGAGCAGAGGTGGTAGGAGGGGTGGTGAGTGGTATCTTGACAGAGCAGACACCCCTGAATGCCACCAGAGCCCCATCTGAAGTTGCCCCAGAAGAGTCTCATCTTGGATCCCCGCCTTCCAGGTACTGAAATATATTCGAGCTTATGCTGTAGATCAGACATAGATAAGCCCGCAGGCCTGTCAATAGAGGAGCCAAGCCAAAGCCTGTGACAGCAATCCTTACAGACATCTGATTGTGTTCTTGCGTGTGAAGCCCCCTCTCATACTGGATGTGGCTGAAGACATAGTGAGCCTCTGTGTCTGCAGTAGGTGGAGAAAGATCTTCAATTATAAACAAAAATACAAGGTATTAACAAGAGAGATTCAACACCTACAGTCCCACTTGGAGTTATAACGTGTTAATGAGCAAGAGAAACCAAGGAATGCATTTTTCTGCCTCCTAGGCTGCCTAGGTTCGCTGTTGATGTAGAATAATTGAAACCTCAAGTCGTGAAACCATGAATCAGGAGGGTTTCCTGTATTATGAATGATGTCATCTTATAAGATGAGAGACTTTCAGTGAAATGCAGGAATGTTCAGGGTAATGTGTTTGCAGCAAGCAGGATCCTGAATTTATTGCAGAGAGGAGTGTGTGAGTTGACCAAAATGGAGAATGATGAGAAGTAACTAAATTATGTATGACAGTCTTTACAGAGCAGAGGAAGGAAGAAAGCTTAATGATGTTGTGGTTGAAGGACCAGCAGTAATTGGTGATGTATAGGTTGGAGGTTGGGTAAGAAGAGAAATGGATCTATAAAGACTCAAAGACTATAGATGAGTGTGACACGGACCAAGCAGTGGATCTGGGAGGGGGAGAGGAACCGGGGGCTCAGCATATAATAAATTTTAGTGGCAACAAGACAGCCAAGTGAAGTTAACGTGACATTAAAAATCATCATCTTAATCTATGTAGCTCTTTCCAGCCTGAGTCTTATAAGGCAAAAAAAATTCTATAGTTAACAATGAAGTATTTTTCCCCTTTGCTTTCCCGGCATCCACCGAACAAAGTACATAATTTAATTATTGAATCTACAGGCTGGACCATGGAGATGAAGGATGATGTGTCTGCTGCTGTGAGAAATTAGATAGAACCAACTGTTTATTCTCATTATTCTTCCTCTGTTAGGCTAAATTAATATAGTTAACAAGCTTTTGTTTGGATTAGAGGCTCAGATCTGGGATGTGCTGATCAGAACTCATGATTACTACAGTAGCTATTATTTACGGACTGCTGACATATCCTCAAGCCCCATGTGTAAAACAGACAGGGGTTCTTTCGTCATTCTCTGCAGTGGAACCAATGTTCCACCAGAGTAAGGGGCTAGAAGTCTGAACAGAATAAGCCAGTTCAAGAAAATCAGACTTAGTTCCTTGGAGCATATGACTTTAGAAACGTCACCCAAGGTCTTTCCTGTTGACCTGTAGCACGTTTCCCCGATCTTTTTAACAATTGTATCAAAATGTGCACAATTTAATAGCCAGCAAACTTTATGGGGAAGACCCGGAGGGGTGTGGCCGGTGGTGGGGGTTGGGACAGGGTAGCAGGCTTAATTAAGCGCACACCTCAGGCCCTTCCACACAATCTGAGCAGTTCCCATAAGCTGGCCGCACAAAGCAATCATGCAAATTGAGCTTCGAGGCATTTGTGCCTCGAGGCATAGCTTCCCCGCCCGACCCACTTCGCTGCCCCGAATATACCCCTCCTGCGGGAAAGGGAAGCTGCTGCGGGACACGGGGACACGGGGACTCAGCAGGCCCACCCCCAAGGCCCAGACCAGTTCTCCTTACTTCCCGCCCCTGCCCCTTTCAGTTTTTTTGCTGTAGACCCCTTCAGGTCTTTTAGTCACATATTTTACGTGTGTGTGTGTGTGTGTGTGTGTGTGTGTGTGTGTGTGTGTGTGCGCGCGCTTTATAGCGAGGGCTTTAAGTAGCTGGCGGTAGATTCAAGTAGGGGATTTAAAAAAAAACCCAAATCCTTCACCATCAACAACAGAAACGACTCTCAGGTTCAGAGATGTGAAAAATGAACGGCTATGAAGTCAAAGCCTGGGGAGCGGCCGCGAGCAGTCCCTCCCGGCGACCCAGGGCGGCGGCGAGACCGCCGCCACCAGATCAAAGTCAGAGGCAAACCCAAACCACCCCCACAACAAAGGGAGACAGGCAGCCGGGGAGGAGGGCTTCGTGCGCCGGCCCGAAAGGCCGCCGGCCGGACCTCCGGGTGGGCTGGGCGAGCTAACCGTGTGGCCGGGACCAGGAAGCGCGGCGGCCGTGCCGCGGAGCTCCGCGCCCGGGGCGCGCCCGCCGGCCCCCTCCCCAGCGCGCGCGGCCGCCCGGGCCGCCGCCGCCACCTTCCGGCCACGCGGCGGCCCCGCCTCCTCGGCCGACTTCCTTCCCCGGCGCGCGGCGGGACGGCGGCGGCGGCGGCGGCGGCGGCGGCGGGTGCCCGCCTGCAGGTCGCGGACCGGGGCCGGACGGTGGGCGGGGGCCGCCTCCCGCGGGCCACGTGGGGAGGCCGCGGCGCGGGCGCGGGGAGCCCCGGGGACGCCCCTTCCCGGTTAAACCTGCTGGGGGAACGCGTGCGGGGCCGGCGTGCTCGGTCAGCCTCGCGGCGGGCACCGCGGCCTCCAGGACGCTTTCTCCCTCGCGGGAGCCGAGGGCGCGCGGGGGTTCTGGGGGGTCTGAAAAGAGCAGCCTCTTCCAGCGGCCACGTGTGCCGCAGGGGTGCGCGGTTCCGTCCGGCGAGCGGCATCGGGGCAGTGGGAGGAGCGTGGGTTGCGTCTCGGCTGGTGCCTAGAGGTATCTCCCTGGACTTGTTCCTCCTGTGCTTCTGCAGTTGGGCTTCGGGGCACCAGTGAGCCTTAAACCAAACGAAGCAATAAGTTGCTTTCCCTCCCCTCTCCTTCCTCCCCTCATCTCCTGTTTAGCCAGCACTTATCCTGCCCCCCAGAAGCGATTATGGAAGCCAATCATTAAACCGGGTGGTAAGCCAGTTCCATCCAGCATCGCTTCGTGTTAAGAGGGTTTTCAGGCTTCTCAGAATTGGGGCAGCATGAATTAGTGGGTGATCATAGCGCCTGCCTGTTTGCTGCCTCCCAGTCGTAGGCACTGGCTCGCTGCACTTGACAGCTAGATCCTAAAACCAGTGTTGGGAAATCCTCGCCTTCCCTCAGCCTAGCTGTTTAGGCTCTCAAAACTTATCTGGAGCTACCCGGTGCTGGTGTTGCCCTCCTTCCTTGCCCTTGTTTCATCCCCCCTGAAAAGACCCCTGTTCCTCGTCAGAAAGTGTTTGCCCTGTCAGGGACTCCGTCTTGTAGGGACAGCTTGTGCCTGCCAGTGAGTATAGCCCAGGGTTACTCAAATCTCCCCCTGTTCGTAACACTCGTCACTCTTCATGTTTCCTCCTCACTTGATTCAGTATCAGAGTTAATAACTTCTGTCGCATCTGGGAAACTGAGGGAAGGGGAAGGGACAAGTGAATATCACAGTTGGGACAGCTCCGAATGGAAATCAAATGGCATGGATCATAATCTGGTGTGATTTGGGGCGAGTTACCTAAATTCTCCGAGTCTCTGTAAGAAAGAGGATGTTGGTTACCTTAGCTCAGGATGAGGCTTCAGTGAGATGATGTGTATAATCTTTAATGGTGTCTAAAATTTACTAATGATCAATAAATCTCCCCCCTCCTTGTGCTGGCTCCATTTGATAAAGGAGAGACGTAAGGATGAGAATGATTTGTAGGGCAGACGTGTAGGAACTTGCGAAAAATCCTATGAGACAGCAGTAAATAGATGGAATATCAGGGAATGCGCCGCTATACAGGTGAAATCCAAACCTGTGAATAGTAGCTTAATTTCCTAATTTTTTTTTCCCTTAAGACCAGAGACTGTCTGGGGTTCATGTTCTGGGATTTCTGATTGATAAACATAAACTGAAATTGTCTGAGTGTGGAGATCCAGAATTGAAATGTGCTTGGGTTGAACTGGACCGAAATGTGTTTCTCAACTGCTGTTTTGTTGTGTTTTTCTTTTAGACACAGCATGAGCGAAGTTCTCTGCAAAAAACGTGATGACTATTTGGAATGGCCCGAGTATTTCATGGCCGTGGCCTTCTTATCGGCACAGAGGAGCAAAGATCCAAATTCCCAGGTAAGTGAGTTTTATAGGAGGCTGCTTGGACACTCACAGACCGGGAGATGCCCACAGATGAGCAAACTACAAAAGGGGGAGGCCCCTGGACACCCGCCAACTGACAAAAGCAGAGTGAATCTGCTGGCTTTTGTGCATTCCTACAAGCTTACATTTTCCTGTGAGAGAGGAAGTTGTCACATGCCGTAGGCCTCTGGTCTCATTTCGTACCTCTCCAGTGGCAGCCAGCCACTTGAAGTCACCAAGCCTTTGGGCATGTTTCCCTGTAGGTCGGAGCCTGCATCGTGAATGCAGAAAACAAGATTGTGGGCATCGGGTACAACGGAATGCCAAACGGGTGCAGCGATGACCTCTTGCCTTGGAGGAGGACAGCGGAGAATATCCTGGATACCAAGTACCCTTACGGTAGGGCACGCTTTGTGTTCCATTCTGGTTAGGGGCATAGCCGTGGGGAGTGCTGAAGTACGACAGCTGGTCAGAAAGCATCATCTTCCTTTCCAGTCAACAGCTGGAAAGAAAAAAAAAAATCCTATTGAACTACCCCAATTTCCCGCCTCCCTCCTTTAAAATCCAAAGAAAGCCAACAAGTAGAGGCATGGTAGTAGTCACGCAGCCCAGCCTGGGGCCCAGGGCTCTCCCGGGGTGGGCCCAGCGTGGGCCTGGCATGTATCACTGGCAGCCTGCCAGGCTGCAGAAGCCGGAGCACTGGTGGCAGGCTTCTCTGCAGGGTGTCGCAGCCCCTAGGGGAGGCAGCTGGGAAGGGGGCCTTGGGGAGCTGCTGTTTGCTTCTCAGCTGCGTGGAAGCAGAGCCAGCTCAGCGGGTACTGGCCAGGCCTTCGCTCTGATGGGAAGCCGGGTTCGTTCAGCCCCTCCACCTATCGAGGAAATCCGGCTCTGGCTCATCTCTGGGCAGCAGGACACAAACTGTGAGCTGGACACCCAGAGGTGGACGATGCCCTAGCCTCCTCCTGGTCCCTGGGACGCTGCAGCCCCAGAGTGGGCGGTGGGCAGACCACAAGCCGGAGGCAGGGAACCGAAGACCTTTGGCCTGGCCATCTCTGGTTTTCCTCTTTAAATTAGTGAAGGATGCTCGTTCTAATCTGTTGCCCACCTGGGTCCCAGGAAGACTCACTTCAGGGACCATCTGGGAGGGACAAGCCCGGCCTCACTTTTCCTTTAATTCCCTGGTGGATATGCAGCTGATGCTGTAACGAGGCACACGGAGCTGCATCCGCTGGTTGCTGAGTTTTCATACTGTTGGGACCTATGTTTATGTTTGGAAATGAACAGACTCGCTCTGTTGGGAGTAAAGTAGATGGAGGCCAACCCATTGGGAAAGATGTGCCTTCAGGAAACGGGGTTCAGGCGTGACCTGAGCCCCCTGTTCCATTGGCCCTTCCCCAGTAGGTTTTTCCTCCAGGTTTTTCTCATGAAGAAATCGAAGTCTACATTTAGCCTAATTTATATGTTTTTACTAATATTCCTGGACCTTAATCATGTTAAATAAGCCCCATAAATTTCTTTTTAAGCTGCTTCAGGGCAACTGCTTCATTTTTAAAAGAAAAAAAAAACTGTGCCTCGAGATGGAGAAGGAATTGAGGAATGAGACTGGGGAGAACTACAAAGTACTCGCAATTTTCGGGGAATAAAACAGTTTAGTGATTAAGAGGATTTCATAGTCAAGTTAGTCCATTTAATTCCCCCCTCGTAGGGGGAGGATGTATAAGATCCTGGGGAAAAGAGGATAAAACTGTCTCAGCCTCAGCTTCTAGCTGAGTGGAGCACAGGAAAGGCATGCCAACATATTTTAGAAACTTCTCATCCTGATTTTGATTCTGTAAGCTTTCGATGACAGGAAAGAAGGAAAGTGATTCATTGTTTGTAGGCACCTTCGAAGGTGATTTTTCACAGGTCAGTTTAAGGTCCCATAGAAAGATCACAAAAATGAAAGGGCGTTCAGGGTCCGCAGTGAAGTGTGTGAGTAGGCCAGCCCTTGTCCGCTGAGTTGAGGCAGTGAGCGCCGGGCCCTGGGGCTGAGCTTCCCATTGAGCAGTTCTTAGGAGGTGTCAGGCTGTGGCACTGAGGCTGATTGCAAAAAGAGGCTCATGGCTGGGCTGGCATCGAGGGTCCTCACTGGTTACCCAGCGGCTCTCCCAGTGGGACTTGTGCCTTCTTCCATCGCCGTGAGCCCCGGGCACATTTCTGGCAGTGACCTAGAAGCCCGTGGCTTTGCAGCACATTCAGAATCCCCCGACTTCTCCCTTCCAGTAGCTTTGTGTTTGTTCCATGACACTTGCCTTTTGTCCAAGTTGGAGAGTACCTTTCGGAGCTCCTTCCCAGAAGAAATTAAAGAGAAACCCACACAGGCATTTGCCCAGCTTTGCTGATTGTTTGCTGTTGAATGGTTGCTCCGTTTCAGGGCACTGGCTGGCTGTCTGCATTATCTTTTACTTTCCATGTGATACCTCTAGGTTTTCAAAGCTCTTTGCCCCTTTACTTATCAATTATTCATTTTACATGTAGCTGTGTTAGAACAGTTAGAACAGAATAGACAGTCTTCTTTCACAAAGAGTAAACTTGTAATTTGATGTACCGTAAAAGTCCTAGAAGGTATTAAATGGTTTTTAAAAGGCATTTAGTATTACTTCTGCCATAATACATGTAAAGATGGGGTTTAAGTCTCAGTAACTATGACTAGCCGTAAACTGTACACTCAGTCTGATCTTTTTAAAAGATTTCGGACCACAGAGGAATAAATGTTTTGGTAGCCTTGGATGGAATAGAAATGATTGGTAATAATTGACTAAAATTACTTCTGTTTTAAGACCTTAAAAATTAACCTTAAAAATAAGTGATAATGTCTAGAATTGGGTTGGGTTTAACCCTTTCTCTCCTCACTGACATGAATGGTGGCTAGGTTGCTGTCTCAGAAAAGATAGACTATGTGTTCATCCTTGTAAAGGAGCTTTAGAGATTATGTAAATTCTAGACAACTGATTTCCTAATTCTTTTAAATAGATGGGGACCCTCTTTTAAATGTCAGTAAAACTTCCAAGACCCTTAAATAATGCTAGTTAAACTATTAGCATCTTTTTTTTTTAAATTGAGGTATAATTGACATATAAAATTACATTAGTTGGAGGTATACAACTTGATGATTCGTATGTTTCGGTATTTGATACATTAACAAAAGCATTTTTTTTCTTGTGATAGGACTTTCCACGATCATGCCCACAGGGTCTAAGCTACCTGCTTCATTCATGGATGGGGACGTGAAGGCCCAGAAGCGCTAAGTAACTAATTCAGTGCCACACAGGCAGAGTGACAGCTTCTAATTCTGAGGCCAGTGCTCTGTGTTTCCTGTGGGGCAGCTCAGGAATTCAGCTTTTCTGAAGTGGGTAGGTGGTGGCAGAGTGGACCACCCATTTTCTTCTTCCCACTATGCACGTGAGCAAACAGGGGCATCCAGGAAGCAACCCCTCCAGAGGGCAAGGGTCAGGTGGTGGTGGCCTGAACCCAGGATTGGGCAGAAAGCCATCCACAGCTGGCCTGCCTCACCATTTCCCCAAAGGGGAGCTCTGAGTTTACCAGTAGCATACACAACTTAATTCTCCTCATTCACGCTGTAAGTGGGGAAGTCATTCGTCTTGATTGACACCTTGTGGAGGGAGGTGAACACAGAAGACATGTGACAGTAGGAAGACAGAGCACCTTCTGGGCTGTGTCTCTGGAGAGACGTTTTAAAGGCTGCTTTTGTTCTTCCAGGCTGAGGATCAAAACCTCGTGAAACTATTTGATTACAATGTAGTATTAATGTGGAAAGTGAAAAATTCCCCGTGCCAAGGAAACTGCCTTTCATCTCATCCTTTTCCTGAAAAATCCAAAAGGTAGTATGATGTCAGTAAGGGTAAGTGGCAGGAAGAAGTCAGTGTTATTATAGTGACACCTTTTCACATGAATGACAATGGGAAAACCAGGAAGCAGCAGATTGATCTCATTTACCATGTAAAAAACTTTGGAAGATCTTAATTTTCATGAGGGGGTGGTTGCTAAACCCAGGGTGAAGTACTCAGCTGACATTTCCAGTTCCTTTCTCTTGGTGGAATTCATCCGGGAAGCCGACGTAATCAAAATACCAATTTTGTAAAATGCAGGTGACATACACGTGGTAATTCAGAGATCACTGTTTCCTTGGGTTTGTGTAACCTGTTTTGATGACCTGGTTTACCAACCAGAGGTTTGGGGTAGAATCAGCTTCTTTCTTCCTCGGGAGCCATTGTTAAACTTCCCGTTTTTTAGCAGCACTCTCCATGCTCACCAGGTTTGCGTGTGTCTTCCTGCTGTGCTGGTCCCATTGGGGAGGGGGTTTGCAGGGAAGCTCGCCTCTTGCGTGGCCCCCTCTTCCACCCCAGTCAGCCAGGAAGCCAGGACTGCCTTGCGTGTTGCATCATGCCCTTCCTCGTGGAAGGGACCGTAGTAGTGATGTCCCAAGACAGGGCGGTAGCCCTGTCTCTGGTGCACCGGCCAGAAGTGGAGACATGGGACTTTTTTCCAGAGTCAGTTTATATTTCTGCAGCAAAAATCTAAAAGGGACATAAATGCTGGGAAGGAAAATGCGAGAATTAATTAAGGCAACAGTTCAGCATGACAGCTGCAGACAGTTTTGCCTGTGTGTGGCAGTGCTCCTTTAAATTTTATATTTAAATGTAATCTTTATTTTTCAGATTTAGCATATTGTTAAGCATGCATAGATGTCATTTTAGTGATTACTTAGCCATTTGCCTTACCCCCTCGAACACTGACATTTTCCTGACTGTCACGCCTGTGATATGTTTCTTTGGCATCCGAAAGGTTAGTCTTGAGAAACTAATTTATTAAGAAGTTAGGAGGCTGATCCTTCCTAAGCTGGGACTTCCTCGCAACTTGTAAGAGCTTCTGTGTAATTAAGATCAAATTTGTTCCCTCAGCCAGTTGAGATTGAGTGCCTCTGGTTTTGTTAGGCAGATCCGTGGATCTGAGGACTTGCTGTTTCTCTTTCTGCAGGATTCTGATTTCTCTTATGGTGTCCCAACACCCCTAAGTGGCCATCCAGTCGTTGTGGCCGGACAGTGGGTCTCATGAGGGAGTTTTGTACAAAATCCCTAGTACAATTAAAGGAAAACCTTTGTGCAAGTTTACAGGAAAGCAATAAAGTAGATTGTTTTTATGAATTGAGGGGCAAACTCAGGTTTCACTGTGTGGCGTTTTAGATAGGGAAACATGACGGCTTACGTGTGAGGCTCGCCCTGAGAATTAACCAGCTTGACAATAGTGTACGTTCACTTGCAGGTGTCAGTGTTTATAAACGGTCTTCAGAAAAGAATAAGTCATGATTTTGTGGATTTGTTTGATTTTTATCTATGTATTTTAGTGGATAGATTCAGGACTAATTATTTTTGAGGGGCTCAAGATTACTGTTTCACCATGAGTGTCTACGGAGGTTTTATAGTAACAACAACTCCCTGTTCTGCAGAGCGGATGTTGGAAAAGCTAAGATGTTCATCTGTGGGATCAGATCTACCCACAAAAATACACATATTGGTCTTTGTTTATAATGAGTCATTTTACCTCCTGGAAGCTTAGAATAAAACTTAAAGTAATTGAAGGTTAGTGATTTCCAAACTGATGCCCAGCAGAAGTGGGTTGAAGTTTATCTTTGTACTCTCTCTAAATAAAGGGTCTTGTTGAGAGATTCGAAGGCTTAATAAAATTTCAGGGCCGCATTCACCCTATTTTAGGTTATGTTAAGTGTGCGAGCACATGAATTACCTGAATGATAAATGCAACTGCTTTAATTCCGCACATTTGGTGAGTCTGTGCGGAGAAACTCTGGGGTCCCGCACGGTGTGGCTGCAGGGAGCCCTTGACACTGAAGACCCTTGGAGCCTTTGTTCCGTTGATCTGTTCTGTGTCGGTTGGGCTGCTTTTGACGGGTCTTTTCTGAAATGGGGCTGGATTATTAAAGTTTTATTTTATTTTGATTTCTTTTCATCAAGACTGTTCCATAAGCTTTGTTAATACTGGTATATCCCCAGAAATATGCATTAAAGTCTGGTTCCTAGAGGTGTTTGCAAATACTTATATTGCTTTTTACTTTCACTTCTTAGGCCTATTGTTTTGTATTTAGATGGGCCTGTACAGGCCTTTAGCGTGCAGATTAGCTAGGAATAGCCCCTCAGTGCCGAAGAGGACAGTTATTGGAACCCTGGACTGATGACCATCCGGAGCCCGGGTCCACAAACGCAGTCGTTGTGGGGTTGGTGAATACACGACTTGACATTTACTTCTTTATATCTGTATGAAATAAATAATCAGTGAGGACTCCTCCAGCTCTAGAATTCTCGGAGAAAATTAAACAATATATCTTTGACTGTATTCGACTAGGGTGCCATTTCTCTGCTTCGGGGTTCTTAGGTGAGTTCTGAAAGCATCCCGGGTGAAGGCTACGGCCAACAGCTGTGGTGGCAGCGACACAGAGAGACTATGCGTCTGTGCATGTGGACAAATGAATAGAGAGAAACAGGCTTCGTTCCCTCCCTCCTTCCAGCGATTCAGATTTGCCCCAGTTCTGAGATAAATATTAGGTGGATAAAGACTGTGCACAGAGGCAGGAGGGGGAGGCTGAAGAGTGGAGGTTACCCCACAAACACGGACCGGAAAGGGTTGGAGGACAGCAGTGAACAAAACGACCCCAAGTCTAAACCCCCCAGGAAAATATAGGAACAGAGGTGGCCCGCTCAGAACTCTTTGGAAACAAGAGGTTGTTCTAAGACCAAATAGAAAGAAAGGACTTGAGAAATCCTCATGGGAATCAGTCCACGTGCCGATGTTTATTGAAACATAGGTACTTGCCAGGCACCGGGAACGCCCGTGATAAAGTTAGAATATTGGTGAGAGCTGGGGGTTAGAATGAGAGGAAGCTTTCATCTTCTCTCTCCTGACGCGTAGGTCCCAGCCAATTAGCGGAGGTGTAAGTTTTCTTTCTGCTTCTTTCAAATGATAGATGCCATAGTAAATTTAAAATATTGAATATAATAACCAAGCATGAATTTTTAAATTCAGCAATTAAAACTTTGTTCAAAATGCCATTAATTTTGAGTTAGGTGGAAAAGGGAAGCAGAATTCCTCCTTGTCGGTTTCCCTTCTGCAAGCAAGTTAGAACTTTTTAGGAATTGACATAAATGCTAGTAAGTCATCTACTCTTGTCTCAGTTTGAGTTGTCTGTTGGTGAGTTCTCAAGGCATATTGCTTCCTTTTTAAGACTCATAACTATGTTTTAAAGAACATCACATTTTTCAGGGTGCGTTCGCCCGTGGACATTCATTTCCTCAGCAAATATTCACAGGGCATCTATTATACGTATTCTGCGCCAGGTGCTCTGCAGCAGGAAGTAATGTAGTGGTCTGTTCAAGGAGCGCACGGACTAGTAGTGGAGGAGGTAGGCGTGAATGGAATAAACAGATGTTACTGGATATTCCTTTATGTCCCCACTGGGGAAAGATGGGGTAGTGGGCGTTCGGGGCCGGGAAGAGCATTCCACAGGATGCTTGGGTGAAGGCCCCTAGGCAGGAAAGCACTGGAACATTGTGTGCTGAAGAGAGAATTGGCCCCAGCTTAGCCGGTGAAGGCTGGACTAAATGGTGAGGTTGGGAGACCACAGGGTCCAGAGTTTGGATGTAAAAGATTCCGTTGGTGAGTGTGGGAAGTGGATTGTCCGGGGGCTGGGTGAGGAGGGATGTGCTTCGGAGGCGGTCTCAAGAGAGCTGGGTGATGGGGGGGTGGAGATCCACCCCTTCCAAACAGTTCTGTCCGGAGCACCAGAGCACCTAGGTCTGGGGGAGGATCAAGGGAAATTGGGACCCCTGAAGTTGGAGGTGTCTGTGAGAGCTTCTGGTGAGGCTGTTAGGTCGTGCAAGTGGAGGGAGGTGTCAGTGTGGCATGGTGGCATTTGGGTGACATCATGGAAATGAGTGAGGTGATGTAGGGAGAGGGTGCAAAGACTGGACCCTGGCAGGATCCCGGAGAACCATAATGGCCGGAGGTTGGAGGGAGAGGATGGATCCACAGAGCAGGAATAGGGCAGCCGGGAGCGGGTCGAGCAGTGTTTCCAGGAGGGAGCAGTCGGCCACGTCAGAGGCTGCTGAGAGGTCTAAGAAGACAGAAATGTCCGTGGGGTTTAGCAGCATGGAGGTCACTGTGGACGTTGCAGAGAGAAGCTCCGACAGAACGCTGGGGTTGGAAGGCAAGCTGGAGCCAGCTGAAGGGAGAACAGAAGGTGAGGGCATGGGCGCAGCTGACAGAGATCCAGCGTTGAGATGCGTGGTGCTTCAGAGTGGTAGGGTGGTGGGGGAGAGGGAGGCGGTATTGTCTGCATGGGGGGGGGGTGTCTGGTCTTTATCTGTTTCTGCAGCACATACTTGCTTGCAGGCTGAATAATCCAGGAGAGAAAGAGATGGATGAGGATGTGAGAGGTTCGGCCCCCAAGCTCATAGGTTAGTAATGAGGGGAGGGACACTGTGGGGGGGCAGGGAGGGCGGGTGACAGGCCACACCAAGGCTCCAGGATTTGCAGGCAGAGATATAATCAATTGCAGCGTTTCTGTGAGGGAGGAGGAGGTTGTCGGCTGAAAGGGGAGGGCGGAGGAGCGGGAGCAGGTGCAGACACTGGGGAGGAGGAAGAAAGATTGTTGTGTGTGTGGGTGGAGAGCTGGGGAGCCGTCCTGGGAATGGAGGGCAGGGTCAGGAGCACGGATCTCACCTCCAGACTCCTGAGTTAGATCAGTTAAGCCCCATCTTCTCCACGCCTAAAACGGATCAGTGAGTTGCCTGAGGCGTGCCTTGTGGAGCTGGAATCAGAACAGACCCGTCCTGACTCCTGTCCCAGTGCCAGTTGGTCAGTCCCAGTTCACCTTTAAAAGCTGTTAACCCGAGAGGGAGGCTTTGAAGCTTTGTAGTGGGTATTTGCAGCACAACGTTGTCAGACAGCGATGGGTGTGCTGTTTCTGTCCCTGCTTCTTCCGTGCACGTGAGGCATCAGTGTGCATCGCGTGTGAACAGTGGGGCGGGAGGTGGGCATGCTCACCCGTCGATGAAGTGCAGTGTTTCCACTTCCTCCTCCTTCTGACCCGATTGTGCGCCCTCAGCACGTAGGGAGGCCATGTAATTAGAGTTCTGGGGGCTTTATTCTCAGTAATAGAAATACCACAGTCAGAAATCTCTTTAGCCCTGAGCACAACCACTGGGGCTAAGTGGCTCCCCGGGTGCCCTGAGTTGCTGCCAGCAGCCTTAGCAAGGGACCGCGAGGGAGGGGCGGGTGGGGCCAGCGCAGGGGAGAGAGGGAGGGACACGTCTGCTCTGTCCGGCCGGGCCGAGCCGAGCAGCCCGGGGCGCCCCGGCAGGAGTGGTCGGGGTGCCAGCATTTACCCAGCCCGTCTTCCATGCCGTGCTCTTCTCAGAGGTTGGTCTTGGTGGCCAGTCTTGGAGGCCCGTCTCTGTCTCTGAATTTCACAGGCGGAGAGGCCGAGGCATCCAGAGGTCGTGGCACTAGAAGGTGGGGGCAGAGTCTGTGCGGTGGTGGCAGAGGGGACATGCAGGAGGAAGTAGGGCTGTGGGGTGGCTCCAGGAACCGGCACCTCCCGACCAGCCCGGAGGTGGTGGTGTTCCAGGAGTGGCCTGGCCCCGGCAGGTGGTGTTTCAGAGCCTGGAGGGGCTGGCTGCCCCTTCGGATCCCAGATCAGGCCAGAATCCTGTTCTGCTGCTTTCTTCCGCCGAGACCGCCCCTCTGGGCACACGGTCACCGCAGGACGGGCTCCAGGCCCTTTCCAAGGACAGGGCTGGGATCCTCCCCATTGTCAGTATTACTTGTTTTTATTTTCACTCACAAACTGAGGCTGTGATAACCAACATCTCTCCACTGGGATTGTGGGCCCCTCAGTGCCAGAGCTAGTGGGGCCCTGTTTACCTTCTGAACAGAAAGGCTGCTCGCTGTGCATGAGGCGGGGCCGGGGAGCAGTAGTGTCTGAGTCTAAGCACGCGGGGTGGGATGGCTGGGGTGTGGCCAGGTGAGGCTGGAGTGCCGTCCCCTGTCACCTCCTGGCTCCCCCAGCCCCGGTCTTCATCCGCGCGAGGACCAGCCAGCAAGCAGGCTGCCCCTTCTCAGAAAGCAAGCCCGGTTCTGACATGGTAACAGCAGCTCCAGCGGCAGAGCTCTCTCTAGTTCACAAAGCTTTCTCCTGCCGTTTTCTTCACGAGCTCTTCGCTGTAACCCCAGTGAGAGAGGAAGGGAAGGTGTTACTATTCCTCCTCATAGCTGAGTGAGGCTGGAACTTGAACCCTTCTGTAGGCAAATCCCAGGGCTTAGACCCCCTTTGTCCTGAAAGCCATTTGTAACCCAAATACATGTTTCTATAGAAGCAACACTGCCTGCAGATTGAGTTCCCCATCTGCCTACAAACAGGGCATTTAACCCCTCATTTCCTGGATTTTGGAAACACTTCACATCTCCCTGGCCCTTCTCCTGCCTCCTTGGCTCCGCCCTCTGGTTTGTCTGTGCTTGGGGGTCTCCTGCCTGGCCGGGCACGGTCTCTGCAGGGACTGGACCCACCTGCTCCTGCAGCCCCAGCGCCCTGCCCTGCAAGCGCTGTGCCCGCAGCCAGAACTCAGCACCGCACGTGTCATGGGAGGGGCCTGCAGGTTTGAGCCGTTTTCTCTCCCTGCTACAGCCGGGTACCAAGGGATGCCCCTCCGGCTGGGTTCAGGGGAGGCGTAGAGGTCTGTCTGCGAAGGCATGAGAGTGAATTAGGCTTTGGAGAGTCCAGGTTGTCAGAGAGGCAGGCTGTGGGCAGGGGCTCTGGGGTGGGGGTGTGGAGCAGCGGCGGGGACGAGCGGGGTGTGGGTGACCCGGCCTGTGTGCTTAGAGTTGCCTTAGACCAGAGATGAAACTGTCAGTTCCTTCTCCCTGTCCCCTGCTCGCCTTAACCTCAAATCCTTTGAAAACTCTGATAATGAATCCAGTTGCTACTTTACAGGGACGGAAACTTCATGGAGGGGAGGTAGGTGGAGAGAGGAATGACGCTGTTTGGGTCCAAATTCTAGAAATGTTTGCTTTGGATTTGGGGGGGAACCATAATAATGAACACTTTATAGCCCTCGTGGGGGTGCTGGGGTGGTGGGAAGTTGAAGGAGGGGCTTAAATTTGGAGGCTACTCTGTTAAATTATTGACTTGAAGGATGGGTTCTTTGAAGGCTGGCAGTGATGGATGAGGCCCTGTCAGGGTATCTTTCAATAATTAAGAAATAAGTAGTTGAAATTCCATTTTATCTCCAGAAGCAGGGAAACAGCCCCCTAAGTGGATCTGTTAGAGGAGTGGGTGCATGCCGCACCCCTCCGTGGAAGCCTCCATCAGGTGTCTGGGGGCACCCAGGGCAGGGGGTACCCTTGTTCCAAGAGAGCTGGGCCTGATTTAGCCACTGGTACCTGTGCGACTCCAGGAGTGAGAACACACTTAGATCCTGATTTCAAGAAGTAATGACAAAAAAACTTTGTCATCAGACTGGAAGCGGAAACTCTTGTAAAAATGAACATTGAGTCATTTTTTAAAAGCTGCACGAGTCAGTCGTGAACCGGGTACCCCATTTTGAGTCAGTTATTATTGGCGGGGTGAGGCTCCCCAGCTTTTCACGGCCGTGAGCACACCCTTCTTGGCCCAAGTCCTGACCGTCTGCCTTGGCAGCGAGCCCGACTGTCCGCGTTTGAGTGCAGGGTGCCGCCCAGCCCTGGGAGCGTCACCGTTGTCAGTCGGGGGCACAGGAGCGCTCCCCAGGGACCCCGGGGTGTGAGCAGCACAGCCCGGAAAGTGCGGCACAGGGCGGTGCGAGGAGGCTGAGCTCCGCGGTGCTCGTGGTCGGAACCCCTCACCCGCCCCATGACAGCAGCCACCCCCGGCCGCCCCACTTTCCAGGTCAGCCCTGGCTGAGTACCGCTCAGGCCCGAGGAAGTCATTTTCTTCAAGTAAAATCCTGCACTTCTGAAAATGAAGAAGTTCCAGTAACCTGGAGAGTTTCTTTAACTGGAATAGAAAGCCAGTTTTCCTGACCCCAAATTTTATCAGGCCCCAGGCGTAGCCATCATTTGGATAGAATCACACTATTAAATTATTTGTGTAGCAATTAGCAATTGTTTAGCATTATTCCGAGATTTCTTTCTTTTTTTTTTTTAACCTAATTAAAGTAACCTTACTATTGCTACTGTCTAAAATAGTTACTGTATTAGTCTTACATCAAACGGGAGGAAGGTTAAATCTATAAAACGTTGAATCTCTTAAACCTGGCCAAGGATGGAATATATCCTGTTAATTTGTCAAACTTCCAGAGGAACGCCTACATGAGACAGTAAGGATTAATCAAGCCCTGGTAAGAGGGAATTTGAAAAATACCGTTTTCTAATTATACGATCTCTTCTCAGTGGTCCAAGGTTAATGTGGTTCTGAATTCTGACAGTTAGTAATAGAAAAGGAAAAAAAAAAAAAAGACCAAAGCATATGAAGTATCTCATAATTACCTGAAACAGAAGTTCTCCTTGGAGCAATTAAGAACTTTATAAGCATTAATCTGATATTCTCAGCCTTCGATTGTTTTCCTCTTAAATGATGTGGAGAATCATTGAAGGGTTT
The DNA here is from genome assembly GCF_036321535.1 of Camelus dromedarius. Classification (NCBI taxonomy): domain Eukaryota; kingdom Metazoa; phylum Chordata; class Mammalia; order Artiodactyla; family Camelidae; genus Camelus; species Camelus dromedarius. Next base: position 27,175,411 of record NC_087457.1, read on the forward strand.
TGTGTCATTCTTTGTGCTTAACAAATATACATGTAGTGTTTGGAGATTTCTTTTGCTTATTACTCAGCCATAGATGAGTAATTCTGGGTGAACGGAGAATCCGTCGCGTGTGTGCGTGTGTTTGTGACAGTTTAGCTGTCTTCTGACTACTTTTAGACGCTGTGTATCCTTGGAATACTTGGTCCTGATTCAAGCTACAAATATAAAAACTATGGTCAATTTGAGATCACTAGCAGAACCATCTCGTTGGTTTTTGCTTCCAGGCCTATTTGTAGCTCTTGCTGCAACTGTTCCTAAGCCACACCGTAAAAACGCCAGCACTGGGAAAAGATACATGTGTTCTTTAATTTACTGCCGTCAAATATCTGTGGAGTGTTTATCATAGTGAGAGCAGTTACAGAGAAGACTCAGACCACCCCAAGAAGAGGCCTGAGGAGAAGATGGGAAATTGGGGTTAACAATGGGGATTTCAGGGTTTTACAAGTAGATCTGCTCTCTGAGAGTCTGTAGACGGAGGTAGTGAGAAGCCAGCATCATGGGTGACGGCTGAGTGACGCAGGGCTGAGAGCCGGGCCTTGCTCCTGGCACGGGAGAGGAGACACGCGTTTTGTAGTGAGAGCCTGTCTTGGAGCAGATCAGCTGCTCTAGAGGATGGAGGAGGGGAACTGGACATATTAGGAAAAAACTAAAAATCAGATGACCTTGGGATTTTAAAAACTGCTTTTTATTTAGTTAGTTGGAAATGCACCTTTTCATTTATTCCGACAAACCGCAGGAGCACATACTGGGCCTTGAACCCCAGAGCTGGCTCTTGTGGCAAAGCTCTGGTTTCTACAGACTTGCCGGAGAGGGATTTGAATACAAGGGGAAGTGCATGGCCTTGTGGTCAGGCCGGCCAGGGCCCCAGAGCAAGGCCGTCCTGGGCCAGGGCGCTCAGGTACCGGTCACGTGATCAGGGGAGATGCCAGGCCGGGTCAATGAGTCCCCAGAGCCCACTCTGATTGACCTGCATTACAGAAGTTGAAGGGACAGTCGTCAAGTGCATCTACCCGGTTTTGCTTCGAGGACAGCCTGGGGCCTGAGGCCTGACTGCGCGGTACCTCCGGGGTGGGTCAGCCCTGAGGAGAGACGCAGGATGGTTTGGGAGGGGAAGCCAGGGTCACAGCCGCAGAGGTGGGAGTTGTGGAGCTGAGAGGTCACCAGGCCAGCAACGGGAAGCCTTTCAGACCTCAGCATCCGGACAGATGGCACAGGGGGGTCACGAGATGGGAGGGGCCGGGCTGGGTGTTGGGGGCTTCCTGAGCCTGAGGTTTCTCCCCGCAGCCCTCAGGTGCAGGCCCGGAAGCAGGTGTTAGCGACAGGGTCCCGTGTCGGGGGTGGGGATTTTTGGAGTCTGAAGTTGGAGGGGTGCCGGGGTGAGCCGGAGCAGTCAAGTGTGGATGGGATGCTTGCGTTTTGTCTCTGTCATTGGCTTTGAGTGTGTGGGACTGTGGATTGTGACCGTTCCTTTTCCGGAGCCTCACGTGTGCCTCACACTCTTAATGCCCAGCAGTCCTCTTGTTTCTCTCACAAGAAGCTTTATATTTTCCATCTTGTGATTTGGTAATTAAAGAGAAAGAAAGTCTGTTCATAGTCCTGTGTATTATTTCTATAAACTGCCCTTCATACAGGGATGGCGGATACTGCTCAAGGGAATCTGTTTCATATGATAATTCTCATTAATGAATCCAGACACACAGTGTTAAATTTTGCCCCAAACTGCCCCGGATGAATTAGATAGTTGCAGATGTGACACTTTTTAGAGATTCAAAAGAAAACAATATCATTGTGTTTCCTAACAGATTCAGAAACCGTAGTCCTGAATATTAATACCAGCACCATCAAAATGTAGCTATTAGATGGGAAAGCATAGTTCTGATATTTGAATTTAAGAGGACTTTTCTGTATTTCCCAATGTCACCATCAATAATTGGAATCTGCATTTCCTCCTTTATTCATTCAATAAATATTTAACACCCATTATGTTTGTGGCAGAGTGTTCGGCTCCCGGGGAGTTACAAAGAACCTAGAAGACTGGGCTCTGCCCTCAAGGGGGAAATAGCAGGAACAATTACATCTAATTGTTTTCAACACCAAGCAGTGTTAATCGCAGTTTGGGAACATCTCGGTCTCCAGGAAGGAGCCCAGCGCCCTGACAGCCCATGAGCGTCCAGTCCTTCTCCTCCTCCCCCCAACCCCTCAGGGTTTATAGGACAGAGTCTCGGGGAGCCAGGCTCAGGTCCCTCTGCAGCCAGCGGGGATTATATTCTCGGACAGGCTGTGATCTGATTCAGCCAGCTTCTTTTTTTCCCTTTCAATTTTGTTAACAATGCCAGAGACTGTTCATTTCTACACACGACTGAGTCATGGTATCCGTAGACTCAAAGGGGCGCTCCCCAACATCTCCTGAGAGGCCCCAGGTCAGCTCTCTGCCTGCAGCACCACAGAGCTGCCGTGTGACTCACAGAGACAGTTGTGATGCCCCCCCACCCCGAAAACGGGAGGCCTGGGGAGGCTGGTGCACCAGGGTCTGTATCCTGTCTGAGCCAGAGCAGGCTCTCCATAAAGGTTCACTGAGCGACTGAGTGAGTACATCCTGGCTGAAATGTATGAGAGCCATGAGTTTAGGACACGCTTCTTCCAAGGCCTTGTTGACGGAAAGAAAAACGCAGAACATAAGAGCTGTGAATTGACTTATTCAGGGTCTTACTGAGAACTATAGCCCGGGAGACAGCCTCTCAGACAGCTCTGAGGCAACTGCTCTGAAGAGGTGGGGAGAGGCTGGTGTATATATGATTTGGCCTAAGGAGTTTGTGCAGTCACCATACATCTCAGTTACCGCCGGTCACAAGGAACAGATCTCAGTTAATGAATTTAGTGCTTTTCTAAGTATGGGAAGATGCAAGAATCTGGGTTCATAAGATATTTTTTTTTTCCTTGAAATTTGTGTCTAATTTTTCATGAAATCTCTCTCTCTCTGTCAGCCTGTATTGCCTGTTTTCCCAAAGCACAGAGCACCTCTTCCTGTTCTTCGTCCTAAATTCCTTTCAAGGTGAATCGTAGGTCAGCGACTGCCGTGGCTAATGGCTTGATCCTTGTAGAACTGGATGGTGGGCAAGATTCTTTGTTTTACAGCCTCAGCACTCCTGGACAAAGGTGTTACGGGTAGAAGGTTGATGAGTTGGAGAGGGAAGGGGAGACCTTGGAGGGCCCCCATATTTATAATTAGGAGTTTAGTATGGTTTGGACCATGGCCAACCAACAAGTAAGTTCAACCAACACTTATCTAGCACTTGTGTGCATAGCGTGTGTGAAGTCCCCCAGCAGATACAAGAGCGTTCCATAAGGCAGTGCTTCCTAAACATGTCTGCAGGTTGGAATCATGTGGGAGAACCTCTTAAAAATTCCAAAGCCCAGGCCACACCCCAGAGCATCACGTCTCCAGGGGTGGGACACAGATACGGAAGCTCCTTGGCGGGTTGCAGCAGGCAGACAGGCTTGTGAATCACCGCCCCAGGGAGAACAGATTTAGGTAACACACCCAGAAACTTTAAATAATGATATTAGAAAGCAAGACAGCCACTCAGCGAAGCAGGTGGGGGATTCCAAAGTAGACCGGAGCCAGTGAGTACAAACTTGCTCCCTCAGGAGGAGCGTCCAGTGGGTTAGGTGGTGGGAACACTCTCCAAACAGCCTGGCAAGGTGGTGGGCTTTGCCGGGGGTGGGAGAGGAGAGGAGAGGAGGGTGCCTCATTCATGTTGAATTCAGATAAGTCTGGAGATGACCTTGGATCACCGTTTGGGGATCCTTAGTGGAACGAGCCAGTATAGTAAGAACTTGACTTTTCATTGCCCTTAAGTGGATGGATGTTCTTCTTACAAAGGACAAACTACTGGTTATCCACTGGTGTTCTTCTTGGGTGTCTGTGGGCCGAGAACCACGAGGCGCAGCAAGTCCCTCGGGATAGAAGCGTGTGGCTTCACTCCTTGATGCTCCTGCTCTTCAGATTGCTCTTTGCCCTCTTGACGGCCACAGCGAAGATCTCTGCGTGTGCACCTCAACATACTGATGAGCCATTTTATGCTGGCCATTCCCGGCCCCAGGCTCTTGTGGAGCAGTGAGCTGCTGCTCTGCTTAGGGTGGGCGAAGACACTAGACCTCAGCCCCTCCCGGCTGCTCTAGGCGCTGACAGACCCGGCGGTGCCGCCGGGAACTGTCCTGCTGCTGATTGCCAACCTGTCAGACCGCGTGGCCCTCATTTCTCTGTACTTTCCTTTTCTAATCAATTTTTTTAAAATTGAGTCTATTATCTGTGTTATTTCAGAGGGGCAAATGGAATGCCTCAGTACTATTAGCAAATTCTTCATGAGCTGCAATCAAAGATTTTTCTTTCTTTCTCCTTCAAACCCGCAGTGTGCCACGCCGAGCTGAATGCCATTATGAACAAAAACTCGGCGGACGTGAAAGGCTGCTCCATGTACGTCGCCTTGTTCCCGTGTAATGAATGTGCTAAGCTCATCATCCAGGCAGGTAGGACCCAGGCCGTTCCACTTGTCACATTTGCATTGCCGCCTGCTCGTTGCAGACGTGTTTGATCTGAAATTGCTCTTGTTTAGGTCTAAATTAATTGCACTATCAACTTTGCAAGATATTTCTTGTGTTTTGTTTTTGAACGGTGCCAGGTATTCTAAGACTAATTGCATCCTCTGTGATTCTTAGCGTGTTTTTAATTTAGTTTGCAACTTAAACTGCAAGCTGCCAAAAAACAACACAGGCATTGCATATCATTACTGCCAATTTACTGTTCCCCGACATATTGTGCATAGATTAGGGGGGGAGGGAGAGAAATGAACCTCTGTCAGAAACAAGGTCAGCCGGGAGTCCCTGTATGAAATTTTAATTTGTGTCTAATATATGGTAGAGATTTGAGGACCTAAACATCTCTTTGCATATATGTGTCATAAGACTCAAATGGTACTCCTTCAGTTTTTCTTACCTTATGGTTACCATAAATCTTCACCACTGTATTCTGAATATTTCACCTTTTTCAAACTGTCACACCTAAGATTCAGCTACACTTTATCTCTGTAAAAGGCTCAGCTTGAGATTTAAAGACTTACTATGTTAGCCAGATGTGTGGTTTTAACGGGGCTGTTTATCACAAGCCCGCAGATCCCTGAGCAGAAGAGGTCGGCTGGGATCAGAATCAGGGGCCTCTGTTAAGGGATGTCGTGGGCTTCCTTGCCAGCGGGGCACGATCCTGCCAGAGCTTTCCTCGCCATCCTTCAGCACAGAGACGGCAGCAGGCACCCGGGGAGAGCAGCTTCCTGTGGTCCCTTCTGAGGCTGAGGCTGTGAGGGGAGCAGGGGGCGTGTGGAGTACCCTCCAGGTTCTTGGCCCTCCTGTTAGCACTGCCTGGTGAGACAGGAGAGAAGACAGACCTGCCCTCCGTCAGGCCGGCTTGAGTTGGCCTCCCGAGCTGCTCTTGGAAGCACAGTGGTACTTACCTCTGGTTTTGCCAGCATTCTTCACTACCCCTAGTAGCCTCTTGAGTTAGGAGTCCCTGCCTTATGAATAAAGAATATCTGATTGCCTGCAGTATAGAAAATTTGTTAATCGGATCAAAGCTTGACTATTTGACATGTTTTCACTTTACATTTATTTTTTTAAAAAATCCATAAAGACTGGAGGGCAGATTAAATATAATCTGTCCTCTGCTGTGTTTGAAAGCAGCAGACACCTATTTCAGTAAGTGGACGGTGTCTGCCTGCACACTCAGAGAAAGGTGATGGATCAGACACTACCCGGGCTGCCGCCCGCATGTCTGTTGCGGTGTCTGTACGTGCATATAATGAGGTGTCTTCCATGGTTGCCTTTTAAGGTATAAAAGAAGTTATTTTCATGTCTGATAAATACCACAACAGCACTGAGACGACGGCGGCCAGGCTCCTGTTTGAGATGGCTGGGGTTTCCTTCAGGTAAGTGGAAAGCACTTGGGGAGAAAGGTTGCCTGAAAGCCTGATGACGACACACGTTGACCTTGCTTGGTGTTTAATTTCTTCCTGTGATGCCTGACTTCCACGCTTGGAAGCGCCTTTTTAAATGTGGGGGGTTAAGGATCTAAAGATTATTCTAAGGATAGATTTTCACGAGCAGCCGCAGAAGTCTCTGAAGACAGTTGGTGTAATGGCTACACTTTCCTGTTAGTAACTTTCCAGGGCTTGGACTGATTATTCTGGTAGTGACAAACTTGTAAATTCACAAGTTTCATCACATTAACATTAAGCCTTTGTAAACTTTGCAGATGTAATGACTCTGGCATAAATAATTGAGGGCGAAAGTAACCTGCCAGTTGGAAACACCAGGGCTTCTTTTTACAACAGGAGTTTAAACTGAGATTTGAAAAAGTCATTGAGATTTTCATGCTTATCTTTGCTACGTAAAGATTGGGCGGGATGTGTTACTTGCAGGTAAGTTCAACCACCTTTGGTTCCCAGTGGAAACTTCTTTTGAGACTGAAAGCTTTCTGGAGAAGTTCTCTTATAGTATTTGTGGTCAGCATTTGGGGTCCTTATCATCGGTGACACACCTGGCCCCTTGGATGCTTCATTAGGGATATGGGTTATATGTAATGAATCTCTTAAACGGTTGTACCTTGAGACACAAATTATTTACACAATACTAATTAGATATTTACTGTTTACTGATTTTTTTTTTTAGAAGAGTATGTTTAGTCCCGAGTGTTCTTTTTAACTGAGAAGGCACATCAATGAGTGAAGAAATATCATGGGTTTATTTTACTTCTGCATTTTTAGAACATGGATTTTATGGATGACTCCTCTCTAGAGCTGGTTGGTTTTCACTGTGTACGAGAGCAAAAAAACAAAAAAATGTACTCTTCTTTCGCTTTGGAGTGATTCCAAGTTGGCTGTGGAACTGTCCTGGACAATAAGATAAATCTGGTGGGAAAACGAGTCGTTGAATATCATGTTGTGCAGCTAACTTGTTAGAAATCCTCTGACTCCCTGGTAATTCATGTGCTCAGCTAGCTGAAGAACACACGAGCCAAACCACCCCCTGCATCTTTTTTGGTCTCAGTCTTTGCTGGTCCGTGGTCCTCTCGGTGTGGTGCACTCTAATTGGCTCCTACAGAGACAAAATATCAAGTGAATCCTGGAAAGTTTTTTCCTCCCCACGGAAAATGTAGGTTAAGCCAAAGTAAACAAATTGCTTTAAGTACGCACTGGATAAAATCTTTATTATGTTTTGTTTCTTAACGTTTAGGAAATTCACACCAAAGTGCAGCCAGATTGTCATTGACTTTGATTCAATTAACAGCAGACCAACTCAGAAGCTTCCGTGAGTTACATCTCATTAAATCTCCAGAAGATTGGGGTTATCCTCTGCTAAGAAGCTGCTAAATACCTTTCATCTTGAAGTTACACGTAACTTTTTAATAGCCAGGACGGCAAAAGTAGACATCTGAAGAATATAAAACCTCAAATCTTCCTGTCTCCTCTGTCACATGGGATCAGCATCTATTTAAACTATTGATTTAAGGTTTAAAATAAAGGCGCCATAGGTGGCCTGTCGCATGGGGCTGGAACGGGGCGCCCCCCCTTGCCTCCTGGTTTTCAGGGCGCTGGTGACTCTGCAGGAGGGCGTGTCGTCCACTGTGCCTCACAGCCTCTCTTCAACGCTACGTGGGCTGGAAGGACACATGAATAATTGCTCTCTTCCACTGGGATGAGCAGACACCCTGAGCGGAACATCTGGCCCAAATGAAGCATAACGCGTCATGCCCTTGGGAAGAAAAAGCTCCCATGTGATGGTAGCATTTAAGTATTTGCTTTAGAGAATTGAGGGAACCCCACCCACCCACCCAAAGGTCCTAGACAGGGAGCACATCTGTCCTGACAGCCAATGAGTGTAACTGAGCTCGGGAGCCTTTCTCTGCTTCTGCTGTCCTGCCACCCACAGGGTAGTGGCACCGTGTCTCTCAGGGGGGCAGGGACCCCTGTTGTTTTTGCTTCTTACCTTTGGTTTGTGGGTGACACAGCTCTCACGGTAGTTTATCCAAATAATGAGCTGCTCCCGGAGGAGGCAGCCAGCCTCCCCGTGTCTCCAAACCCACGCCCTGCTGTGGGGCGGGCTGTGTGGATGGGGGCGGTGGGCCTGCACCTGCTTCTCCCACCCGGGGCCACGTTGCTGCTGCTCCTTGTGCCAGCCTCGTTCATTTCCGAGGTTGCGCTGCACCAGGGGAGTCATTAGTTCCCATCCTGTACGTGAACCGGGAGGAAGTTCAGCTGGCCTGCAGGCGTTTCTTCCACATCTGTTGGTGATGGGAGCTCACCTGTGCCTTTCCAGACACAAACCTCACCTTCCTAATCACTGTGCTTTGGGGAATGCATGGCAGTGCACCTTGCCTTTAATCTCATTTAATTCTTACTAAACTCATTCAGTACCTTTGTGGAGAAAATGGTTTCTTTATCCTAAAGATTATGACCGTTTCAAAGTGCTCTTATATTTTTATGAGTTTTTATTTTGTCTCTGAGGTTTTGTACAACATGTTCTGGGGCATCTGTAATTTGGCTCCTTACCAACGTTATTAAAATCTTATTAAAGTCCGCCACACCGAAGTATGTTCATTTTTATATTATAATTATGTGTTCGACTCTCTGCTTCCGTCATTTCTGTATTGTATGTGAACACAGTGCATATATTTTAATGCTCAGAGAACAGTTTGAGTGATGCTGTGTGCCTCCCTCAGGGTTGCTGGGCGATGCGTCTTTATGGGCCAGATTGAAGATGGGCAGGAGGGCTCTCTTCCCTGTCTCTCTCCTGCGTGCCCTGCTCCGGTCTCAGGTGTGGCTGTCTCGTGGGTCATCAGCCATCTGATGGGTCCCAGGCCTCCTCTCTCCTGTAATTCTGTCTCCAGTTCTGGCTTCTGCTGCCCTTCTACTGTTTCTCTAAATCCCCTTTTCTCTCCTCCTTTTTTTTTTTCCTTTATCTCCTCCAAACCCCCTGCTCCAAAGTACATAAAACAAAAGGTAAGTAGAAGAAAGGAATCAGTAAAGATACTTAAAGAGAAACTATGTTAGATTTTTATGTTGCTGTTGGTGAGTTGCTGTCGGTGAGTCCCTTTTAGAGGAGAGCGTCATTTTTATGTCACGTTTGTCACTAAGTCTTGGAGCTAGTAATCCGCACAGTCAGCCCTCTGTGTTCGCGGATTCCACATCTGTGGATTCAACCAACCTTGGATCAAAAATATTCAGGAAAAAAAAAATTTCTAGGAAGTTCCAAAAAGCAAAACTTGAATTTGCCACATGCATTTGTTAGGCATTTACAGGCAGACCTCTTTATTGTGCTCCGTGGACGCTGACTTCAGTTTTTACAAATTTAAGGCTTGTGGCAACTCTTCTTTGAGCAAGTTTATAAGCGCCATTTTCCCAACCATATTTGCTTATTTCACATCTCTGTGTCACATTTTGATAATTCTCACAAGATTTCACACTTTCTCATTATTAATGTTTATGATGATGATCAGTGATCTGTAGTGTTACCACTGCAGGGTGATTATGACTTGCGGAATTTCTTAGCAATAAAGTATTTTTTGACTAAGATATGTGCATTGTTTTTTTAGACATAATGCCGTTGCACACTAATAGACCACAGTATAGTGTAAACATAACTTTAATATGCACCCGGAAACAAAAAAATGCATGTAACTCGATTTATTGTGATACTTGCTTTATTGCGGTGGTCTGGAACTGAACCTACAATATCTCCAAGGTCTGCCTATACATAGCATTTATACTGTATTTACAACTATTTACATGGCATTTATATTGTACTGGGTATCGTGAGGGATCTGGAGATGATTTCAGATACTCAGGAGGCTATTCATAGGTTATATGCAAATACTACATCATATTTTATTTAAGGGACTTGAGCATCTGCAGATTTGTGTATCTGTAGGGGTTGCAACCAATCCCCCAGGATCCCAAGGGATGACTAGATTTAATTTTGATTTTGATACTATCTTATATTTTGTCTCATTTTGTTATGTTGGGTTGTAGTGAAAAAAAATTTTTTTTTTCTTTCCTTGTTTGGGAGGAGGTTAACAGGAAGGATCCTTGCTTAGAAAGAAGCATGTCTTTGACAGTCTGTGGGTGGGTGGGTGGTCACATGGTGGTATTGCTCCCGGTGTGTGTATATACGCCCTCCACGTGTAGACCGTGTTGCTGAACGTGACTTTCCGGTGACTGGAGTGTAAGTAATTTTGTCTTAGTTTTCGGTATCACTCCAGGAATAGTACAATCTTCCGTCCGGAGAACTCTGTAGATATCAGTGTTCCACTTAATAGAGGTTTGCTCTGAACTGCTGCCTTTGGGAAAAGCATTCCAGAAGCAAGGCATTTTGAGCCCCTTTTGCCTTGCAGGCTCCGCTGGATAATTGTGACAGGGGACTGTATCTGAGGCAGTGTCGCTGCCCGTCACGGGTAATACATGACAATAAGGAAGCCGTCTCTCATGGAACTGTTGGTGGGAGAACTCCATTTAAAAGGCAAAATTTCTGAGTGAAATGATAAGAACTCCATTTCCCTGACACATTTTCTGCTTTTCTTCTTTTTCAAAGAGTCTGTCCTTAAAGACTTCTGAAGTGTAAGTGATCTAAGATATTAGCCATTTCCTCCTAAATTAAAAATTAAGCAAAATAAGGGAACAGCATTTAAAAAAAAAAAAAAACATTGAGAAGAGCTTGAATAAAAATTCTGGCCTGTACGACCAGGGATCTAAGCTTCCTGTATGCCAGGTGTTTATCCATATTGTAGCATATGTCAGAATTCCTTTCGTTTTGAAAGCTGAATTATGGTCCACTGTACATCACATTTCCTTTATCCATGCATCTCTGATGGACTCTTGGCTGCCATTTTCTTTAGAAGGTCTCATGTTCCTCTACAACCTGGCATCATCTCCGTGGGCCCCTGACTGCCTCCCTGCCTACACCTGTCGCCCAGACATCCTGGACAGTCCTTACTTTTTTTTTTTTAAATCAGCCTTTATAAGAGGCTCTTAATGTGCTTCCTTTGCCCACTCACAGGTTTCTACGTATCTTTCAAGACTGAGCTGGGATCTTGCCTTCTCTGTAAAGTCTCCCCAGGCCTTCCTCAGCTGGAAGTGATCTATTTCATCCCGAAATCCTACAACAGTTATTGTCGGCAACAGTCTTGTTGGCAATGAATCGTGCACTGTTTTATGACATCTCTGCTACTGTCTGGGACTGTTATTGAGACATTTCATTTAACTTTTCACAATGATCTCTTCCTGCTCTAACTAGATGATTAACTCCACAAAGAGCATGTGTGTTCTGTGTATCTTTGTGCCCACTGCCTCCCGTCCCACCCACATCTTTGCATAATACCTCACATAGATGTATTTAATACACATTTAACATTTCCATTTAAAAGCAATGAACCTGATTGCACTTTAATTCAATGAAGTGGCTGGTCAGAAGCCAACTTCCTAAATCATTTTCATGCTGATTTCCTCATGAACAGCTTCAAAAAATATGGTCAAACAAAATGCAGGAGACAGAAATCTTTCTGTTAGCATCCAGGGTTAATGGGCACATTTATCTTTGAGAGAGAAGGGAGATTACTATTAAATGTCTTATTTTTAACGTCTGTGTTTCAGTTAAAGCATTCTTCTACATGGTCTTGGATTAGGAAGTTGACAATGGTATACGCTCTTGGCAGGACCCCAGAGATGATGTTTCTATTTAAACCCATCTGATTAGAGGATGTCTTGACCTTTTTAGGTCTGAAATCACTGTACAATGCTTACTGTCACAGGGATTCTTTAAGTTAATGAAAATTGTTACGTCTCTAGTGTTGTTCAGAATGCCACAGGGTCCAGGTTTTAGATGGGCATTTTGTTACTGAATTGCTTGTTCTGCACAGTGATGCATTTTGTATTTATTCTCATGCCTCCCCCCCATTTTTCCCAAATAAGCAAGCATCAGTAATATATGCAGCTATAAGTAGCAGACACCTGACTCTCAGTGACCTAAGCCAATAATATGTTTTTCTCACATCATAAATACAGAGGTAAGCATTTGTTGGGGTTATTTCAGCTGCTCAATGATGTCAGCAAAGATCTAGGCTTTTTAAATTTTTTTTTATTTTTTTACTTGACTATCTTTTGCATTATGTCTTCAAGTTTGTTTTTTCGAGCTCCAAGCATCCCCATTAAGTTCAAGAAGAAGGAGGTGGGAGGTGGGGTAAGCAAGAGACTTCTCTTATGCCTGTCCCTATTTTTGTTGTTATTAGTGGAGGTACTGGGGAGTGAACCCAGGACCTGTCCCTGCTAAGCATGCCCTCTGCCACTGAGCTGTACCCCAACCCTTGCCTGTCCTTTTTTATGAAGAAAGCAGAAACTTTCCCCGAAGCTCCCAGCAAATATTCCCTTATGTCTCATTGGCCACAAGTGGGTCATATGGCCCCCTTAGCTGCAAGGGAGTCTGTCAGGGTACTTGCATTTCAAGTTCAGTAGCAGAGGCCACCATGCTGTTGCTAATGATATGGGCCACAAAATATGGGTGACATTGCCTGAGAGAAAAACGAACAAACAAATTGTTTAAGCGTTGGTCCTTCCCTCCTCACCTGTAATTTTATCTCCTGCAATATCATAGCGAGTATGCAAGGTGTGACTCTTATCACTACTTTAAGGGAATTAAAAATAGACCAGCTCGCAATATAAAGCAGGCTGGCTTGGTTAGCTGCAGCTGAACCGATCAAGCAGCCTGTCTGGGTTTTGTAAATTAGAATATGACAGTGTCCCTTCTTACTTAATGCCCCTGTGTTAAAATGTAATAAGAGGTGTTGGATGGAGTCAAGTCACAGCAGCGTATTTCAGGAGGATGGAATGTTCGGCCCTCGTCCATCAGTGGTCCAGGCAGGCTGCTGGAAAGGTAGCGTCTGGGTTCTAATGAAGACTGGGACCACCTTCTGGGGCCTGCTTGTTTCTTGCTTCTTTTCCATGGAATTTGGACAGTGGGTTTTCTGTCTAACCCCAGATGAGACTTGTTGGCCGTCTTCATTGTAGAGTTGGTGCCTTTAATTACCTACGGCAGCCCTAGAAGAGGCCATAAGTGACAGAGCATCACCATTTAGACAACACATGTCAGCGCTGATTAGCGCGGCTGGTTAGAGCCAGGACTAATGAGGCTGAGGTCACGGACTCGCCCGGCAGACCAGGTAGCCCGGCCATTCTCCATCCTGCTGCCCCAGCCCAGTCAGCTGCCCCGAGACGCTCGCTGCCTTCTGGAAGGGGGCCAGAGAGGCACCAGCCACAGCCAGCACGGGCTCCTTTTGTTTAAAACCAAGCAAAATAAAAACAGGGTCTGTAATGTACCACCCTCTGTGATCCCTCTCTAGGAATATCAGCATTAATTATTTACATTTAATTTGTTAACCATTGAGTGGTTAATTTTTTAAAAACCCAATGATTTATTAGCATTTTTATAATAAGGCACATTTACTGTCTATTAATGAGAGTTCAAATGGATCAACTATTTAATTTTCTTAATAAAATGGATCAGAAAAGTATCGTTTAGGAGAAAGTCCACACTGTGAGCGTGTTCTCTGCATGTTTTGTGACCTTGTTTTGTGAGACAGAATTGGAGGAGAGGATGGCACTGACTTCAGTGCTTCCCCAGCTGCTCTGACTTTGAAGAGCGGGACGCGAGTCGGGGTGGGGGGAGGTACAGCCGGGTTTCCGTGCAGCTCCAAATATCACAAACTGATGATGACGAAGTCCGCTGCGACCCATCACCGCACTTTTCAGCTATATCCCCAGTGATGCTCACCGAGGCAGGCTGGCGCCATGTCACGCCCACGACAAGCGGGAGGAAGGGGCAAACTGGGTTAAGAGACGTGCCCGGCAGATATGCACCCATGAGTAAATCCAGCCCTTGGCTGCCGAATACAATCTTCGCTGCACGTTTTGATTAAGCAGTTTTAAGAGGGAAGGTTCTGAAAGGCAGGTCCGGCTTGTGAAATTCACAGAAAGGAGGTACTGAGCAGCACTGTGACATGTGCCTACCCCCCCAGGCTGCCCCCCCCCACCAAAGAGGGGAGTTCTTTGCCAAACATCATGGCACATTCTCACTGTGTAACGGGTGTGCAGGCACGGATAGGATTCAGCGTGCAGCGGTCCTCTCCCATCACAGAACCCACGGGTTAAATAGGGTCCGGGGTGCATGTGGCGAGGAGCCGCGGAGGCGGAGGCCTGGATGTGAGCTCCAAGCTCTGCGCTTTGCAGCCTGGAAGCGGGTCTCAGAGCCAGAGAGGATCACAAGAGTCAGTCCCCCGACCCCTCCATGCCGCCTGGGGAACCCTGTTTAATTGAGTAAGGGATTAGCTGATTCAGCCCCTGGCGATGGTGCAGCCAGTGAACTTGGTGCTTCCGAACGCTGGATGTGATTTGGTCCAATTAGGAAGTTGGCTGGAGCCTCGGGCGCGGGCAGCCCTCCCTGGTACCTGCTGTCTGATGCTTTTCCAACTTGCTTTCGTGCGATCACTCTGCTGAACTGGGATGATGTTTCAATTTAGACTCCTGCTCAGTCAGGACTCAGAGCCTCATTGTCTGAGAGTGGGCGTCCTGCCTGTTACCGCTCTCTCCTCCTGCCTGTCCTCGCTTGGACACAACCGTGACACTGCTCACTGGCCAAGTGAGTTGTTAGTGTCCCCCGGCTGCGGCTGGCAGACTTCCACTCTCACAGGCACGGCAGTGGGTTTGCAGGGGAGGATTCTAGGCTGTTGAAATGCAAGCGTGGTGCCTGTGCGCTCGGAGTCTTGTGGCTCCGGGTGAATCTGCGTTCATGGGTGAGCAGCTTCACGCAGTTGTTGCTGAAGAACATTAGAGTTCACGATCGTCCCTTCTTGAACTTCCACGTGCGCAGACTTCTGCAGCTTTAGAGGGAGAGCCGGGATGAGAACACAGCTTCCCAACTCTGAGCCCGTGCCAGAATACTGGGCTAAGTGGCATGAGCTAAAGCAGGCACGTGGGTACCGTTCTCTGCAGCTTTCCACCCACGGCTGGATTTCTAGCCTCCCTCTTACCCTCCTATTCTTGATGCTCTGGCCTTGCTGGCCTCTGTTGCATTTCCTGAACATTCTTTCCCAGGTCAGACTGCGGCAAGACTCTCTATTTCTTCTTCCTGGATGGGAGTGTCCTCCCATCCGCTCGTCTCATCACTGAACTAGCTCAAGTCTTACTCTTCAGAGAGACTCAACCTGACTCCCCACCCTGCTGCAACCTCACCCCCCAGTTACTGTTATAGCTCCCAGTAGTCTGCCTGGCAGGGGTCATGTCCTGTGGTGCCTGGGAGCACCATCCTATGGTTTCTCTGTGAATGATGCCCCTACGGAATGACCCTCAGAAGCTTTCTTATCTTAGAGTAGGGCTGATCATGGTCAGACCAGGCGCAGTGGGGGCAGATTGTTAAGTTCCAGACACTGGACTCATCTTTTCCTGGGGTGGGGCACATGCTGGGGGACAGGGCAGTTCCAGCTTTGGAGACACAGTGTGGACTCAGAGTTGCACAGTAATTGGGGCCAGTGAGGATGGAAGGGAGGGAGAGCCACTGGTTTTCCAAGAGTTAGTGAGCAGGTCGGGGGACAAGTCCATAGTGAGGGTGACTGGAGGCTCAGAGAGATGAGAGATTGCAAGATGAAAAAGTTCTAGAGGTGGGCTGCACACCAGTGTGAAGACACTGAACCGTACACTTACACATGATTAGGAAGGTCAGTTTTATGTTGTATGTGCTTTGCCACAATGAACAATAAAACCCGAAAAGCCGCCCCGCCCCTGGAGTGGTCATCAGGGGCCACAGCGTGAATTTTCTCAACATTTTGGGTGAACTTCTGAGCTGTCCTCCTGACTTAACCCCCTCCCCACTCCGCCCTGCTCTGTCTGTTTCTGTAGTCACGTGGTCCCCAGCCATCTTTGCACTTAACCCAAGAATCCAAGGAAGCACGTACTCAGCTTCCTGCTTTACGCCTTGGTTCCTCCTGGCGCCACTTCTCTGCCCGAGGGTCCTGGACTGTCTCAGGAAGACTCCTGTTTCACCCAGGACCCTAGGACCTTGCACTGCAGACACCTCCCCTCCGGGAACGCCCCTCAGCAACCTGGGCTTGGCCAGGTGTCTTGCCCGCGTGGCAGAAAGACAATCATAACACGACAATGTGGGGAACCTGGGCTCGCTCTGGACCCCGTTTTCCTGAGAATTCGAGGCAGAGACGAATTTCTATTCTCACTTAGTAATTGCAGTTGTGCAGGCTTGGGGTCACTGCGAATGGAAAGCCAACGGGCGAAGAATCAAGAAATAAGCGCTGGAGCAGCCAGCGCCACGCAGCACAGCCAAGAGGCCGCTCTGCCACTTTATGTGGATAGAGACCATCATTTGTAGAAAGATTTGCAAGAGTCTCACCAGCCCAGAGACACGATGCCCCACTAGGCTTTCCAGCGGCCCTGCCCTCCCCACCAGGATCAGCTAAGTGGCTGCCCAGGTGGGAGACATCAGTACGGATGGCTGCCCGAGGCCCAGGCTTGTCCCCTTGGTAGGAGAGAGATTTCGTTTCATCTTCGCTTTCTTGTCTGGTACTCCACCCTCAGAGATGCTCTCAGGCTCCAAAGTGCTTCCGTGTGCAGCTCCCCAGACCTCCACAGCCTTGCTGCCCACCATGGCCCAGAGCACAGGCGGTGACAGCCTGGAACAGGGCCGCTGCAGGCGAGGAGCCCGGAACAGTGGCTCTTGACTCAAGGAGAAAGAAGTGGCTGTAGAGAGTGACGTTTCCTGGGGCTTACTGACCCTGGTCCCCGGGCTCATCTCGCCCTTTCTCCTCCAGGGAGAGTGTCAGCCCATCATACATTTACATGAGGGGCCTCTTCTCCACGGATCATGCCACCCCCTTCCCCGTGGCTAAAAGGCAATTTAATATGCAGAGGCTTTGCTAGAACAGCATTAGGTTATGACACGAGGAAATGGAAAAGAAAAAAAAAAACAACCTCAGCCCAAACTCTGCCCTTCAGCCGTCCTCCTGAGAGTGCACTGACGTCGGCCAAGGATGGAGCGAGTGGTTTGGGGCTCAGCGAACCGGAGGGAAACTGAGGCCACTTCCACTGGTGGCGAAGGACTGAAGGGCCTCAAACGAGTTTGTAAGTTCAAGTTTGGTCGAGGGCTTGAGCGGCTCAGACGTTCACTCCCTCGGGCTAGCAGGCGCGGTAGGACCTTTCCAGACAGGACAACCTCTTGGAGGCGGGAGGCATGCTCAGCCCCTGCACTCAGTGGTGACTACCCCACTTAGCCATTGAATGTCACCGCAGCCCATTCGCACAGGAGACAGAATCTACATCTCGCCGTAAAAAAGGTGATGAAATGAAAGAAGTTGTGAAATGACATTTTTTTCTCCAGCAGGTTTGCCGTATCTCCTGCATGGAGGAAAATTGCTTTCTGTAAATCTTGGTCCAACAGAACAAAAACACCTATTTCTTTCCAGTTGGGGAGACAGCCATTCTCATTGCATAATGAACGTATTGTAAGCTGTGACTTTTACAAAGTCTGAGGGAAACCAATCTGAAATCTTGACAGATATGATCTTTCCGGGATGCACTGTTCGTTGACGGCGGCGAGAGACCTCAATTAATTTATGAGCGGGGACAGCGGGATGTGACCCCTTGTGCGCAGTCGAGGTGGAGCTGTCCCAGTCTGCGTTTATGTTCTGGTAATTTAAAAAGATTTATATTAAGCTTTTCTTTCATTTTGAGAGTAGATTAAAATTCTAATGGAAACCATTTGTATGCATTTGTTGAATTGAATAGTATTTATGGCTGTGTTAAAAAAAATCGCTGCAAAATCCTGCCGATAATAAAGTCAGTGAAGCGAGAAAAAGTATAAAAACAGGAAGGAAAGGCTGAATAGAAACCATACTGTATTATACAAGTATAATGAGAGAGCCAAGCCGGGCAGAACGGGGCCGGGATTAGGCCCCCGAATGGATAGTTTTCCTTCTTTAGTGTAAGGTTTTTATAGCCTTTTTATGACTTAAAACCAAATTTACATTTCAAAATAGGCCAGATCGGTCCTCGCAGACCCCATGGCCATATCGTCCTCTTCCATCGTTCTTGATCCCCTCCCAGGGTCCAGGACACACAGGCAGGAGGGAGAATCTAAGCCAAGAAGAGATGCTGATCCCAGGAAAAGAGGACACGTGGCACGGAAGGCCAGAGCTCAGTGAGTAAAGGGCACGTCTGAGGTCAGGAGGGCCAGCAGGTGGAGGGGAGGTAACCCCGGCACCTTCTGGGCAGGACCAGGGACGTCCTGGTGCTTGGATCTGTCCGTGCACCCCGGGTGTCCACATTCATCGCTGTGGCCCTTTGACCAGTACCTGGACTTGAGCCACCACGGTCGCCCCCACGGTGAAGGACAGGGTGCACTCAGCGGCTGTTCGCCGGGAAAGCAGTGCCCATGACACGAGATCTGAGAACACAAGCATCTACAAAGGCTTTCTCCTGTCACTTTCCCCAGGGGACAGAAAGTCAAGCCTCCTAGTTGGCTGGGAGGGTAGAAAAAGCTGGCATTCTGTCGAATGGCCATCCATCCCAGGGCCGAGAGAGGGCGGCTCACCAGGAAACTCACGTGGTCTCGGAAGCGGCATCTAGGGGACAGGAAAGAAGCAAGCGTGATGATTAACAGCTCCAGGTGAGGGTAGAATGGAAACTTGCCGAGAACCCACACCGCTCTGTTCCTGGGCTGTTATTTTTTTTCTCCTGGTTGGAAGAACGATCTGTAACAGAGCTGCCAGGATGTCACAAAATGCCTTACGATGCATTAGAGTGGACCGTGCTTAGCGAATTTCACAAATGTGAAGCTGTATTGCTGTCCACAGAAGCCAGCACGGAAAATCAGGGGCATCTTAAGAAAGTACCGTCTTCTCTCAAAATTACACCAAAGCCGGAGTTCTGGGCTAGGCGTTTTCCGAGGCAAATAACACACTCATACCACCCAAAGCACAGCCCCCTTCAGGGCACTGAGTCTCACCCGTCTGGACTCCGGTCACTTCTTCTCTATTTAGTGATGTCATGCCCGTGAGGCCAAAAATTGGGTTCCTCTGGCCAACTGTGTAGCCTGGGCATCCAGCACAGTTCCTGGCACACAGAAGGTACTCAGTACATATTTGTTGAGCTAAATAGTTACGTTCTAGGCCCCATGGGGGATATGACGTGAGTGAGACAAGGCTCCTGAGGGTCACAGGCTTAAAACCTCAGCCAGGGTGGGTGGAGTCGTGCACTGAGGAGGCACCCAGCTCAGGTCCTCAGCTTAAGTTTAAGTGCCTAGTGACACATTTTCGACATTTACTTTCCTATTAACTGCTCTTCAGCCCCAATATCAGAAAGCAACTTTATATAATTTAACAGAAACCCATAAGCCAGTTGCTAGAAGCTTTACGTATTTCTGTCCTCATTGGATTCTCAGTTAATCCTAGAAAGCAGAGAACATTATGATCATCAGCTCATTCAGACTCTGTCTGCCGTCCTGACCCTTGTGTCCTTGCTGGCACGGAAGTGGCAGCCCCGTAAGTGTTTGTCGAGTGAATGAAGACAGAGAAGCAGTGCAGGAGGGGCAGTGCCGGTGGGGAGGGGTCCCAAGGTGGGGAAGATTCCCGTGTTCTCTAAAATGGCAGGTGGACGTGGTTACTTCACAAGCTACAATGGGGGAAGTGGCAGGGTTTTGGAGATGCTGGTGGGAGGGGATGCTGGAGCAGTTACTCACGAGTGAGGAAGAACTGTTGATGGGTTTCATGTAGAATGGAGGCAAGGTCATATTTATTTTTCCTGTTTATTGTTAAAAATCAGAAATATATACAAACACGGTCTGAAAAATAAAAATCACTCATAATCTTATTTCCTAGAGATAGCCACTGTTACTATTTTCAGTGGGTGTGTGTACTTCTCCTTTCAAAACTGGGATTATTCTTTTTTTTTTTTTTTAACTTTTTTTTATTGAGTTATAGTCATTTTACAGTGTTGTGTCAAATTCCAGTGTAGAGCACAATTTTTCAGTTATACATGAACATACATATATTCATTGTCACGTTTTTTTTCGCTGTGAGCCACCACAAGATCTTGTATATGTTTCCCTGTGCTAGACAGTATAATCTTGTTTATCTATTCTGCATATGCCTGTCAGTATCTACAGATTTTGAAACCCCAGTCTGTCCCTTCCCAACCCCTGCCCCCTTGACAACCACAAGTTTGTATTCTATGCCTATGAGTCTGTTTCTGTTTTTTTTTTTTTTAAGATTCCACATATGAGAGATCTCATATGGTATTTTTCTTTCTCTTTCTGGCTTACTTCACTTAGAATGACATTCTCTAGGTCCATCCATGTTGCTGCAAGTGGCATTATTTTATTATTTTTTATGGCTGAATAGTATTCCATTGTATAAACATATCACAGTCAAAGCTGGGATTATTCTTTATATACTACTTTGAAACTGGCTTTTTCCCCTTAATATGGATTTCCCCATGTCATTGACTAACCTTCAAAAAGCATGGTATTTAATGACTACATAGTATTCTATCATATTACTGTAAGTAAATTTATTTAACCAATTCCCTCTAACTGGACAATTCTTAAGTCCCCTCAATATTTAGTTATTAAAAGTATAATAGCAGTGCCTTCTATGCAGTGAGCAGTCAAGATTTATTGAATAAGTAAGTGAATGAATGAACGATGCAGAGAACATTCTCACACATAAATCTTTCTCTGTATCTCTGATTGCTTCTTTACAAAAATGATTCTTGCAACTGAAAGTGTTGGGTCAAAGGCTGTATTTTTTTTTAATGGCTCTCAATACAGATGGCCAAATTGCCTTTCAAAAAGGTTGTGAAAGGTATAACCCCACCAGCAACATATGAGTGCATTATTTCACTGCATCAGTAGTGGTATTGTAATTTTTAAATCCATTATTTGCATTTTAGAAAAGTTTCCATGGGGAAAGGGAGGTAGCAGTTAGGGGGTCTTGTGAAGTTCAGGCAAACAATAGTAGGAACCTAACTTTAGCCACAGAGGTTATAGAAGAATGAAAACAGGTCCAAAAGCTACAACAGGACGGAGAATCTACAGGACTTGGATGCAAAAGGTGGGAAGAGATGTTAGAACAGCTCCAATGCCCTCAGCTGATGAATGGATAAATCAAAGGTGGTATGTCCACATATTATTCAGCAATGAAAAGACATTAAGCACTGATACAGGCTATAATATGGATAAACCTTGAAAACACTATGCTAAGTGAAAGAAGACAGTTACAAAAGACCTCATATCGTAGGAGTCCATTTCTATGAAATATCCAAAATAGGGAAATCTATAAAGACAGAAATAGATCAGTGGTTGCCTGGAGGGTGGGGGTGAGGGCAGGTGGGGAGGAAATGGGGAGAGACTGCTAATGGCATTGGAGTCCTTTTGGACAGATGAGAATGTTTCAAAATTGATGGTTGTGATGTTTGCACAAATTCTGTGAATATACTAAAAAACACTGAATTGTACACTTTAAATAGGTGAGCTGCATGGCATGCGAACTATATTTCAATAAAGCTTTTTTTTTTTTTTTTTTTTTAAAGAGAAACAGGGAATAATAACACAATGAGATCAGGATAAGAAGGAGCAACTAAACCCGACAGACCATCTCTTCCAGTTTTAGGAACCGAGAATTGCAAAGCGACAGCCCCTGGATGAAAGCAGGGGCATCTCGCAGCCTAAATAAATAAGCCGAGTACTTGTTCCACAAAGAGGGCGAAGACTGTGGATTCCACAGGATCACAAGGCTTCGTTTCCAAATAAACCATGAATATGATGGTCCAAGGGGAGCAGACCAAGGGGCAATCCAAAAAAGGGTTCAAAAAGACTGTAGATCTTTGCTGGCAAAAGTATTAAAAATAAAGCAACCAAACCAAAGACATGTCACAAGAACCTGAGATGTAAAGGAGAGCAACTTGAGCTGGCCAGTGTTGCGGGGCCTGGAAGGAGACGGTGCTGGCACCTGGAAGTGTGTGGCCAGGTGTGCTTCCCTGTGATGGACTCAGACGCCCATCAGGGCACCCAGCGAAAGTCCACTTCGAAAAGTGTCCTCCAATGGGAGGTGAAAATTATTTTCATTTGAATGGGAAGAGAAAAATAAACAGAAGACGCCAAAGGGACTCTCAGATATTTTACTATGGATTCATACTTTGAAGGGAAAATAAGAAAACTGAATTCGTGATGACTGATTAAAAACACATCATCATGCTTCCATATCTTGGCAATTATAAATAATGATGCTGTTAATAGTAGGGTGTATGTACCTTTCTGAATTAATTCTTATTTTGTGGTTGGCTTTAATCCTTTGATAACTATGTAAGTTTAAAAAGCTAAAGCTCTAAACGTTCTTAGAAACAATGAACAGTACATATATGTAAATTTTAAAAGTATGTACAGTATATTGTGTATATGTATTTACATACAGTATATTGTATATGTGCAGTCAAATTGTAAGAATTCTACCTCATAAAACTGAAAAACGAAAACAAAAACAAAACAAACAAAAAACCCAAGAAACAAACAAAAAAAAACATCATTATTTGCCAGCAGAGATCAAAAGCTGGCAAAATTGTGGTGCCTTAATTTGGGGGGAGCTCTGCTCACCCCAGTCAACAAATCTTGGACCTCTTAACCCCCCTACTTGAAGCCCTTGGGAGCTCTGAGCCCACTGTCCCCTCCCTCCAGGCAGTCTTGGGGACCCTAGTTTCTGAAGCCCCCTGCTTCTGACAGGCTTGTGAGACAGATGCTCTGCTTTGTGGCATTCCAAATCTTAGCTGCTCCCCAAGGTCTGATCGATTCTAGAGAGGAAACCTGAGAGATTTCTGGCAGAAGAGAGAGGCACACAACCTTGAGGAGGAAGTTCAAGTTTGATGAAAGAAAGAGAAAGATGGGCTTGGCTCCTAACAAGCACACAATTTTATTAGTTCTGTAGTCTTTCCTCTGGAGAAGACACCTCTTGCTGCCTTTTCTTGGGGAAGGACTCCTCTATTTTATTGTGGAGGAAGGAAGAAGAGGAAGCTGGTGGGCTTTTCCAGCCTCCTGCCATCTGGTGGGTCAGCATCATTTCATAGACAAGGAGACTCCGGTGTGCAAATGTTTATTAACTCTCCCTGGGCCTGAATTCAAACCCAGCTCGGACCTCCAAGTTCATGGTCTTTCCATTGCTCCCCAGGGCCTCCTAAGAAAAACGGCTTCCCCTTTTCCCTTCCTGCCAGAAAAATGAGCTTCCCCTGTTTCCTCTGGGGGGGAATGTGGGAATAAAATGACTTTGTGTTAGCAGGTAATTCATGCTGCTGGCTGCACTGAATTATTTTGATAGGTCCAGGCTGTCTGACTTCTGGAGGTGCTTATTTATGGCTTGTTTCCTGGTCCAGGGCAGAGGTAAAGTGGACGCCCGCCCTGTTGGATGATCTCAGACGCTGGACCCCACAAAAGCTGAGAGGAGACTGATGAATGGGATTCAAACTCACTTCTGCCATCCTGGGTCCTTGCTGGGTTAGAACACCGTGTGGGTCCACGTGGTTGAGATTTTTGTGAGAAGCCTCGGGTGCTGGGGTCGCTTTCTCCAGGGGCATTTCTAGGACTTGAGTCTGTGTTAGAAGATGGGGGCCTGTGTGCTTAGTCACCAGGTTTGAGGCTGGTCCTCCTGGGAAACCCAGGACAGGCCGCTCCTTCACTGAGACCCAGAGTGTGACCAGCAAGTCTCCCAGGGCTGTTTCCTGTCCTCAGCCTCGCCTCCTGCCATTCTCCAGTGTAGCTGCTGCTTTTTCCCTCTTTAGCTGCTGTCACCAGAAACACACACAAAGATTTTTCCAAGTGTGGTTTTAAAGCAGGGATTCTTAAATTTTCAGAGGACCAAGAACCCCTTTGGCAGTCTACGGATCCCTTCCCAGAACAATATTTTTAAATGCATAAAATAAGATACGGAGGATTACAATGGAAAGCAGTTGTATTGACGTACAATCATCAAAATGTTTTTAAAACTCACTTGTGATAGAGAAAATATGTACTTTTTAAAATTAATGAGTTAAATAACAAGATCCAGCCTGGGTTTAATAACCACCATAATTTTGAAACAGCGATAGGGTAAATAATATTTTGAGATATTTGCAGCAACTAGATATGAAAACATCTGTGATTTCTATTGGGAATAAACCACAGACACTGCTAACACTGCCGTGGTTCAGCACCCGCGTTTATAATGAAAGGAAATGCTAAATTTCAGCTAGAGGTTAGTGAGGATAAAGATGTAATTGGTTTCTTACCCGACTTGAGGGTCTCCCTGAATTCATGGAACTCCTGGAAAAAAGCCTAGTTTTCTACCCTCAAGATTTTTTAAAGAAATAACTAATTTATTTATTTATTTATTATTTATTTTAATTGCTCAAAGACTTGATTTCTCTGGTTCATCCTCTCTGCAAGCTCAGAATTCTTTCCTCAGTCTTTTGAACACCTTTCCTTTCTTTTTTAAAAAGCCCATTACTTCTCTGGGCTCTGCAAACACAAGGAGAAATGCCAAGAAACACCTTGGAAATACGCAATGGACAGGAAATGGGGGAGGAGCTACTATTCATGTTAGGTAATCTCTCTATGACAGGGTGTCTTGTCCTCTCTGTGCACCTCTCGCTAATTCATCCTCCTCAGCTTGTCTGCTTGTCTCTTGTCATCATGAATGGCTGGCATCTGGTGTCCTCCCTCCTCTGGTATTTGGGGTCCTCCTGCCCTCTTGAGCCCCTCACCTGTGAATCAGGCAGTGGCCCCAATCTTTTTGCCTGTAGAGCCCCTAAAAGAATTTTGAAACACTCTGTATCTCTTCACACATCTTTACATAAACAGCTCAAATGTTTAATTATGTTTAAATCATATTAAAAGATTTATTTGCCAGCATATTTTATATTGTCTACCTCTTTTAAGTACATATTTTATTAAAACCTTGGAGCTGCAGATTTTAGCTCATCCAATTTATGTAACAGAAATGACAAAGCCAGTCTTCACTCTCACGTCAGTCATCGAAATCGAACATTATTTCACAGAAGAAGTATGAGTCCCCATAACGGACCATCTCAGTTCTGAATGTGAATCCTGATATGGCCAGGATGTGGCCTCGATGGAGGGGAGGTAGCCGGTGGGTGCAGAGATGGCGGGCGGCGGGGAATGTGCCTGGCTTCCTGTCCAGGTAAACTGCGCCCGTCAAAGTCTGCCTGAAGCTCTCCATGCCCTGTCCTCAGGGCGCCTTTAGCAACAGAGCGTTCTGGAATTGTCCCTTCTTTGGTGTCCCAGAGATATTTACACTCCTGAGCGATTCAGGATAAGTGACAGGAAAGCTTTCCTTTTTTTTTTTCTTCTAGTTTTATTGAGATATGATTGATACACAGCACATGTGAGTTTAGGGTAGACAGCATAAAGACTGACCTACAGACATCGTGAAATGCTCATCACAGTAGGTCTAGCGCACGCCCGTCCTCTCATATAGACACAATGTGAGCAAGGTCTGGCTTTTGTTCACTGAAGAGACAATTGCACAAGGGGATGGAGTCGGGGGTAAACACAGCCCGACGCCAGCATATTCTTGGACCGAACAGTTTTGGGAAGCTGAGAACCTGGGTTCCCTTAAAGCAGTCCAGGTCCACTAAAAAGGTGTTGGGGGCTGTGGTTTCTTTGCAGACTCGTGAAATAAAGAAAGAGGCTATTCCCTGCTTCATTAACGTCTTGATATCAACCACGCTGCCAGCACTTTTCACTTCTTCAGTCACCAGGTAATCACTGAGCACCTACCCTGTGCCGATGCTGTGCGGGCTGTTGGGGGCAACCAAGCCACGGTTCCTGCCCTGTCTGCAGAATCAGGAAAAGGGGACAAAGGCAGTATCGTGACAGGGACAGGGAGCCCACAGGGGAGGGTCTCAGCTCAGGGGACAGATGGGCTTCCTGGAGGACAGTGTCCACTGTAAGGCCAGAAGGACAGGCCTGAGCAAACTGCTAGATGGGGGAGGGGCGGCAGGTGGGGAGGGGGGCTCTGCGGACCGAGGACCCAGCATGGCCAGAGGCCCGGCGGCTGGAGAGGGAACACGAAAGAACAGGACGTGCCAGAATGGGTCCATCCCTCAGACAAAGTGCAGGAAATCAAAAGGCCCTTTTAGTCCACTGCCTGCAATGCAGAGAAACAGAAATATCGAGGCCACACACTAAAATTAGTGACTGGTGTTGAATTATGATCCCAGCATCTCAGCAGGAAGGCCAGAGCCGTGACCTCTCTTCATGAGAGGTGCTATTCTAGCAGTTTTTTTATTTCAAGGCGTTTAATCGCTGTCAATTAACTAAGCCTCTAAAGATGCAAACGTGCAAGGTGGAATGCTCTCCGGTTCAGAGAGTGGGAGAGTCGGTCCAACAAGTCTACGCAGTTGGCCTCAGATTGGCTCCAACCTGACATCAGGGAGCTCTCGGTGGTGACAGCAGCTACACTTCTTCGCTTCCTTCTTGGGTCCTGTCTCATTGAGCCACCAGATGCGGCCCCGTGGAGAGGATGGCCCGGCCACCTGCCCTGCCAGCCACCTGCCGGCCCCTGGGCTTCTGTTCTTGCCTTTGCTTTTCTCTTCTGAACTTGGCACAGCAAAGCCAGTCCCAGGAGGAGAACGCTTTCCCAAGAGGAGGCCAAGCTTCTTGGCTTTCATTTTAAATACTCCTGGCTTGACATTTTTTTCCCTTTGCACTTCACAGAGATGAGGGAAAATCCCACAGGTGGGACTGGTTCTCACCGAAAAGACAAGAGTGCCCAGGCCTTGTCGAGAAGGCAGGGGAGAGCTGACCAGGTGGCCAGCCACCGCCGGGGAGGTCGCCCGCCTGAGCTGTCGGTCAAGGACATGGGTTCCTGGGGCCAGCTGAGGGTCGGCGGGAGGGGCCGGGAGGACGCCTGGGAGTCGTGCATTTGAATGGAAGGTCTCCCGGTCACAAGCCGGCAGTGGCTTTTGCTGTTTTGTCTTATAAAGGCTGTCAGCTGGCGCGCAGCAGGCACCTGCTTTGATTTCGGGTTTGCGGGAGCGGCTGCCTTTTGGATGAGGGAGAGGCTGAGAACCTCCCCCCTCAACTCCTGGTGGCTGTGCTCACCTGCCTGTGGCAGTCAGGGCCACACTCTGCCAGAACACGGTTGTCGGCACGGGGGCCTGGTGAGGAGGCAAGCTTTTAGCAGAGAAGATGCATTTTTCTCCATTTGGCTGCCGAGTTGCAGGAGAGCAGTGTCCTAAGGTGGCAGCAGCGACAGGCTGTGGTGGGAGAGAGCCAGAGGGAGGGGACAGAGATGGAGGGCAGGCTCTCCTGCCCCTCTCCGCCCTTGGTTAGTCACCGTGAGGTGCTGGCACGTGGCTCTTTACCCAGTGCCCCCAGCAGACAGGCAGTTCCCGCAATGAAATAGTACATTGTGCTTCCTGTTACGTCGCCCTCTTTGCTAATTTTCAAGGCTTTGACTAAATATCTCACAGCACACAATGCAGAGTAGCTGCTCAATAATTCCTTGGATGGGTTAGTTAGCAAATGAAAATAAACGGCGTCATAGTATCAACATGCTGGCCTTGGACTCAGTGTCCCAGCAAATAAGGACCATGGCTTTTTACTGCGCTCTGTGAGCCCCTAGCAAGCTGGAATAGGGGTCTGCTAATGCTTTTGATAATGACTATTAATATTGTATCTGGGTTCTCTGCTCTAAAACACAATAGAATAGTGGAGCTTGCAAAGTGCGAACCCATAAGGAAAACTGGGATGGAAAATTTGACAGCAAAGCATCCTGGAAGATACACCAGCTCCATCCAATAGACTCCTCTGCCTAAAGGCCTCTCAAGGACGTGAGGCTTCTTTCTGTCCCAATTCATCCCCTTACAGTGAAAAAGTGAGTGGGAATTGGTCCATTCGTCTCCTAGGCTGCGGTAATAAAGTGCCACAGGCGGGGCTGGAGCTCAAACGACAGGGGTGAATTGTCTCACGGGGTCAGCAGGTTGAGTTTCTCATCCCCCACCCCCCTCGGCCCCCGACTTCGGGTGGTTTGCTGGCCATCGCTGTGTTCCTTGGCTTGCGGAAACTTCACCCCAGGCTCTGCCCTCGTCATTTTTTTTTTTTTAATGCTTTCTTTCTTTCTTTTTGTTTCGGTTTTTCTTTTTTCTTTTTCTTTTATTTTATTTTGAGGGAGGAAGGTAATTAAGTTTATGTATTTTGATGGAGGTACTGGGGATTGAACCCAGGACCTCACGCTTGCTAAGCATGCACTCTACCACTGAGCTATACCCTCCCCTCTCTGCCTGCATCTTCGCCTGGCATTCCCCTATGTGTGTGTCTGTTTAAATTTCCCCCTTCTATCGGGACAGCAGTCACATTGGATTAGTGGCCCACCTTCCTCCCAGCATGACCGTATCGCAGCTTAACTAATTAGATCTGTAAGGACCCTATTTCCAACCAAGGTCACGTTCGGAGGTGGGTTAGGACTTCAACATGTGAGTTTGGGGGGGGTTGGGGGAGCACAGTTTAACCCACAACAGAGCGTTTCCACAGCCCCGAGAAGGGAAGAGCGAGAGAAACGTTTAACAGGCAACTGCACGTGTGGGGTGATGAGGAGAGAGAGGGGGACGGGAAGGAGGCGGGAGAGGAGGGGGCAGCGCAGTGGTGGGGAGAGCAGAGGCAGCAGCATCAGAGAAGGCCTGGCTCCACGTGCTCATTCTTCATTGATTCATTCCTGAGACCCCATGTTTGCCAGGCAACATGCGAGATGGTGAGCACGTGTCCATTTTCTCAGCGATCTTGTAATTTAGTTCATTCATGTGGCTATTTAAATTAACTGAAATTAAATAAAATGTAAAATTCAGTTCTTCAGTCTTGATAAGCACATATTCCAAGGATATCTTGTTACCATTTTGAACAATGCAGATCTAGAACATTTTCAATATCACAGCAAGTTCCACTGGACAGAGCCAGGCCAGAGGAGCAATCTGGTTGAGGAAGACAGAACGTTGACTGGAAGAAAGATGAAATGGGTTGAAAGGAGGAGGAAGGGCTGTGGCTCGCCTTGAACTCCAGCAGCATTCAGTGAGCAAGCAGGCCTTAGAGATCAGCGAAGAAACTGCATGGCCTGAGGGCGCCTGAGGTGGGGGTAACGGGCCGAAGGGCCAGGGGACAGGTCAGGGGACCTTGGAGTTGGCCTTCATCCCCCAGCCCACTTCCGGGAAGCGTTTACTCATCATGATTGGCGGTGCTTTGGAAATGTCCCCAGAACCTCTAGTTTGGGTAACAGGCTCAGAGCAGAGCAGGGGAGAAGGGCGCTGGCTGGCCGGTTGCTCCCCTGAGGCCCAGGAGAGCTGCGTCCAGGGCCCGCTGTGAGGCTGGAGGAGGCAGTGAGGCCCCCTCCTCACACTCCTGCAAAAGTCTGCAAACTGGCCAAGTTCCAGAGACAGGCGGATAAGCCAACGCACCCTAGTTAAAGTTAGACAGACGTTTGATGAATAATAAGTGTCTCTCAGTAGTAACATGGATAACACACTTTTAAGGACCGAATACAAGCTATTTTATGCACATCCAGGTGGGGGACAGCGCAGCCGACAAAGCCTTGGGGATTACTGGGTCTCAGAAGCAGAGTGTGACGGCCAGCACCGCGCCGGCACTGACAGGGAGCGCGCGTGTGGCCGCGAGGAACAGGGGGCCACGCGGGGTCACCAGCCGGCCGTCCGGGCCGCGCAGGCACCGTGGAGGGCAGGCTCGGTGACAGGACTTCGCGCTGTGCTTTGCTCTCTGAATTTTAAGAGCCATAAAGTCAAACTGCCGCAAATCAAAAGCAGAAATGAGCAGAGGTTACAGAGGAGCTGGAAGTTGTTGAACTTGTAAAAGAGAAACGTTAAGACGCCCGTGAGGCAGAGGCTTATTCTCAGGCGCCCGAGAAGCAGGAGCTCCTTCTGGAAGAGGCTGAGGGGAGCTTCATTTCTGCTCAGGGAGGCAAGTGTGGGGAAGGACTCCAACAACTGCCAGCGTTTTCATTACTAACCATCTCCTGGGGATGCTGAAGCTGCAGGCTCCCCGGGGCAGGGGCCTCGAATGGCCCACATGGTGTCTGGCAATAAATATTTTTGAGTTCGCACAGGATCAGATGTTCTCTTGAGATGCTCTCCAGCTCTAGCACCGACACCTCACTCTTACTCTCCTGGGCTGGCAGAGCGTCTCTCCTCCGCGACTGGTGTGTCCTTCCAGTTAAGGAGGCTCGGGTATCCCTTCCTCCCGGCCCCTCTCTGCCCTTGACTCCCGGCCTGCAGCCCTGACTGATTAGCAGCTCTGGGAAGCGAGGACTGGCTGTGTTCCGCTCAGCTTCCCCTTCTTCCTCTTAGGAGCACGGTGGGCAAGGAGCTGGTACTCTCTGCTGATGCTCTGAGGGCCGCCAGCTCTTCCCCTCCGTGGGCTGGGGCGCTGACCCATTGAGGGGGAGGGTGGGGATCGATATTAGGAAGATTTCTGGGCTCTTCTACTCTGTCCACATTAAGGATGATAGTTTAGCCTCTGTCTGCTGCTGCACTGTTTCTTATTAAACAATTCAAAACAGGCAAGAAAGAGGAGTAGCTATCCGGGGGCCCCTTCAAGACCCCAGCAGCCTGGCTGCAACAATCTCACAATGACCTCTCTCCACTTTCGCTCCGCTGGACGCCACCCTCACTGCCTGTAGGAGCTTTACACAATACAAGTCAGAGCATGTTGTTTCTTGCCTAAAATCTTGCACTGGTTTCCCACTGCAACTGGAGTGAAACTGAACTCCCGTCCGTGAGCTCAGGATCTGGCTTCCTGCTCTGCTCCACTTGCGATCAGAGAAACTGCTGCAGAAATAATCAGCTGGA
Source organism: Camelus dromedarius (assembly GCF_036321535.1). Taxonomy (NCBI): domain Eukaryota; kingdom Metazoa; phylum Chordata; class Mammalia; order Artiodactyla; family Camelidae; genus Camelus; species Camelus dromedarius. Next base: position 27,206,442 of record NC_087457.1, read on the forward strand.
AAGGGCCTGAGGGACTTGGCAGTGGCGTTCGCACTGTCTAGAATGTTCTTTGTCCTCTTCCATTCCTCTGCTAACCTCCCCAGAGAGCTTCCTGTCAGCCCCAGCTCCAAACCAGCCCCTGCCCTGCTCTTCCACGGGGTCCTTTTGCTCTCTTGATGGCACCCTGCACTAATGACACTGACATGTATACTTGCTGGCTTCCTCATTTATCATCTGCCTCCATCACTCAGATGGAGGGCCTTCCCTTGAGAGCGCGGATGTGGTCCCTTTCCATTTGCTTTGCATCCTCAGTACCAGGCGGAGTAGTCACTCAATAATTATCTGAGCAATGAATGCAGGAGGGGAGTGTCCGGAAGCAGCAGCAGATCCAGGAACCCCTGTACCAGGAACCAAGGGAAGAGGGGCCTCAGACCCTGCTCACTGCTAATA